>NC_081417.1:38375811-38975811 GCF_949786415.1 Peromyscus eremicus
ATTATAGTTTCAATGTTAAAAGACTCCCCCAGGATCAATGAATCCTTGGTTCCCAGCTACTGAAACTAGGAGATGGGGTTTTCTGGTGATGGGGTCTACCTGAAGGAAGTGGGTCATTGGGGATGGGTCATGGGTTTCTGGTTCTGGTCCAGGTCTCTTTCCTTCCTCATCCACTGACACGTGAGGGAACGTGATTCTGACACAGTGAAGCCAGTTGCCACAGTGCCTTCTCTAGAACAGACTAGACTGTAAGTTCCCAAAAATGTAAACTTAGATGGGCCCTTTCTACCTTCAATTGTTTCTATTAGTTATTTTTGTCACCAATGAATACAGAAAACTGGCACCCAGAAGTGGAGCTGCCATTGGGGTAAGAAACCTAACATGTCATTCTTAGATCCTTGGAACTAGTTTGCTCTCTTAGGTCATTCGTCACAGCAACAAGAAAATTCACTAATACAGTGGGTGACCCTTGAAGACATCATGCTAAGTTGAAGACATGGTTAGTGAAACATGCCATTGGCAGGGACAAACATTGTGTGATATATTTTCTATGAGGTATTAGAATAGCTAAATTTATAAAGGCAGAAAGTAGAACAGGCTGGGAGAGAGGAGGGGATGGGGAGTTAGTGTTTAGTAAATACATATTTTCGATTGTATGATGAAAATGTATCAGAACTGGATGGAAATGACAATTGAACAATGTTAGTGTACTTAATCCCACTGAACCACTCGGAAGTGATTAAAATGGTAATGTATTTGTTTATATCACAGTAAGAAACAAAGACAGTTGTCCACATACATGCTAGCCGTTCTCTAATGGCATTGTTGATGACCCATGTTCTATTGTCAATACGAGGCAGGGTGGTCAGTTTTTGTTGTCAACTCGGCCGGATGTCTAGGGAAAGCTAGAGAGCTGGCAAAGCCTCATTTTGATGTGTGTTTGTGAGGAGCTCAGTATGTGAGTCAGTGTCTGCACAGGGGAGATACACCATCAGTGTGGATCTTGAGTACCACGCAGTCAGCCAGGGACAGGAGTGGAAGAAAAAGCTGGAGGGAAGATGTTGGTGAAACATCCCAGCCTGGAGGAAGGAGTGATGACAGGCATGTGCCTCCATAGTCAGCTTGTATATTTGGGGGCTGAGGATCCAAACTCAGGTCAGCACATTCGCATAGAAAGCATTTTCAAGATGGAGCCACCTCCTCAGCCCTTCCGCGACTGTACAAAGGGTCCCCCTATCCGAGGATGTCTAAATACTCTTCATTCACTAGAAAAATGTAACGTCAACATCACTTTACTTTTTCCTCCTGGATCCAGAGTTGGAATTCATTTTCTTCTTTCTCCAATATGATAGAAAAATTTTACTGGCATATTAAACCACAATGGTAGGAAGATCAATGAAATAATCATCTCTCCTAAAATACCAGACTATGAGGCAAATTTTAAATTCCATTCAAAACAAAAACAACCCCAAATTATGCTGAAAATCTCATTCCAAAACCAAACTGCAGTTCAAAATTGCAGATGATGTTCTGTGGTCTTATTTTTATGTTCTTTGGCTATTGCTATTTTTATCCTGTGATAGAATTTTTTTCTCTGCTCCCACACAGACCAATTTTCAATGACATTTCTAATCAAACCAAATTCAAGACAGGAAACCTTATAATAAGGTCATCATTCTTGGCTTCTACCCTATAAACTGAAACACATAACAGAATAAATAAGAATTTATTTAGCTCTAACTGGGTGTTGAACTTTAGACTTCTTTGAATATTTGCACTCAGTATGAATTAGATACTGAAATAGGTGGGAAGGGGTAGCAATATATAGTTAATCATTCTCCTTCTAATGAAAAGGATTGAGTCAGAGAATGTGATGTTTACTCAACTTGAAGAGATTTAGCATCACCCAGGAGACATGTCTGTGAGGGCATTTCCAGCTGAGAAGAGAAAACCCTTCCTGCAGGGAAGGCTACTGCTGCATCCTCTGCTGGTGTCATTGACTCCAGCTTTCCAATGTGGATTACTGTGGACACCCAAACTACTCAGGATCAGAGAATCTGAGCTTGCTTTACCCAGCAGGGCTGCATAAGGAGATGTTTTGGCCACAGGCGTGTTTGCCAGGTGTTTGGAAGGGTCTACACTTGGCTCTATGGTGTGCTTTGATCTTGTAAGGGGGAGGTCTTTTGCTCTGCCCCTTGGCATTGTTAGAAAAAGCCCTTTTCAATAAAGGATGAGGCTGTTGGGTATTGATCCAGGCCCTCCTGAAGCTATCCTGTGTTTCTGTCTTTCTCCTCATCACTATCTTTCTATCTCTCATTTTTAATTCTTCTCTCCTCCACCTAAGAACACTTCAAAAAGGTAGGAGCTGGGTTGCCACAGATTACATACCTAAGATTCATCACAAGCTCCTTTAGATCTGGACTGGGCTGCAGAGGCATGTAGCTTCGCAGACTGAGCGTCTAACAGGGTTTCTGTGTTTCCAGAGTGCAAATGGCCATTACTGGAATATCCAGCCTCTGTTATGTGAAACAGTCCAATAAATACCCCTTTTAAATGTATCTATCTTCATTCTATTGTTTCTGTTCCTTAGAGAATCCTGTGTAATATAGAGGAAATACCAAACAACTTCCTTTGCATCTCAAAAACACATGCAAATATCTCTGTAAACCATACATGCAAACATCTCTGTAAATCATTTTTAGGTCATCAAAACAAGCTGTTTCCCGAGCTTATATTTTTCAGTTATGTCAAGAACTCATCAAGTATACAAAAAAATTAGAACTGTGTATTTAAAAACAATATCTTACTTAAGAAATGTTTGGGGAATTGTAGTTTCTTCCTTATATCATACAAAATATATTTTTCATAAGTGAGAGATTTAATTGCACAGTGAAATTATAAAGTCACCACAACAACAAAAACCCATTCCAGCATTAGAAAATACTTAAGTATCAGGAAATAATGATCGAAGTTCACAGACATCCACTAACAAGCATTTATATATTGGAGAGAGAGACAGCCAGAGAGACAGAGATAGATAGAAACAGACAGAGACAGAGATGGACAGAGATAGAGAGACAGCGATAGAAAGACAGAGAGATAGAATGAGACAGAGACAGAGAGGACAAAACCAGAAACTGTCTTTGTGAGCTAAGGCCCGAAGAAGAAAATTGGTCCTGAGAGTGCAACTTCTTAAACATCCTCTAAAGTTCTGTGCATTCATATTAGTGTATTTTAAATACTCCTAATTAGAATGTCTACTTTGTGCTCAAGAAAACATTCAGGATATACAGAAAGAGTTATTCCTTTGCATGCACATTTTAGCTGCTGGCCATGTGTCAGCACTTATGGTGGCACAGAAATGAGTTACTGAGATCATCCTTCAGAAGACTTGTCGCCTCCAGCAGAGACTCCTTATGAAGGCTGGGTGACTCCCATTGGTGATGGAGGAAAGACAGGATGAAGGCCCAGCTGTTCAGGTCCACATGGGAGGACTTCCAGGCCATTTTACCTCAAGAGCTAAAGCAATATGGCCAGTGCTGCAATTTGACCTTCCCCCGTTCTATCCGGCTTTGATTTCTCTTCTGCCACAGGTGTCGGGGCCAAAGGGTACTGTTTGAATCAGAGTTCTCTAGAGAGATCACGCCAATAAGGTGTGTTTACAGAGACATTCAAGAAGAGATTCATTAGAAAAACTGGCTCACGTAACTATGGCAGCTGAGGAGTCCTGTGGTAGGTTGTCTGAAAGCTGAAGACCAGGGATGCTGGCAGTATGTGCCAGTCTAAATCCATTAGCCTTGGAATCAGGGAAGATGATGGTACAACCCTCAGTGAAAGACTGAAGACCTGAGAACTTGAGGACCTGTCAGTATAGTAAGTCTTGACGACTGAAGGCTAGGGAACCTTGAGAGATCAGAGGGGGCAGTAGAAGGGTATATCCCAGCTTGTGGAAATGGGAAACAACTTTTTTGTTTCATCTGGGTCCCCAGCTGATTATATGATACTCTCTACACTTAAGGTGAATCTCAGTCTCATGACTCATATGCCAGTCTCCTTCAGAAATACCCCAGATGCACCAGGAATAATCCTTCGCCAATTCTCTACACTATGTTTCACCTAGTCAAGTTGACATCTAAAATTACCCCAACACTCAACTGAGCTGCCTGCCTCAAAACCCTGTTTGTGTTGGTTTTTCAGGAATCCTGCCTGCAGCAGCCTGTGCTAGACATTGGGGGCACACGGAGGTGAGCAAGACAAAGGCCTTTCTTCATAGCTCTAATGCAAGGCTCCGAAGAAATAAAAGCTAAGGGAGGAAACAAATAGAACTGGATGCTCGCAGAAAGCAGTAATTGTTGTGAAGAAAATAACGGGATAATTTAAAAGAGCAACTGGTACTGTGGATAGGTTGTTTCTCTGATTGAGAGGTCAGGATAAGGAGGTAACACATGAGCAGAAAGTTGAGCAAAAGGCAGCCAGGAAGCCACGGAATAGATATGAGTGGGAATTACAAGAGCAAACATAGTATGGCGAAGACAACAACCACGACAAAACAAAACAAAACTCTGGGATTTTAAAGTAATTACAAGAAAATATCAAAGAATATCCATTTGACCTTGGACTTAGAAATGATATTTAAAACCAAGTCATAAATATTGCAAACCATACAGCGAATTTTACTTCCTTAAATTTTATGACATCTACAGTACACAGTGTAATAAGAACGAAAGCAGAGGCAAGTAATAGCAAAATAAAAATTGCAGTGCATGTAAAAAATTGACAAAGGATTACTGCCTAGAGCATGTAAATCATCCTTACAATCATTATGAAAATCATTCTTATGCATTAGTTTGTTTTCTGTGTTTAGAAAAAATGCATGAATCTGCATATTTCAAGTTAATAGATTTATTTAGTTTAGAGTTTTGGAGACTTTAAAGTCCAAAGTTGGACAGCTCCATCTTTTGGGACTCTGGTGAGGGTTCCTTAGCCAACTCACAGCATGACAAATGGCATCCTGATGGGAGATCTGGTGATGGGACAGGAAACCGGAAAGCTTCAGGATCTCCTTCTTGTGCCAGCATCTTCAGCCTTTCAGAGGGACGAGGCAGTTTCTCAGAACTGTTAGTCCGTTCCCTGGGCAGGCTCTCCTCCTGCCCACACATGGCTCTCTATGCCCCTTAAAGGCTCATCATGTCAACACAGTCATAGCGGGCACCAGGCTTCTAGAATATTGTCCTTTAGGGAACACACTCAGATCTCATTCAAACCATAATACCCACAAACGATAGTGGATCAATAATGTGGGCTTTTAATTTCTAGCTCCCAATAGTTCATTGCTATTAAAAATTGTTTGAATCATGAAAATCCACTACTTATAAGCTAACTAAAATAAAATAAGTTTGAATGGAAGTATTCAAATCCATCTGCATTGGTGCATTATGCTGCTTTGGGAAGCCATGGGTCATTAAATGAAAAACCCAGTAGCAGGTATAGGATACCGTATAGTCTATTGCTTGTTAAAGAGGCTCCCGAGGTTCTCAAAATAATACGCACTATTGCCATTGCTCTTGATTGCCCACCAGAACTAGATGGTAAGATGCTATTGCTGTAGACAACAGGTCACAGGACATAGAGACATCAAGCTGGAATTGACCTTGAAATTCCTACCAGTTGACTGCCTTTCACAGTGCTTGAAGGTATTACACCAGCCATTGGACGGGAAAGGTCATCAACAGTCTTATTTAGCTGTGGTGATATGTTGTGTACCCTAATAAACTGGCCTGAGGATCAGAGGACAGAGCCAGCTACAAGATCAGACATAGAGTCAGGCAGTGGTAGCACACACACTTAATCCTGTCACTCAGAAGGCAGAGATCCATCTGGATCTCTATGAGTTCAAGGTCACACTGGGCTACAAGAGATTGATCCATTCTAGGAAAAAAACAGAGCCAGGCAGTGGTGGCTCACGCCTTTAATCCCAGGAAGTAATATGGCAGGGCAGAGAAAGGTATATAAGGCATGAGAAAACAGGAACTCACTCTCTTTAGGCTGAGGATTTTGTAGGGGTAAGAACTAGTGGCTGGCTATTCTTGTTCTCTGATCTTTCAGCTTTCACCCTGATATCTGGCTCTGGGTTTTGTGTTTTTTTTGTTTTTTTTTTTTTTTTTTTTATTAAAAGACCATCTAAGATTTGAACAACATCTAGCTGTGAAGTCTGAGTTATAATATGCACTTACCAGAGAAGATGTACCCATTGATGCAGTGATGGCATAAATTGTTATAGTAGTAACCAACCATTTTCTGATTAGATGTTAGGCTTGCTCCACAGGGGGGAATCCATGCCTGCCTACTACCATAAACCTGAACAAAAGCTCATAGATGAGGAAATCATAGGCCCTAGAGGGGAAACTACTATACTACTGCTGTTTTGCTAAATGCTCACATTGTCAAATTGGTCCCTAAATATTTACATTCATATCTATAGATTAGTGATAATCTCATCATTGGTCAAGGGTGCTCATTTTGGCAGTGTGCATACAGAACTTGATGCAAGACTCATAAGGGTCCAAGGATGAGAGAAATTGACTACTCAGCAGTAAACTGGACATCTATATCACCTCCCAAACACATGTGCACACACCTACATGTACACACACACACACATACACTCACACATACACACACACATACACACACACATGCACCTCAGGAAACATCATGGAAGAGGCAATAGAAAGAACACGAGGGATGCAGGACTTGGGGGGGGGGTGCTATGAAGTGCTGTCCTCTGGACGTGATATGGCTTTTGCACTTATGAACTCACAGCAACTGTGGTTACCAGCACAGACCTGCAAAAGATTGAGCATGTTAACACTTCAGCCTGGATGAGGAGAGGATCACACCTAGCCCTACCCTTAGCTGAGCTACTATTGACTGTTAATGGCTACTGGGGGCAAGAGAGACCATTTTTTTTCAGTGGTATAGCCACTGGTTAGTTTCTCATGAGCAAAGGAATACATGTAGGAAATCCTTGACACACACAAAAATGCAAAGAGATATGTTATTAAGAAAAATGGTTCCAGAATAAATAATAAACAAAAGAGGGAAATGGGCATGAATATGATCAAGATACATTTTATATATATCATGAATATATCAAGATACATATATATGTGTGTGTATGTATGTATAAAATTGTCAAAGAAAAAATAAAAAATTATTTAAAATATTTGAATGAGCTTCTCTAAAGGTTGATACTTAAAATTCAATAAAAATGAGAGAAAAAATGATATTCCTTTTAACTTTTTTCTGCAGCTTTTTTAATGGGTAAAACCATCCATAATTTAAAAAGGAACAAAGAGGAACCCTGTGAAGGGTTTGGGGAACAAGGGGAGATTATTGCAAGATGGTAATTTGATTGAAGTCTGATTGTAATGCAAACTGCAGGGTTTTAAATGATGCAATGCAGTGATTTGAAATAATGTTCTTGGAGCCTTGTCTTCAAGCATCCTCACACCCTGAGACATCTCTTCCTGAATACCCCTTCTTCTCTTACATATCCTGATAAAATCTTTTTTAAAAAATGTCTTTAATAATGTTATGATTATTATGTAGAGAAAGAATTCTAGATGAGCTAAAGCTGAAGGAAGAAAACTTTCATAAGTTGATATGTCTGATGAAAGAGCAATGCAGCTTCACCAAAGAAGTGTGTAGATTTTAACTACTTAGTTTGAAATAATTTTTTTAACTTAGAGAAAATAAGGAAAATTTGCATGGGGATTCCCATATACTCTTTTTTTTTAATTGTTAAAGTATTACTTCTTTTCTTATGTAATACATCCTTAACAATCCCTCCACTGCTCCCAGTTGTCCCTCCTCTCTCCCAGATCCACTGCTCCTCCACTTCCCTTCAGATAAGAGCAGGCTTCCCACAGATAGCAACTGAACAAGGCATAACAAGATACAGTAAGACTAGGCATAAACTCTCATATCAAGTCTGGATGAGGCAACCCAATAGGAGGTGAGGGCCCCAAGAGCAGGCAAAAGAGTTAGAGATACCCCTCTCTCACTTTCCCACACACTTCCCAAGCTAAACAACCACAGTATGTATGGAGGACCTAGTGCAGATGGTTGCAGGCTCCATGATCACTGCTTCAGTCTCTGTGAGCCCCTACGAGCCCTGCTTAGGCGATTCTGTGGGCCATTTTCTTGTGGTGTCCTTGACCCCTGTAGCTCCTACAACCCTTCCTACCCCTTTTCCACAGGGTTCTCTCAGCTCTGCCTAATGTATGGCTGTGGTTCTCTGCATCTGCTCCCATCAACTGCTGTAGGAAGCCATTCTGATGACTGATGACAATTGAGCTAGGCACGGATCTATGAGTATAGCTGAATATCACTAGGAAATATTTCATTGACTCTTTTGTTTTCAGTCATGTTTGGTTCTATCCTAGGTCTCTGAGCCATACAGCTTTCAGTTTCTAGCTATCCAGGCAGCGTCCAAAATGGTCTCCCTCTCATGGTGTGGGCCTCAACTTAGACCAGTCATTGGTTGGCCACTCTCACAAGCTCTGAGCTACCATTGCCCTAGCATGGCTTGCAGGCAGGACAGGTGTGGGTGGAAGGTTTTGTGGCTGGGTTGGAGTCCCAGTCTCACCACTGGGAGCCTCCACCAGAACTGGAGTTCTGGAAGCTGGCATGGCCCTTGGTGAAGCAGGGGCCTTCTGCCAGTGTTGTGGGCCAGGATATAGTAATGAGGAGGGGAGGAGTAGTTGGGGGGTTGCTAGGCAGGCACTGAGAGAGTAGGGGAAGGTCTGAGCATGGCAGCCTACCTGGCGTTCTGGCAGACATCATGGACTCTGCTGGAACAGAGGGCTTCCGCTGAAGGTGTAGACTGGGATATGGTGGTAAGGTCGGTAGAGGTGATTGAAGGTAGGCTTGGCAGGCCATGAGAGAGTTGAGGCAGTCTGCAAGTGGGCCACCTACCTGATGGCAGAGTGGCCTGTGGTCCATCAGTGGGCCATATATACTCTTTGTAACCAGTTTCTTCAAATGTTAACCCTATGTAACCAGGATATAACAGGAAACAAAACAGGAAATAACAAAATCAAGAAAGTAATCTTAGTTCAAATATACTAACTATAGTTTCTACTAATTCTTTCAAATAGCCTTTTCTATTCCAAGATCAAATCCTTAACATCTTTAGTTGTTGTGTTTCTTGCTCTCCCGCAATATTCCACAGTTCCACATTCTTTCCTAACTTTGAAACTCATGAGGAGTACTCAAATTTTGTAACTGTCCCTGTCTTAGTCTGTCTCTAGCTAACCAAAACAGAATGCTCAAGAGTGGATAATTTACAAAGAATAAGGACTTATTTCTCAGGGTTCTGGAGACTAGCAATGCCAAGAGCATGACATTAGGAGATTGTGTGGGATCTTTGATTGCATTATAACATACCGGACAGCATTGGGTGGTGAGGAAGTATGCCCACAAGACAAACAGAGACACTGAGTCAAGCCCATTCTTTCATCTGGAGCCCATTCTGTAATAACTAACTCCCAAAGGTAACACTCATTACATAACTCTCTTTTAAGCATACTACCTTTAATAGTAAGTACATTTCAATGAGTTTCATGGAGACCTTCAAAATTCAACCATGCCTAAATTCAAGTTTGCCTGAAGTGTTCTCATGATTAGGTCTAGGCTATATGTTTTTGTCAAGAAAACCATAAGGTGAGGGCTAGAGAGATAGCTCAGCAGTTAAAAGCACTGGCTGCTCTTCCAGAAGCCCCAGGCTGATTCTCAACACCCAGATGATACCTCACAGCTGCCTGTAACTTCAGTTCCCACAGATCATACACCTTCTTCTGACTTTTGCAGGGAATGCATGGAATTTGGAACACAGACACACATGCAGCAAAACACTTATGAACATAAAAATAGAAATGAATAAAGTTTTAAGAAAGCAAACACAAGTTGATGCTGCTTTTCTTTCATTTATAGATTAAGAAATACAGTGTCAATTATGGGAGATGTTAACTTTGATCACTTGACTCAAGTGCCATCTTCCAGGCTTTTTACTATGCTATGTTAACACAAAGGAATGCAACTCAGCATTCATGGGTAATAGGAAGTTACTGTTTTCATGAATTATTAATATAAATGAATAATTATGTATTTTCTAAATTGTATGTGAGTGTGTGGTGTGCACAAGCATATTTGTTCTCTCAGGTGTTTGAGTGCTTTTGCACATATATATGTAGAGACCAGAGATTAACATCAGGTATCTTTTTTGATTGCTCTCCATTATATATATATAGGCAGGGTCTCTATCTGAACTCAGAGCTCATTGTCACTGTTTTGGCTAGCCAGCTTGCTCTAGGGATTCCCGGTCTCTGCCTCTTAAGAGCTGGGATGATAGACAGGTTACCATGACGACTGCTTTGACATAGGTCCTGGGGATCCAATCTCTAGTCCTCACGCTTGAAAGGCAAGTGCTTTGCCCATTGAGCCAGGTCCCCAGCCTTATAATTAGTAAATATTTTTGATAAGGTATTTTGACATTATGCAAATGTGCTGTTTTCCCTCAAGCTCTCTCTTTTTTGAAACTGACAGAACATAAACTAGACTTAAAATGCTGCATTAAAAACACAACAAAAAACACATTTGGGGTAACGCCAATGAATATTCTATTTGGAAGACTTGACAACAAAGAGAATGAAAACCATGTAAGATTAGCATTCTATCATTGTTCTACTTGATGCTTTCATTCTAAGAATGCTCTTTTTTCAGAGGGTGGCAGCTACATCCTTGACCACACTCGACCAGAAGCCTTACTCTTAGGCTAAAAACTTCAGGGTTTTGTTTTGTTTTGTTTTGATATTTTAAACACCTGTAATAAACTACACAATTTACCAAGAATAGAGGTACTCTGGTTAGCTATCAAAATAGCTTCAATATGAATGGAATCCATAAGAACAGCAATAACCACAAAAATAGAGCAATTTTTCTCAATAAAAATAGGCCAGTTGCTAGAAGGTGTCAATCTATGAAGACACAATTTTCAAGCCCTGGAGAAAGAAGCCTGTGGAATTTGCCAATTGAGTACTGCATGCTCTGAAGAACCCTACAAAAAGCAGTCCACACACAGCAGAAAGACATTTGAAGAGTAATACTGGAGTGACAGAACTGAGGTTAATCACTATAGTCAAATTCCTGTGTATTAAATGGTTACATCTTAATTATTTATATATAGCATTGGTCCAATAACACAAAAACAGAGAACAGCATCTCAAGATTTATCTCATTCCATGTTCAGACATAAGAGTGTTAAGCATTCTTCTCTTATGTTCTGGAGGCAAGTTGATGCTAATCTGATGGCAATCACACCTTGGTAGTTTTCAAAGCTTCATTATGAAGAGAATACTGAAAGCCACCACTCCACAACATATGGCAGCATAAGGACTCTTATGTTCACCAATTTAGAGATACTTCCAAAATATTCCCAATAGTCCAGTTTTATTTTTGTTTTAGAGGCTGCATGCCAAAGATTGGATGCAAGCACACATACATCTAAGTAGCGAGATTACAGTCAACAGACTCTGAAAATTAAAATGGCAGACATAGTGAGGCTGGTGCTGGCCTGGCCACATTTTCCCTCATGCTCGAGCTACCATTGTGTCTTCTGTAGCTTTTTTTGTGATGTTTAACTAGCAGTAATCTTTCTTTTCTCCCATTTTTATTTATCCATTGGAATTTTTGGGCAAGTGAGAGCTGCTGTGAGTAAACAATTAGGATTATTTGTCCATGAGCTGAAGAGAAATATCTCAGCAGTTTTGACCAAGATGCCAAAAATATACCCTAGAAAAAAGATGATATTTCAACAAATGCTACCTGGAAATTCATATGTCTGTGTGTAAAGGAGTGAAATTAGATCCGTATCTATCACCACCCTGCATAAAAATAAACTTCAAATGGATCAAAAATCTTAATGTGCAACCTGAAACTCTGAAAGCACTAGAAGAAAATATGTACAATACTCTACAATATATAGGTGAAGGAGGGGATTTTCTGAATAGGACTCATTGGCTCAGAAATTATTGCCAAAGATTGACAAATGGGATCTAATAAAACCAAAAGCTTCTGTAGAGCAAAGGAAACAATCGAGTGAAGAGGAAACTCACACAGTGAAAAAGATTCTTTGCAGCTGTGTATCCAATAGAGGATTATCTAAATTTATATCTTAGGATTTTACCAATAAAGACTTGGGAGTCAGAGGCTGGGGTGAAAACCTACTAGCTCAGAAAGGTTGAAGAGCAACTAGTTGACCTTTCTCCTTAGCTGGTATCTCAGAAAGAGAGTTTTTTCCAGCTGTTACAATCCAAAGTGAACTGCCAAACTCTCCATCCCTCCATTCTACTACCTGTCCATTTCTCATCTTCCTGACTCCCTCTTAACCCTCTATGTTTACTTTTTGTCAATTAGCTGCTGGCTCTGCCTCCTGACCTCAGGTTTTTATTTAGTTAACATAATCTTGGGGTTCACAGTGTGATCAAATATCCTACAACATCCTCCAATTTACAACTCCCTCATTTCTCCCTTTAATAGATTCTGTGTCCTACTATACCTCTCTTTAGAGCTCCCTCTCTCCCCACATCCGTGTCCGTTTCTACTTTTCAGGCTTCTATGGTTACCCTATGTTATATTCTCAGATCCACACATTCAGAGATAGTGTTCACAAATAAAGAACATGTGGTGTTTTTCTTTCTAGGTCATTCAACATAGTATTTCCCAGTTTCATCAATTTGCATGTAAATTTCTTTCTTGCTTTATTTTTCTTCACAGTTGAATTGAGCTCCACTTAGTATATGTACCACATTTTCATTATCTATTCATCAATTGATGGACATTTAGGCTGCTTCCCTTTCTCAGCTATTGTGAACAAAGAGGCAATGAACATTGTTTTACTTAGGGTTACTATTGCTGTGATGGAACATCATAACCAAAGCAACTTGGGGAGGAAAGAGTTTATTTGGCTTACTTTTCAGTACCACAGTTCATCACCAAGGGAAGTCAGGACAGGAACTCAAGTTGGGCAGGGACCTGGAAGGCAGGAGCTGATGCAGAAGTCATTGAGGAGTGTTGCTTACTGGCTTGCTCCTCCTGGCTTACTCAGCCTGCTTTCTTATAGAACCCAGGATGACTAGTCCAGGGGTGGCACCACTCATAAAGGTCTGTGCCCTTCCTCATCAACCACTCATTAAGAAAATGTCCCACAGGCTTGAATACAGCCTGATCTTATGGGAAATTTTTCTCTTTTTTTCTTTCTTTCTTTCTTTCGTTCTTTCTTTCTTTTATTTATTTATTTATTTATTTTGGTTTTTCGAGACAGGGTTTCTCTGTGTTTGGATGGGAAAATTTTCTTTTTTTTTTTAATTTTTATTTTGCAATACAATTCAGTTCTACATATCAGCCACGGATTCCCTTGTTCTCCCCCTCCCGCCCCCCTCACCTTCCCCCCAGCCCGCCCCCCATTACCATCTTCTCCAGGGCAAAGCCTTCCCCGCAGACTGAGATCAACCTGGTAGACTCAGTCCAGGTAGGTCCAGTCTCCTCCTCCCAGGCCGAGCCAAGCGACCCTGCATAGGCCCCAGGTTTCAAACAGCCGACTCATGCAATGAGCACAGGACCCGGTCCCACTGCCTGGATGCCTCCCAAACAGATCAGGCCAATCAACTGTTTCACCCACTCAGAGGGCCTGATCCAGTTGGTGACCCCTCAGCCATTGGTTCATATTTCATGTGTTTCCGTTCGTTTGGCTATTTGTCCCTGTGCTTTATCCAACCTTGGTCTCAACAATTCTTGCTCATATAAACCCTCCTCATTCTCGACAACTGGACTCCCAGAGATCCACCCGGGGCCTAGTCATGGATCTCTGCATCCAGATCCCTCAGTAGTTGGATGAGGTTCCTAGCTCGACAATTAGGGTGTTTGGCCATCCCATCACCAGAGTAGGTCAGTTCGGGCTGTATCTCGACCATTGCCAGCAGTCTGTTGTGGGGGTATCTTTGTGAATTTCTGTGGGCCTCTCTAGCACTTTGCTTCTTCCTATTCTCATGTGGTCTTCATTTACCGTGGTCTCCTATTCCTTGTTCTCCCTCTCTGTTGTTGATCCAGCTGGGATCTCCCAATCCCCTAAGCTCTCTTTCCCTCGACCCTCGCCCTTCACTACCCCCACTCATGTCCAGGCTGTTCATGTAGATCTCATTCTATTTCTCTGTCATTGGGCAATCCCCGTGTCTTTCTTAGGGTCCTGTTTTCCAGGTAGCCTCCCTGGTGATGTGAGTAGCAGTCCAGTCATCCTTGTTCCACATCTAGTATCCTGCTATGAGTGAGTACATACCATATTTGTCTTTCTGAGTCTGGGTTACCTCACTCAGGATGATTTTTTTCTAGATCCATCCATTTGTCTGCAAACCTCACGATGTCATTGTATTTCTCTGCTGAGTAGTATTCCATTGTGTATATGTACCACATTTTGTTTATCCATTCTTCAGTTGAAGGGCATCTAGGTTGTTTCCATGTTCTGGCTATTACAAACAATGCTGATATGAACATAGCTGAACAAGTGCTCTTGTGGTGTGGTTGAGCATTCCTTGGGTATATGCCCAAGAGTGGTATAGCTGGATCTTGGGGGAGATGGATTCCCAATTTTCTAAGAAAGCGCCATATTGATTTCCAAAGTGGTTGTACAAGCTTGCATTCCCACCAGCAGTGGAGCAGAGTTCCCCTAGCTCCACATCCTCTCCAGCATAAGGTGTCTTCAGTGTTTTTGATCTTAGCCATTCTGACAGGCGTAAGGTGGTATCTCAGAGTTGTTTTGATTTGCATTTCCCTGATGATTAGGGATGTTGAGCAATTCCTTAAACGTCTTTCAGCCATTTGAGTTTCCTCTGTTGAGAATTCTCTGTTTAGTTCTATAGCCCATTTCTTAATTGGACTGTTGGGCATTTTGATGTCTAATTTCTTGAGTTCGTTATATATTCTGGATATCAGTCCTCTGTCAGATGTGGGGTTGGTGAAGATCTTTTCCCATTCTGTAGGTTGTCGCTTTGCCTTGTTGACCTTATCCTTTGCTCTACAAAAGCTTCTCAGTTTCAAGAGGTCCCATTGATTGATTGTTTCTCTCAGTGTCTGTGCTACTGGTGTTCTATTTAGGAAGTGGTCTCCTATGCCAATGTGTTCAAGACTACTTCCTACCTTCTCTTCTAGCAGGTTCAGAGTAGCTGGATTTATGTTGAGGTCCTTGATCCACTTGGACTTAAGTTTTGTGCATGGTGATAGATATGGATCTATTTGCAGCCTTCTACATGTTGATATCCAGTTTTGCCAGCACCATTTGTTGAAGATGCTTTCTTTTTTCCATTGTGCACTTTTGGCATCTTTGTCAAAAATTATATGTTCATAGGTGTGCGGATTCCTGTCAGGGTCTTCAATTCGATTCCATTGGTCCACATGTCGGTTTTTATGCCAGTACCAAGCTGTTTTTATTACTGTAGCTCTATAGTAGAGCTTGAAGTCAGGGATCGTGATGCCTCCAGAGGTTGTGTTATTGTGCAGGATTCTTTTGGCTATCCTGGGTTTTTTGTTTTTCCATATGAAGTTGAGTATTATTCTTTCCAGGTCTGTGAAGAATTGTGTTGGTATTTTGATGGGGATTGCATTGAATCTGTAGATTGCTTTTGATAAGATTGCCATTTTTACTATGTTAGTTCTGCCTATCCATGAGCATGGGAGATCTTTCCATTTTCTGACATCTTCTTCAATTTCTTTTTTCAGGGACTTAAAGTTCTTGTCATATAGGTCTTTCACTTGCTTGGTTAGTGTTACCCCAAGGTATTTTCTCTAGTTGTTTACAGCATTCTTCACATTTTTTTTTGTCTTTTCCTCTACACAAGCCTCTAGCTTCTTCATGATGTCATTCATAAGGCTATTTTCTTCTGCTTCTTCCAATTTCTGATGTTCAGGTCTAGGTGTTGGAGGAGGGCTAGGGCCTGGTGATGCTGTATTGCTATTCATTTTGTTGTATGCGTTTCTGCCTTGACGTCTGCCCATCTCCTTGTGGTTCGTTCTTGGCCTTATCCGCACACTTGGTTCAGACAGAGCTGACAGATTCAGGGAATCTCTCTCTCTTGTCCAGATGGGAGCTCTCTTGTCCAAATTGGAAGTCCGGGGCAGGATGGGAGCTCTTCTCTCTCTCTCTCTCTCTCTCTCTCTCTCTCTCTCTCTCTCTCTCTCTCTCTCTCTCTCCACAAGGGAAGTCCAGGGCAAGATGGGAGCTGGGGGCTGGCCTCTAAGTCTCAGGAAGAGGCTTGGGGCTCAGGCGGATGGGCGTGGGGGCAGGGCGTGGAGACTGCAGGGTCTGCCAGGGGTCTTGGAGAAGGGGATCCTTCCTGGTGGGGCTAGAAGGGAACCTACCCGGGTGGCCAGAACCTGGGGCCAAGTTGGGCAGATCTTCCCCGGAGTGGCTGGTGCCCAGGGATGGGGTCTGGGGCAAGCTAGGGGACTCACCTGTGTTCCAGAAGGGAAGTCCGGGGGCCGGGAAAATTTTCTTAACTGAGGCTCCCTCCTCTCATTGACTGTAGTTTGTGTCAAACCACTGACATAGAAGTGGCCAATACAAACATGGACCAACAAAAATATCTACTTGTAGCAGGTTTTTGAGTGGGATATCTGGGTCATATGGTAGATGTATATTTTTTAGCTTTTTCAGTCTTCTCCACTCTGACTTTAATAGTAGATACATCAGATCACAACAGTGCATGAAGATTCCTTTCTCTGCACATCCTCCACAACAGTTGTCAGTTGTGTTATTAATCTTAGCCTTTCTGAGTGAGGTAAAATGAAATCTCAAAGTAGTTTTAATTTGCATTTCCCTCATTACTAAGAACATATTTCCCTCAATACTAAGAATGTTGAGCACTTTCTTCAATATTTATTTGCCACTTTTATTCTTTATTTTTTTTATAAAATTTTAATTTTTTATATATTTTTACTTACATATTGGTCTGTGCATCAGATGTGTGCCTGGTGCCCACTGAAGTCAGAATAGTGTTGATCCTCTAAAACTGGGGTTACTCTTGACTTTTGTTTGTTGAGTTCTTTATCTATTCTAGACAATCCTCTATTGGATACACAGCTGCAAAGAATCTTTTTCACTGTGTGGGCTTCCTCTTCACTCGATTGTTTCCTTTGCTCTACAGAAGCTTTTGATTTTATTAGATCCCATTTGTCAATCTTTGGCAATAATTTCTGAGCCAATGAGTCCTATTCAGAAAATCCCCTCCTTCACCTATATATTGTAGAGTGTTGTACATATTTTCTTCTAGTGCTTTCAGAGTTTCAGGTTGCACATTGAGACTTTTGATCCATTTGAAGTTTACTTTTGTGCAGGGTGGTGATAGATACGGATCTAATTTCACTCCTTTACACACGGACATATGAATTTCCAGGTAGCATTTGTTGAAACATCATCTTTTCTCTAGGGTATATTTTTGGCATCTTGGTCAAATATTAGATAGCTTTAATTATGTGTTCTTAAGTTTGAGTCGTCTATTCTGTTTTTATTGACCCTGTGTCTGCTTTTGAGCCAGTACCATGGGTTTTTTTTATTATCATGGCTTTGTAATATAACTTAAAATCTGATATGATAATCTTTCTAGCCTTACCCTTTGTGCTAAGGAGTACTTTGGCTATCTTGTTCCTTTGGGGAATTCATACAAATTTTAGAACTTTTTTCTATTTATGTAAAAATGTCATGGTAATTTTTATTGAAATTTCATTGAATCTGTAAATTTCTTTGGTAAAATAGTCATTTTAAAAATATTGATTTTTACCAATCCACTAGTGTGGGAAGTCTTTTTATCTTGTAGTGTCTTCACCAATTTCCTTCTCTTTCAGATGTTTAAAATTTTCATTGTAAAGGTCTTTCAACTCCCTGGTTAGGTTTATTTCTGGATATATTTTTGAGGCTGTTACAAATGGGGTTGTTTCCATTATCTCTTTCTCAGCATGTTTATTATTGGTATACAGAATGGCTACTGATCTTTAAAAGCTGATTTTATATCTTTGCAATTTCCTGTAAATGTTGATCACTTCCACTTCTTGAAGTTTTGTAGTGGAATTGTTGGAACTCTTATATATAGAATATCATATCATCTTCTGATATGTATAATTTTTGACACCTTTTCCTATTTGTATCCTGTTAATTTTCTTTCTTTCTTTTTTTTTCTTATTGATCTACTTAGTGCTTTGTGTGCTATGTTGAAAAGGGATGGGAATAGTGGACAGCCTCATTTTATTCCTGATTTTAATAGAAATGCTTAGATAGTTTTCTCCATTTAGGATAATGTGGGATATGGGTTTGTCATACATAGTCTGATTTCATTATTTTGGGTTATGTTCCCTCCATTCCTTCTCTATCTAGGACAGTTATCATGAAGGCATGTTGAATTTTGCCAAAAGCCTTTTCTTCATCCATTGAAATAGTCATGTGACTTTTGTCTTTACCAGACACTATGAACAGACCAAACATAAGAATAATAAGAATATAAGAAGGAGAACAAACCCAACACAAAACATAGAAGAAAATTTTCCCAACCTAAATAAGGACATATCCATAAAGGTACAAGAAGCTTACAGAATACCAAATAGAGTAGATCAGAAAAGACAATCCCCTCACCACATAATAATCAAAACACTAAACATACAGAACAATGAAAGAATATTAAAAGTGACAAGGGAAAGAGGTCAAGTAACATATAAAGACAGACCTATTTGAATCACACCTGACTGAGACCCTAAAATCCAGAAGGGCCTGGACTGATGTCTTACAGACTCTAAGAGACCATGCATGCCAGTATAGACTATTATACCCAGCAAAATCGTCAATCACCATAGATGGAGAAAACAAGATATTTCATGACAAAGTCAAATTTAAACAATATCTATCCACAAACCCAGCCCTACAGAAGGTACTAGAAGGAAACCTCTAACCCCAGAAAGTTAACTCCACCCATAAAACAAAGGCAATAGATAATCTCACACCAACAAAACCCAAAGAAGGGAAACACACACACACACACACACACACACACACACACACACACTACCAACAACAACAGCAAAATAACAGGAATTAACAGTCATTGGTCATTAATATCCCTGAACATCAATGGACTCAATTTGCCAATAAAAAAACACAGGATGTGGAAACAGGATCCATCAATCTGCTGCATTCAAGAAACACACCTCAGCATCAAAGATAGAAATTACCTCAGAGTAAAGGGATGGAAAAATATTTTCCAATCAAATGGACCTAAGAAGCAAGCTGGTGTAGCTATCCTAATATCTGACAAAATAGACTTCCAACCAAAATTAATCAAAAGACATAGAAAGGTGCATTTCATATTAATCAAAGGAAAAGTCCACCAAGATGATATCTCAATTCTGAATATTTGTGCCCCAAATGTAAGAACACCCATATTTGTAAAAGAAACATTCCTAAGCTTAAACCACACACAGAACCCTACACAATAATGGTAGGAGACATTTCACTCCCACCAATGGACAGGTCTGCCACACAGAAACTAAACAGAAATAACGGAACTAACAGATGTTATGACTCAAATGGACCTAATAGATATCTACAAAACATTTCACCCAAACACAAAAGAATATACCTTCTCAGCACCTCATAAAACCTTCTCCAAAACTGACCACATGGGGCACAATGAAAGCAGTGCTTAGAAGAAAGTTCTTAGCACTAATTGCGTTTATGAAGAATCTGGAGAGATCTCATACTGGTGACTTAACAGCACACTTGAAAACTCTAGAACAAAAAGAAGCAGACACATGTAAGAGGAGTAGATGACAGGAAATAATTAAACTCTGGATTGAAATCAATAAAATAGAAACAAAGATAACAATACAAAGAATCATTGAAACAAAGAGTTGGTTCTTTGAGAAAATCAGCAAAATAAATAAACCTTTGCCCAAACTAATTAAAAGGCAGAGAGAGAATATCCAAATCAACAAAATCAGAAATGAAAAGGGGGACATAACAACAGACACTGAGGAAATCCAGATAATCATTAGGTCATACTTTAAAAACCTGGACTCCACAATATTGAAAAATTGAAAACAAGTGGACAAATTTCTTGATAGATACCCCTTACCAAAGTTAAATCAAGATCAGATAAACAATTTAAATAGACCGATAACCCCCAAGGAAATATAGACTCAGTCATTAAAAGTATCCCAATAACAACAACAAAACTAGAGCCAAGGGACAGATGGTTATACAGCAGAATTCTAGCAGACTTCATCGTATGAGGCCACCATTACTCTTACACACAAACCCTCAAAGATCCAAGAAAGTAAGAGAATTACAGACCAATTTCCCTTATAAACATAAATGCAAAAATACTCAATAAAATAATGACAAACAGAATCCAAGAACACATCAAAAAGATCATCCACCATGACCAAATAGGCTTCATCCCAGAGATTCAGGAATGGTTCAACATATGCTAATCTGTCAATGTAATCCACTATATAAACAAACTGAATAAAAACATACATGGTTGTCTCCTTAGTTGCTGAAAATCCTTTGACAAAAATCCAACACCACTTCATGATAAAAGTCTTGGAGAGATTAGGGATACAGGGGATATACCTAATAAAAGTATTGGTGATAGTTTGTCCTTGAAAGTCTGGTAGAAATCTGTTGTGAATCTGTCTGAACCCTGGATTTTTAGAAAACTTTTCATTACTGTTTAAACCTCCTTGTTTATTATGTCTCTATTTAACTTACTGATCTCTCTTTGGTTTAAAACTTTGGTGGTTCAGCTATATCTAGGAATTCATCTAGTTCTCATGTTTTCCAGCTTAATGGAGGACAGCTAATCTCTAGTTGTATTATTAATTTGAGGTCTCTCTCTGTCTTTCTATCTTTCTGTCTTTCTGTATCTGTCTCTCTGTCACTGTCTCTCTGTCTCTCTGTCTCTCTGTCTCTCTCTCTCTCTCTCTCTCTCTCTCTCTCTCTCTCTCTCTGTTATTTTGCCTAATCTAATTCATTTGTCAATCTTGTTATCTTTTCAAAGAACCAATGTTAAATTCATGGCTTCTTTCTATTGTTTTGTCTGCTTGCTGTGTGTCCTTAGCTCTGCCCCACTGTGTGTCATTTCCTCCCGTCTTTAGGTTCATTCTGTCTTTATATTTTCAAGGCCCTGAGCTGCATCATTGGCTTCCTTGTTTGTGACCTTTCTGGCTTTTTAAGCCAAGTCTTTAAATATAGTAGGCACATCTTTAGAGATTCTTATTAAGCTGCTTGTCTTATTTTCAACAAGGCATGTATTCATCTTAACATCAATTACAGAAGTAGGGTTGTGGCTTGGTTGTAGATCATTTATTTGGCATGGATAAGGCTCTGAGTCCCTCCCATGCTTAGAGTCAATTCATCAATCAATGTTTTTAAATAAGATTTAGGAGATGGGCATGGTAATACACCTTCAATACCAGCACTCAGGATGCAGAGGCATATAGATCTCTGTGGGGTCAAGGTTAGCCTGGTCTATATAATGAGTTCTAGGACAGCAAAGGCTATGTAGATAGACCTTTTCTCAAAAAACAAAACTGCCTAAGAACATCTATTGCAGCTTGATCTTAACTGTATAAAGCTAGAAAGCCTAGATGCACATCTATAGAAGAATCAATGAATGAACTGTGGTATATTTCTATGATGGAATACCATATAGCACTACATTTGGACAGGGGGAATAACTTCTAACATTCTATAACACAGCAGGGGAGTGATGGTTGACAACAGTTAATTACATCATCTAAATAGCTAATAAAGAACATCTTGAATTTTCCAAACACAAACAAATAAGTGTTTAAATTGATGGCAATTACCAGTTGCTGGTGTGACAGTGCCAGCCTTCAATCAGTGGTCCAAGGTATGGGCAAACAGGTCTCTATGAGTTTGAAGTCAGCCTGGTTCTGCATAGTGAATTCCAGGCTGTCCAAGTCTGCACAACAAGACCCTGACCCAAAAACCAAAGCAAAACAAAACAAAAACAATTACCCTGATCACTGTTTGTAGTATGCATGTACTGAAATATCATAGTGTCAGCCATAAACATTACTTGAAATGAAAAGATAGCTTTTGAAAAATGAACAAGATATGAATGCTGCCAGCTAGGAAATCAGCTGAATCCCTCTAGCATTCTATTCAGGAAAGTGGTACCAATGTGGAATAACCCAGTATGTGTGGTCCGCTTACATCCCATTCTGTAAGAACATACAGAATACATTTATGATGAAAAGAAGTATATCAGTCAGGGTGCTCTAGAGTCACAGAACCTATGGAATGAATCTCTCTCTCCATATATACATATATACATATACATACATATATATATATGACTTATAGGCTGCAGTCTAACAATGGCTAGTTGTGAATGGAAAGTTCAAGAATCTAGTAACTGCTTAGTCCCATGAGGCTGGGTGTCCTAGCTGGTCTTCTATACATACTGGAATCCCAAAGAAGTAGGCTCCAATACCAATGACGGAATGGATGTGCTGATGAGGCAAGGGCAAGCAGGTGAAGAACAAACCATTCCTTCTTCCATTGTCCTTATAAAGGCATCCAGCAGAAAGTGTGGCCCAGATTAAAGGTGAGCCTTCCAACCTCAAGGTTTGTATTAAAGGAGTGTTGTCTACTTGCTTCAAGACCTGGATCACAAGTGTACCCTCCATTTCTGGATTATAACTCATTCCAGATATAACCAAGTTGACCACCAAGAATAGCCATCATAAGAAGTCTGACTGGTACTTCCTTTCAGGTGAGGGTAAATGGTTAGGATGTCTACAGTGGGAAGCACAAAGAGATTTGGGGGCTTACAGGCACATTTTCTGCCTTGATCTCAGGTGTGTGTGTGTGTGTGTGTGTGTGTGTGTGTGTGTGTGTGTGTGTGTCGCTAGCCCCTAATTAGTTCTATTTAGTGCTATAGTGTTAAGTTATACTTAGTACATTTCACTGTAAAGTAATTTCATTAAAATACTTTAACCATGGGAGGGAAAAGTGTCTTGCTGGGAAGCAGGCCTCTTTGGGAGCTCTGAGGCTAGTTAAGCTGGGTTATTTTCTGCTTTGTTAGTTAACTGGCTTCTCTAAACATTACAGTCTTAATGCTACCAATCCCAAAGATGGAGATGACGATCAAATAAGCAGACATCTGCAGGCTGTTAGCCTAGCACTGGTTTAGAAAGAGCCCCCCACTGCAGACTGACAGCAGCACTCAAGACTCTGAATTCAATCTACCAAAGAGAAATGTAGCATCCAAGTCCCTTTGGCCTGCTCCCCAGTTTTGGGCACAGTGAATAAGTGCCATAGCAGCCATCCACAAGGCTGGGTTGGTCTTCAGTAGTATTGGGATGTTAAACATTATCTCACAGGGTCAGTAATGGGCAGAAGATGAATAAGAGTTCTACTTGACCCTCAGAACCTCAAGGAGGCTGGATTCAGTCACACATTCCAATCACTATGGCGTCTAAATATTCCCACACACTGAACTTCCAGCAAGTGGCACTTGGTGTTTTGGACTAGATCAAGCTGGCCTGTCAAATATGACAACATATTAAAAGACCTGTGTCTTTAATCTGATATTACAGCTCATAACTCCACACAGAGAGAGAAAAGGACAAAGAAAGGGAAATGTTAATCTCCAACTTCTGTGTTTATTTGCTTATTTATTTGTGGGGAGGGGGCTTAATAGCTAGAGCCCAGTGTATGCTGTACAAGCACTCTACTAGAGCTGTACACAAGCTCTAGTTGCCTGCTACCTCTCTATTAAGGTTAAAAACTTAAAAAAGTAGTCACTAGTAATCAGTAGTATCTTTCTGGAATTCATAACTCTCTTATTGTGCTGTTATTATCAGAAGAATTTCTATAAAACCATTCCAATATTAGTTAAGTTGTCTTTCATAAAATGTACCTTTTTATGAATAAATCCTTCAATAGATGAGTAGATAAACAGAATATGATATAGCCATTCAATGGGATGTTATACACTGATAAAATGAAATGGGCTGTTAGGTCCTGAAAAGACATGTAAGAAGCATGTATATATTGCCAGGTAAAAGAAGAAATTGTGGAAAAAGCTGCCATGTGATTCTCAATATATCTGCAACTCCAAGCATGAGAGTTGTGTGTACAGTTACTTAATTGAGATAGAATGGCTGTTGGAACATAAGCATTTAGATGGGGTCTAATGTTACCGGACAGAAGTAGGAAGGAGATGGTAGTTGAGGCTAATCCTATCCCAGTGAGCATGTCCATCTCATGTAACACACATGAGCTTAAAATCCACAAGATAATTCTGTCTCCCTCTGTACAACCTGCCTTGCGAAAGCCAGTGAAGCCTAGCTACATGAAAGATTCCAGTAATAAAAGTCACTTTTTGGAAGTCATCAAGTTTGAGGTGGGCTCTCTGAAGCAATGAATATTAAAACAGATCAAAGCTGAGCATCTCTAATCCACAAACCCACACTGTTTGAGTGTCAACATGATGCAGAGTTTCATGTACAAAATTACTAACAGCATTTTATACATAAGGAATAGAGATGTAGATCAACGATATTTACCTGGTATTCCAACCCCAAGCACTAGAAAAAAAAATAAAATAAAAGCATTATACAGATTATCTTCAGGGTGCCTGTATGTGGTATATATGAAACAATGGTTTCATGTTCAGACTTCAGTCTCATCCCCAATATATCTTATTATGTATATTCAAACACTTTAGAATCCTAAAAATATCCAAAATCTGAAACACTTCTTGCACAAGTAATAGAAGGAAGACATACTTAGCCTGTGGAAGCTACTAGATTTTACTTTTATTTGCTTCTAATAGATGGGGCTTTCATATTTGATTGGGTGGTCTTACATGTTTCAAAATTTACCATTCTATTTACAACAGAAGCAATATTTGATCTAGGTCCTTTGAAACAATTGAGCATGTTTTGACTCTTAGAAATATATCACCCTGGGACAACCAAATCTAAGACTGTGGTCTTTCAAGAGGCAGGTACATGAATGTCTAGAGAAAAATAATCCTTCCTAAAAATAGCTATTATTTCTAAATTTTTACATGCTATCTTTAAAAGAAATATACCATTAGGAGGAATAAAGACATTAATACATCACTCTTATAATATGTCACTCTGATAAAATTTAAAGTCTAAAATTGGTTTCTTATCCAGTAGAGATAGTCATCTAAATGATAATCTATTTCTCTGTTTAGCATGACAATAGAACTGGCCTCCTCCAGACTCCAGGCAGAGCACAGCCATTCTGTCCTTCAGAGAGGATACAATCCACTTCCTGAAATTGAAAATGGCTTCCAAATACCATTATCATTTCCCTAATCAAACTTTCATATATAGTTCACAGAATGCTAATTAAATTCAATTTGTAAATTACATGTTTATTCCACTGAATAATAGAATTACGCATTTTTTATTTGACTAATATTTAGACAGGCATGAAGGGATAAGTTCCTTAACAATATTTTGTCAAAGATGCTTTTTTATGAATTTTATTTTGTGTAATGATGGTAATTCATTACTTGAATATGCAGAGGATTTATTTGAAAATACACACATGAATTATTCATCTAATAAGGGAAGACACACACATGAGTGCCTACTTTTATTCCTACTGCTTACTCCTAACCAAATATAATAATTTGGGGTAAAATAACATCTATTTCAGCTTTCTGTTAGAACAGAATTAATGAACCTATCAAGACAAGACTTTGTCCTTCACAACCTGCTGCAGTCTCAAAGTGTGTCACTTAATTCACATGTTGAAACTTAACCACTATTATGACATTCTTAAAAGGGTCATGAGTAGCCTTGTTAGTGAAGTTGGGAGAGCTATTTGTTTCTTCTACTTCCAGAACTGTAAGCAATACATTTCTATTGTTTACAAGTTTCCCAGTCCATGGTATTTTGTCATAGTATCAAGAATAGACAATGACAGAACCCAAGAATTTAGTCTTTAGGACTTTACATAGATGAAGAAAGGGAAAAGGATGTCCCTGACTTGCTGGGATGCATTCTCATTTCCACCAAGAGTCCTAAGTGACACACAGGTTTTACATGTCAACAAGTTATTCAGAGTCACATGAATACCATTTTTTCAAGTTCCTGTAAATATATCATTTCCCCCCAGATTTTATGCAGCTTTCTATCTTCTCTCTCATTTTATTTTTGTGTGTATTTAGAGTAAGTAATGCAGTGAGTGAATATGCATATCCATGAGGAAGGCAAAGCAAGATGGGAAGTGTCTTTCTCTATTACACTTTCTTTTTTTTATTAAGAAATTTTTATTCATTTTACATACCAACCACAGATCCTCTCTCATCCCTCCTCCTGCTCCCCCCCCCAGCCTTCTCCTCCAACCCACCTCCTATCCCCTCCTCCAAAAAGGTAAGGCCTTCAATGGGGAGTCAGAAAATCCTGGTACATTCAGTTGAGGCAGGTCCAAGCCCCTCCCCCCTGCATCAAGGCTGTGCAAAGTGTCTCACTATAGGTAATGAGCTCCAAAAAGACAGCTCATGCACTAGGGATAGATCCTGATCCCACTGTTAGGGAGTCACTTAAGCAGATCAAGCTACACAACTGTCTCGCTTATCCAGAGGACCTAGTCCAGTCCCATACAGGCTCCACAGGTGTTGGTCTAAAGTTCCTGAGTTCCCACTAGATAATTTGATAGAAGGAGACATCATGCAGATAGGGAAAAACCTGGTACTAGGGAAGTTCCCAGGAATCCACAAGGATGATTCCAGATTAGACTACTAGCTGCTGTGGGATGGTCTGTATGTCAAATGTGTTGTTGATTGGTCAACAAATAAATCACTGATTGGTCAGTGGCCAGGCAGGAAGTATAGGCGGGACTAACAGAGAGGAGAATTGAGAGAACAGGAAGCTGGGTGGAGGAGACACTGCCAGCCGCCATCAGGACAAGGAAGATGTAAAGTACCGGTAAGCCACAAGCCATGTGGCAAAGTAAAGATTAATAGAAATGAGCTAAATATAAGAGTAAGAGCTAGACAATGACAGGCCTGAGCTAATGGCCAAGCAGTTTAAATAATATAAGAGTTTATATGTTTATTTTATAAGTGGGCTCTGGGACTGGCGGGACTTGGTGGCGGGAGCTGGAGAAAAATTCTCCAGCTACAAATGGCGCCCAACGTGTTGGCAAGAGTTTCTACCTAAAACCTGAGTAAAAAGATTCTAAAACGGAGCTGAAAACAGTTCCTAGTTGTCTCTTTCAAGTTAGCGGCAGCCTGCGTGTTTGAGCTACTGCTGGCGGGTTCCTAGCGTGTGTGCTCGACCTGCCGCCGTATGGCAGGAATGAGGCCTCTGCAAATGGCACATTAAGCTGTGTGGTGGATTTAGCCTTTGCTAGTACAAAACAAAAACAGAGGTTTCTGGGCTGCATGCTGCTTGGATAAAAACATTGACCCACGATAGCTCCCAGAGCTGGCGGTAAACACGCACCACCGCCATGTTGGGAAGCTGAAGTGGGCGGAGCCAGCAGCCACAGCGCCAGCACTGTTTCAGGCTTAGAAGGCTGCAGTTTAAAGCAATAGGCTCAAGCTAATATAAAAAAAAATAAGCCACGTAAAGATGGCTACCACACAGAGAATTTGGATTATGTTCTCTTTGATATTCGTAACTGAAGAAAAACATTTGATTACAAAAGCTGTTGAATTATGCCAAAATGTGTATTTTAAAGGTACCTTGACTTCAAAGTTTGGATGTAAGGATATGTTGCTTTGGAAAAGAGTCTCTTTTGTTTCCACAGAAAGCCAGAGGCTATGGATTTGTTCCAGATTAAGATACATCCAGTTTGACCAGCCAAGACCCCCTGAAAGGTCTCCGATGACCCCATGGCTGAGATGATCCAACATCCAGAATGGTTTGAAGGCAACTGGCTCAGACGATACACTCTCATGGACTATTCCATAATCCTAAAAATTTTCTTTGTATCCCCATAAGATACAGCGCCCCCCTCCAGCAGGAAGTAGTAAGAGAAGCTACGCCCAAATTCCCAAATATACCAAGCTGACTTTGGAGATATATAAAGGTTAAAACCTTCCTTTTTAAGAAAAGAAAAGGGGAAGTGCTGTGGGATGGTCTGTATGTCAAATGTGTTGTTGATTGGTCAACAAATAAATCACTGATTGGTCAGTGGCCAGGCAGGAAGTATAGGCGGGACTAACAGAGAGGAGAATTGAGAGAACAGGAAGCTGGGTGGAGGAGACACTGCCAGCCGCCATCAGGACAAGGAAGATGTAAAGTACCGGTAAGCCACAAGCCATGTGGCAAAGTAAAGATTAATAGAAATGAGCTAAATATAAGAGTAAGAGCTAGACAATAACAGGCCTGAGCTAATGGCCAAGCAGTTTAAATAATGTAAGAGTCTATGTGTTTATTTTATAAATGGGCTCTGGGACTGGCGGGACTTGGTGGCAGGAGCTGGAGAGAAATTCTCCAGCTACAACTAGCAATAGTTGAGAAGGTGTCTGAGCTAGCCCACCTGGTAATCAGATTGGTGAATACCCTAACTGTCGTCATAGAGCCTTCATCCAGTAACTGATGGAAGCAGATGCAGAGATCCACAGCCAAGCACCAAGCAGAACTCCAGGAGTCCAGTCAAAGAGAGGGAAGAGGGATTCTATGAGCAAGGGGCATCAAGATTATGATGGGGAAATCTACAGAGACAATCTATCACTTTCTTACTGACTTGAGGCAGGCTTTCTCACCAAACCAGAAGCTTAGCCCTCTTGGCTAGGTTGGATGGCTATCGAGCTCTCTGAATATGTGGGTCTCCATCCTGAAATGTTGGGGTTAAAGGTACAAGTGATCATATCTGGCTCTTTTTATGAGTGCTGGGGATTTGAACTAAGATCCTTATGCTTCAAGAGTAAGCAATCTTACCTGGCTGAGCCATCTCCCTAAAACCCGTTCTGTCTTCTTTTAATTAAAGATGGCTCCTGTCACCACCTCCATCCTTTTCTACATGCTTCAACTTCCCTGAACTTAGCAGACTTTAGCCTGAGAAGACCAAGGGCTTAATCTCACCAAATATTCAGAATCAAAAGCACCTTAATGAGATCTCCTTTAAATTACAGGGTTTTGTTTTGTTTTGTTTTGTTTTTCAGGGTCATGTTTTCTTGCCCAGCCTGGCCTGGACCCCTAGGTTCCAGGGCTCCTCCTCCCTCAGCTTCCTGAGCAGCAGGAATGCATGCTAAGAAGGCTGGCGGGCTACTTTAATAATGAAATACCCACCAACTAATCATGAAGAGAGCTGTCCTCTGACGAAAGTCTATGTCAAAGTTCTCTTCATCTAGTCTAGAAATCAATATAAAAGGATAAGTGTTGTCCATCACGTCTCGACTTAGACAAAACACCCCAGTCCTTCTTAAATCTAAATTAGCTTCAAAGAAAGTCAGAGAACGACTCCAAAACCATCCCGGCTCTTATCAGTTACCAAAACATCTTGAGTGGAATTTAGTAGCAAGTTCTCTGTACATGGGAATGCATTATTTATTTTCACAGTAAAAGAAAACTTGGGGTGCACTGTTAAGAGAACTAAACGTTTTAATACCACAAAAAATTAAGGAAAGAAGTTAATGCTATCTTGTCGAACTTGCAAATAATTCTAATTACTTATTAAACAAATAAAACTTGTGTAATATTTGTTTTGAGGTAATTTTATTATACCATTACACTCATTCTAGAAAATGGAAAAGATTAAGATATATTATTCATATGTTATCTTTATTAACATTTCTTAATTAAAATCTAATTACATCACTTCTATTTTCCTATATTCCCTTTCTCTCTCAGATTCATGACCTCTTTCTTTAGTAACTTCCTTTAATATATATAACAGTTATTAGACAAAGCACCCCAGTCCTTCTTAAATGTAAGTTAGCTTCAAAGAAAGTCAGAGAATGACTCTAAAAACCATCTCGGCTCTTGTCAGTTACCAAAACATCTTGAGTGGGGTTTAGTAGCAAGTTCTCTGTACATGGGAATGCATTATTTATTTTCACAGTGTATATATAATCATATATATATGAATAAATACATAGATACAACCTATTGAGTCCATTTAGTGTTACTTGTATGTGTGTGTTTTGAGGACTGACTGCTTAGTATTGGATGCCTATTGCTTGCTCATTCCTGGGGAAGGCTGACTATTCTTCTCTCATCAGTCCCTAGCTGCCTATAGCTCTTCATCTAAGGGTGGCGTCTCACTAGATTTTCCCCATTCTAATTGGAATGTGAACTTGGGTTCTCTTTCTAAAAGTCATGTTGATATTTCATGGGTATAGCTTTCCTAACATATCTAGAAGACACAATCTGCCCACAGACTTCCTGGTCCTCTGGCTTATAAGGTAAAGTCCATCTTCCCCTTCTTTTGTGATGTTCCCCAAGCCTTAGATTTAGGGTTCTGTTGTAGATGTACCAATTAAGGCTAAGCACCACACAGCCAGTTGTAGTCTGCATTTTGACCAGTTATAGATTTCTGTAACGGTCTCTGTCTGCTGCAATAACTTACTTGAGTAAGGACTGAGATCTACACTTACCTGTGGGTATAAGGATAAGTGTTTAGAGTGCAGTTAAGATTATCCTGGTTTAGGAAAGTGGCAGCAGTAGGTTCTCCTCTAAGATCCATGAACACACTATCCACAGATTTTACTGTTTCCAGTGCCAGGCATGATCTTTCCTTTGTCACAATGGCCTTAAGTCAACTTAGACAGCGGCAGTGACTTCTCTGATGTAAGTGACAGCACAACACCTTCAGGAATTTCCTGTCTTGTTGGCTGTGTTCATAGGTGTCACACCTGGGAAGGACTAGTGATTGCTTTCCTTGATTGGCAGCTTACATCTCACTTCTGGTACTCTGAAAGCTAGTGCTCAAGGAGGAGGCTTTGAAAGATGTCTTCCCATCTGTAGTTGGACTTTTCTTTTGGGCCACCAGCTCACAAGGTCCTGAGTTCAATTCCCAGCAACCACATGGTGGCTCACAACCATCTGTAATGAGATCTGGTGCCCTCTTCTGGCCTGTAGTCATACATGCTGTATACATAATAAATAAATAATAAAAAAACAAAAAAACAAAAACAAAAACAAAAACAAATAATGACACAGAGGCTTATTATTAACTACAAAAGCTTGGGCTTAGCTTAGGTTTTTCCCTAACTAGCTTTTATAACTTAAATTAACCTGTCTCTATTAATCTATGTTCTGGCACATGGCTCAGTTACCTCTCCTCTGCATCATATGTCCAACTTCTTAGGTGTCTCAATGGCATCACTTGCACACCCAGATTCATCCTGAGTTTCTCTGTCTGCCTGGAAGTCCTGCCTATTCTCTCCTGCCTAGCTATTGACCATTCAGCTCTTTATTAATCACAGAGACACACCTTCACATAGTGTAAACTAATACTCCCCAACATCCAATCTCTTTCTACTATAGGTAATAATAAAACATAATCTGTTATGTCTAAAGAGACAATTTATTGATTCCTGGACAGCAAAGAGCATCACTTGACCTAGCTTTGGTAACACTGCTTCTGAGGTCAAATGGTGCCTCCGGGTGCTGTTTGTTTCTCATTAACCATCGTAGTTGATCACTGTCAACTTCACTGGGTCTGAAGACACCAAGGAGACATACCCCTGGCATATAGGTAAGTGTGTTTCCAGAACAACTTACCTGGGGTAGGAAGGGCCACCCTGAATGTACCTCCTCATAGGCTGGGGTCGCAAAGTGAAAAAAAAATGGAAAAAGGAGAAATCCTACTGAGAACCCACACCCCCACAGGCACACACCCACAGACACTTCTTGTTCACTGGGGACACAATGGGACCAGCTATCTCACACTCCTATCACCATAGCTAGAACAGCTCTTGACACCATGACTCCCCTACCCAAATGGACTATACCCTCGAACTGTGAACCAACTAAGTCCTGCTTTCTTTTACTCATAGACCCTCTGGCTTTGCTGTTACTCCATTCTCATGGAAAGGCTACTTCAGGCTTGCAGCACGAAATGACTCCAGATACTCCATTCCCTCCTCGCCATTAGCTTCAAGTTTGGCTGAAAGAGAGGCTCTGTATCCCTGCCAGCTGGAAGGAAAGCTTCAAAATGGAGTTACAATGACATGGACCTATTCCTGAATTCCACCCTGAAGCAGGGTTCTCCACTGAGAAGTAGGAAGCCAGGAATGAATCTCAGTATCCAGAACTCAAGGGCTTCTTGATCACATAACAAGAACCAGGGGCTAACACTTGAATGAGAAAAATCATCATCATAGGAAGATGAATCTCTCTCTCTCTCTCTCTCTCTCTCTCTCTCTCTCTCTCTCTCTCTCTCTGTGTGTGTGTGTGTGTGTGTGTGTATTTAAGAAACTAGAGTTTTAAAGTTGGAATATAGGCCTCTCTTTTTATTTATAATATTCAATATTATTTTGTGGGAAGAAAGCACCTGAAATCTAACAATTAGCACATACTCCAAAAAAGTATAGATTTACTAGACCTATGTTAAAATTTCAAAATCAAACTCAAGAACACATGAAAGACTACAATAAAAAGTGAAAGACACCCAGGTTCATAAATTTTGCATTCAAAAGTCAGAGCTACCACCTGTCTGTCAGACACTTTGTTCACGTACCTAAGCAAATCATTCATGGCTAATTTTAATGAGGTTTTCATAGTTCATTTAAGGATAAGTAAGTTGAAAATTAAAATAAGATTCCATGTGGGGCCAGAACTCAAAGTCAGATGAATTATCACCATTTTACATTGCTGAAGCATTCATTTTCTCCAGCATCAAAGACAGCTTCCTGATAATCTCATAATGGTCAGAAATAATGGTAACTGGTGCTAAGGAACAAACTAGTGTAGCAGGAACAAACTTAGGTTAACAAAATCAGGTTTATGTTGAAATGACAATATAGCAAATATTCATGCATTGGGTAAAAATTTGTAACAAGGAAAACACGTAGCACATCTACTGCTATGGGGCATGCATGTTTGATTTCTGTAATGCTGCACCTGTCACAGTGAGCTCAGTGTAGAGCCTCATTACTTTTCTCACAGCCCCCACTTCTAATTGGATTTTGCGATCTTATCACCAGAGCACATAGCACTTACTGCACACTAAGGTGACTTGTGCAAGTCCGACAAGAGAAAGACAAAATCATAATCAAAGAATAACAGGGTCCATCGTCTTTGAAATCCTACAATAAGGTCATTTCTCAACTATTCCTCCTTGGGAACAGGGCAAGTTTATTGTTGGTATTACTAAATATTTATGTGACACTTGAGATGACTAAAAGTCTTCAAACAGTTCAAACATGCCCCCTTTTCTAAGGATTGGCTTGATGAAATGGAATTCCTTCTACAGTTTACAGATAGAGGGCCAAGGTCAGTTGCAGTGGTTGTATCAAATCTGCTAGTGAGTCTTGACTCCAGTGTACCTACCAAGAAATGGAAAACCTCTGAGGACTGTGATCAGGACAGGGAGTTTGAAGCAGGAAAAAATAAAGACAAGAAGACAAAGATTGCTGATGGGGACATAGTTCAATAGAGTTGGAGTTGATGCAGCCCAAACCAGGACTGAACATCCTCAAGTATATGTGTAAAGCAGAGTGGACAGGAGACTCATGGTGCAGAGGCATAGAGTCAGAGGGAGATTGTATCCTCTTCTCCCTGTGCAATCAGCACAGAAAAGGCAGTTGAAGAGAGAGAAGCAGTGGCAGCAACCTACAAAAGCCAAGGTTCAGTTATGAGGAGAGGAAGGAGATGCAGGGTAGAGAGAGACATGTTTTTCTTTTTTTCTCAGGTGTGGTGGTATTGTGTTCCCCAAAATATTGTGTACCCTGATAAACTTAGCTGGGGTCACAGAACAGAAAAGCCACCAGATACTTAGGATAGGCAGTGGTAGCACACGCCTTTAATCCTAGCATTCCACAGGCAGAAATCCATGTGTTCAAGAATACAACCAAGCATGGTGACTCACACTTTTAATCCCAGAAAGCGAGCCTTTAATCCCAAGGAGTTATGGTAGAAAGCAGAAAGGTATATAAGGCATGAGGACCAGAAACTAGAAGCATTTGGCTGGTTAAGCTTTTAGGTTTTGAGCAGCAGTTCAGCTGAGAGCCATTCAGATATGAGGACACAGAGGCTTCCAGTCTGAGGAAACGAGATCAGCTGAGAAGTTGGCCAGGTGAGGTTAGCTGTGGTTTGTTCTGTCTCTCTGACCTTCCAGTGTTCACCCCAATTCTTGGCCTTGGGTTTGATTTTATTAATAAGACTCTTTGAGATATCAAGCGATTAAATGAGACAGAAAAGCCAAGTTCTGGAACTCATTTGATGGCTAGATCCCCTTTCCAAATCAAAGATACTGGGGTGATCTAAGGAAATAAAGCAATGTTATGAACGTTGGACTGATCCAAAAAGTGACTATGGGAGTCAGCAGCATGTAGAGCGTGGGTAATAGAGAGCACTGATGGGTGTCCTTCCACAGAGTGGGAACCAACAGGGTTGTGGAATGAGTTGTTCCATGTGGCCAGCATATCAAGGATATTTGATACAGGAGCTCCAGCATAGGAGTAGGACACAGATCACTAGAACAAAGGGCAAAGAGAGTCAGATTTTAACTCTCAACCGCTAAAACTAAGATCAAAGTCAGAGTAAGATACAGGAATCCTGAAGCACCTGGGCAGAGGATTAATGCATAGGGATGAAAAGATGGCTCATTCATTGAAGGTTAAGGCTCACAACCAAAAGGACAGGAGGGATAACAGATCATCTTGACTACAGGGATCAGAAATAGTCACCAGAGAAGAGGAAAAGCAAAATAACACTCAGGTGATTTTTGAACTATTTGATGAGATACATGAGGTCATGGGCAGTTGGTTCAAGACAGACTAGGGCTTCTAACACACATTGAAAAGTTTAATATGACAAATGTTAGATGCAAAGTTGAGAAAAATTGTTATTCCCAGAGGGTAACTGAACAGACACTTCCTTTCTGAATCTATAACTTTATAAATAATATAAACCTCCACATCATTTAATTGTCTTGTAGAAGACATTTGCTAGATTGTTTCCATTGTGACTGATCCAACAAATTTTAACCTTGCAAAAGATTGGCCGTTACTCTGGCTCTTTTAAAACGTTTATTTTATTTTACATTTATTTATTTTTATTGGGGGAAGTAGGGGAGAGACACATGGGTCTGTGATTCTGTCCTTCAGAGGACAACTTTCAGGAGTCATTTCTCTCCTTCAATCAGGTGGGTTGGGCATCACATTTGGGTCTTTAGGCTTGGCGGCGAGCACTTTTACCTGCTGAGCCATTTTGCTGGACAAACCCTAGACTACTTTTCTTTTTCTTTTTCTTTCTTTTTTTTTCTTTTTTCTTTTTTTTTGGTTTTTCAAGACAGAGTTTCTCTGTGTAGCTTTGCACCTTTCCTGGAACTTGCTTTGTAGGCCAGGCTGACCTTGAACTCACAGAGATCCATCTGCCTCTGCCTCCCAAGTGCTGGAATTAAAGGCGTGTGCCACCACTGCCCTTTTTTTTTTTTAAAAAAAAAACTCTACTTCAGGGTTACATCCAATAAACTGGATCTATTTTCATTTCTTTTTTATTTTCTTAAATGCACCAATTTTTCTGGCAAATTCCTTCTGACACTACAGTGGGTTTATGAGAAGCACATTTCTGAAGTGTTTCTGTTGTTTTTACCTATAATTTCTGGGTGAATAGAACATAGTGCAAATACTATTTCTTCTTGAACTCAGAAGGCATTGATAGTTCTTTTCTAGAATCCCAGTGTCACTGGTTCTCACTAACAGGTCTCATGTGGAAGAGAGACTTTTTACATACTTCATACTTTTTACAGTTTAGTGCTACTGAGAATCAAGTAAACCATCTTGTCTGAAATAATTAAACAGTTTGATGTTACTTAGATTACTGTCCATTTATAGATTAATAGTTTTTATTCTCAAATCTTTCCTCATCCTCACTATGTCCTTCTTGTGCCAAATTTCAAAGGGCAGATCTGAGGGGGCTCTTCTAAAACAATAACAGTAATAATATTATGAACTAATAATATTTCACAACAATTACCTTTAAAAAAGACAATCAAATTCTCCTCATCAATATCCTCCTTCAAACTTAGGATCCTTTACTGATTCTTATCTGAGTCAACCTTGATCTTTATGGCTACAAAATGCTGTTTCCTATGCCAGCATTTCCTCCATATTTACCAATACACTCTCAGTATGCTTTTAGAAGCAAGATTCCAGCCTTCTTCCCCAAACATTTTTATTTAACTATGTATTATCAGGAAAGGCGCATGTGTCTTAGCTCGTTATGTGCAGAGTTGCTTTAATGACAAAATGGTTCCATATTTTCTTAGTCACTACACACTTTGGCTCTTACATCTTTCTTTGTATTTCCAACATTAAAAATGTGGTTGTCCCATATCATGATAGTCAGAGGTCATCTTGTACCTTAGCTCTGGACTTAACCCTTTTAACATGATGTTTGACACTCATTTTGCAGCTTCCCTGTGCCAGCTCTAGAGTCCAACATCTCTCTGAGGATCCCTGATATATTTTAGTTGGGAACAGTTAGAGACCAAGATCTGTGTCCCAGAGGTACTTACGGCAGCCACTGGGCTGTTCTTGGTTATAGGAAACAAATATAGTTAGAGCACGCGAACACACATGTATGTATGTGTGTATTCATATCCATGTATAAACAATGAATTCATGAAATCACAACAATAATGTTTTGAACCTCCAGTCCACACATGTATATATCTTTTTTTTTCTACTGTGAGTCTTGCTTCACTAAAACATCAGTTCATTTACTAATCCTGTTGTTGAAATAGTTGAAGAATTGCTTTAATCATGCAATTTTAAAACTCTAATGAAAGTAGTTCTGGATCTGCTTGTATTTCATGGCACCACCCCTACCACAAGCCCCCAGTCTGGGGCACATGATGAAAACAGTGTGTTCATAAATTACTATACTTCCTCCTCATTCTCATCTTCAGCATGATTGTCTTAAACACTCGAAAAAGAGTCAGGGCCTGTGTTAGATTGATTTCACTTTTAGGTGACTTCATTTTATTTATTTTAAAATTATAAAATATTACAGAATTCTAGAAAGAAGTAATTTCCTCTTATTCTACCCGTGTCCCCTATCTTGGGGTAGGTAACCAATTTCATTATTCTCTTCTTTCCCCCAAATTCTGTAAATATGGAGGAGCAGCAAGATGGCTCAGTGGGTAAAGGCACTTGCCGTGCAAGGTTGGAGACAGAGTTTGATCCTTGGACCCTAGGTAAAGGTAGGAGAGAATGGACAGATGTTGTAATATTTTCCATTGACCTCCATCTGTGCACCATGGCACATGTATCTCCCCCACTTCATATTATTCAGTATCATACACAATAATAATAAAACTTAAAAGGAAGAATGATACATGTGCTTGTGTGGGATGTAATATCTTTTCTCTTGAAGGTTGTATACTCTCTGTGCTGTGGTGGTAGCACAACTTGGTAATATACCCAATATATTGCTTCCATACCAATTCATAGCATTTATTTCATTCATTATTATAACTGAATGGTATTCCATTGTGCTCCTACATTTGTAAATTTAGGTATTTCTAACATTTGATAAGCACAATATGCTCTACTGTCTAGTAACATTGAAAGTATGAATATTCTGGGCTTTACTGTTATTGTTGATTTTATGTATGTTCAGGAAGTCTGGGAACCAGTACAGATCCCAGTCTACACAAGCCCAATAAACCCCAGGTGACCAGTCACCACACATGTTGAGATGATAGTACCTGGCAGGAGAGCCCAGGATCAAGGGCAGCACAGAGATATTCTTGTTGATGACTCATCGGGCATTTGCTAATTCTTACCCTCTTCTCAGTAGCTTTGTGTCAGCACTCTTTCCCTGGCTGTGTCACCACTTTTCTTTTCCCACTGTCCTATTGATTTACTGGAATGTTAATGTCTGCTCTAGGTGATCTGTCAGTATTATGCGTCTGGCTTTCCATTGGCAAGACAGCAGTTGGGACCTCTGACCTGCTGTTGCTCTCTCCTCTCATCTCAGGGCTATGATGAATCAATTCTTCTTTAAATGTCCTTATTTTATGTCAGTGGAATGTGTGGAGGAAGCAGAGACCAATGTGGATGTTTAGGTGCCCAATTTCTATAATTTTCTTCATTAGTGTGTAAATGATACTATATACTTGGCATCCAGAGGCTGATGCCATTGGGTGAGACTGAGGAGCATATCGTAAGGTTTTTAGATACAAGGGTTTGCACTCGGTGTAGGGACTTTGGTTTTCTGGACTCATGCGAATTTTGCTTTGTGCTGGTGGTACATGTCATTGAAGGTGGAAGAGCTGACAGAGAAAGAAAAGTGCTGGGTCTGTTGCCTTGGTTAGTTCAGAGGTTCCTAGAAGAATTTTTACCCTCTAATAAGTTCATCCCAGTGGATACCACAGCCATTCAGTTCCAAAATGTTGTAATGTAGAGGGGCTTTAATGCAATGATAGAGCTCTAAGTAGATACCAGAAACGCAGTCTCTTAAATTCCTGCAGTCCAGTGCTTCTGCACACAGAGAAGCTCTGCTTACCTCACTATGTGAACAGCATCCATCCTTCCTCTCTGATAGTTTCCAATACTGATTGTCCTAAGCTTCAGGATTCACATCCAGAAGACATTATACCACTTCTGCACAACTAACAGCAGTGTCAGCAATACTCCATTTTAAACCTGTTTGTTTCGGGACAGAAGTTCCCATATTAGAATATTTATGGTAAAGTGACATCTAACTTTTTTGAAGTTAATTCTAAGAAATCAATGTATTTGACTTCCATATTTTAGGTTATCTATGAAAATGCAAAGCTATTAAGGGGTGAAGTAGTATTTTTCATTATGCACATTAAGATAAGAAAGTTGTTTTGGTGTGTTTTGAGACAGGATCTCATGTCTCCAGAGCTGACCCTGGACCTTTAACTTCAGATCCTCCTATCTCTACTCCCCAAATGCTAGGATTATAGAAGTGGGCTACCACAATTAGCTTATGCAATGCCAGAGATTCATGGATGTTAGGCACACTGCCAACTGAGCTACACCCCTAGCCCTGGAGATAGAATTTTTACATTGGATAATGAGTGGAGCTCATTTAATTGTTGAATTGTCCTATATTTGTTGTACACAAAGGATAGAGAGGCCTAATTTCTACTTCCCAAGATCTCCCAGGGTGTTCTTTGACTACATATTGCTCTGTGTCTGTTACAGTGATTAACCACCAACAATGCCCATTCTGTATTTTATAATTCCTGTTTTAAATTTACTGTATGTGATTTTTAACCATTTATGTCTTTCTTTTATTCTTTCTTCTATTGCTTTTTATTCTTTCTTCTATTGCTTTGCAGATTTTTTCACAAATGATCTCACATGAAAAGTTTGCTGTAGGAAATCTCAAACTCAAACCCAAAGTACCTTTCTTGGGAACTTGATTCACAGTCCCTTTGCTTGATGTCTTCTTTTTTGATCTATACCATGTCATATATTAGCCTAAATTCATAGTCACTGAAAAAAATACTTGTTGCTGTCATAATTATACTTTCAAAAATATGCTAAAGAGAGTGACTTAAGTAAGAGTTTCCAATGCCATCTAAAATTCTGTTTGATTTTTCTATCTCCCTTTACTTATATGTCTATTCACTTGTCATTTACTATGCTTTTAAGGTGAATACTTCAAAAAGACCAAAAGAATGTGTCTGGAGATAATTTTAATCCATACTTACCAAGAATCAGTGAAGTTTTAGTTTCAACTAAAGTTTAAAAATAATAGGAAAACATGTTTGTATTTTTCTACTGTAAATTCTTAACACTATATATCTAGAAGTAAATCAAAGATTAAAAATGTAGTGTTCATCATCAATAGGACGAAAAGGCAGTCCACAGAATGGGAAAAGATTCTCAACAACTCCATATCTGACAAAGGACTAATATCCAAAATATATAAAGAATTTAGGAAATAAGACATCAACAAACTAAATAACCCAATTAAAAATGGGATACAAACCTAAACAGAATTCTCAACAAAGTAAACTTGAATTGCTTAGAAACACTTAAAGAAATGTTAAGCATCCTTAACCACCAGGGAAATGCAAATCAAAATGACACTGAGATTCCATCTTACACCTGACAGAATGGCTAAGATCAAAAACACAAATTACAGCTTATGTTGGGGAGGAGCAAAAGGAGCCCTCCTCCATTCCTGGTGGAAGTCCAAACTTGTACAGGCACTTTGGAAATCAATATGGTAGTTTCTCAGAAAATTAGGAATCAATCTACCTCAAGACATAGCTATACCACTCCTGGGCATATACTCAAAGGATGCTCCATCCTTTCACAAAGACATTTGCTCAACTATGTTCATAGCGGCTTTACTCATAATAGCCAGAAACTGGAAAAAAAAAACTAGATTTCCTTCAACCAAAGAATGGATAAAAAAATGTGGTACGTTTACACAATGGCATACTACTCAGCTGTTAAAAACAATGACTTCAGGAAATTTGAAGGCAAATGGATGGAACTAGAAAAAAAATCATCCTCAGTGCGGTAACACAGACCCAGAAAGACAAATATGGTTTTGACTTACCCTTAGCTCTTTCTTAAGCCCCTCTTAGCACAGTCTTCTAACCCACCCCTATTCTTCTCTATCATCTACTTACCAGCAGAAACGTTCTCTACCAGGCAACCCAGAGCCACCACACTTTCCTAAGATCCAGAGAGGGCAAAAGAAAACCAAGGAATGGAACACCCATCCAACAAAGACAAGACCAGATATCAACACGGAGAATCACAATCAACCCAATGCCAAATGCCTAGACATCAGCACAAAAACATAATCATTAACAGCCAGAATCAGCAGCTTAACTACAGTAGGCCTCGAGAAATGAGATATAGCTGTAGCACAGGACAAGAAGTTCAAAATAGCTATTTTTTGAATAGAACATTTATTTGAATAGAACGTTCAAGAACCTTAAAGAGGATAAGAATAAAACACTTAATGAAGTCTGTGAAAACACAAACAGTGGAATGAAACAATAAAAATAATTAATGACATGAAAGTAGAATTTAAATACAAGATTGAATCATTAAAGAAAATCCAAGTTAAAACTGGAAATAGAAAACTTAGGAAGTCAAACAGTAACCTTAGAGCTAATTCTCACCAGTACAAGATATAGAAGACAGAATCATTGAAGAAAAGATAGAAGAAATGGATACCTAAATCTAAAAACATACAAGCATAAAATATCCAGGAATCTGGGACACTATGAAAACACCAAATCTATGAATAATGGGCATAGAAGAAGGAGAAGAACCCCAGGTCAAAGACAGAGAAAATATTTTCAACAATAATCATAGAAGAAAATTTCCCTAACCTAGAGTAGGGAGTACAAGAAGAACAGAAAACACCAAGAAGACAAGACCAGAAAAGAAATTCTCTGTGACATAATAATCAAAACAATCAACATACAGAACAAAAAAAGAGTATTAAAAGCTGCAAAGGAAAGACAAGGCAATTTATAAAGACATACCTTTAAATAACATCTAATTTTTCAAATGGAGACTCTAATAGTTATAAGGGCCAGGAAAGATGTTCTTCAAACTCTAAGAGACCACAGATGACAACCAAGACTACTATAGCCGGCAAAACCTTCAATCACAATAGATAGAGAAAGAAAAACATTTCATGATAAAAACAAATTTAAGCAGTTATCTATCTACAAATACCAAGAAACTCATCAGCTGATAAACATTTTCAGCAAAATAGCAGGATACAAAATTGACATGCAAAAATCAGTAGCCTCCCTATATACAAATGACAAACATATTGAGAAATAAATAAGGAAAACAAGACCTTTCTCAATAGCCTCAAACAATATAAAATACCTTAGGGTAACCCTAACTAAGCAAGGAAATTTTGTAATAAAATCTTTAAGACATTGAAGATTTTTAAAATATGTCCTTATGATTCTCTAGATGCCTTCAGTGTCTCTTATGATGTTCCCCACCATTGGCTTTAATTCTAAATAGATCAAGGATCTCAACATAGACCAGGTACCCTAAATCTGATAGAAAAGAAAGTAAGAAATAGGAAAAGCCTTGAGCTTATTGGCACAGGAGACAACGTTCTGAATAAGTAACACGGGCACTAAGAACACCAATTAACAAATAGGACCTCATGAAACCGAAAAGCTTCTGTATGGCAAAGGACCCTGTTATTCAGACAAATTGGCAGGCTATGAAAAGAAAAGGTTCTTTATCAACTACATAACAGATAGAGGACTAATATCTCACACATATAAAAAAACTAAAAAAAGAAGACATCAAGAAAACAAGTAACCCAATTCAAAAAAATGGGATGTCGAACTAAATAGAGAGTTTTCGAAAGATGAAATATAGCTGGTGAGAAACACTGAAGAAATATTCAACATCCTTATAGTCATCAGGGAAATGCAAATCAAAACTATTTTGAGATTTCATCTAACACCAGTCAGAATGCCCAAGGTCAATAAAATAAATGACAGCTCATGCTGGCAAGGATGTGGGGTGAATAGAACACTCATCTATTGCTGATGGGACTTTAAACTTGTTTAAACTTTGAATTCAGGGAGCTGGGAAGAGATCTACCTCAAGATTCAGCTATGCCTCTCTTGGGCATATACCCAAAGGACTCTACATCCTACTACAGAGATACTTGCTAATCCATATTTATTACTGCTGTATTCATAATAATCAGAATTTGGGAACAACCTAGATGTCCCCCCACCAATGAATGGATAATGAAAATGTGGTACATTTACACAATGAACTATTATTCAATTTTTAATAAAATAAAAATCTCCCAGCACTCAGGAGTCAGAGGCAGGTGGATCTCTGTGAGTTTGAGGCCAGCCGGGTCTACAAAGTGAGTTCCAGGACAACCAGGGCTGTTATACAGAGAAACCATGTCTTGAAAAAACAAAAAAAAAAAAAAAAAAGAAGAAAAGAAAGAAAGAAAATTGAAATCATGAAATTCACAGGTAAATGGACAGAGCTAGAGAAAATCGTCTTGAGTGAAGTAATCTAGACCCCCAAAGATAAATATGGTATGTATTCTCTTATATGTGGGTGTTAGCTTTTCAGCCTTCCATAGGCATGCTGCTTTGACAGGCAAGATACATGCAGGGATGGTTATCTGTGTAACCACAGAGGTTAGGTACAGAGTAAGGATTTGGGGAAGGAAGGAAATCCTAAGGTAGAGGAAATAGAACACATAGTTATGGAAAGATGAGAGGAAACCCGGAATGATAGAATTGAACTGAGCAGGGGAGGCGGGTACAGGTATCTGGAGCATGGTGGGTCACACAGCATGTGTGTATGTTCCTTATGCTCTTTTGTAGTTTCTTTTTTTTTTCTTTTCTGTCTGTTTCCTTTTTTAATTCTGTTTTTTTGTTTATTTGTTTTTGTTTTTTTAATTGACCTGTTTGTTTTCTAGGAGAAATGGAATTGAATAGGGGAAGGGATCAGGAGGATCTGAAAGGAGATGAGGGAGGGGAAACCATGATCACCTTATACTGTGTGAGAAAAATTTTTTAATAAAATTTAAAAAAAAGAAAAAGAAAATGACTACCCTACCTTTCCCTTTATTTTTTGTTTGTTTGCTTGCTTGCTTGCTTTATTTATTTATTTATTTATTTATTTATTTATTTATTTATTGCAAGATTTTTTTTTCTGTGTAGCCCTGGCTGTCCTATAACTCAATTTGTAGTCCAGGCTAGCCTTGAACTCAGAGATCCACCTGTCTCTGCCTCCCAAGTGCTGGAATTAAAGGCATGTGCCACCACCCACAGCTGTCATTCCTTTATATTTGTAAGGTTGATTGTCTTAAGTATTTTGTCACAGTGACCAAAATCTGTGTAAAACAGGAACTTAGGACAGGTGTACATCACCAAGTTATTAAGATGATTGAATTATACAATGTATGCAACTTGCTCAGTGGTGAGCCTGGCACATAGTGGAGAGAAACGTTACCAAATGCAAAGAAACACCAAGTAGGACTTTTGTTATATTCCAAAAGATAACTTTTGAAATCATTGCTGCTGTTTATTTGCTATTTCAAAAACTTTATGTCATTAATAGGCACTGTATCTCTTCAGAGTGTGACTTGTAAAAATGGAAAGATTGAAGAAGCCCGAGAGGAAGTGTGAAAATATTCACAGAGAGGAAGGCAGAAAGCATGAGATGAGGGAAGTGAATGAGACCCTAGGAAGTTTCCACCACTGAGGACTGGGCTCTTCTGACCCAAGGGGGTCCGGGGACAAAGATGTAGTAGAGGAAGGGAGCTGGGGCCAAAGGTCTTGTTACCTAGAGGCAGGATCTGGGGGAAACATTCTCAGTCATAAAACAAGACAGAACAAAATGACCTTTCTACAAACCTTTTCAAGAAATTTTCCTGTGTGACGTTGCTTCTAGACAGAATTATTTTTTCAGAAATATTTTAAGACTTTGCTTGATTTTGACCTCATGTAGGTTTAAAGGCCTCATTTTCCATCTTTCTGTAGACCTGGAAATGCAACCTAAAAGTCATAAATTACAATGTGTCCAAGTTTATAATATGCTCAGGTTTCATAAAAGAAAAAAAAAATCCCCTGGAAGTTCCCACATGTTCATTGATAGACAGATCAAGAGATTTCTCAAGAAAGTATGTGACAAATCTCACTTCCCAATAAAATAAGAGGAAATACAAGAAAATAAGTCACCATGAGTGAGAATCCGGAAAAGTGAGCAGCAAGCCGCAGAGTGAAATCCTCAGGACACGGAGACTCCAACTGCAGAATACACACTACAAAATGACGGTGCACAGTAGGGTTTTAATACAACCCCATAGCACATCCAGGCCTGATGCTATAGTGCCCATCTGAATGTCAATAAACAGAACCTGGAAAAACATAAAAAAAGAACAGATAGGAATAAGGGCCTGTAAAAATGAATACTGTCCAAGTTATTATTAAGTTAGGAATGTCATCTGGCATAGCCTAAAATCACCTGGAGAAAGTCTCAGTCTAGCAATTGTCTTTTTTATTTGAGAATTTCATACCTGCGTGCAATGTGCTTTGATCAACTCTCCCCACCCACCATTTTCCTCCTCTCTAATTCCACCCATCCCTCCAACCACTCTTTCCTCTCAACTTCCTGTGGAGGGCTGCCTGTATGTGCGTGGGTATAGAGCCATCTACTGGAACACAGGGGTCTCTCAAGGACTGCATCCTCTCTCCTCTGCCAGCAATCAATTGCCAATACCTGCTCAGCTAGGGGAAGGACACTAGAGCCCTTCCCACACCCACGATAGGAATGTCTGACTTGATCTCGGGCAGGTGATGTGCATGTAATCACAACTATTGTGAGTTTACATATGCAACTGCCCTCTCCTGCTAGCAAATACTTTCTTGTTGCAGATGTCCCCTCCTGGTTATCAGGTTGGTCTGTGAGCATGTCTGTGAGGGATTGTCTTGATTGTTAATAGATGTAGGAGGGCATAGCCCATTGTCGAAAGTACCACTCCCTGGGCAGGTGGTCCTGGAATATATAAAGAAGCTGGGTAAGCCAAAGCTGGAATTGAGCCAGAGAGTGAGCCAACAACAGTTCCTGCCTGAATAAATGATTGTCTTAATCATCTAGTACATTTCTTTCACAAAATCAAATCTTCCACAAAAATCAAAATGTCACCTGTACCTTTTCGATTTTCCAAATTAGACTCTTCTTCCTTAGGAGCTCCAGCTCTCGAGGGGAATTGGAGTTTCATTAGTAGTTTAGAGTAAGCAGTCTGGAGCAAACCGCAAAGTCAGGCTCTCCCACTTATACTGTGTGATGTTAGACAAGTGACTTGACTTTCCTGTGCTTTGATAATACTCATTTTAAAGTGGGGCTGCTACTGCTGCATACCTATATTATATATAAAAAAAAGTGCTATATCATGTTCTCAAAATGAACGCCCAGTTCAGAGAGCTACGTGTGTTCTCTGCTGTTATCTGAGATACACCTTAGGCTCACCAAATTCTGGTATTCTGGGGAGAGCTTATATATCATTCCATGTTTCTGAATTGAAGTTTCATTCTCATTTTTTGGCCTCCAACTTGCAGAGTGCATACTGTCTAACAGTACTGGCTGAAAGAATGGATGGAAGAAAGGAATTATGGGTGAAGAAACGAGTGTAATGCCATTTTTAACAGAATGAAATATTTCCACAATGAAATGAACAAATTGAATTTTAAGCTCTATGTCCCCAGTATGCCATCCATACTCAGAAATCAAATCAAATGCATTTCAGTGGGGGCAGAGGAGAGACAAGCAGCTGCTGTGATCTGGAGCCGTGCACTCAGTGTTCTGGAACCAGGCATGGAAGCACTGCGCTGTAACTTTAATTAACGATGGCACTTTCTGGAAACCTGCCTTCATTCTTTTGGGAAATAGAGTAAAAAGACTAGCCAGATTGAAATGCATCCGTGTTCAATGGAGCGAAGAAACTTGAATTTACTCTTTTTGATTCATCAGTAAGAAATACTTTCAACCTATAATCGACGTCATCATTCTTCACACCAAATGGAAACACACAGATTTATGCAAGCACTATGTGTAGGGAAATCTCTTTAAACTTTAAAACAAATAGTAGAACTGTATATCATCTAAAAAAAAAAAAATTAAGCTGCATTGTGATACTCAACTTACTTTCAGAAGCAAGTCGATACTCCAGGCAACCAGCCATAATTCTTACTATATACTGCCCTCCAGTGGATTTCTGTCACATATAAGCTCTGGAAATTATTGGAAATGGCCTGTAGGTAAGATTTCTTATTATAAACTTGAAGACCGATCTTTATCATAAACTTTAAAAGTGCAACAGAAAATACTAAACAACAATCCTCAAGGCTTTTCTCCTGAACAGTCTTCCATTTAAACCACCTAGCATCAAGGTAAAGGGCCTGGCTTATTCCCCACTGAGATCCACTCTCCCTCAGGATGATGCCATGGTATCGGGGTATTTCAACTTAGGACCATCTCATCAGTGGATCCAGAGCTGCTAACACTTCTAACAAAATTCATATTGTGTGAAAAAGGAGTGACTTTGGACTTGCCCTGAGTTTCTTATCAATCCAAATGGCTTTTTAAAATGCTGTCTTGACACTCCTGGGTAAAACAAATGACAGCTATTTGTTCTCGTTTGACAGCAAAAGTCACAGATAAGTGGTAAAGTTTATAGTAAAATCGTATTTCTCCTGACACCTGGATGTATGAGGCTTTGTTATCAGAAAGATGGCTTCAAACACAGCAAATGAGAAACAGCAGCATTTTAAGGAGTACCCCAGGTGAGTGGGGTCTCCTCCAGACGTGATATTTTATTCGGGTTTTTCTTTGATAGACTCCATAAAACCAACTTTCAACTAAGAATTAGTAATTTAAAACATGCACATTCTTAGGAGAGAAATTTATGATGAACAGTAAGTGGTAAAATTGTCATAGGTAACCAATTAGATGGAAAAGAAAATGACCAGGAGGACATTTCTGGAAGAAAGACATTTTCTACTTTAAAACAAGCATAACTGAATTTAAGCTCCATAAAATTTTCTTAAATCTAGGCATAAAATATTAAACCATTCAGCAGGAATTGCCTCTTTCCAGGTGGCAAAGGCATTTTTAAATGTAGAATTTTAAAATATTGCTCTAGTGGTAACTTGCTGCTAAATTATTGAACACTGACAAGGTGTCAAATAAAACTTTGAAATAATGTAGAACTTTGAGTCATGCTCTGAGTTTCTTCCATGCACTTGCGATTCTGTTTGCTTACCAAAATATGCCCCCAATACTTACCCACAGGAAATGTTTAACTTAATTCATGGTGGACTGGAAGCTGCACGCATGTGAGTTGGGATCCAGAGATAGATAGGGAGTGAGGAGAGGGAGGGCAAAGGAGGGAGAGAGGGAAGAAAGGATGGAGGGATAGAGGGAAGGATGAAGGGATGGAGGGAGGGAGAGAGGAAGGGAGGGAGGGAAGGAGGGAGAGAGAGAAATTCAGAAATCCACCAAGGTAGGAATAGAATCTATGAAACTATGAATCAATCTCTCTCTCTCTCTCTCTCTCTCTCTCTCTCTCTCTCTCTCTCTCTCTCTCTCTCACACACACACACACACACACACACACACACACACACAATAGGCAATTCATGGAAAAGAAGTCTAACAGCTCCAGCCACACAGCTTGCTTGTGGGGGAAGGAGAATCATCCAAAGGATAAAGGATGAGCTAGGCAATTCTGCTGCAAAATGACGAGCAGTTCTACCCCAGGACAGGCCTGCAGGCCTCACAAGCCCCAAAGCTAGTTTTTTATTTGGGTGAGACAATGGATCCTTCGGTGGACAGGTCAGCAACTGCAAGGATTTTGACATTCTCTAGGACCTGGAGGGCAGGGGCCAGGTGTTTCCTCAAGAGAGAACCTATTATTTGAAGCTGAACTACCCTGGGGTCCTGAGAATGGAGAACCACCACAAGACAGGGAGCCTGAACTTAATTTGCCACAACTCATGGTGAGAGAGAGCCCTGGGAAGCTGTGGGAATACAGGAGAGTCCTGCCAGACTCTAAGTGACAACCTGAAAAGTGCATCTGGGTGGCATAAAGTGAGTGGAACAATATACTGCTGCCCCTGTGGCTAGGAGCCAATCTCATCAACTGGAAATGATCAAGGCGCTCCATATCTCTGAATCTGAGGTTAGTGGGTAGATCAACCTCTGAAGCTGACTTTCTGGCATTCACTGCTGTAAAGCCTGAGAACTCTAAAATGCCAGCATGCCACAGAGCTGCATTCATCCAGTGGGCAATCAACATTTAGTAGGTCTCAAAATCACAATGACAAGTCCTCCACCTAAACAGATTTCAGCACAATGGTTGTTCTCCATATTCCCAAGGCACTTGGGAGACATTGATTGGTAAGAATATTAACCACCTCATGAAACACAGGCTGAAGAGTCTCAGAAAAGAACTAGTGCAGACCACAGAATGCAGATCAAGTGTGGCTTATAGTCAGAGGTTTTCCTGTGTCCCACCTTGTCCCATAGCCACTCAGACCCAAATAAACACACAGAGGCTTATATTAATTACAAACTGTATGGCCATGGCCTATGGCTCAAGCTTCTTGCTAGCTAGCTCTTATAACTAAACTCAGGACATTTCTATTAATCTATATGTTGCCATGTGTTCCATGGCTTTACCTGTGTGCCATTACATGCTGCTCCACGGATGGTAGGATGGTGTCTCCTCCACCTCTGCCTTTCTTCTTCCTGTCTATCTCCTGGATTTCCTGCCTGCCTTTAAGCAGCCTTGCCATAGGCCAAACAGCTTTATCAACCAATCAGAGCAACACATATTCACAGCATACAGAAAGACATGCCACAGCAGTGGCCAGCAGAGGCTACTCGTATGCAAAGAGGAAGACATCTGCCACTTGTCCAATACAGGTTCACCAGCAACTAACAATCACGCTTTCCTTTTGTATATGAGTGTTAGAAGGCCTAGAAACAAACTGTTTTGATATTTCATCATTTTTATCTCCTTTCTGTTCTTCTTTTTCCCCCCTTTTCTTACACAACCCCCCAATAAAACAACTACTACCACCACCAACAACAACCAAAATAACCAGCCAGGAGTGGTGGCAAAAACCTCTAATGCTATCTCCTGGGAGGCTGAGGCAGGTGGATCTTTGTGAGTCTGATGCCAATCTGGTCTACATAGTGAGTTCTAGGACAGCCAGGGCTACATAATACAGAGAGATCCTGTCTCAAAACAAAATAAAAAGCAAAACCAAACACTAAAACTAAATAAAACAAACAACAACAACAAAACAAAATAAAATCACAACCCAGCCCAGATGTATACAACACAGAATCCTACCAGACCTTCAAAGAAGAATGACCACAGTACTCCTCAAATTATTCCATAAACAGAGAGGGAAGGAATACTTCTGAATTCTTTTTATGAAATCAGGATTTGCCTAATACTAAAACCAGACAAAGATCCAACAGCAACAACAAAAATAATGGCCAGTATCTCAGCTTCAACACTGGTGTTACAATATACTTAGCCAGGCCTGGCTTCTATAGGGTACTGAGGATTTAAACTACAGTGTCCTCTTCTTTTAAGTGTCTTAATTTGCTTTCCATTGTTTTGATAAATAACAAGATCAAAAGCAACTTGGCAAGTATCTTAATTACTTCCTTATTGCTGTGGATAGAAACAATGATCAAAGAAATTTATGGAAGAGTTCATAAGAAGGCTTTCAGTCTCAGGAGGCAAGTCCATAACCATCCCTGCAGGAAGTACAGCAGTAGGCAGGCAGGCATGGCACTAGAGCAGTGGCTGAGAACTTAAATCATTACCAGCAAGTAAGAAGCAGAACTGAGCAGAAACAGTGTAGACTTTTGAAATCTCAGAGCCCACCCCCAGTAACTTATCACCTGCAACAAGGCCATACTTCCTGATCCTTCCCTAACGGTTCCACCAACTAGGGTCTTAGTATTAAAATATTTGAGCCTATGGTGTCCATATCATTCAAACTACTACAAGAGGAAATAATTTATTTCAGCTTATAGCTGGAGACCATTATGAAAAAAGTTAGGGCAGGAACTCAAGGTAGGAGCCTGAGTGCAGAAACTGGTGCAGAGACTGTGGAGGAACACGACTTACTGGCTTGCTCACCATGACTTGCTCAGCTTTCTTTTTTATATAATTCAAGACTACCTTCCCAGAGATGGCACTATCCACTATAACCTGGGCCCTCCTACAGTAACCATCAATCAAGAAAATGCCCCACAGACTTGCCTACAGGCCAATCTTATGGAGGCATTTTCTCAGTTGAGGTTCCCTCTTCCTGGATGACTCTGGCTTGTGTCAAGTTGAAAACAAAACAAAACATCATACAAAGAAAGTATTCTGACACACAGAGCTACCTCTGTATCCCCTATTCATTACATTTCAAATGCTAAGATCTTTAAAAATCCTCTTAAATAGACCTCACATATTCCCCATTGATTTTTTTAATACACTATCAAAGGCTAAATTTTAAAGTGATAATCTTTCTTTCTTCTCACTCTTCCTTTTTAAAATTTTTTTTATTCTTTGTGTCTTTCATATCATGCCTCCCGATTCCACCCATCTCCCCCTTTCCCCAAAAATAAAACAAAATAAAATTTAAGAGAAAAATGGAAAAGGAAAAAAAAGGGAAAAACCTCATCATAGAAGTTGCAGTGTGAACAGTGAGTCAGGCAGTAAACCCCTTTATCCATACACTTTTACATGCAGGGGTTCATCTCAAAGAATCACTGATCTGCTTTAAGGTCCCTGGTCTCTGCTACATCATCAGTGTTGGGTCCTCACTGGCACTCTTCCTGGACATCCCATTACTGCCGTGTTGCTGCCCTGTGTTGGGGAGATCCTGCAGCCCTGGGGTCCACAAGAATGACAACCCCTCCTCCCCACCCCCTGTGCTCCAGCAGATCAAAGATGGGGCAGATGTTGGGGTGGGCCAAAACATAACCCTGGTTCCGAGACTGGATAGTTACAGGGCTAGTCATTCTACAACTCCCCCCACCCCCATCTTCACCACCAGGGTGAGGGCTTCGCATTGCCCTGGCTAGTTCACCCCTTGCAGTGATGAGCAAGAGGTAGGGGCTTCACATCCTCAGTGTCTTCCACACCTATACCTTCAGGGGCCTCTCTATTGTGTTGCCTAGGTGAGGTATAGGGGCCACTCTCCAGAGTGCTGCTGCTGGTGAGGGGCAGAGGCTACTCTCCTGCTCTTATGACCTCCAGGCTAGCTCTTCCACCTGCCTCAGGCACTGATGGGCAGGGGAGATATCTCTCCCCTACCCATGCCACCACAAGGCAGAATCAGGACAGTTCTACCATGTTCACAACTTTGGGGGTGGCTCACCCACACTTTGTCAACAGGGTTGGCTCTACTGAGTTGCCCAGGTGAGATGCAGGGTCCATTTTTCTGAGTGCTGCAGCTGATAAGGGAGAGGGTCAGCTCTCTTGTCTGTCACAGGTGGTAAGGGGCGAGGGGCTAAAGGGGAATATCTCCTCAACCCACACCACCACATGACAGAGGAGTAGTGAAAACAGCTGTCCCACACTCACAATTTCAGGGCTGGCTCATCCACACTTTGTCAACAGGGTTGGCTCTACTGTACTGCCCAGGTGAGATGCAGGTCCTGCTCTCTTGAGTGTTTAATCTGGTGGGGGGCCAGGAATAGCTCTCCTGCTCTTACGACCTCAGGGCCAGCTCTCCCACCTGTCTTAGGCATTGATGAGTGGCATCTCTCCCCTACTCATGCCACCACATGGCAGATGAAGGCTGGGGCTAGGTCTCTCATGCTCATGCTCTTGGGTTGGCTCACCTGTATCCTCATCAACAGGGTCAGCTCCTCTGTGCTGCCCAGAGAAGGTGCAGGGCCTGCTTTCCCAAGTGTTACAGCATGTCAGATCCCTCAACAGATGGAGGTGGTAGAAGTGAGAGGGAAGGGCATCTTTCCCTTGCTCCCACCACCATACCCCAGGTAAAGGAGGTGGTACAGCTCTGTCCCTCTCCCACGCTCAGGGCTGGCTCACCCACAGCTCTGTCTACAGGGTCAACTCTATTGTGTTGCCCCAGTGAAGCACAGGGCCCATTCTCTCTCCTGAGTATTGCAGCTGGTGAGGGGTTGGGTCAAGTCCCCACCTGCTGCAGATGGTGAGGGGTGAGGGGAAGAGGGAATCTTTCCCTCACCCATGCCACCACATGGCATATGAGAGGGACATGACCTGCTCCCCCATTCTCACACTCTCAGGCCTAGTTTGCCCATGCCCATGTGAACAGGGTCAGCTCTATTATTCTGCCCAAGTGAGGTATAGGATCCTCTCTCCTGAGTGCGTTAGCCAGTGAGGGGCAGGACCAGTTCTCCCTATTGTTACAGCCAGTGAGGGGTGGTTGCCATTCTGTACAACTCTATCCTCTGGGCCTTTGGTGGAATCAGGAGCTACAGACATCAACAGAGACCATGGTTGCATCAGAGCCATGAACACATATGTGGATCCCAGCAGAAGCTCAGACCCATACATCACCATAACTTCATTGCCACCCACTTCTACCCGCTCCTCACCACTTTCACCTCTTTAGATATGCCTCTGTCCATGGGACATGAACCATTCTGTCTGTCTGTCTCTCTCTCCCATACCTCACCATAGTAGTGCCTGTCTGCCTCACACTGTAAGGTACCAGGTGGGCCAGTGTTTTCTCCTTGGAGCCCAGGGTGGACTGCCCCAGACCTGAGTGTGGATCTCCTTGTCCTGCTTAGACTGTCATGGTGCTGGGCAGGACCATGCTTCCTCATGACAAAGAGATTATGAAAGTGCCCAATAGTGCTCCTGGTTGGTGTGGAGGTGTTACCAGAGTCCTTTCATGAGCCTGGGTCTCAGACCCTTGATTTGACTGGGCCCATGGCTGTGTGGAGTAAATGCTTTCGTCTTACTAGCCAGGAGACTCTAAGTTCTGATGAAGGGCCTGAAAGGAGTTATAAATCATTTTGTCCTTAAGCTAAAGCCTCATCTGCTCTGTCTTCTGTCAGTGGCAGACGGCAACTCACTAACGCTCTCTTAAGAGGTAAATGGTAAATGTCAGGAATTTTTCAAGCCAGTTGCTGAACTTTTGGTCATTTTACTTATATTTATATTTACTTACAGCCCTAAATGGGATGTCTTCATCAAATTCCTCCCCTCAGAGCTCAGGGAACTCCTTAGAAGAGGAGGCTGAAAGAATGTAAGAGCCAGAAGAGATGGAGGACACCCACCAGGGGAACAGGGCCTTCTAAATCACCAACAAAGCTCATGAACTCACAGAGACTGAAGCAGCATGCCCAGGGTATGTCTGCATGGTTCTGCACCAGGTCCTCTGAGCATACATTGTGGCTTCCAGTTTAGTGTTTTTATGGGATTCCTGGGTATGCAAATGAGTGTGTCTCTGATTCTTGTGCCTTCTCTTGGGCTCTTTTCCTTTGGCTGGCTTGTCTTGTCCAATTCTGATGTGTTAGTTTTTCTTTTATTTTAGTATGTATGTATGTATCATTATTATCCTTTAGAAGCCTGTTCTTTTCCAATGAGAAACAGAAAGCAAGTGGGTCTGGATGGAAGGGGAGGTGGGGAGGAACTGGGAGGAGCAGAGGGAGAAGAAACCATAACCAAGATATATTATGTGAGAAAAGAGTGTGTTTTCAATAAAAGGAAACAATAAGACAAAAGTGAAGAGGACAAAAGACACCTTCTTCCGAGGAAATCTTGAATATTTATTAGACAGGTTTTATTGATCTCAAACAATAGACTACATACTGTACAATAGTTATGCTACATGTCAAATCATATTGTTCACTTTATAAAGCTTTCTAATTTATTTTATAATCTTCAAGCTTGGTTGTGTATTGCCCATCACATATAACTAAGAAGGAAGAAAACTTGTAATTTGGTAATAACTGGGCAAAGTAAGCGGAAAAGGCCCCAGGAAGAGCTGTTAAAAATACTGAGTGAGTTAGTACCTGTACCCTGCAGGTACTAGGATAGCCTGGAATTGGGACTAGTGGTGCAGGTAGGTTTGTGAGAGTAGAAAACATACTTTGAAGTGTTGGTAACCTCCCGCAGGCAGGGAGAGCCAACGTGTTGAAGGGCTCTTCCTTCAAAAGTTCTAGGCTCTTGACTTTGTTCCCATCAGTAAATAGTCTCTCTAGCTGCAGTTTACCACAAAATTTGGAGTGGCTGAAGCCTTCTACCTGTAGCCATTGGGCTCAACACAGCAGAGCTATGGTCACATTTAGATATCTCCTGGTAGTATCACTCCTTAGCCTTTTAACTAGGATCAGTGTTGAAATGTCCTGACAGTGAGTAGAGGTGGTCAATTTGTAGGTTAAAGCCACTTTTAGAGATAGGAAGTGAGTGACAAAAGAAGATATATTAATATATGACATGGACAGCAGCATCCCAATGTGCTGCTCTAATATTACACTGATTCACAAAACCTGAAGAACTTGAAATATGATATGATTTCTTTAAAATGCTCAAATTTGCTTGCTAGATTGTAAAAGTCTTTTTTTTAAAAAAAAAAAAAAGACCCATTTGACCCATTTACTTTCTCTAGAACATTCACATATGGAAGATAACCAGTTAATAGTTTTGTAGAATTAGGTTAATAATTACCTTACAACTTGTCTTAGCCACTGTTCTATTTCTGTGAGAAGACACCGTGATCTAGGCAATATGCTTGCTTATAGTTTCAGAGGATGAGTCCATGGTCATCATGGCAGGGAGTGTGGTGTTTGGCAGCCATAATGCTGAAGCAATAGGTGAGAGTTTACTTCGGATTCACAGTCAGGAGAGAGAGAGAGAGAGAGAGAGAGAGAGAGAGAGAGAGAGAGAGAGAGAGAGAGAGAGAGAATGAGAATGAGCAGGGAGCGATGACTGGGTCTGGTGTGGGCTTTACAAATCTCAAAGTGTACCTCCAGTGACACACCTCCTCCAACAAGGCCACACCTCCCAATCCTTCCTAACCAATCCACCATCTGGAAACAAACGTTCAAATATAAGAGCCTATGGGGGTCATTCTCATTCCAAATACACACTACTCGATAATTTAATAAAACACTTGAAAGCAGTTTCCAGGTTACAAATGACTGACAAATATAAGGCATTTTGAAGACAGGATTATACTTGATAATTTTGAGAACATAGTAAGTAGAATGCATGTAAACGATGTGTAAGTTGTGAGAATAAGTCAAAGGGAGAAGTTTGGAGTGAGTTTGCTCAAGAGATGGGGAGTAAATGACATCAGCCTGAATTGCTGTTAGGGGGAGGAAGAAACAAATCAGACAGGCATAATGGACATCGTAGTCAAATCTAGAATGATGCAAAGAAAAGTTCTTGTTATTTGAAAACCTGTGGCTCTTCTTATTACATTCATTTATTTCTGTATGGTATGTGTGCATGCGTGGGTGTGTATGTGTATAGGCACATGTGTACCACGGCATGTGTGTGGAGGTTAGAGGTCCACTTGAAGGATTAGGTTCTTCCTTTCCACCATGTGGCTCCCAGGGGGGAACTCAAGCTGGTGGGCTCGGAGGCAGGAGCCTTTTACTGGCTGAGCCACCTCACTGGCCCAGTGTGATTCTTTTGATTAGGTATAATATCAAAGATAAATCAGGTTAAACAGATTTCTTATCATTATGTTTTAAAATCAAAACTCTGTGATTTCTACACATCCGTATACCTTCATACATGTTGGTCTAATTGATCTTATAAATATACTATTCATGCTGCATATATTACACATGATTAAGAAAGAAACTTTCATTCACAGTTAGTGACAAAACAGTGCGTTTACCTTGGGGAGATCTGAATACTATTCATTTTTCCCTTACAAAAAAGGAAAGACTGGAAAGATTTTATTGATTTATATTCTTTCTTGGCCTCAATCTGATCTCAAAGATCTCAAAGAGTTTCACTTTTATCTCCACAGAATTTCCATAGATAGCTTGAATATCTGCTTCCTTATCTTTGTTACTTCACTTCCTCAGTGTACATGACTACAAAATCCATTTTTGTTTCTACACAACCAAAGGAATATGTCAGTCAAGTTTAATAACATCCTTCGAAGAAAATTATTGGGTGAAATTCAAGTCCTTCACTTTCTTGGAGAGAAAGTATTAACAAGCTCACCTTTTACTCACATTGTTAAGTCCTGGTAGGAATATTTGAAGGAGCATTAAGTCTTTTATTTCCTCTGGTCACTTGGTGAATTGTTTCTTCCATTATCAGAAGACAGTCTTGGAGATTTGAGGAAGAAATGCCTTCAAATTAGAAAAATGCTAAGAATTGCTTTGTATAAACAAGCTCCTGCAAACTACTCTAATTATAGGCTCTTCTATGTTTGTATATATGTACATGCATATGTAGGCATGTATGAGAGTATAGATGCATGTAAAAGAATATTTGGGACTTCAGTTGTGCTGTAGTACTAGCATTAGTTAACCTGCAGGTTTTCCTGCCATTATAGAAATCTGATATAATAGTCAAGACACTCAACATCAGCACCACTGGCATCTGAACCCATGGCTCTTGTCAATGGGAGCTGCCTAGTGCCATGCCTGGTTTCTAACCACAGATATCAACAACTGGGTCCTTCAACAAAGGATATTTCTTGACATTGCTAAATGTCTTCTGGAGGCAAAAAACACATCTTGCTACAAACTGCTATGCTATGTTGAAATTTACATATGTATCCATCCCCTCTGGAGAATCTAAGCTAGTATGCTGGCTACAGTAGAAATGACTCTGCCTGGCTTTGCAATTCAGAGGATCTTTCTTCATCATGTGGAACTGTGCATCTTACTCAAGGATCTTGATTCTAGGAGGTCAAGACAGCAGTGTCTTGATATACTGACTTTCTGAGGCAGAGGATGATCTCAACTAGAACAACAAGAGCAAAAGCCCTTGGAAACATTACAGAATTCTATCTTATAAATACTATTTTTTGTTTTGCTTTGTTTTGTTTTGTTTTAAAGACTGATAGTATTTGGCTTTACCCTAGGCTCCTGGACTATCTGGTCTTGGAATCTTGGTCACCCAAGAAGTGTCAGACATGGATTCCATCTCATGGGATGGGCCTTAAATAAAATCAGATATTGTTTGGTTACTCCCACAAGCTTTGTACCACCATTGTCCTAGCATATCTTGCAGGTAGGACTCCATTGTAGATCAAAGTTTTGTGCTGGCTTAGTGTTTATGTTTCTCTTTTAGTAACATGCAGAGTACCTTCCTGTACCAAAGACACTAGAACATAGGGCTGAAGACTCTATGTAGTCACCAGCTTAATTCTCCATGTTCAATGAATTGTGTAAGCATTGTCTTCAGCAATAAGGTCTTGCTCTCAGTTTGTGGAGAGCAAACTATTGTCTTGGCAACAGCCTGGGTTGCTTGGGGATTCCCACGGGACCCCCTTTGGCCAACAAATCAATCAGATGTAACCCAATCCCAGTACTGAAAACTTTATTTCGTAACACGGGATGACCAGTAGGGGACCCCGTTTCCCTCATTAACTGGCAGTTTCATTTAGATGGCCTTGATATAGACATATATTTTAGGAAATTTCTACGGTATTAAGTTTCCAAACTACCCACCAAATGCCCATTAATTTTAGCTGACTCTCCCTCTATTCCCTTCCTCAACCTCCTCTTCCTTCCCCAAACCCACTTGATCATTCCATTCCAGTCCACTCCCCCACATGGTATCCATAATTATCTATTCTATTCCCCTTTTCTAACATTCTATCTGTAACCTCTAGTTCCTTACTTTATACCTACCCTCTGAGGTTCTCTGAGGTTCTATGGATTGTAGCTTGGTTACAATTGACTTAACAGCTAAGCTACAAGTGTTGGGGATGAAACTGGGGGATTAGATTCAGAAGAATGGAGAGAGAGAGAGAGAGAGAGAGAGAGAGAGAGAGAGAGAGAGAGAGAGAGAGAGAGAGGTGAAGCTCTGAAGCAAAAAAGTACTGTGTGTGTGTGTTGTCATTTTTGATAGGGACTAATCTACTTTCCTAAGAAACAATCACTCTTCTACAAGCACCAATATTTTTTTACAGACTAACTTTATGGCTCCATCTTATCTTTTCAGCATCTTACCATCAGATTCCTTTCACATTATCCATAAACAGACACCTCTTAAGTTTGGACCCCTCCCCTTATTTAATCCCTAATTAAGATTTCAAAGAACATAGTTTCAGTTTTCATAATTCTATGCTAAACATGGCATCTTGGAAGGTCTTGGAAATCAAGAAGAGGCCAAAGTACCAATAGAGGGGATTTTTCTCACAGTGGCTGACATCAAGAGGCAGGGAAAGTTCTGACTATAGATATAGGTGGCTTTAGGAATGTAAATTACATTGATTAGAATAACTTTCAATGGATGGATGACTCTGAAGCACTTTCCTGCTCTAAATCATAAACATGGCAACTATCTGTGGGTTATTAAAAAATGTCAAGGCATTTGACTTATGCAATGTACCCCTCTAGTTCCCCTTCCCAAATAATGATGGATTTTTACTCTATTAATCCATAAATGTCAGATTTTCATTACTTTCATTGTAGGAACTGACTTCAAAAGAAAGATTTATCTAATCTACATCAGGTAGGAGGCTGATACCAAAAACTCTTATAAATATGAAACGATTAATACTATGTCACCAGAAAACTTGAAATATACTGCTTTGAAATAATTGCTCTAGAGTCCATTGCTAATGTGGCTATAAATGATGATAGAACAGTACAAATCATTTTTACAGAATCATTATAATAAACTGATAATGCATGCATAACTTTTAATTACCAACATTACTCATGATGAAATATTTTAATACTTTACACATAGTATCCTTCACCATTATTCTTCAATAATTTCATAAGAACCATGCATTTAAAGACAATATTTAGAATGGACAGCTACAAATACATTCACCTTCTGGAGAAGAACCAAGAAATAAAGAGTATGAACCTAAACAACCTCCCTCTCTTATAAAATAAGACTTATATTCCTTACAATTTAGATCAGTATTTTTATTGAAGACTGGCATATGTGTTGTACAATATCTTACTTAGATATATGTAGATATTATAGTATAATTTTTTAAAAAGGTTAATTAAAATGTCTGTAGCCTCACATACTTGGATTCTTAAATTCCAGAAAAAAATTGCCATAACGGAAACATCATGCATGAGCTTATTTATTATTTTGTTATTACTTATTGAATGCATAGTTTGAATATGCATGAATTAAGGCTTTAGAACTTCTTATATAAGTCTCTATTTTCTGCCAATGGCTCACCTTTAAATGTATTCAGGAGGCAACTTAAAGAATAAAATAAATAATTCAAGGAAGTTTTTCACAGCTATGATGAGATCTATTTCTTCTTGCAATTGTTCAAATGAATTTAAAACATACTCTCAGGCATTTAAGAAATAAATCTAGGTATTATGAGTTCATTTAGATATAGGTTTGAAATGTGTGTGAGTCTGAGCTAGTTTTTTTTCTGTTGCAGAGAAAGAAGCTATTAATAAATGTGTCAAAGTTATTGATTTTAAGTTATTCTTTCACAATTCCATGCATATATTTAAAATATTTTGTTTATGTTTACCTAATATCATTCTCTTTTCTCCTTCCACTCTTGCCAACCCCTCTTTACCCAACAAGTTCCGTGTGTGTGTGTGTGTGTGTGTGTGTGTGTGTGTGGTTGGATTTAGCGTTGCTTGCATGAACATGGGTAGGAAATATTTATATGAGCAAGGACTGAGAAACGTGACTCCCCTGTTCCTAGCAACTATAACTGCCATTAGTTGCCAATAGCTCCTCAGGGAGAAGTGTGGCTTCATGATCTGTTCCCTGCTTCCATGACGAACTGTTGTTAATAGGTAAACTCCTCACAGGCACAGTCTTGTACAGGTATGTATGACTGTGAGTTTATGAGTGCAACGGCCATATTCTAGGCAGCATTTCATGACAGTCCTCCCCATTACAAGGCTCTTACATTCTTTCTGTTCCCTCTTCAATGTCGTTCCTTAAGCCTTGGAGTATGTGATATAAATATCCCATTTAGGACTGAATACTCAACAGTCCTTAATCTCTTCTCTTTGGCCCATTATGAGTCTCTGAGTTCCTTACTACTCACTGTCACAAGAAGCTTCTCTTGTTATGGTTAAGAGCAGCACTACCCTGCAGGTATAAACACAAATATTTAGGAGTTTGACAACAGGTCTATTTATCTAAATATCAGTGGTGGGTTCTCCTCTAGAGCCTATGAACCCCCAGCCATGAGCTTTATACAGTGCCAGACTGTGATTTTCCTCAATTGGAATCAGCCCCAAATCCAATGAGAAAGCAATTGGTTACCTCCATAAAAGTCATGCAGTTATGATAGCAGTTGTCACATCTAGCTGGGTAAGATGAATCTTCTTCACCAGCAGTCTTCATAGCACCCTCCAGAACTACAGAAGCTAGCCACCAGGGAAGAATGTTTTAGCTCAGTTCTAGTTTAATTGCTCTATGTCCTATAGCCAAAGCATGTAGTGTCTTTAGCAACAGGGTCTTGATTCTGATGGACAAGAGCAATGGCCATAGAATGTATTGTTTTGGGGTCTCTTGAGCTTACCTGACCAGCAACTCATAGGGAGGCATGAACATCTGGCATTAGTATTTTCATTTAGTAACTGATGTCCTCTAGGAACAGCATTTTCCATCCATGCAGTATACTTCCATTCAAACTCTTTCTATTATAAAATTTTTATTTTTAATTAATATACAAAGAAGTAGGTTTCCATAAGACTTATCATATAGTCTTAATTTTGATTAACCCTCCCACTGTCTTCTATCCAGTGTTTGAACAGCTTGTGCTGTTATTTGAGGAAGTCATGGGAACTTTAAGAGTTAAGGCCTGTGCCACTTTCTGAATGGAGGAGGAGTGGATGAGATGAGAGGGGTAGATGGGAAGTGGGGGGAGGGAAGGGGAGGAGAGGTGAAGCTGGGTAGGGGAAATCTAAGTGTCTGTGGAGACCCCATGGTATTGAAGTTGCTAAAAATAAGGGATGTTCCCTGAAGGAAACTCTATGCACCAAGTGGAGCAGGCCCAAGAGACAGACCACATGTGCTTCAGGCAACAGAGCTGAAGGGGTGGAGCTACCCAAAGCCATTGGAGCCTAGATGATGCCACCAGATTCTAGAGTCTCAGGGACATTCCACATTCAAGTCATTAATACCTAGGACTGTGTGGAATCTTTATTATTTTTGGTTGACTAAAATATATCATTTATTATGTATTTTTAGAAGTTTAAGTAAAAAAAACTATAATTTTTTTGCAAAACAAATATTATATTCGAATAAAAGATCAGTAGAAAGTACATAGCACTTCATGAAAGATTCTATATAATTTGGTAATTTTAAACTTATAAACACTATTTTAGGATATTTTTGAGGGCAGGGGATAGAAGAGAGAAGACAGTGTCTTTAGCAATAGGGTCTTGATTCTGATGGACAAGAACGTACAGCAGGGCCTCAGGGCACAGATGGTAATTAAAGTATCAGTAGATTAAGGTGTGGCCACTGAGCTGACAGAAAACCAACGGAAACACCAAGGTAATGTGTGAAGGATACATGTAGACATAGGTTTATTTAGGAAGGGATCCAACATCTGCTTCATCTCAAATAAAACCAGGAAACAAAGAGCTGTGTGCAGACCTGCAGTCCCAAGGCTACACTCAGAAGCCCAATGAGAAAGGAAGGTGATCAGAGATGTGCTGGATGATACCTAGGTTTCCCGGGATGAGAACTGAAAAGGCTGGTGAGGAAGCAAAGGTTAATGAGAATGTGGAGACAAACACCTGAATGGAACGGGCTCAAAACGAAAAGAGGGAGAGTTAGAGGCATTAAACATGGGTTGCTACTGTAAATCACGTCAATGGAACTGTGGTGATTGCAAAAGCAGATGAAGACGAGGCCTCTGCAAGATGTAGGGCGGCATATCAAGTGAACGACTCATCCCACAGGCTGGCAGTCGCTTGCTGGATTGTTTGTATGTAAGATTCATGAACTACCTTTCTGGCTTGCTGATTCCTATAGACTCTGTCTTCATTGTGACATCTGAGTGGTCCTGTCTCAGGGCAATAACGCAGAGACTGATGGAGGAAGACACCCAATGCCCTACCGTGGCCTCTGCAAACACACTCAGGGGAGTGCCCATCTACACTTTCACAAGCATCAACCACACACAGCAGTATACACACACAAACAAAGCTTTTTCTTTACATATATACCCAGAAGCTACCGCTGCTCGCTGCTCTCTTCTGCTCTTACTCTGATGAGAGTCGCCATGCTCATTTGATGGGTTAACCCAGTAGCTATCTGGCCAGTCACTCCATTTCAGTCCCAAACTCTACAGCATGTCCTCAGCGTACCATTTAGAAAGTATCTACTCACAGCTCTGGCGTGTGTGCCAGCATTTCGAAAACTCAGTGTTCTAGAAATCCCCAAATATCAGTTATCCTGTTGCAGCACCTCTTAACTCTTCCTGCCACGCTTCCTATAACATCCTCTACTCACTGATCTCTCTGCTATTTCTTGAGCACGCCAAGCATACATATCCTTATGGCTAAGTGTCAGCTGTTCTCTGCCTGAAATGTGCTTCCTCGGGCATCTGCATAGTGCCCTATGGATGATGTTGCTCAAATCGCAACTCCTCCGTGAAAGCCTCCTGGACTATTTATTTAATTATACAAACTATCTGCCTGAACACCCCAATCTTTTTTCTACTTTTCTATAACATTTAGTTGTTCTCCACTATATCATAAAATCTGCATACATTTTCATGAATCATTTCCTTAAGGATTTAACATCGAGAACAGGAAGCTTTGTTCCTTTTGTTCACCAAGAATGTGGCTGGCTTCTCCTTAACGTAAACATTTTCTCAATAATTGAATCTTGTCTTTTGAGGATGACTAAACTTACAGTTCATTTAGTCGCTTGATGCCTGATTCGCAAAACCTCTCTCTCTCTCTCTCTCTCTCTCTCTCTCTCTCTCTCTCTCTCTCTCTCTCTCACCAAATATAATTATCACCAAAAAACAGTGCCAGTCAACAAATTCATAGATGCCAATTTTGCCTGGAGACTACAAAGGGTTTAGAACCCAACGTCTTAATGAAAAATAAAATGTTCTGCTGTATATGCCCTCTCTCAAGGATCCAGAAGGTGTGGCATCAACCACTCTGGTCTCCTGATCCTGGCCACTAGCTGAAGGATCCAGAAGGTGTGGCATCAACCACTCTGGTCTCCTGATCATGGCCACTAGGTGAAGGTGTCCTCTCTACCCTTCTCTTTTTAAACTATGTTAATACATTCAGCAGCAGTGTAGGACAGGGCATTTCAAATGTTGCATATCTCAGTATCTTCACCTGGGTTCACCTTGAACAGGACCTAATACTTATCATCACATAGTATTCAAGAGCTGGATCTAAATGAAGGTAAAGATAGGAAACTTTTTGACTGAAATGGAACATAAGATTATCTTCGGGTTCCAGTGACCTTTTCTTCTTCTGTTTTCCATTTACTATTTTGTCTACTATGGATACAAAGTTGTGTATGTTAGACTTGTGCGAGGAGAGCAAAATATTAGCAATTAAATGTTCATATTTTGATGCCAAGGCAGCACTAGAATGATATTTCAGTTTTGAAACAAGCTTCAAAGGGTCTCTGGTCCCACCTGGTAATGGTCTTCCCGTTGCAAATGCTAGTTAGCTCAACAACCTGTCCTGGGGTGGGCTCTGATGATGTCTGTGCTTCTCTCTCGTGCCCTTTGCCTGTCACCGCCATTGGTTCACCAGCCCCTAGCAATATATGACCTAGAAACCAACCACTTCCATTTTGTAATTCTTTCCAGACAGTGATTGTCCAAGCCAACTGCTCAAAGACAAAAACCTAAAACTAGTTACCCTGTACAATAACAGAGATACACAAAAAGACTCATGCAGAAATTGGTGTGCATAACGCATAAAACCAAGGCTTCCTTCAGCTTTGAATGAAGGGGGCCTCCTGCTGTAAAAAGTATTTCTTTGGCATTTAAAATGCTGAAAGACTCCTATACAGCCAAGTTCAGGAAAGTATTTTTCAGTGTATGCTTAGTACAAAGTAAGGCAAGTGTTTCATGCTATGACACTCAACAGCCCAGCCATAACCTTCAGAGTGCTCAGATGGAGCTGGGTTATAATTGACTCCTTTGGAAAGGCTCCCCCGGACTTTGTCTTTAATTAGGATTAAAATGCTCTGAGGACCCACAGGAGATACAAGAGAAGCCTTTTATTTTCGTCATTACCATTTCTCTCGGGCAAGATCACCTTTCAGGAAAAGATGTGTAGACTTTTTCTCTAATCTTCACAAAGAGAAAGCCAGCCTGTTAAACTAATTGCCATCATTTCTCCCAATCCGAAAGTGACTTCAAGGCAGCAAGCTTCAGAAGAATAGAGATTGTTCATTGTTTCACTACAAGAGAATGCTGTGATTGTGGTGGCTGGCGGCGGTTGTGACAAAAATAAAAGCATACATCATTAGGAAAGGCAGACACAGGAACTCAAGAAGGAAGTATGACAAGATGCTATAATGAGATAATGTTCCCCTAAAACTTATCTGAGACAAGGAGTTTATGTAAATTCATGTATAAGAAAGACTTGAAATATATAAGCAATAGATCTTCCAGAAATCAAGTAGGCAGGGAAAAGTAGAATTCATAAAAGGAAAAGAGAGGTATGTGACTACTGACAACATAAATCTTCTATGTAAAAAATACCACAAGTAAATGTCAAAGGTAAACAAGAAGCTTAAGTAGGAGAAATTGCTTAATTGCCGTGCTCTCCATCAGGGATACATAGGGCACTCGTTTCAGAAGCATTCACTGCATATGAAACATGGAACCAAATCTATCTATCTATCTATACATTATATATACAGTGTGAGTGTTAAACTATAGGTTAATTAAGTCCTTCAATATAGAAAAGTTCATTCCACTCAACAATGGAAAAACATAAAAATCCCAAAAGAAATATTGAAAATATTGTGTTTATACATAATGGTATACTATTCAGCCATAAAAAGATTGGAATCCTGCTATTTGCGTCAACTGTGGAAGGGACTAAAGTTCATTCTGATAAGTGAAATGAACCAGGGACAGAAAGACAAATTCTCATGTTTTCATTTGTGGAGGATTAAAAAAAGAAGAAGAAATTTGATTGCCTAGAAAAGACAGTGGATTGGGGTCAATGGGAACCAGAAAAGAGAGAGAAGGAGACAGAGAGAGAGAGAGAGAGAGAGAGAGAGAGAGAGAGAGAGAGAGAGAGAGAGAACAGTCAGACAAGAGAAATTAGTCTTATTCTGTGGCCTATAGACTACCTATCTATAGACTATAGAATGGCTACAGTCTGTAACAAACTAGGACATATTTCATAAAGCAGAAATCTTCAAATTATCAACACATAGAAGTGACTAATATTTGAGGAGATGAAGTGTGACTCACCCTGATTTATTACAAATTACATATCAAATTATACTCTACCACATAAATTAGGCACTAATATATGTGAGTTGGAAATATTTTTAAAGGAAAATAAGGGGCATGGATTTACCTCAGTGGTAGAAGATGTATATAGCACATGTGAGGCCGTAAGCTTGACTCCAGACAACACACACACACACACACACACACACACACACACACACAAACACACACACGGAGATAATATTTAGTAAAAACAAAGAAAAGGGAGTTCACAAAAGAACAAACACCAATAAATACATCAAAAGAGTAAATTCCAGAATTAATCAAAGCAATTCAAGTTTTAAAAAGTAAAGATGAGCTTCCACCATAACTATAGCAACTAAATAATTTTTTAAAATATTTAGAAAGAGATAATTTGAGGAATTAGGAAAAGAAAAATGCATCTAATATGGTGAATTTATCATAACAAGAGTAAAGGGAAAATAAAGGATTAGAAAAAATTTTGATGAAAATTTAAAAAGTACTAAAATTATACATATTTCTTAGACCCAACAAGTTATCCTCTAGGGAAAAAAATGTTATCACTTAGCTTTAATTTGGGGCTTGGTGCTTAATTTTAAAACCCAGTGACTTATTAGTATTTTAATAAAAATTATATATTGACTTAGGTGGAGTTAAAACTTTTAAACTGGTCATCTCTTAAGGAAAAGAACAAAATCTCATCTTTCTTCCCAGCCAGGTTTTCGCTTTTGTAGGCTTTCTGTTTCTCCCCGGCGTAGGTCTCGATGTAACTGTCCTTAAAGGAAGCAGCAGCAGCACCACGCCAAGAGCTGGAGCAGCACCTGTGGGCTATTCACTCAGTCAACATGTCAATCAGCAATAATCACCCACCCAAGTCCCATGAACGCTAACGGGTTTGTGTGAGAGACTGTGTGTCATTGCTAAGCACAGAACCTGCCCCATAATGAACTCTTGATGAAGAGTAACTTTTGCAGAAATACTTAAAATAAATACCGTGTGTCTTTGTATGTTATTGACTACTCATCCTTTAAATGTGGAGGTCTAAAATAATATTGAAATTCTGCTCCACGACATGCAAAATTAATACCATCTTATCTCTACCGTGAATAGCACTTAGGAGGAATTATCCTGTTCCAAATAGTGAACAATTCTGAAAAACAACAACTTATATCTCTACAAAAGGGAAATCATCAAACAAGTTGCTATGTTGGTAAAACATGGCTTACCGTACATCTACTAAGGTTATCTCACAAAAGTATCAGATGGCAGTTAGTGGAAATTTACATGGACCTCTATTTTCTTATTCATAAAACCAAGGACTAGGAGTAAAGATGATTCTTGGTCACTTTGAGCTATTTTCTGCCACTTTCCTATACAGATTTTTGGTTTGTTATTAGAGTAGATTGGATGGTAGAGCAGACTTAGAAGCATGTACACTTGGCCTACAGTACGAGAAAAATAAATGGGAGCGAATAGGGGAGATACAGTGCTAGCTAGGCTTGTTGAGGGGTGGGGGGTGATCACTGCAATGCAAATAATGCCCCAGGGGCTATACAATATGGCATTCCTTCCTGTAACTCCATTTGTTTCCAGTAACAATCTCTTTCCAGAGTTGGGCTGCTCTTGCCATCTCAGGTGGATGTTGTGAGCACACAGTTTGATGGTGTTTTGTCTGACCTGCTGCTTCCATCTGCTACTTGCTAAATATTCTTTCTCTCTTGCTCTACATAAGCTCACTCATTCAAAACCGAAAGCACTGTGGCAGCTATTGTAGATTGCTCTCTGGACCATACCAGGCATTTATTATGTTATTTGCAAAACATGATTTTCAATGCATCCTTAGACATTCAATGTCAATCCCTCACTGCTCTATGCCATTGGTGACAGCTGACTTCAGATGTAGCCTCCTGATGTTGAGAGATTCCAGTGGGTGCTCGCTTTATTTTTGAGAGCTTATTAATTAAAAGCATAAAGGCAAGGAGTCCTTGGGTCCCTGTCCCACAGTTGTAGTTGAGTGACATTTGCTAATGATTCCCTCTGTCACATTTGGATATGCTTCAATCTTAGAGTCAGAGTCCCCCCCTTCCAGGTGAGAAGATCACACATTAATAAGAGCTGGAATAGTTTTCCAAAGGAGCTAACACCAGACTGGTAGCTCTGCTGAGGTCTGCCTGTATAAAATGGATGGCATACAATCTTTGCAATCAGAGGTGCGGGAGAACAAATTTATCCATGAGAGATTTTGTTTCTCTCCTGACAGCATTCTATCCAGAAAGCAATCTCCAGCTAAGCTGCATAGCAGGTTGCTAGGGATGACAAAATTCATGCCATGGATTGCAGTGCTACTCTGCCCTCAGCAAAGTACATGCTGCTTCTATAGCATTGGAATGACTTTCTATATGGAAAACTAAAATATCTGCCTTAAAAACTTCTCCACATAAATAACACTTGTCAGTTATAGTCTGTAATTCTGAATCAGCAGCTGAAAAAAATCCAGTTCAATTTCATTAGTGTCTAAAGTAAGCCTGGGCTGAGAGGACCGTCAACAAGATGGTGGCCCAAGGACTTTTACCACTGCCTAGTATCATTCAGTGGTTAAGTCGCCATATCCACCCAGCCTGTAGTGTAAGGCTTTTGCCTACTGTGCCCTGACTCCTCAACTCCACTTCCTCTAATTTCTCTAGGTGTCAAACCACATCTCACTGGGATTCCACATGGAATGTTGCTTGTCTTGAGTACACTGTGTCAGAAACACTGACAGACATGTTATGTCTTTATGCAATGTCTGAACTTATTGAATAACAATAAATTTACAAATTATGGTAGGTTCAATAATGTCAATTTGCCACATACCCCCCTTTCCTTGATAGCCCTAGCCAAGTCAAGTACAAGTTCTTTTATTCCAGTTTTGATTACTAACATTAACCCTAGGATCATGTATTACACATCACACAGTAATTATAACCATAAGTGTGTGTGTGCAGGTTGCAGAATGGCTGAAAGAGTTAAAAATACAAGACCTTTCAGCAGTTTCAAAGAGGCCCGAGAGGCCAAAGTTGAGAAACAGATAGGGACGCAAGGGTATCTGTCTTCATAACATAAGAAACTGAGCCATACTGCAGAAACGGGGAAAAAGCTGCTGGGGCTGCTGGCTGCTGACTGTAGCAGGGTCAGGATGCAAGGCTAGAGTTGAGCTGTAAGAGTGAGGTGAAGGAAAATAAGTCTGGATGGATGAACAGGACAGACAGATGGCAATTTGAGTTGGCTGTAGAGACTGAGTCAAGATAAAGCCCCTGGGACAGCTGGGAATCCTCTGTCTGTGGGTTCTTGATTCAAAACCCAGGTGATTAAGTGACAGTCAGTGAGGATCATTGCCATAGCAATGTTAGATGTCTTCCTCGTTATGGAGTCCAGTCTCACATCCTATAAGTTCCTTTGTCTGTTTTGTTCTAGTGTGATTTTAATGGTTCACATGCCTTTATCCACCCTGATGAATGTATGGGGTGGTACCTTTTCTCTTCCCAGGAGTTTAACCAGTCTGAGATGTATGGATGATACTAAAGAGATGGTATAGTCATCCTCCAGCCTCAAAATGGAGTCAAAAGCTGTGTGTAAGAATTACTTAGGGCACAGTCTGAAAAACCACTCTTTTACACGAGATGGAGAAACAGAGCAGGGTAGCCTGATCCTCAGCACTTCTCCCATCCACAAGGCTCAGGTGACAGATTCTATTATTAGAAATCACAGAATAAGGGATCACGGAGGTTAGAGCATGTTCATTGTATCTGAAGACCCTAGCAACTTCCAATGTGTCTACACATGCAGGCTGCGCCCACCTCTCCTATCAAATGTAGTCACATGCCAAATGCATTTACTTATCCAAGGACTATAAAGTCACAGAGAAACATGGTAAGAATATCCAGGCCAGGGTCTGACTCTGATCTACTGCTTTCTCAAATTTGAAGCATGTCGGCTTCAGTGTTCACCATTCTGTGGTATTGTTGTAGCCCTGCTACTCCAAAGCATCCTCCATGGCAATGCTTCCCCAACTTCTCCACATCATGACAAACACAAAAACTTGCAAGGAGAAACAAGAAATGCAGGAGAGCAACCCAGCTCATATCCCCATAGTCATCCAAGTGTCCAGCCATCTGTCCCCCCATTTTGCTTCCACCTCCAGTCACTTGATTTGAACATATAAACAAGTGGAGACAGCAGCTGTCATAGACATATATATATATATATATATATATATATATATATATATATATATACTCTAACATAAACTTGGCAAGAAGAGCTATCAGGCAGAACAGCACCAAATCAAGATGTAATTGTAAAGCTGACAAGATGTCCCTTTTGCCTTCCTATTTCATACATTAAAATCCCCTTTCCATCCAGGCTGCCCACAGTCTGCCAGGTCATCCATCCCTCTAGTAGTTCTAGTAGATGAAGGTTGGTTACCCTTGGGGTGGGGGTTGGTTGTCCCTTCTGAAATGCCCTTGATTATCTGAATTTCTCCTGATAAACAAAACCCTTGTAAAAACTCCTCATAAAAGAGATTAAGCATTACACGTGCACACGTGTACTCGTGTCTCACACACACACACACACACACACACACACACACACACACACTTCATTTTTTCCCATTGTGCTCAGTTAACTCACATTTAGCAACTACTTACTGCGAATGAAACCTCATGGTGCAACAATGAATAAAATATGATTTCTGCAACTAAGGAGCTTATACTTCTAGCTAGCAGAAATAATTTAGACTACATACCATTTTACCAAAAAAAAAGTAACCCAATTTTGTCAAAGTACTTTAATAAAAAGGTGTAGAGATGACATAAAGACAACGGATAGGAAAAGATCAAGGACAGTGGATGAGTCCATCTAGAATAAAGAAGCTTAGAATATATAGCTAAAGGCAGCTGTGACCAACTGTCATTCTAATAAGTGAGCACTTTCTCTCTTTGTGACAGCTGAAAAGATAAATATCACTTTCTGAGATTAACTTGGCACAAGGCAATCTAAGGAGGTTTTGGTATATCCCTGATGGCGGACGTGCTTTGGGTCAGAGTTCATGCAAGAGCCTGCCATAATTTGAACTTGATCCATACTTAACCCCTTACATTGTGTTTAGTTTAGTAAGCTGGGGTTTTGTTTGTTTTCTTTTGAGATGGACTTTTAGAACACCATTTGTCAAGCTTACAGCACAACTCTGATGATCTGAGTTTGACCACAGGAAACTGTTTGTTTGCTTGCTTGATTGTTTGCACACGCAGTGGAGTGAAGCTGTAATCCCAGTGGAGCTGTAGTGAGATGGAAGGAGATCAGCGGGAAGCTCAAAGGCCAGCTAGCCTGGGTACACCTCATGGCAGAAACAAGAGAGACTCTGCCTCCACAAGGTAGGAGAGAACTGACTCCCTAAAGAAAGTTGTCCTCTGTCCTCCACATGCTCTTTGAGCTATGAATACATGTGTAGATACACACACACACACACAGTTACTAATAATAATAATAAATTTCAAAATTTTAAATAAAATCAAGTCAGTCTTACAGTCAACTCTGTACTCTCAGAGAATTTTAAGACAAAGACCAAATGTTCTTCTAAAAGAATAAAAGGTGACATTAACTAAACACAACAAATTTGAAATATAATATTTATTTGGAAATTATTTATTTGGAAACAGGAAAACCCATTAGTAACAACACCATAAACAAGTATGTGTGGGGGGCGATAGGCTAGCTCAGTCAGAAAGTGCTCACTGAACAAACATAAGGATTTGAGTTCAATCCCCAGAGCCCATGTAAAAAGCTAGGCAGAAGCTTGTGCTCATCATCCCGGGACTCAGAGGGGCCATCTTTTGGGCTCCCTAGCCAGTCAGCTTAGCCTACATGGTAAGGTCAAGGTCAGTGAGAGGTCCTTTATCAAAAAAAAGTAAAATATGATGGACAGCAGCCAAGGAATAACACCTAAGGTTGTCCTCTGGTCTGCACATTCATATATATATATATATATATATATATATATATATATATATATATACATACACATGTATATACACAGGTATGCATGCAAAGAACGTGCAGTTCTAAAGTCAAACTATCAGATTATAGCAGGTATTAGATGAAAGAGAAAACAAATATATTAATAATATATATAGGGTATATTATATATAACAAATATATAAAGGGTATATAATAAAAATATGATTTAAAATTCCCCTTGAAATAGTCTTGAACTCATTATATATACCTAGACTGGCCTGTTTTTGTTTTATTTTGTTGTTGTTTGTTTGTTTGTTTGGGTTTTGTCTTGTTTCTTTTGGCATAATACCTGTCAATGGAATGAAACAAAACATTCAATGTTGTACATGTCCTTGTAAATTCTATAAATCACTACACATAGTTCTTGTAACCACAGCCATGCACTTCAGGAATGAGCCATTGGGACAGAGAACTGATGTAAAGTTAAAAGTATGAAGAATAATAATTGAGAATTTTCCAAAAATACAGAAGTAAATTCAGTCCTATGGCTACATAAGGAAAGACTTAACTAAAAAAGATACGGCCTGGATGTCTACATGTAGAAGAATGCAAATAGATCCATATCTATCGCCATGCACAAAACTCAAGTTCAAGTGGATCAAAGACCTCAACATAAATCTAGTTATACTGAACCTGACAGAAGAGAAAGTGGGAAGTAGTCTTGAATGCATTGGCACAGGAGACCACTTCCTAAATATAACACCAGTAGCACAGACACTGAGAGCAACAATTAATAAATGGGACCTCCTGAAACTGAGAAGCTTCTGTAAGGCAAAGGACACAGTCAGTAAGACAAAATGGCAGCCTACAGAATGGGAAAAGATTTTTAGCAACCCCACATCTGACGGAGGGCTGATCTCCAAAATATGTAAAGAACTCAAGAAACTAGACATCAGCATATCAAATAATCCAATTTAAAAAATGGGGTGTAGATCTAAACAGAATTCTCAACAGAAGAATCTCAAATGGCTGAAAGACATTTAAGGAAGTGTCCAACATCCTTAGCCATCAGGGAAATGCAAGTCAAAATGACTCTGAGATATCATCTTATACCTGCCAGAATGGCTAAGATCAAAAATACTGATGACAGCTCATTCTGGAGAGGATATGAAGCAAGGGGAACACTCCTCCACTGTTGGTGGGAATGCAAACTTGTACAGCCACTCTGGAAATCAGTATGGCAGCATCTCAAAATATTGTGAATCAACCCACCTCAAGACCCAGCAATACCACTCTTGAGCATATACCCAAAAGATGCTCAACCATACAAGGACATTTGCTTGACTATGTTCATAGCAACACTATTCATAATAGCCAGAACCTGGAAACAACCTAGATGCCCCTCAACTGAAGAATGGATAAAGAAATGTGGTACATTTACACAATGGAGTATTACTCAGCAGTAAGAAAACAATGCCATCATGAAATTTGTAGACAAATGGATAGAACTAGAAAAAATCATCCTGAGTGAAGTAACCGAGACCCAGAAAGACAAACACAGTATGTACTCACTCATAAGTGAATATTAAATGCAAAGCAAATGATAAAGAGGCAACAACCTACAACCCCAGATAAGCTAGGTGAAGAGGAGGACCCTGAGAGGGAAACGCATGGATCGCCCCAGGAAGGGGAAAGGGTTAAGATCTCCTGGGTAAACTGGGAGAGGGGAGTAGAGGGAAGGGGATGAGGGATAGGAACATGGGGGCTTGAGATGGCTGAGTTCAGGAAGGGACAGAGAGGGAGAATAATAAAAGAGATATCTTGACAGAACAAGTCATTATGGGGTTAGGGAGAAATCTTGTGCTGGGGAAATCCCCAGGAACCCCCAAGAATGACCCAGTTAAGACTCCTAGCAATGGTGGAGAGGGTGCCTAAACTAGCCTTCCCCTGTACTCAGATTGGTGACTACCTAATTGTCATCATAGAACCTACATCCAGTGACTGATGAAAAGAGATGCAGAGACCCACAGCCAAGCACTTGGCCAAGCTCCTGGAGTTCAGTTGAAGAGAGGGAGGAGGGACTATAAGAGCAAGGGGGGACAAGATCATGATGGGAAAATATGCAGAGACAGCTGACCCAAGCTAATGGGAGCCCATGAACTCTGGACTGACAGCTGGGGAGCCTGCATGAGACCACACTAGGCCCCTTGAATGAGGGTGACAGATGTGCGGCTTGATCTGTTTGTGAGTCCCCTGGCAATCAGACCAGGACTCATCTGGAGTACATGAACTGCCTTTTTTTAGAGCCCATTCCCTATGGTGCCATGCCTTACTCAGCCTTGATGCAGGGGGAGGGGCTTGGGCCTGCCCCAACTTGGTATGCCAGCCTATACACAAGGGAGGCCTTACCCGCTATAAGGAATGAGTGGGGGTGGGTTGGGGAGGAGGGGGGAGTGGGAGAAGGGGAGGGAGGGGGAACAGTGGGTGGTATGTAAAATAAAAAAAATTAAATAAACAAGTACACCTAAAAAAAAAAAAGAAAGAAAAAAAGATACACCACACAATATTTTGAAATTAGTGACCTTTTCTTTCAGCTTTATTTTACACCGAGTTTAGGCCCCTTGAACAATCGACACGAAAGGAAGATCCCCTACCAATCTCTTCATTGTGTCTGCAAAGTTTGTTAAAGATTATAACTTTCTTTAATATATACAAACTTCAAGGTTTTGCCAAATGATTTTTTTCAAAAATGCATGCTAAATGGGATTATATGCCTTGGCACACAGAAATGCTAGTGAAAAGTTACAGGCAGTCCCCAATTTAAAACTTGACTGCTTTCCAAAAGTGAACTTGAAAGTTGGTTAAATGGGAAGAATTTTCTCGTGGAAATAAATGGTAGACAGTTTCCTGACAGCAAGGCAGGACCATGAAACATCTGAACCATAGTTCCAATAGCACCGCCTAAATCCTGGGTCCAGGAAAAAGGACCAGCTTGGCCAAGGAGGAAGAAAGGGAAAGCAGAGGTTTGTTTCTCTTTCCTAATGTCTTAGTCCCACTAAGATGCTGTAACAAAATAACATGCCCTGCGTGACTGATGAAAATAGAAAGTTATCTCTGATGGTTCTGGAGGCTGGCAGAACCAGAGTAAGATACAGGCAGACTCGGTGCCTGAAGGGACTACTGCGTCACAGTCAGGGTCCTCTCTTGGGACTGATTTTGTTGTTGTTGTTTGTCTTGCTATGTAACCTGAGTGAGCCTTGAATTCACTGTTTGAGGCCCCTGTTGGGGCCTCACACTCACTATTCTGCTCCAGACTCCTGAGTGTTGGGACATGCACCCCCACACCCAACTGTGGTTTAGCACTATTAACTACAGATCTCATAATGTCTTTTGAGCTATAGACTTACTCATCCTGCCTAACTATAAATTTGTACACTCTGATCATTCCTATTTATTTCCCTAATAACCATGGTTTTACTCTATTTATTTGATGTTTCATAAAATTTCCCACATTAAGTGAATAAATGTTTCTGTTGTTGTTGTTTTTGGACCCTGATATATTTCACCAAATACAATGCCCTCCATGTTCCTTTGAGTTACCACAGATGGCCAAATCTTACATCTACCATGTCTTAACCATCCATCTGCTAACAGATGTTTGGGCAGACTTTTTTTTTTATTAAGAAATTTTTCCATTCATTTTACACAGCAATCAAAGATCCCCCTCTTCCCTCCTCCCATCCCTCCTGCCTCCCCCTCCTAACTCCCCTTCCCTCCTACAAGAAGGTAAGGCCTCCCATGGGGAGGTACATTTAGTAGAGGCAGGTCCAAGTCCCTTCCCCTGCCTCAAGGCTGTGCAAGATGTCCCACCATAGGTAGGGGGCTCCAAAAAGCCTGCTTGTGCACCAGGGATAGATTCTGATCTTATGCCAGGGGGCCTCTTAAGCAGATCAAGCTACACAACTGTCTCAATATGCCTAGTCCAGTCCAATGCAGGCTCCAGAGCTGTTGATCTAAATTTTATGAGTTCTCACTAGTTTGGTTTGGTTGTCTCTGTAGGTTTCCCCATCATGATCCTGAATCCCTTGCTTATAGAATCCCTCTTCTCTCTCTTTGACTTGATTCCTGAAACTTGGCCTGGTGTTTCACTGTGGACCTCAACATCTGCTTCCATCAGTTACTGGAGAAAGGCTCTATGATGACAGTTAGGGTATTCACTGATCTGATTACCAAGGTAGGCCAGTTCAGGTACCCTCTCCACTATTGCTGTTAGTCTAAGCTTGAGGATTCCTGGTAGACTTCTTGTATTGGCCATTGTGTTGAGTTTAGGATGGACTTGGAAGTTCAGATGTCTCTTTCACATGCAGATTTCATTACCTGTGGATACATATTCTGCAGAGCATTGCTGGGTTACGTGGTTGTTCTGGTTTTAATGTTTTGAGGAATTTCTATACCACTCTGCATAACAATTTCACATCTTTACATCCTCATTGTCCTTGTACAGGGTTCGTTACTTTCCACACCCTGACACCTTTTTTTTTTTTTAAAGATATATGTATATGTTGGTGAAGTTGTGTGCACAAGACTGTAGGTGCCTACACAGGTCAGAAGAGGACACTGGATCCTCTAGAGATGGAGTTACAGGCAGTTGTGAGCTGCTCAGTGTGGATGCTGGGAACCAAATGGGTTCTCTGGAAGAATGGTATGTACTTACATACTTAAACGCTTAGATTAGCTCCCCCAACTCTTCTGTCTTAACACAGAGACCCAGCTGGAGGGAGGCAGCATTGCAGAGGTGCACTCACAGTCAAGTTGGTCTACTGCTTAGCAATTTTCTTATTGGCCAGGATTCTATCAATGACTGCAGTTTCTCTCATTGCTGCTCCTTCTGGCTTTTGACAGATCAGATTGTCATTCAGGGAAAAAAATGATGGAGCTGGAGAGATGGCTCAGTGGTTAAGAGCTTCTCTTCCGGAGGACCTGGGTTTGATTCCCAGCACCCGCATAGTGCCTCACAACCATCTGTAACTCCAGTCTGAGGGAGCTGATACCCTCTTCTGGCCTCTGCAGGCACCGGGCACACATGCAGTGCACAGATATACATGCAGGCAAACATTGATACACATAAAACAAATAACCTCTTTAAAAAGAAAAGAAAACAATCGTGATTGTCACATGAGCAGGCATGTGTGTAGATGGCTGCCGCTATTCGTTTTGACTCCTGTGCAGTCTTGAATCACTTTTTAATGTCCAGACATTGTGTTGCTTTGCCTTTTGTCTTCCCTCGAAGTTCCTCCTCACGTTTTAGTTAAATGCACAGCATTTCGTTTTACTCTGACCCGTTTTGTTTGAAGAAGTACCGGGTGCCACTGTCCTGGTCCAGCTGTGAAGTCTGGTACACGAGAGGATGCTGCCCTCCTTCCCTCTGTGCAGCTGAACTTGGGTCAAGAGGCAGCAGGTGAGGAGCAGGGGGGTGGCGGGAAGGCTTCCTCAGTGTGAACCCTGGGAGCTGTTGATGCCGGCTCCCCTGGAGGCCTGACCCGGTCCTTCCACCCCATCCTCTGTCTTCAGCACTGTGGAGTCAGAAACAGATACGATCTCAATTATGAATTCCTAAGACAAAGTTAGGATTTGCAAAGATACCAAAACGCCCAACTCCTCACTCTACCCCTTCAGTGCCACTGTCTCCATTGCCCCTTCATTAGCTGAGTTCATAAATATTGCTCCCAACCCTCTTTTTGTTATTTTATCTTCATTTTATCTATTTTAGCTTTTTAATTTCTTAATAAATATGATTTCCCTCCCACAAAGACTTGTTGTTTTTCTTCTGCATAATTCCTTGTGTGAATAATTCCTTGTGAATGAATTAGAAGATGTCTTGGATCAAGTAAAAAAAAAAACAATTGTCTGATGGAGTAAGAGGATATAAATTCAGGATAATGTATGTATTAGCTGCTTTCTTGGCAGGGGCAGTGTGCCAGTCTCACAAACATATGCATCATCCATAAATCAAAATTCCTCTTTTTTCCAACAAGGATGCAAGTAGCATCTTAAGACTTTGAGTGAATGAGGTAGTTTCGGCTTTGTCCTGTGACCTATCTAGAAACAAGCTGCAGTGCTGTGGGATGGTCTGTATGTCAAATTACTCTGATTGGTCAATAAATAAAACACTGATTGGCCAGTGCCTAGGTAGGAAGTATAGGCGGGACTAACAGAGAGGAAGACAGAGAAAACAGGAAGGCGGAGGGAGTCACTGCCAGCTGCCACCATGACAAGCAGCATGTGAAGATGCCGGTAATCCACGAGCCATGTGGCAAGGTATAGATTTATGGAAATGGATTAATTTAAGCTATAAGAATAGTTAGCAAGAAGCCTGCCATGGCCATATAGTTTGTAACCAATATAAGTCTCTGTGTTTACTTGGTTAGGTCTGAGCGGCTGTGGGACTGGTGGGTGACAAAGATTTGTCCTGACTGTGGGCAAGGCAGGAAAACTCTAGTTACACTGCAGGGCTAGGAGCACAGCTCAGAGACCAACCACTTGCCTAGAAAGCACTAGGAACTGGGTTCAATCCTTAGCAGCAGCAAAAGGAAATGTTAGAGCAAATACTGCAGAGCTAGCCAAGCCCATCTGTTCTTCAGCTGTTTAAGCAAAACGAGCACAGATCACCCCAGATTTCAGTGCATTCCCAAGCATTCACTTTTCTTGGATGTGTCTATGGTCTGGGCACCCCAACATGCCTGAGTCACGTACCTCATTTTGTCTCTGACATGAACATGGCAGAGTTAAAGGCCAACAGGATTTTATTTAACCAAAGCATTCATGAGCAACCTCTACTCACCAAACCTTTCTAGAAAAGTGAATGACATCAGCAGGTACCATAGCATTGGCCTTAGTCTATTTGTGTTACTGCCAAATATTTGAGGCTGGATACTTTATAAAGATGAATGGGTTGTTTGGGCTTATAATTTTGGAGACAGGAAAGCTGGAGAGCATGGGACCATAATTTTCTCAGCTTCTATGGAAGTTGCAGCACGTGGTACATGGGTACAGAGAGGCAGCATGCGTGTGAGAAGGACAGAGGACAAGCCGACCACTCTATTACTGCCTAGTCTCTGGATAACTAGTCAGGCCTGTAGACTAACTTCTGCCTTCCAGAGCTTATCCAATCCAGAAAGAACTAGCTCAGTTTCTTGATAAACACAACAAGCAATTCCTGAGAGTATCCCCTCTATCCCCTCTATGACCTAGTTATCTCTCACCCCATCCCACCTCTAAAGATTACACCACTTCTCAGTACCACTACTTTAGAGACTAAGTTTTTAACAGCATCACTGTTCTTCAGATATCTCTTTTCACCCACAACTGTGCAATTTTATTGTCCCTTTTGCGTATTTTAATCTTTACCCTACCAACTCCATTCACTTACTCTTTAAAAAAAAAATTTGTTTTCATTTATTTAGTGTGTGTGTGTGTGTGTGTGTGTGTGTGTGTGTGTGTGTGTGTGCAAGAGCCTGTAGAGGTCAGAAGAGGGCAGCAGATCCCCTGGAGCTGGAGTTGTAGGGAGATGTAAGCTGCCTGATACAGGTGTGGGGGAACCAAACGGTGGTTGTCTGTAAGAGCAGTAAGTGAGTGCTCTTAACTCTCTCTCCTTTTTTCCCTCTGCCTTTCCTTTCCACAGCAAACTAGTAAAGTTCCTACTGCATCTCAAGAGAGTTACTTTCACTCTTCACAACCTTGGTTCTGTTCTCGCCCTCAGATTTTAATTAAGGTTTTTTTTTTCTTTTCCTTGTATTTTGTCTAGCTGTGTTGTGGTAAGCCCATAATCCTGGACATGGGAAGAGCAAAGCAGGAGAATTGTGAGTTTGAGACCAGCCTGGGATACATATCAAAATTATCTGAAAGAAAAGAAAACAGAAGACAAGAAGAGAAAAAGGACCTTCCAACCACAGGCAATAAATGTTCATGCTCTTCCTGAAAAGAATCCCTCCGCTCCTGGATGTCTTTTAACCAGATGGCCTGTCGTTCTAAGAGGTTCCTCCTGTCTTTGAAACATGATGAAGTCGCTCCAATGTTCTAAGTATAACACTATTGAAAATATTTGTTCCCACAGCCAAAACTGAAGCAATTATCCATAGCTTTTATTTTATAATTTAATAATACTAGATTAAATTGCAGAAAGTTGGTAAGCTTAAGAGCCAGACAGGCATCAGCAGGGCCTTTTGATTTTCTTCTAAATTTCTCTTTCTCTCTAAATATTTTCTATTGTACAGTGTGATATTTAGATATCTGAATATATTGGGAAATGGTTAAGCTGATAACCATCAATATTATCTCACAGGCTTGCTTGTGCATGCATCTGGTAAGAACATTTAAGATCTACTTCAAGCAACTTCCATTATTAGTAACTAGTCCGCACAGCTGTTCCCACTGGGTTGCAAAGGTGACCCTAAACAGACTCTCTCCTCTGAAAGTAGGACTAACACCCACCTGCCCCAGCTGTTGTGGGCAATGGGCTGCTGTTACAGGCTTCAACGGGTTTAAAGTGAGTGATCACCCAAAGACAGAGCTGCACCAGACCCCAACGCATGCATGTTCTTTCACATTAGGATAGGATCCTATCTCTCCCTGATCTACCTTCTCCAAAGGGAGGTCTCAGAGAAAGCCAGTGGAGATCTCACACACCTTCACGGGACTATCCTGGCTGTGCTGGGAAAGGGGAGCATTGTACTAGCACTGTTGTTGCTATCAATGGGTGGCAACTAAAACTGTTGGCCCTAGAGACTGTAGGTATATCTAGACCCTGCAACCCCAACAAACACATTGCTGCACTCATTCTAACCTATGAGCCCTACAAAGAGGGTATTATAAAAGACTTCTGCTGTGAAAATCAGTGACTCAGTAGGCAATACACTGGATCTGCCTGTGTCACCATCTGAGGATGCAGAACCCAAGTGTTAGGGCTACAGAGTAGTCATCTGAATGAGCCTCTTTCTTTCTAACTCAGTCAGCTGACACCAGCATTACATGTAGCATCAAGTGGATACTTGGTAATTTGTTGAGGATTAATTAATGGGACAAGTACCATAGTCTTCTAATTGTGCCTGTGGACACAGAAATATTCTGAAAGTTAGAGCAGTCAGTACCCAGAGGTGTAAAATATTGTAATGTCATACTTCATCAGCTCCCATTCGCTCTAACAAGCCTACCTCATTTAATACCATTATCATAACCAAACAGTTTCATTATTTGTATCCCTAGGCTAAGCCACCAGGCTGGTTATCCAGCAGGCTCTCACCTAAACATCAATTCCAATCTCAGGGGGCATTTTTTAAATAGCATGTTTTCTTTAATTCTAGAATTTAATTTATATTGTAGCAATTAAAATGATCACTTCCTGATTATTAGCAGAATGTCCTATCTTATATACGCCATGATTATAAAGCCACAGGCTATACACAGCTGAGTGAAAGCAAAGAGCAACACACTGACTTTTAATTAAGTACCGATTTTAAAGTCATTGTGCCAGACTCTAGATAAAAATATTGTGCCCAACAAAATGGAGCATGTCATACTCAAGTTTGGAGTGTTAGTGGAAGCTGTACTGCCTGTGCCCAAACTCTATAATGTTGTATTTGCAAAATTTATTCAGTGTGCAGGCATGCATACATTATTTTTGTCACTAGAGGGCAGGAAATTAAAGTATATTATTTCTAAAACCCTGAAAGATACAACTGCAGTATTTAGAAAATCATAATAGTTTCCTCAAAGAACGAAATAATTCAGTGAATATTGCCCTAGTGAATAATTCATGAAATACTAATAAATGTGACAAATGAAAAACCCAATTGTTTTTGCTCTATAATAATTTTTATAGGAAAAAAATATGAATTTTTATTGGATGATAACCTTACAAATGAACATTTCTCTTAACACAAAATACATCTTTTGCTTGGTAGTAGTTTCATTTCCTGTGTGTGGGAGGGGAAATGTCTTCTTGCTTTTTTCTGGGATTATCTATCATGCCATAGTTTTCTTTTATTTAACCCATTAATTTTTGTTTCAATTGGAACAATGGAACTTCTGCGGTCGTCTCATCAGCCTGTGAAGGGTTTGTCAGATGCCCTTCTATAACAGCCTTCTGTGAAAGGCTCCCTGGTAAGTAAATGTCAGAGAGGGTTTTGTACACCTAAAATTTCTAGACATGCTCACTAAGTGAACCAGAGAAAGCACAACACCTCCCTATACCCCTGGAATTCCAAATATGACGAATATGATGACAGTGTTTTAAAAATTACTAAAACAATGCCAGAAGATTGATAAGGTATAAACTATGTGGACAAAGAACTCCAGTCAAATGACCCCAGGCATTAGCTGTTCCTCTGTCCTGGCAGCAGAATAAAGGCCTCCTCTGAACCCATGAACACTTTCCTTGCAGGGCTAAGGGACTCACAGAGGTGATTAAGGTCAAGGACCTGGTTGGGGGAGGGGGTTGTTTGGATTATCCAGGTGGGTCTGATTTAATGCCCTGCACTCAGAGAAATAAGAAGAAAGCAGAAAATGAAAATGGAGGTCAGACAGATGAGATGGAAGGAGGAGGAGGAGACATGGGGGAAGGAGAGGGAACTGACTCCCTGTTGGCTTTGAAGACGCTGGGGTGGGACACAGTTAAGCAACTGGAGTGCCTCTAGCTGACACCACAGGAAGTGTGAGCTACAGTCCTGTAATAAGGAACAGAATTCCAACAACTGATAATAAGGAAACATCTTTCCCTTAAACATTCTAGAAAAGAACAAAACCCATTGACACCTTGATTTTTGCCCAGTGACTCACCTCTTGATCTACAAGACAGAGGCCAAGTATTCCTTAGATGAAATTTGTGAGATCAGAGTGCTTCAGATTTAGCGTGCTTTTTCTTTTCTTTTGTTTTAAATATTTACACAAACATAATGAGATCTCTTGGAGATAACAGCCAAACCTAAACACAGCACTTGGTTGTTTCGTGTACGTCTACCACACAGTCCGAAGGTACTTTTAGACAACATTTGTAAGAGTTCATGTGTGACACAAGCTTCAATGTATGGACTGTTCTGCTTGTGGCATCCTGATAGTGTTAAAAATATGAGGGGTTGTTTTGGAGCATTTTTGGCTTTGTCTTAGGGTTGTTCAATTTGTGTTCCATTTGTATTACTTAAGTCTCTTAATTTGTGGAACTTTGTTATGGATTCCTAGAAAATTACCATATCTGACCATTGCTAAGGGGATACCTTCCACTTCTCAGGTTGTCTTAGTTTTGCATCCTGCTTCTAGCTTCTGGAATATTACTAAATTCTTTTCAGTTTATCCACAACTCTACTAATCTATCCTATAAAAGGTGATTCATGACCTGATTCTTGAAGGAGTGGACAAAAATCACTGGGAACTGTTTGAAGGGGAAGAAATAGTATAAGTGGCACAGAAATGTTAAATTATATGATGTGGGGGAAGAAACCGAAGCTGTCTGTGTGTTGAAGCACAAAGTGAGGGACAAAGGACCAACAATGAAGAGTTGGCTGGGACCAGAGAGGAAACAAATGCCACATCACATACAATCTTAACCTATAAGCAACAGGGAACCCTTCACGGGCTTTTAAACAGAGTTTAAGGTTTAAGTAACTAAGTAGTCATAGGCTATCATTCTTGGAGCCACAAGAACAGAGATTCTAGGGAAATGAGGCATTAGGACACATTTGTAGAAGGGCAGATATGCCCTAAGGCTAGGCCTACACCAATGGTAGGAAGAATTGTGGATTAAAGATAATCCACACAGAATCTATGTTGTGGGTATTCATTCCAATAGCTTTGGAGTACCAGCCTTAGGGCGTGGCCTCTTGATGGGTTACACGACTGCTTAAAATCTAAAGAGGGGGTTCAGTTGCTCTCTTGGGGTGATCGGAGAACGGCTGGCCGGATCCATTTGCTCCCGGACAGATGGAGGGCAATGACAGCTGTATACTTGGTTCTGTATCCGTGAGTGTATTTTTCCTCATTTCATATCTTAATACATCCTTGATACCCCTTAAACAGACTTTCGTGGGTTTCACATAACAAATATAGGTCATGAAATTAGCCAAAGTCTGTGATTGGTTACATAAGGGATTTGAATGAGGAAACGGGGTAATGACCCACTCTCAATGTCTTGTAGATTATGATGGTGCTTCAACTCCAATGGAAATATCCAAAAGAGTGAGCTAGTTAGTAAGAAAGAGGCCATTTTGGGTATATGCCATGGAATATGCTATCTATCTCTTAGTTGATGATTTGACCCTGAAATCAAGGATGTCTAGATTGTAAATATACATATTGAAGTCATTAGTATATATGAGAAGTAAAAACTGTGGGAGGAGCAGTAGTTCTCAGGAAGGTACAGAGGATGCAAAGAATCAAGGATCTTACTTTAAACCCTTGAGAAAACAATATTACAGCTGAGGATAAAAAGGGGGAGCCATGAAGGACCAGAAATGGGGAAGGGGGTGTCAGTAAGATAGAAGCATTAGAGTGTGGTGGGAACAGTATACAGAGAAGAGAGATTCCAGAAGTGGCCAGCAGTAATGTAAACCTAAAACGTGCCCTGACCACGACATTTTTTTGGTTGTAGATAGTCTTCTGCTTTCAGTGGCACTAGCAGAGGTGAGGGAAGTGGAGGCAGGTACCAGTGAATTAGTATACCACACATGAGGAAGTAGGGAAGTGCTGTCTCTCTCTTAATAACAAGGCCTTATTAACCCCGATATCTACTTGTCTTGCCAGGACTCAGGGTCTAGCAAGTAGATAAAGAGGTTAGTAAACACCAGAGAAGTGGGTTACAAAACTGAGGAAAACAGATGCACATGGTATAAGATCTTCCGGTAACAAACTTTCAGTTAAAGGTCAGGCAATGTGATGGCTCTTCTTGGTTGTGAACTTGACTACATCTGACATTAGCTAAAACTCCCAAGTGGAGTGGCATACCAGTGAGGGATTTTTTTGTTTGTTTGTTTAATTTGAAGTTGGAAGGTTCACCTCTAACATGGATCTTTGAAGCAGGAAGATATATCTTTAATCCAGATTATTTGAGCTGGGAAAACCCACCTCTAATCTGGCCACACCTTCTGCTGGAAGTCTATGTAAGTGCATGGAAGAAGGAAGTTTCTGCTGGTTTCCTTCTTGTTCTCTCTTCAATAGCAAATCCATTCCTTCAGTGCCATTGGAGCCTACTTCTTCAGGATTCCAGCGTAGACTGAAGACCAATTGAGACATCTAGCCTGATGTGGACTGAATAACTACTGGATTCTTGGAACTTCCATTCATAGACAGCCATTGTTGGGTTAGTTGGACCACAACCTGTAAGTCGTTATAATAAATCCCATGTGTATATATATATATATATATGTATATATATATATATACATATATATATATATACACACACACACACACAAATACAGATACATATATATATATATGTTTATGTATATATGTGTAGCTGGAGAATTTCTCTCCAGCTCCCGCCACCAAGTCCCACCAGTCCCAGAGCCCACTTATAAAATAAACACACAGACTCTTACATTATTTAAACTGCTTGGCCATTAGCTCAGGCCTGTTATTGTCTAGCTCTTACTCTTATATTTAGCCCATTTCTATTAATCTTTACTTTGCCACATGGCTAATGGCTTACTGGTACCTTACATCTTCCTTGTCCTCATGGCGGATCGCAGTGTCCCTCTCTCCACCTTCCACTTCCCAGAATTCTTTTCCTTGTCCCGCCTATACTTCCTGCCTAGCCAATGGCCAATCAGTGATTTATTTACTGACCAATCAGCAACACACTTGACATACAGACCATCCCACAGCACTTCCCCTTTTCTTTTCTTAAAAAGGAAGGTTTTAACTTTAACATAGTAAAATTACATATAACAAAACAATTATCAAGCAAGAATTACAGTTACAATATTAAAGAAGAGATCCTATCTATCTTATATTTGTAAGTTTAAGGTTTTATATCTAACTTATCTTTTATTATAACTAAGGAAAATTGTAAGTATCTAGTCTTTAACCACATCAAAGACCTCAGAAGGATATACTACTACCTGAGAAATGGAGAAGGATATAAGCAACTTTTAGGAGTCTTGTAGGGTAGACAGAGACAGCTGGCAGCCTGGACAGTCATTCAAAGTTCTCTTGTAAAGTTGGGGCATCTGTCTTCAGCCCACAGGCCTAGAGTCTCTTATTCACTTTTCTCTGTGTCCTGTAGAATGTCTGGCAGTTTTCTCTGCAAAGCAGGAACCTGAAGGACCATTTTGTCAAGCAAAGTTCAGTGGTCACCTTTTTATTGGTCCTGCATGTCCAGTTGATCAGACAGTCCAGGCAAGAACAGTTTCTTGCCCAAATGGCTATTTTTGTCAAGGTGAAGATAAACTACGTATGGAGTGTCTTCGATGCCCATCCTCCTCTCTGAAGTAAATCGGTGCTGTCAGGAGCAGACATGTCTCATTGTCCAGAAAGTCTAAATTTTTAAAACATTTTAAATGCCATATTCTGTAGGTCTTTGAAGTGTTTGAAGACTACCTATCTATCTGAAATATAACTATGTATACCTAAAAGACTTAACTAACATGGCTACAAATATGATTATCATAGATGACTAATTATTAATCTATTTTTTAATTATCCATTATAATTTTAAATGAGTTACATAAACATAATATCTCAAACAAGAATAGAAATATATATACAGTATAACAAAATTAAGTTTAAACTTGTATCAATAAACTAAAATCTATAGCGATGTAAAACATTTTAAACAAGTTGTTACTCTTTAAAAGTAGGTTCATTAATCTACCCTTTCATCCTATCATATCTAAACTATCCCCCTTTTTGTTTTAGAAAGAGATTGTATTTATAATCAACCTGATTTAAATAAAAATATTGTTTTTTCTCTGTCCCACACCAGAGGGCTCTTCTGATTTGGGACACAAGAATCTCTTAACCATTTTTTTTTTTTTGAGCAATATGTCTGGGTTTAGAGGGGGAGTGAGCCAATTCCATCTCTAAAGCCAGCTTGGTATATTTGGGAATTTGGGCGTAGCTTCTCTTACTACTTCCTGCTGGAGGGGGGCGCTGTATCTTCTGGAGACAGAAAGAAAATTTTAGGATCATGGAGTAGTCCGTGAGGCTGTATATCTGAGCCAGTTGACTTGAAACCATTCTGGATGTTGAATCATCTGGGCCATGGTGTCATTGGAGACCTTTCAGGGGGTCTTGGCTGGTCAAACCTGATGTATCTTAATCTGGAACAAATCCATAGTCTCTGGCTTTCTGTGGAAACAAGAACAGAGACTCTTTTCCAAAGCAACATATCCTTATATCCAAATTTTGAAGTCAAGGTACCTTTAAAATATACATTTTGGCATAACTCAACAGCTTTTACAATCAAATGTTTTTCTGTAGTTACGAATATCAAAGAGAACATAATCCAGATTCTCTGTGTGGTAGTCATCTTTACGTGGCTTATTTTTTATACTACCTTTACTGTCTCTTTAAAGACTTTATTTTTTAAAACTATGTATTTGTTTCTATAACTCTATATATCACTTTTTTTGTCTCTTTCAAGCCTACGTATCTTTTACATACATTGTAAACTATTACATCTGAATCTGTCTTATTGTGAATCTCTTGCCTTAAACTGCAGCAGCTGTGGCTGCTGGCTCCGCCCACCTCAGCTTCCCAACATGGCTACGTTTACCGCCAGCTCTGGGAGCTATCGTGGGTCTATGCTTTTATCCAAGCAGCGTGTAGCCCAAAAACCTCTTTTTTTTGTTTTGTACCTGCAAAGGCTAAATCTACCACGCAGCTTAATGTGCCACTTGCAGAGGCCTTATTCCCGCCATACTGCAGGTCGAGCATGCACGCCAGGAACCCGCCAGTAGCTCAAACCGGCAGCTGCCGCTTATTTGAGAGAGACACTTAGGAAGCTGTTTTTAGCTCCGTTTTAGAATCTTTTTTCTCAGTTTTTAGGTGGAAACTCTTGCCACCACGTTGGACGCCATTTGTAGCTGGAGAATTTCTCTCCAGCTCCCGCCACCAAGTCCCACCAGTCCCAGAGCCCACTTATAAAATAAACACACAGACTCTTACATTATTTAAACTGCTTGGCCATTAGCTCAGGCCTGTTATTGTCTAGCTCTTACTCTTATATTTAGCCCATTTCTATTAATCTTTACTTTGCCACATGGCTAATGGCTTACTGGTACCTTACATCTTCCTTGTCCTCATGGCGGATCGCAGTGTCCCTCTCTCCGCCTTCCACTTCCCAGAATTCTTTTCCTTGTCCCGCCTATACTTCCTGCCTAGCCAATGGCCAATCAGTGATTTATTTACTGACCAATCAGCAACACACTTGACATACAGACCATCCCACAGCATATATGTTACAGTGAGTAACCATTCTGCCAATTGCATGAACTAAATTCTTACAGGTGCTTCCTAAAACAGCTGTCTTGTCTTCCATCATTGCTTACCAAGCCTATTAACAGATTAACTTGTTTTATTCTTCCATAAGTTATTTCTATTATTCATCCTATAAGTTCTGTTACTCTAGAGAACCCTGACTAGCACAGATAACTAATTAAATGATAGCTGGTCTATCTCAAACACTCTAAGTGTGACGTTGACTTCAGTATCTCCTTTAGAAATCTTCACAACAGACCACAAAAAACCTTTAGGCAGTGTTTTAAACAAAATGTAATCACATACATGATCATAGGTAACCATTCTTAAAGCTGTGACCAGAAAGAATCCAAGGAAAGATAAAACAAACCAGTCTGTTAATAGACCAGATTAGCAATGATGGAAGACAAGAAAGCTGTTTGAGGAAGAATCAGCAAGAATTTAGTTATAAAATCAACAAAATGGTTACTCACTGTAATCCTTTTTGATGAAGAAACTGAAATGCAGAAATAATATAGAATTTTCCCAAGGTCACCTATTTACTAAGCATTCACATAAAAATTCAAGTTTAGCTTCAGATTGTGTGTATTTAATTACTATGTGAAAGTATGAGGAAACTTAGACTCAATGGAGTGATGGTTAATATCAACTGTCCACATGATAGAATCTAGAATCATTGAAAAGACAAGTCTCTGGAAGGCTTGTGAAGGATTATTAAATTTGGCTAATTGAGGTGGGAAGAGTCACCCTAGATGGAGGTGGATCCCAGACTGAAAAAAAGGAAGAGAGAAATCTGAACACAATCATCCATCGTTCTCTGCTTCCTGGCTGTGGATGCAATGTGACCAGCCACCTCCAGCTCCTGCTGCCACATCATTCCTGTGGCCACACATTGTATCCTCTAGATACAAGGTAAATAACAAATCCAAGAGTCGGGACAAGGAACCATGAAGCCTCCCCCCACACCAGCATTCAGGACAGAGGAAAAAATGACTTTGAATTGAGGCTGTGATAGAGAGGAGACACATAGGTCATGGAGGCACATGGAGCAAGACTGGGGGAGGGGAGTGACCTGCGGTCTGGCCGTGGGATTGAACCTAGAAGTTCAGAAGGGCTAGGTGCAGAGTTACCTTGATGGATGAACAATGAGCAACCAGATGAGTGGGATGAGAAGTGACTGGGGGTTAGAAGTTAATTAACCATTTTAAACACCTTCCCTTTTTGTTTTAAGCTACCGAGTCTACCATATTTTGTCAAGAATCCTGTATTCATTTCCTTGGCAAAATATGGCAGACTTTGCATCTTAATGGAGATTTATTCTCTTATAGTTCTCTAGGCCAGGAAGTCTAATATCAAGGCAGATTTGGTATCTGATGAAGACTCACTTTCTGGTTTATTGAGGACATTTTCTAATTGTGTCATCACATGGCAGACGGGTCCAAGGAGCTTTCTGGGGCCTGTTTTATTATAGCACTAATTCCATTCATAAAGACTCATGACCTAAACACTCCAAAAGACCCTGCTTTCTAATATTATCACATGGCACAGTATGTTTCAATAAATGACTGGCCTAATGTGCACAAACATCCAGACCATAGCTGTGACTGTATGACTAGATCTCAGAAATGTGAAAGTCAGGTATCTACCTTGGAAACCCAATGATCTCCCCAGGGAGATGTCTGCATAGTAGATGCTTTACTCACAGGCCTGGAAGAAAGCAGATGTTTCCACCAGCACAGATATTTACGGAGATCTCCTTGGTAAAGGGGATGTTTACAGTAGTGGTGACAGAGGGAAGGGACCTTGCAGAGGGTGCCGAGGCTCAGTGAAGGGCTAGCAACAGCTGGAAACCATTCACCCCACAGGCTTGAGGAAATAAGGGGAGTGAGGGCCAAGGCCTTGGGAGAGAAGAGCCGATTGCACACACTCACTAATCATGTTGATTTCTGCAAGGCCTGGAGACTTTAAGAACTAAAATCTAAAGAACATTGTCCTTTCCCCGCCAGTCATGACATACAATATCCTGTTCTGGGTCCTAAGAGTTGGACCAACCCCAAACACGGCTAATCTTTTCTGGAGATCGTCTGAAATATTGTGTAAGGTAAACTCTTGGCAGCAACTAAGGGGCCGCGTAGCAACCTCATGTTTGGCAAAGCTCTTCATTTCTGTGACGTACAGTGGAGATTGGAACAGTGTGGAGTGGGGGTAGGGCTTGGGAAAGCCAGGCCTCTGAAAAACACAGATCCTCACCGACCCTGGGCAACAGTTCTTGCTTATTTCTCAACACAGCCTAATGTGAGGAGCAGTGCAGTCTGCCCCTAAAGGTGAGCCTTGAATGCAATGGCTAGGAGGAGCCTGGAGATTCCCCCGGCCGGCCAGTACGCAGTTCCCACAGGACTTGGGTTCCGAAGAGATATCCCTGGAAAGTGACAGAGAAGTTCTCACCAGGAAACACTTTTGCAAAAGAAATCCATGTAGCCTAATGACAAAACGCGACGGCGAACATATTATTTTTTGCTGTCACAACTTTTGCTGAAACTCATAGAAGAAAATGATCACATATGGGCTTTACAGCTGAACAATTTTTCCAGGTTTGCAGTTCCTCCCCCATCAGGCTCGAAAGAGGTAATTATGGAAGCAAACGAAACCCTTCCAATGATCCAAAGGTTCTGAAGGAGCCATCACCACCTACACATCGGGCAGCAGGTCCTCTGGAGAGCATTCAGCATGAGCCATAGCTGAGTTAGGTGGAAACCGACAGCTTTAGTTCCGGCTTTGAAGCATACGGTGCCATAAATTACCAGCATGCAGTCTATAATTAAGGCCACAGCTTCTCGATAACAATGCCTAAATGTGCATGGAATTGGCTGCTTATTACCTTCTGGAATCGAACTGAAGATGGTCAAGCTATGGTTTGGAGTAACTGGGGCTTCAATGATTACAGTCAGTGGGCTTTAAATTAGAATTGCCTCCCTCACCCTCTGCCGTCAGCACCTCACTGCCAGCCATGCATTCTTGCTCATGAATTTCATATTTTGTATTATATGACCCCTCTACCGTGACCTCAAGCAAGTGGGATCAGGAAGGGAAGTCTCAGTTTGTGAGTGTGAGATGAGGAAATGGGATCTGAAGTCACAGCCTGTGAAGTTGTTCAGCCTAAGAATTCTGCAGAGAGGTCTACACCAAACAGTGTCAACCTAGTGAACTTCAGTCCCTCTCGAGAGAAATCTCAACTGGAGCAGAAGTAGACGGCAGAAGTACCCAGGAGTAGGCACAAGCTGTGAGAGAGGATAGAGAGTGGTGGAGGAGGCAGTGGGAAGTGACAGAGAAGCTGTAGCTTGGCATAAAATGTTGCAATAGAAGCTGAAGCTCCAGAATCATGGTGGAACTAGAACAGAGAGCAGGGAGTGATGAGTGCAGGATCCTGAGCAGCTGCGAAAGACATTTCATCTCCCAGTGTCCAGCGATGAAACTGCAGTTTCCTCTGCATCTTTATTAAAACTCCTATCCCCAAAGGAGTTCATGCGTGTCTCTGTACCTTGGAACTAAACACACAGAAGTCACTGCCATGAAAAACGTTTCTTTGGAACACAGGACCATCTTCAGCAAGCACTTCATTTCAACTCCACCAGACCTCCCCGGTGCCTGCTGTGTGCGAGAAACTGCTAGAACAAAATTGGTCATGATTTGAGGAAATTATTCCAGATAACTCGAAAGATATATGAACTTTTGTGGTTTTAATATCTCCTGAGCATGATATTACAATATTTATGTCCTCACAACTGCATCCTCTTAGGGCTCTTTTTCCCTTTGCATGACCTCATGGACATATTAGAACGCATGCTGTTAATTATCATTTGTGCTTCAGATAGATGCATGGATGGCCATGCCTTGGAGTTCTGGCTGCGTGGATTTTCCCACCTGTGAATCAGTCAGGGTATAAAAAGTAATCTCTATGGATCATGATTGTTAACATGTGCCTCATCAGGAAGCGCGACGCCGGGTCAGATCTCCCGGTTTCTTGGTAGAAACAGCATTGGTGCCTGCGCCGGCAGCAATTCTTACTTCTAAGAACATTGCCTGGTGGACTGGCCACCTCAGTGACAGAGAATCGGTGACTTCCCCAACAGCACAAGGTCTTGTCCTCAGCTTTGTAGACTTCCAGAGCTTTCCACTTGGTTATCTTGAGTTCGTCTCCACAATGGTCAAGCCTCTGCCAGGCCCTACAAGACACCTTCCTAACATAGCTTAGATAGAACTAGTACCCAGATCTGATCTTTCCTGTCCTCTGTATTTGTCATGGGGCCTGAAATTATTAATGCTGCTGGCCACTAAGCCCTTGAAAGTCTATTGAGAGATATTTTCAAATGTATCAGGTAGTACCTAAAATATCCAATGAAAACATAATGGATGTATAATAAGAGTTCTACCCTCCTACCTTAAGATCCTCTACATCCCAACTCATTCAGTCTTTGTCCTAGCTAGCTATAATCAAATTAAATAATATTAGTAATTTATAATAAAATTAATTTCCCCCTACTAAATTAAACTCAGATTTTTGCATGTCTTATTTGAGATTATTTTTGGGTTGCTTTGGTTAGGGATTGATAAATGTCTAACTCTCTGTCATACAGTCACAATTTTTTCATCATGCCAATACAATGGTTCATCATGCCAATACATGATTCATCATACCATTACATGGTTCATGACATTAGACAGCTGATAAAACCTGTCATTTCTTCTACCTCCAAGTCCTTGAATATCCCTTATTATTGCCCTCAAAGATCAACTACTGTACAGCAGAGAATTATTAAGAAGCAAGGTGTGTATAGTCTGCAGAATGATCTATAATAATGCATTTCCAATTTTGAATGAGTAAGTTTGTTAAGCACATTGCAAGTCAAAGTGAAAGAATAAATAAGAATAGATGAGAGATGGATGAAAACAGATAGATGGATAAAGAGATAGATGGATGGATGGATAGATAGATAGATAGATAGATAGATAGATAGATAGATAGATAGATAGATAGATGAATTGCAAAATGGCAAATCAGGTGCTTAAAACGTCCAACAGAAATTGAAAAATTGAGGCAGTCAACTGGAATTCCCAATAGACCTTTATCTCCATGGCTGACCATCTGGCCTCTCTTTCCCACTGCAGACACTTCCACACCATGAAGTAGTTGGAAATAGTTTACCTTCTAGCTTCTCTCAAGTGCCCAGTGTTTTTAGTTGGCGGCTATTTTGCTATCTTCTCCCTGTTACAGAGTTAGAGGGAAAGCTCATCCACAGATAAGGGGATCGGAGAATACTTTGAGATAAATACGCTTGGTTCTGAAATGCAGGAGGTGGGAAGCACAACCCTATTCCAGAGCTAGATTCTCAGTGAGCTCAACCAGTACAGGATAATTTACTAATATAATGTACATTACACAGTACAATACAGTGAGGAGAGGCCACGTGGTGGAATGCCTTCATTTTAGCTTCCCTAATACTTTTTAAACACTACCCATACATTGAATATTGGCCAGAGATCCACTTCCTCCTCTCTGCAATGTCTGGAGCCAGAGATCTGCTTTGCAATTCAATCACATCTCCCATGAGACTCTAGGCAAATCACCTAACCCTCTGGGCTTCAATTTCCTTCTGTGTAAAATATGTAAAATAGCAGCTATACCTCTGGAGGCTGCTGTGAATGAGGTAATCAAAGAAGGCATGCAAAAGTGGTATGTATTAGCAAAGAGGGCACTGGGAAATAGAAACACCTAGATAATTTGCAGAGCATTTGTCACACATAAATTAAAGCCTTGGTAATGAACATTCTTCTAGGTCAGAAGCATAGGATCTTATCAACACTCAGGGTATCCTATAAATTATTCTATTACAAATATTAAAATATAAATGGGGTTAGGGAGATAACTCAGTCAATAAAGTAATTGTCTTCCAACATGAGGACCTGAAATTAAGCCTCAGAATTCACATTTTGAAAGACAGGCATGGTTGCATGTGTTTGTAATCAGGGAGACAGAAACAAGGAGATCTCCGGAGCTCACTCACTCACTGCCTAACCAACCTAGTCTATTTGACCAGTTCTAGGCCAGTGGGAGCAGTAGATAGTGCCAGAGGAATGATTCCTGGGGCTATTCTCTGGCTTCCCCGTATATGTTTACACAAATATGCACACACACATGAAGCTGACTATACATGAGCATGAACACATGTATAAAAACACAAATATATATTTAGATACAATCTATTATTAGAATAGCAATGTCTTAAAATTATTACTGGTCCTCTTAGGATACTTTAGTCCAGAAAACTCTTGTGAGTAGTTAGCCTTCAGTTTTTTAACATCCTGTTGTAGACTTTGGAAGCCAAACGCTCCACCCTTAGGGGTTGCTGGGCAGGCATTGGAGAAGAGCCTGTCATGTTTCCTGGGAGCATCAGTCTGTATGACCTGCATTTGAGGAAGCCAACAGCTTACACTCTTGCTTTAATGAAGACTTGTGGAACAATCTGCCCATGGTCTCTCCAGAAGGCTGGCGTTACTTCTGCATTTTAGTCATCTTTTCTTATTGTCTCCTCACTCAACCTTCTGGATTTTGGGTGGGTCACAAGCTGCAACCACATGTGAAATGACAAATGGTTCAGTATAATTTCTTCCCATAAAACTGCTGAACATAGGACCATGCAGATCTGGGTGGCCTGGACTGTCACCCAGGGCCACGATATCGTCTGGGCTGAGCTGCTGCAAAGGATCATGTCTAGGTCCATAGCCCTATGCAGCCAATGTCTGTGTCAATGTCCATGGCTCCTGTTACCACTGAAGGCTGTGCAGGTGACTGTGACTGGGGCCTTGGCTGACACCTGAAGCCATGTTGCTATACAAGGGGCATGCTGCTTCAGGGGTCATACAGATCTGAGTGTCCTACACTGTCACCCGGAGCCATGGTAACATCTGGGCCCAAGCTGCTGCTGTAGCCATGTCTGGGTCCATGGTCTTACTGCAGCTGGGGTCTGTGTTGATGTATGCTGCTTTGGTACCACAGGTGCCCATACAAGCTGTGTGTTGAACTTGAAGTACAAGGGCAGTGCTGAGATGGCCCTACCTCTCACTGGCCCAGGGAGAGCCCCCTTTACCCCTTGTCAGTCCTGGGATAGCCGACCACGATGACCCTAAGAGCTGGCCCTTCCCTCACTGGGCAACTGGCCCCAATACTTGAGAAAGCTGGCTGAACCCCTCACCATGGTTGTGGGAGAGAAGGCTCCCTCCCCTGAAGGGGGTAGTCTCAGCGGCCCAGACTGACCAACTCTGCTACTAGGCACTCATCCAGGGCTTTGAGTTGGCACTCCCCAACAGCAACCCCATCTATGACCTGCTAGTGTGTGTGAAGGCACTGGTCCTATGGAACCATAGCTATGGGATCTCCATGACTCCAGGCAACAGCAGGATATCTGAGAGGAGATTTGGTGAGTGTCCAATATTGCTGGTGTACCAGAAGCCTTGAATCTGACCAACAACACATTACACAGTGAACATTTGCAAGAAAAGCTGCCTGGGCCAATGCCACTAAGACCTATGAAGAGGCAATGGAGAGGCTGGAAAAGATAGAGGAGTGAAGTGGAGCTTTTTTTGTTTGTTTGTTGTTTTTAATTAATACTCTTATTTGTATTTTTATTTTATTTTTATCATTTCTTTTAAAATTTTCTTTTGAGGGGGGATGCTACAAGGGTGATGGGCATATATGGAGGGACTAGGAAATGGATGGGATTGGGGTGCATGATGTGAAATTTCAAAAGAATCAATTAAAAAAGAATCTGATTAACTGTTTAAATTAAATTTTTGTGATTTTTATTAGCCAAAACAAAACAAAACAAACAAAAAGCTGTTAAGTGTATACCATGTAAGCACATACTCAAGGCTGAACTCCCATCCTGATTATCCCAGGGAGGTCTCAGTCTCTTCCCATGTCCTCATCATCCCAGATGATGGTTTTCCCACAAGAAAAAGAGGTGTTATCTTTCTTCCTTTATCTAAAGCATAAGAGAAAGCATGTGATTATCCTTCATAGACACACGAGAATGGCGAATCTTCATCACTATTTTACGGTGAATGATGAGAATGTTCTGTTATCTGAAGTTAGTTAACAGGAAATTCTTCTGGCTACCACACAAGATTCCTAGAAACTTCACATTTTCTAGACACATTTAAGAACTTCAATTGTTTGTTTTTTGTAAGAAAGAGGAAAAGGAGGAGGAAGAGGGGATGAAGAAGAAGAGGAAGAGGAGGAGGAGGAAGAGGAGGAGGAGGAAGAGGAGGAGGAAGAAGAAGAAGAAGAAGAAGAAGAAGAAGAAGAAGAAGAAGAAGAAGAAGAAGAAGAAGAAGAAGAAGAAGAAAATGACTACCCTAACAGTCTTAACAAAATTACTTCAATGGACAGAACTGATGCCCTTGGAGTCAGCTTTCATAGTCTGAGAGAGGCCTGGCATTTCACACATGAGATTCAGAGGCACACTCCAGCTATTTATGAAGCTGAAAAGAAGGGACAATTTACACATCTCAGAGAGTTTTCCCTTGAGAAACCGTGCCAGGTACACATTTTATATTTTCACCTACTATACAAACAAGTTTCTTAAAATATGAGAACCAATTTAACACCAGTGGTACATACTTTTAATTCAAAGGTACTCACATCATATAAAGATTACAAAAGTTAACTAAAATGAAGTTCATAGTCAATATATCTTGCCAAGGGAGATATTATCTATCCTTGACAAAATATGGACCCTAAAGAAAAAATACATAATTTATAGAGAAAACTAAACTTTGTTGATGTTAAACTAAATCTGGTACTCACATTGTAATACAAAATAACTCCGAATTCTGCACAGAAATTGATGTCTTCTAACCCAGCAGAAAGGGCATTGTTAAATGGGAACTGAATCACAGCATCAAAAAGAAAATTAGAAGACACCTGTCACAATAATCTTTATCAAACTTTCAGATCAAGACCTGTCTCGATTCAGAAGTAATGTGCTGGTTTAGTCAGGATGCATATAGATTGCTGGTGGAAAAGCAAGTGTGTGTGTGTGTGTGTGTGTGTGTGTGTGTGTGTGTGTGTGTGTGTATGTGTGTTTCTTAAGACTTAGGGGGAAAATATCTCTCTTTCAAAAATTGAGCCCTAGAAATGACCACAAAATTAACTTTATACCTATAAAATCCCCAAATAGCTCCTGGCTGATGGTTAAAAAAGAAAGAGGTAGACCCATACAAACAAGTGAGTTCACTAAGAGGAAAAAAGCAGTTAGGGGTTGATTGGAGAAACCATGAAAAGCATTTTAAATGTTGCTTAGGGGAAAAAATGGCCAAGGGTATATTTATATACCAAATAAAATTCTACTTGTAGATACTTGACTAATGTTAAATATGAATAAAAATATACTGAGAAAGAAGTCCTTATGGTTTGTGTCTGGATTTGTTCTTTCCTCTAATGCATTCACTGATGCGGATAAACACATAGAAGAAAGATAAGGATTGGTCAAAACAATTCATCAGGTGTATTGAACAATGAAAAAATTTTATTGATTTTTTTCTTCTTTCCCCAAGACTTAGGGGGAAAAGCTGGGTATAAAATAGATCAAATAAAATTTGTGAAATGAAAAGAGAAAAATTTGTGTTGGTCCAAACAGCAGCTCCACAAGGCTTTTCTCTTTTGATCTTGGCAGTGGCCCAGAAGTAGATACTATCCAGGCTGTCTTACCTCAGTTGTAAGACTGTGGCTTGCTAAGTTAGAACTGCCCCCAAGCAATGCTGAAACCTCTTGCTTCCAATATTCCATCTCTAGTGTTCAGTGTGATCCTCCCCCTCCTTATGTAAAGCTTCAGGATGACATCAGACCCATATCTATTCACTGAATATTTGTGTTCTCCTCCCCAAACTCATATATTAAAGCCTTAACTCTAAGCATAAGGCATTAAGATATGGGCCTTTGGGATAGGTCTTTAGGGTGGAGTCTATATGGATAGGATAATTGCCCTTCTAAGAAGACATATGAAAAATGTATGTTTTCCTTATTTGTCAAGATACAGTGAGAAAGTGACCATAAACAAATAAGAATGCTCTCACTGATATCAATGTTGTCAGTACCTCACTCGCAGACTTTCCAGTGTACATGAGAATATAGTTCAGTTAAGCCAACCAGCTTATGGTATTTTGCCCTCCCAGTCCAAATTGATTAAGATAGCCACGGGGGTGTTACGGGTTCCTTTTGTCCATATCAAAATCCTCAGCTCCTTCCATCTTGCTGAGTAAGGTAACATTCTCAGATTCCAGGACTGTGGACATGGATCTCCCACACAGGCAAGAGGGGAAGTTATTATAAACAGTGTCAGAATGGTGACTGTGAACTCAGTTGCATGGGCCTTTATAAAAGGCCATTGTAAGAGAATCCTAGATTTTTATCCTAGATTTTATCATAATTATTAAGCTATGCAGAGAAGTGACATAATTAAACTTATATATGCAAAGGACTTCACTAACTTCTGTATAGAGGAGACTAGAGAGGGGCATGGCAGATATGAGGTTCTAGAATAGTGAGAGGCACATATGGCTATCTCCAGAAGAGACCAAGGAAACATACCGAATTGATACTCAGAAGGTCAGAAGGATTTGGATTCTGGACATATATTGAAGAGTAATAAATACCCAAAGAATTCTCTGACAGATTCAATGTGCTCAAAGAAAAAGGAGTCAATAATAATTTCTTTTTTATCTGATCCACTAGAAGAAGAATACTGTTGTCATCAATTTAAATGAAACCTTCCTTATAAGGAGTAGATTTGAAGGACCATGTTATGTAGCTGGAGAATTTCTCTCCAGCTCCCGCCAAGTCCTGCCAGTCCCAGAACCCACTTATAAAATAAACACACAGACTCTTACATTATTTAAACTGCTTGGCCATTAGCTCAGGCCTATCATTGTCTAGCTCTTACTCTTATATTTAGCCCATTTCTATTAATCTATACTTTGTCACATGGCTCATGGCTTATTGGTACCTTACATCTTCCTTGTCCTGGCGGCAGCTCCAGGCAATCTCTCCCTTCCCTTCCTGTTTCCTCAATTCTCCTCTCTGTTAGTCCCGCCTATACTTCCTGTCTGGCTATTGGCCAATCAGTGTTTATTTATACAGAGCGATATCCACAGCAATGTTAGGCTAGAACCATGTTTTCTGTTTTAGCTATGTTAATTCTATTGTGACTATTAGACAGCCAAATAGTGATGTTGAGTAAGATAGTGGATGTAAGAATTTGAATCATAGGGGGAAATTCTGACCTAGAAATATAAATGTGATAGTACAATAATTGTCAGCCTAGAGACTGGGTGGCAATCAAGGGGATAGATGGAAGACAGATGATCAGGAGATAAATTCTGGACCAGATTCATGCTAACAGGTGAACAGAAGGGGATGAATGAAAGGGGCAGAGAGAAAAAGCTGGTGTGCACACAGTTGTCTGAGAGAGAAATGAGATAGTAAGTGTATCAAGGAAGATGAACTATTATCAGTGACACACCATCACAGCTCCATACCAGGCCAAAGCCTGTGGGCAGCACAGCCTATGTTTGGTACCCAGCATTACATAATCCAAAACTCTCCATTTACTAAAACCAATGGCCTATTGTTACCTTCTATCTTACTTGAAGTCCCAGTAGGGTAGACCAGTAGACCTCATCAACTGTGTATGGTTCTGGCATTTCCTTATTGAACAATTATGGTTTGGGGAATTATTAGAAGATTTTATACAAAGGGATGATAGAAGTCTGAACTTAGGAAGAGTCACTGTCAGGCCATGGTGAGCTCTACAGAAGGGTCTCAGAAATGGCAGAAAGAAAGGAAAGCAAATAAAAGAGAACTGCACTTAAGTGAGTCAGTGATAAAAAGCAAAGCAGAGGGTAAGAATACCGAGGAAGTAGAGTTGCTTAGAACTGACCACCAATCACATGAGAGGAGAAGGAAGAGCTGTGTTTAAAATGAGTAGCAAGCATCTAAGTAGGTGAACACTTGATGGTTCTGTCACTGGGAAGCATTTTGCAGAAATCAGATTTCCCAGTCCCATTTTCATAGATTTGGATTCTGGAGGTCTGAGGTAAGGATTGTGGCAAATAGCCCAAATTAATCTGGTCCAGACAGGTATGCTGTAACCTGCTTTGAGCAACACTAATGCAGGCATTTATTGAGTCTCAGGGAGAATCTGTGATTCTCACTCTCTTGAGAAAAGTTTTGTGACTTCCTATAATGGTGCTAACTGGTAAAGATGCAAAAAAGGAACAGAGAGATGGACAGGTGTCTATGCTGTCAACTCTGCAGGGGACAGACACACAGACTCACCATCACTCACTCTGAGAAGGGCTTTGAGGAAAAACAGAGGGCCCTGTGAGAATGCAAAACAGACAGGCTGGTTCACTTCAGAAAATTAGGGAAAGTCTCACACAGAAGCAATATCTGAGCTCAGACCAGAAGGCTGCCTAGATATGAGGCTGGGAGTTAGGTCAGCAGAGACAGATAAGAGGGAAAAGAATGGGATGTGGGAGGAGTTCAGAAAGACTTTCCAGAAGGCTTGACCGCAGGGAAGGGTAGCAAGGAGGAAGAAGCAGAGTGAAAGCTGGGAGAGAACAATGTCATGAAGATGTGTGAAGGGAAAGAATGGCCAAGTGTTCAACTCTGGGGAGAGTCCATTCAAGGGATGACTAGGGAGCAACCTATACTTTGGCTCACAACCTGAGGAAATACAGCCCATCCCAGCAAGAAAGGTGTAATGGTGGGAGTAAGATGCATTGCAGAAAGCAGAGGGACAACATGGTGCTCTCCACTGCTTCTTCACTTCCACTCAGTCCAGGACCTCAGACTATGTGATGGAGCAACCAACAGTCAGAGTGGGTCTTCCTGAACTTCTCTGGAAACACCCTCAAAACATACCCAAAGGTTTATCTCCCAGATGGTTCCAAATGCAGTCAAGGTGACAATGAAAATTAGTCATTTTAGCTGTAGAGTATGCAATTGGAAAACTGTAAGTATGGGATAATTGCAAACTCTTTATTTGAGGGTCATCCTACAAGTCTAAAGAAATGATTTCCCTATTTGGTGCCAAAATTAGGTACTCATTTATTTCTGCTCAGGAGCTTTGGAAGGAACAACAACAAAGCATCTCTAAGATAAGACATACTTTTGGTTTATAGGGTAGGCCAGAATGCATAGACTGTGGGACAAGCCAGGACAGTCACCCTGAATCCCAGCTGCACTATGGGGGATACCTCCCAAGCAGTTCTGAAAATTGTCCTCACCAACACTTCAAGCCAAGGGAAAACTTCAGATTATGGATTAATTTTATTTCTTCTGTAGTTAATGTAGCCCTATCTAGACTGGTTTTTTTTTCCATAATGTCCAGAAACCTTACAGCTGTGAGTTTAATGTCATGATGTATGTTTCAATAGCAATTCAACAAAGAAGATTAACTCAGATATGGGGAGCACCATGAGACTCTATGTAACAGCTGCTGAAATTCTGATTGGATATTTGATGCTTTCATTTAATTCAGAAAAGCACTTAAAGCACCTAGAGAAACACTGGATTGATTTTCAGATTGGGAATCCCATGTCTATAGAGCATCTCAGAAATAGCTCAATAAAATCTGCCAGCAAATGTTCTGCTCTAGCAGCTAATATGAAGATAGAAACAAGAGTTTACTTATGATGAACTAAGAAGTTTGCACTGAAGGAAAAATCCATAGGGATTCACACGGGAATACCTAGGATAAGACAGGAAGATTCTAAGATTAGGAGAAAGTAGTTAAAAGCTAGGAACTTGAGTGACATCTGTAAAATTCTAGAGTTAGAAATTACTCTCCTTCCCCTAACAGCCACCAGTGACAACATGTCCTCTGAAAGGTGTGGGGCCTTTGAGGGAGTTCCTGTATGTTGGAATTTTTACTGTCTTGATCTTATTCAGGTCTTATGCAGGTAACCATAGCTGCTGCGAGCTGATAAGCGCAATAGCTATGTTATGTCCAGAAGTTAGAATTTCACAACTCTCCTCCCCAACTTCCCACTAGTTCTTATATTTTCTCCACCCTGTTCCCCAAAGATCCCTGAACACTGGATGATTGTAGGTTGATGGAGATGACTCATCCACAGCAGAATACTCAGAGTTATTTACACTCAGCACTTTGACCATTTGAGTTTCTGCATTAGCTACTGCCCATTACAAAAAGGTGCTTCTTTGATCCAAGTTGAGAGCAGCACTAATCTAAGGCATAAACATAATTATTTATGACATAGTTTGATATGACCTACTAGCAAAACAATAGTTGGTTATTCCCCCACCCCGGATCTATGATCTTCTCAGTCATGGATGGGCCTTTGACTGGGTTTACAGTATTTTGTGGTGGTTTAAATGAGATTGGTCCCCAGTAGGCTCAACATGCTTGAATACTTAGTTCACATTGGTGGAACTGTTTGGGAAAGATTAAGAGGTATGGCAATGTTGGAGAAGGTATGTCACGGGGGTGGGCTTTGAGACTTCAAAAGTCTCATATCATCCCCAGTGTGCTCTCTGTGTCCTGCTTATGGATCAATATATGAACTCTCATCTTCTGCTCTAGATAACGTATCTCCCGCTTGCTGCCTTTGCTCCACCACATACTCTAATCCCTTGAATCCATAAGCCCAGTTGAATGCTTTCTTTCCTTTTACTTTTTTGAAAAAAGAGCTCTTCATGTAATAGATTTTGATGTTTCCCCCTCTGCCAATTCCTCCCAGATTCTCTCCACCTCCCTACCTACCCAACTTTATATCTTCTCTCGCTCATTCAAAAACAAAGAATAAAAAAACAAAAACAAAACAAGAAACATCCCGCACATACACACACATAAACACAAAAATGAAAATCAAAATAAACAAGCAAAGGCCAGCAAGACAAAAAGTGCCAAAATAAAGCAAATGCCCACAAGTAAAACAAAAAGTCCACACAAATAACACTGGGTCTGATTTATGTTAATCAACTGCTCCTGGGCTTGGGGCCTGATCTGAAGTGTGGTTGTTATACTCAGTGAGACTCCACCCAAGAAACCGACTTTCCCTTTGTAAGTGGGTATCTTTGCAGGTAGCTTCTTGGTTAAGGATGGGATCTTGTGTCCATATGATTTTTTCAAATGAACTTAGCATTAGCTGCCCCTCCCCATTTTCTCTCTCTTACCCTATCTTCCATTTTTCTTTCTATTTAAACCTGCTCTACTTTCTCGTTTGTTTCTTCATAAGAATAAAATCTATTCCCTCTACCTTAGGAGAGCCCCTCCTCCCTCCTAGTTCCTTACTAGGTACCTGGCCTCCTGGGTTACTCAGATTGTAACACACAAATCATCAAAAGTTTAAAAGCTAACGTTAAAATATAGGAGAAAACATATATTTGTCTTTCTGCATCTGGTTACCTTAGTATGATTGTTTCTAGCTACATTCGTTTATTTGCAAATTTCACAATTCCATTTTTCTTAACAGCTGAATAGTATTTCATTGTGTAAGTGTAACACATTTTCATTATCCGTTCTTTGGTTGATGGACATCTCAGCTGTTTCCAAATTCTGATAATTATGAATAGAGCAGCAATGAACATGGATTAGCAAATGTCTCTGCAGTATCATATAGAGTCCTTTGGCCATATGTCCAAGAGTGGTAGATCTAGACCTTGAAGTACATCTACTTTCAGCTTTCTGAGTAACCACTACACTGATTTCCATAGTGTTTTTACAAGTTTGCATTCCCACAAGCAATGAGTAAGTATTCCCCTTTCTCTGCCTCCTCACAGCATGAGCTATCATTTGTTTTATTGATCTTGGGCATTCTGACTTGGGTAAGATGAAATATCAAAGTAGTTTTGGTTTGCATTTCACTGATGGTTAAGGATATTGTGGTGGCCCCCATAGACTCATAGGAGTGGCATTATTGGAGGTGTGGCCTTGTTGGAAGAAGTGTGTCACTCAGGGGTGGGCTTTGAGGTTTCAGAAGCTCAACCCAGGCCCAGTGTCACTCTCTATTTCAGCTGCCTACCAATCTAGATGTAGAACTTTCAGCTACCTCTCCAGCACCATGTCTGCCTGAGTGTTGCCATGCTTTCCACCATGTCAATAATGAACTAAACCTCTGAACCTGTAAGTCAGCCCCAATTAAATGTTTTCCTTTATAAGAGTTTCTGTGATCATGATGTCTCTTCACAGCAATAGAAACCCTAACTAAGACAGAAGTTGCTACCAGGAGTGGGGTATTGCTAGGATAGGCCAGATCATGTTTTTGTTTGGAGGAATGTAGAACACTTTGGGACTTTGGACTAGAAAATGATTGGACTTTTAAGAGGGACTTAATGGAAGAACTTCCATTCTAGTAGAAGCATTGAAGACAGAAGTGCTGAAGGTGATTTGAACTGCAAGGAACTGGCTCAAGAGGTTTCACAGGAGAAGAATATTAGTATGTAGCCTAGAAACTGATTGTGTGATATTTTGGCAAAGAATGTGGCTGCTTTCTGCCCTTTTCCAAAAAGCCTGCCTGAAGCTAGACTGAGGAGATTTGAATTGATGGTGTTAACAGAAGAGATTTCCAGACAGTGTAGTATTGACTGTTCTACTTGGTTGTTAGTGATCACATGATCACACTTATGCAGATCTATAATGAAAAGGAGCAAACTAAGCAAGAGAAAATACAGAATGTACAGATTGAGGAGAAAAGGAGCACCAGGAAGCATAAAGAGCTAAGTCTTGTGTTCAAGGAGAGAAATAGATTAAAGAAAAGCCTGATGGTAAATGGAATAAAGGGAGTAGTGACCTCAGGGCAAGATCCTATCCTGCTAAACTTCCAATTTGTGAAAAGGAATTAAAGAAAAATCTAAGGCCAGGTGTGATGGCACATACCTTTAATCCCAGTACTGGGGAGACAGAGACAGGTGGATTTCAGAATTCAAAGCCAGCCTGGCTGACAGAGTAAGTTCCAACACAGCCAAGCTTAGGAAGTGAAGGAAACTATCAAAATTAGAAAGCTGGAGAAAATGTAAATGAATGAGGGGGCCATGTTCTAGTTCCAGAAAGCAGCAGAACTTGACATCTTTGGGCATCTTTGACCATGGTTCTGGCTTTAGAGTCAAGGGTACAAGAAAGGGGTTGTAGAAATCTCCCTCCTAACTAAGGAGGTCAGGCATGTGGTGGGGTGTCTTTGCATGGAGGCCCAGAGAAGTCATTGTGTGAAGCTGTGAAGGTGAAGCCTGGATTGCCTTGGTGACTCCAAGATGTTGGAAATATTGTTATGGGATATCTGCCAAGGAAAGCTTATAACTAGGTATGGAACCAGCTTAAGAGAAAGAAGTGTGTTACAGTCAACAATGCTGAAAGGAGTTGGAGATCTGGAGTGCTTTGTCATCAGACATGGAGATGCAGAGTTTGGAGTTTGCCTACCTGGTTTTCAGTCTTGCTTTGTTTCAGTATTTTCTAATTATATTCCCTTGCCTCTCTTCTGGAATGTTAATGTATATCCAGTGCCATTGTATGTTGGAAGTATGTAATCTGCTTTATTTTGATTTTATAGGGGATTGCAGTTAAGATATTCCCATGAGTCTCAGAAGAGACTTTGGACTTTTAACAGGGTTGAGACTGTTACAGACTATAGGAACTTTTGAGGTTGAGCTAAACACATTTTGCATTGTGATATGGCTATAAGCCTATGGAAGTCAGTGAGTGGAATATGGTGGTTTGAATGAAAATGGTTCCCATAGACTCATAAGGAGTGGCATTATTGGAGGTGTGGTCTTGTTGGAGTAGGTGTGTCCTTGTTGAAGGAAATATGTCATGGGGAGGGAGTGGGCTTTGAGGTTTCAGAAGCTCAACCCAGGCCCAGTGGCACTCTCTCATCCTGCTGCCTGCCAATCAAGATGCAGAACTCTCAGATACCTCTCCAGCACCATGTCTGCTGCATGCTGCCAAGTTTCCCATCATGCTGATAATGGACTAAACCTCTGAACCTATAAACCAGCCCCAATTAAATATTTTCCTTTATAAGAGTTGCTGTAGTTATGGTGTCTCTTCATAGCCATAGAAACCCTAACTAAGATAGAAACTGAGCATTTCTTTAAGTGTTTCTTAGCCATTTGTGTTTCATCTTTTGAAAACTTTCTGCTTAGCTCTGTACCTCATTTTTAAAATTGAGTTATTTGGCCAGGCAGTGGTGGTGCACGCCTTTAATCCCAGCACTCAGGAGGCAGAGGCAGGTAGATCTTTGTGAGTATGAGGCCAGCCTAGTCTACAGAGTGAGTTCCAGGAGGGGCGCAAAGTTACACAGAGAAACCCTGTCTCAAAAAACAAAAACAAAAACAAAAAAAAAAAAATGGGTTATTTGTTTTCTTGATGTTCATCTTTTTTTTTTTTAGTTTTTATATAGTTTAGATACTAACCCTCTATCAGATGTGTAGGTAAATTGGTAAAGATCTTTTCCCATTCTGTAGGCTGCTGCTTTGCCCAAAAGATGTTGTTCTTTGCCATACAGAAACTTTTCAGCTTCACGAGGTCCCATTTATTATCTGTTAGTCTTAATACCTGTGCTATTGGTATCCTATTTAGAAAGTCCTTTCCTGTGACAATGAGTTCAAGCCTATTCCACTCTTTCTATTCTATCAGATTCGGGTAACTAGTCTTGTGTTGGGGCCCTTGATCCTTTTGGAGTTGATAAATGCTATCTTTTATAAGTTGCTTAGGTCCACAGGAATAGAAAAATAACTAATGGAATATTATTGGGCATGAAATCCTTCCTGTGGAGTAGACATAAATAGAATCAGAAACTGGTTGCCTCTATAATTGGCATGCCACTATTTCACTGGCAGGCATATCTTGTCAGCCACTAGTGTTATAGCATACAGAGCTCAGCTCTAGGTAAGATCATTACTATCTTTTCTCCCCTTGCAGCCCACATAGCATTTTCTGGCACTATATAAACTACCCAGAGGGGAGAAAGCTTCCTAGTCTCGTCAGGATTTCTCTGTCTCCTCCATGCGGAGTTAGTAGTGCTTTCAGCAATAGGGTCTTAAAATCCAGTTATGGTGGGCAACCAAGAACAATGAAATATTCTGTGTTGTTCAGGATACCTCTGGAGCCTTCCTGACAAGGAACTCATAGAAAGTTACCCCATGCTTGGCACTGGGATTTCCATTTCTTCACGGAGTCTTATCTTCATGGAGTAGCAAGGTCCTCCCATACAGAGTACTTTTATTAAAACTCCCTTTTGAAAAAAAAAATTTAGTTAGCTTAAAATTATTCAATTTCCATAAGTTATTTTCATGTATCTTGAGGTGGCTAGCTCACCCCTCTCCTCTCCCTACCCCCTACCCCCACTTTAACCCTGAGTACCCCCTCATTTTGTCACCTGTGCTCTACTACCCTCTGTAATAGAGTTTGACTTGGGTTTGAGGATCCTAGGTTTCTGCACAGCGTTTTTATCCACCCTTGGTTTTGTTTAAGCCTTCCACTAACCTGTCACCTCCCCGTTGCCAAGCCCTTCTGTTAGCCGTCAGCAACACTTTCCAAATGTAATGATGTGATGAGGGTTCCGAACAAGACGAAGACGCCCGACAAGCAAAATTTTCATCATGAAAAATAAGATAATAAAACAATTCCAAAATGTGTGTTTATAAACACACACACACACACACACACACACACACACACACACACACACACACAATCTGTTTTCAAGGAACAGAGTGAATGTTACATCTTAACTTACAGCATCAAATGAAGATTGTTTTTTACAGAGAAAACATATTTGCTATATAACATCATAATCCTGAGACATAATATATAGAGAATGTACCAACAATATGCAAAGCACAGCTAATGCTGTTCTAAGTATAACAGTCAAGGAGACTTTGTGAATCTGAAGTCTACACACCTGCATTTCTGCAAAACTTCATTCATGTATCTGAGACATATCACCAACTGGAAACCACTGATCAAAAGATAATGGATTTAAATTAAGTGTGTGTCTAAAAAGCTTCTAAATAATAAATGGAATTTATGACTGTTGGAATTTAACACTGCTTAATTTGCTTCAACTGCCTTTTTCAAAATTCATGTTGGAATTTAATTGCCATGGTGATGGCATTAAGAAGTGAGGAGGCCATGAGGACTCTGTCCTCCTGAATTGATCAATGTCATTATGGCAGGAATGGATAAGTCATCTAGGGAGTGGGTTGCTGGTCAAAGGATGAAATTCAGCCCCATTTGTGACTCTTGTGTCCTCTTGTTCTTGTGTCTTTTTCAATGAGTGACAGCACAAAGGTCTTCACAGAGGCCAGTGCTGTGCACTTAGACTTTAGAACCATGCATTGAGCAAACCTCTACTACTTAAAAATTACCTAGTATCAGCTATTTTGTTATAGAAACATTGAATGAACTAACATAGTCTTGCTACCCAATATCATCAGGCAAAACAGCACTAAGACTCTGATAAAGGAAAGCATGCCATGGGATCTAGGGGTGTTGAAAATCTCTGAGAGCTCCCCATACAGGCTGCAATGTCTGTACTATTTATATTAACAATATTTTACTCATAATATTCTCACCTGGGAAGAGGTATACCTCATAACTTGAAAACTAATGCAACATATATAGATGCAACAACAGAAATATAGATTAAAAAACTAATTATTTCTAGTATTCAGTGAAAAAAAATCTTTGTGGTTTTACAATAGCCTTCTTGGAAATCACAAGTACAATTTATTAGCAAATAAATTAGTTTTAATGCAAAATATATCCCGGAACTTTTACCTAAGACCTTTATAATTGAATTTCTAATTTGAAGAAGGCAAATTGCATACACATGTATATTTCATATGTATGTATGCATATTTTTTCATATGTGGGTGTCTGTGTGTGTGCGTGTGTGTGTGTGTGTGTGTGTGTGTGTGTGTGTGTATACATTTCAGTGTATATTTAAGCTCTTGCCTGAGACTAGTTCATAGTTGCCCGAGAAACAACATTGCTTACCTATGTAATTTAAGCAATAAAATTACAAAAGTGAGCAGAGAAGAGAACATAATTATAAAAATGTTAGTTCTTTCAGAAATGAGGATTCATTGTCCTTTGTTCTTGTTTTACTAAATAATTGAAGATGTAATGAAGTCAGTTTAAAGCCCAGATAACCACTGGTAAGACATGAATCCTTAGTAGTCAGGTGACTGGAAAGTTAGCCCTTCCTGTTGGCAGCTAGAGCACCCAGCAGGAAATCAAAGAAGCAAGCCTTTGCTGAGCTTTCCAGGCTCCATGGCTCTTCAGATACAGGGAATATAAACCAAGGCAAATAAAAGTTGCATTCCAAGCTTTCCCTCCAATATTTTCTGCAATATTCTGGAACAATCTTGCCCTTTGATTCTCACAAGAACTAGATTCACAAGCTTACTACTATAGCATGCAGTTCTGTGCCTCCTCTCCCTACCACGTGTTCGGGTGCTGTGACTGTAGATTCCTGCTATCTTCAAACATGACAATACACCAGACCAGCATTTTCAAATCCCCCAGTTTCCAATATTGTCAACATCAGCAGTTAAAATCCACATTAAAAATAAAGAGAACCCTTACACTGCAAGTGTAAGCAGAAGTGATGATAAGGGAAAGGGGGAGGAGATGAGAAGAACGAGGACTATTGTTTTAGAAGAAAGCATTTTTCTCCCAAAACTAACTCCTGGGAAATAAGAGCACAGGGCTGGGGATTTTTCCCAGTTGGTAGAGTGCATACCTAAGATGCATGAGGTCCTCATTCCATCCCCAGCACCATATAAACTAGGCACAACCAAGCACAGCTGTGATCCTAGCCCTTGGGAGGTAGAAGGAAGAGGACCAAGAGTTCAAGGTCTTCCTCCACATAGGGACTTAGGAGCCAGCCTCGGTTACATGAGACCCTATGATTAAAAAAAAAAAAGTAAATAAATAGAAAACAGAAACCCAAATAGCAATTTTGTCCTATTAATTTTGTTCCTATAACAGTTTCACTACCACTATTAGTTACAAATTTTAATATTGTAAACTTGCTTCTGTTTCACAGAGACTGCTTGGGAGTGGATAACAGAGAGCATTTGACTGACAGGCAGAAGTCACAAGTAAACACAGCACAGTGTTCTGCACCCAGCACTTGCTCTGGAGCCTTAAATGCTTTCTGAAAGGAGAAAAACTTGACCAAGGATATAGCCATTCTACAGAACATACAAAGCCAAAGCATACACATCTAAATGTAAATATGTGCATAATAATTAGTTTATGTTCTATGTTTTTAGTAAATCCACAAGATTGTGTAACCATTACCATGATTCCGGAGCATTTCTAGCACACTAGAAAGAAATCTCTTACCCACCAGTAGTCATGCCCCACTTTTTCCTTCCCCTTCCCTCAGTAACTACTCTTGATATTCTTTTATCTGCTCTAAACATTCCATACAAATAGAAATTCAATTTACATGACTTTTAGGTCTGGTTCTTTTCTGTATTTTTCTCAAGGTTTATGTGGCTTTCAGTAAGTATCACTACTTCATTCCTTTTCATGACCAGATAACATCACACTGAATGGATATACCATGTTCTGTTAATTCATCTATTGATTGGTGAATATTGACAGATTCCTCCATTTTTGACTATTGTGCACAACGATGAACATTTGAGTGTAAGTGTTGAGGTAAACACACACTTTCAGTACTCTTGGTGGAGGCTAGGTATGGAATTTACAGACATGTCAAGTTCTAATAAAACCATTTTCCTTTACAATTCTATTATTTCATAAGCATGGTACCACTTCCTGGGGGTTGTAATTGTTTCCCATTCTTTCAGCAGTACTTTCTACCTCTAACTGCACCCAGTACTATGCATATGAAATGGTATCTCATTGTGTTTCTGTTTGCAGTTCCTTCATGACTATTTTTGTTGAGCATATTTTATGCCTTTGGAGAAATGCCTATCATGTTGTTGTCTGTTTTTGATCTTTTGGGGGGCCTACCACCCAGCTCACAAATAAATCACACATGGAAGCTTATTCTTGATTATAAATGGTCAGCCTTAGCTTGACTTGTTTCTAGTCAGCTTTTCTTAACTTTAACCCATCTATCTTTTGCCTCTGAGCTTTTACCTTTCTCTATTTCTGTATACCTTTTCTTTCCTTCTTACTCCTGTCTGGCTGTGTAGCGGGGTGGCTGTGTGGCTGGCCCCTGAAGTACTCCTCTCCTTCTCTTGCTCTTCCTTCCTGCTCCTCCCAGATTTCCCCTTCTATTTATTCTCCCTGCCTGCCAGCCCCACCTATCCTTTCTCCTGCCTTGCTATTGACCATTCAGCTCTTTATTAGACCATCAGGTGTTTTAGACAAGTACAGTAACACAGCTTCACAAAGTTAAACAAATGCAACATAAAAGAATGCAACACAGCTTTGCATCATTAAAAATTGTTCCAGAGTATAATCAAATGTAACACATCTTAAAATAATATTCCATAACAGTTGTCCCTTTCTAATTGAGCTATCTGTCTTTTAAATTCCTTAAGAGATTTTAGAAATTGTCTTCAGGCTTACACATTATACAATGGGTCCTATCAAAATATAATATTTGTAAGAACAATGATTTTATTTAGTTATACATATAGTCACACTTTCAAAATCAATCAGCACAACTATGTAAATTAGGAAAAGTAGGCTCAAGTAGAATTGAATATATTCTGACATCATTTTTAACATTGATCTGTGATTTTTGTTGTACCAAAAATCATTAACCTAGTTTTATGTTTTACATTAATAATGGGAACTTGGATTATTAAAATAATTCTAAGTTTAATGCTGGGCACGGTGGCACACATTCTAATCCCAGCACTCAGGAGGCAGAGGCAGGTGGATATCTGAGTTCAAGGCCAGCCGTGTCTACATAGTAAGTTAAGGGACTACCAGGGATATGCAGAGAGACCCTGTCTCAAAAAGCTAGAAAGCAAACAAGAAAGAAAGAAAGAAAGAAAGAAAGAGAGAGAGAGAGAGAGAGAGAGAGAGAGAGAAAGAAAGAAAGAAAGAAAGAAAGAAAGAAAGAAAGAAAGAAAGAAAGAAAGAAAATACTACGCTTGGTTTTCTGTAAAAGAACTCTTAAAAATTGTAGAGTAAGGCTGGGTTTAGCGGCTCACACCTTTAATCCCAGCACTTGGGAGGCAGAAGCAGGCAGAACATTGTGAGTTCAAAGCCAGCCTGGTCTAAAAAGCGAGTTCCAGGACAGCCAGGACTGTTACACAGAAAAACACTGTTTCAAAAAAATGAACAAAACACACCCCGTACACAAAAACATTGTGGAACAAAAGCATTATTTGTTTAAGAAATGCAAAGAAAATCCATTTACAAAGAATGTGCTTCCAAGGGAGAAAGCAGGTCAGAGCAAAAGGCAGCTCAAGGGCTCATGGTACAGAGCTGGTTGGGGGCTTTTGTGCTACTCTAGAGTTTTGGGTTTTGGGTTTGTTTTTCTTACTTGCATAGCCTGGGCTTTTCTGAACATGTTCTGTTATGTGTAGTTCTTTATTATTCAATCTTTGTGAATTGCATATCTCATTAGCATCTTGAATTTCCACCCGGGAATGTGTGTTTAATTATTAAGATAGCCAGAGGTTACTCTTAGCCAGTCTGGAGTCCCTCTGAACCTGTACTAGAGCACAGGCAGGTTACAGTAGGCCTGGAGTGAGGGATGTTTTCAATCTTCCTCTTTGCCGCAGCTTTTGGTATGCCGATTTTGTAAGGCTTTGCATGAGATCTTCCAGACCATACTCAACCTAATTCCCCTGGCTTAGAAAAATCCCAGTTTTGAGGCCTGCCTGGGCTAGGTTATAAGACACCATCCCAGTGTCAGGTCTGAGGGGAAACAATAATGGTTTCCCTGCAAATGTTAGATGGACAATGGGAAAGTTAGAGGAAGGAGAATGTTCTCTAGGTCTTGAAAGAACAGTGAATGAGTACACCAGATTAGGTGTGTGTGTGTGTGTGTGTGTGTGTGTGTGTGTGTGTGTGTGTGTGTGTGAAAACAGCAGGAGCATTTCCTCAGAAAGTGAACTGAACAATAATTAACTCAAAGTTATCACAGGACGTAATGGAGTGACGATTAATGAGAAACATAAAAATAAAATTATTTAATACAATGTGTTGGCTTTGGACAAAGAATAAACTGGCAAGCAATAGCCAAAGGAATAGGTGGACATTACGTGTAAGAACTGTAGGATCTGGGGCTCCAAGTTCTACTTACTATGAAAAAGCAGACAAAATAAACACGGGGTCACTTTTGAAGCCACCCATGGGAAGGATGACATGACTTGTAGAAAACTTCATTTCACGGTGTTACCATGGAAAATGCTGGGTGGGAAGGGAAGTGCTCAACGTGACCTGATGGCTGAAAGATAAGAGAACATTAATAGGGCCACACAGGACTTCAGACAATATATTGATCCCATTGCCCCCAAGAGCCAAACATTTCTAACAATAGTAGAGGAGAAATCTATCAAATCCTCCCACTCATAAACCAAACCAAACCCTTGTCCATGTACATGCATAAGCTTGTGAGTTTTCTTGCAGGCGCTGCTGAGGATGGAACACAGGATCCTGAACATGCTGGGGAAGCATGCTACCACTGAGCAACAGCTCCACCCCTGGACTTACAGGTGGTTGTGAGCTGCCTGATGTGGGTGTGGGAAGAAAACTCAGGTCTTCTGGAAGAGTTGTACATACTCTTAACCACTAAACATTCTCTCCAGCTTCCAAAGAGCAGTTTGCGAACACCTTTATCTTCTGTGCTTTTCCATCTTCTTTCCTCTAGGGTCAAGTGTCAAGCCAGAAGGGAAATCAGAAGGGTAACTAGGAGGACCTGAGGGTCCAGGGAAGACAAGAATCAGTAAAGGGAGAGGAGTTTACCTAGAGTTTTGGTTAGAACTGGGTAAAGAAAACCCCCAAATTTTCTCCATCTTTCTCTTTTTTCTTTTTTTGTCTTTTATTCTTCATGTTTCATTTTTTTCCTTTTATTGAAAATAGGTTTTTGTCTCACATACTATCTCCTGATTATTGTTCCCCCTCCCTCTACTTCCTCCAGTTTCTCCCCACCTCCCCTCCACCTGAATCCACTCCCTTTCTGTCTTTCATTAGAAAAGAATAGCCTTCTAAGAGATAATAAAACGTAACAAAATAAGATAAATGAAAACTATTACAACAAAGTTGGACAAGACAAATTAACAGAAGGGAAGAGCCCAAGAGAAGGCACAAGAATCAGAAACCCACTCATTTTCACACAGGAATCTCATAAAAACACTAAACTGGAAGCTATAATATATACACAGAGGACCTGGTACAGACCTAAGCCGGCCCTGTGCATGCTGCCTCAGTCTCTGTGAGTTCATATGAAGTTTTCTCAGTTGATTTAGAAGGTCTTGTTCTCCTGATGTCCTCCATCCCCTTTGGCTCTTACACTCTTTCTGCCTCCTCTTCCACAGGGTTCCTTGAGCTCTGAGGGATGGGATTTGATGGAGACATTTAAATCTGAGTGTCCCAAGGTCTTCTCCCCCCTACCCTACCCCTGCATGATGTCTGACTGTGGATGTGCTGGCTAAATTTATGTCAACTTGACATGAACTATAGTCATCTGAGAGAAAGGAACATCAATTGAGAAATGCCTCCATAAGATTGGGCTGTAGGCTGGCCCGTAGAGCATTTTCTTAATTAGTGATTGATAGGGGATTTCTACAGTGGCTGTACAAGTTTGTACTCTCACCAGCAATGGAGACTGCTCCCTTTACTCCACATTCTTGCTAGCATGAGCTGTTACTTGCTTAATTGATCTTAGCCATTCTGTCAGGTGTAAGAAGAAATCTCAAGGTAGCTTAATTTGAATTTCTCTGATGGTTAAGGATGTTAAACATTTCTTTAAATGCTTCTCAGCCATTTGAATTTCCTCTATTGAGAATTCTCTGTTTAGATCTGTACCCCATTTTTAATTGTATTTTTTTCTTGTTATCTTGTTTTTTGAGTTCTTTGTATATTTTGGATACTATCCCTCTATCAGATGAAGAGTTGGTAAAAATATTTTCCCATTGTGCAGGCCATTATGCAGGATGCTGCTTTGTCCAAATGATGTATCCTTTGCTATGCAAAATATTCTCAGTTTCATGAGGTCCCATTTGGTAATTGTTGGTCTTAGTGCTTGTGCTAACAGTCTACTGCTCAGAAAGTCTTGTCCTGTGTCAATGAGTTCAAGGCTATTCCCCATGTTCTCTTCTATCAGGTTTAGTGTGCCTGTTTCTATGTTGAAGAGTTTGATTGATTTGAGATTGAGTTTTTTGCAAGCTAATAAGTATGGATCTTTTGGTATTCTCCTACATGTAGCCATCCAATTTGACCAGCACAAGTCGTTGCAGATGCTGTCTATTTTCCAGTATGTGTTTCTGGCTTCTTTATCAAAAATCAGGTGTCCATATGTGGTGGTTTGAATAAGAATGGCTCACATAGGTCCATATATTTGAATGCTTGGTCATTAGGGAGTGGTACTACTTGACTGGGATTAGGAGGTGTGGCCTGTTGGAATAGGTACAGCTTTGTTGGAGGAAGTGTGTCACTGGAGGTGGGCTTTGGGGTTTCAAATGTTTAAGTCAGGCCCAGTGTCTCTCTTTTCCTGCTGCCTGCAGATCCAGATGTAAAACCCCCGGCTCCTTCTCCAACACCACATTTGCCTGAGTGCTGCTGCGCTTCCCACCATGATGACAATGAACTAACCTTTTGGACTATAAGTCAGCCCCAATTAAATGTTTTCCTTTGTAAGAGTTGTCATGGTCACGGTCTCTTCACATCAATAGCACATTGACTAAGACATCATAGCTATGTGGATTTTTGTATGGTTCTTTAATTCTATCCCATTGATCGATGTGTCTGTTTTTGTGCTAATTTTTATTACTATAGCTTTGTAGTACAACTTGAAATGAGGAATAGTGATACCTCTAGCAGTTCTTTTATCATTCAGGATTATATTAGCTATCCTGGGTTTTCTTGTGTTTCCATATGAAGCTGGGAATTGTCTTTTCGATATCTGTGAAGAATTGCATTGGAATTTTGATGGTGACTGTATTGAATCTGTAGGTTGCTTTTGGCAGGATGGCCATTTTTACTATGTTAATCCTACCAATCCATGAGCATGGGAGATCTTTCCATCTTCTCATATCTTCTTCAATTACTTGAATTTTCATCATACAAGTCTTTCACTTTCTTGGTTAGAGTTACTCCAAGATGTTTAATATTATTTGAGACTATTATGAAAGGTGTTGTTTCCCTGGTTTCTTTCTCAGTCTGTTTGTCATTTGTATATAGGAAGGGTACTGATATTTGTGAGTTAATTTTGTATCCAACTACTTTGTGAAAGTATTTATCAGCTGTAGGAGTTTCCTGGTAGAATTTTTAGAGTCACTTGGTTCTATCATATCATCTTCAAATAAAGATATTTTAACTTCTTCCTTTCTAATGTGTACCCCCTTTAACTCCTTCAGTTGTCTTGTTGCTCTAGCTAAAACTTTAAGTTCTATATTGAATAGGTATGGAGAGAGTGGACAACCTTCTCTTGTTCTTGATTTTAGCAGAATTCCTTAGAGTTTCTCTCCATTTAAGTTGATGTTGGCAATGCCCTTGCTGTAAACTTCCTTTATTATGCCAAAGTATGTGCCCTGTATCCCTTATCACTCTAAAACGTTTACCATAGAGGAGTGCTGGGTTTTGTCAAAGGCCCTTTCTTCATCTTTCTTTAGTAGAATTATATTATTTTTATGAAGCAAAAACCAGAAAAGAATCATATGTAGATTGGTTGCGAAGTTATCAATTCTTCCCTGGGTTATGGTTGCTCTCCTTTATGCCTCAGCTCTCTTATGTCTCCATCTTTAGCACAGCTCTGTAACTTGGTTACAGAAAGGACAGTAGGAGAGAAGAGAGAAAAAGCAAGGAAAAACAAGAAGAGGGAACCCAGAAGTCGTCGCTGCTTCGAACCAATCAGGAGAGCTCATCCCTCTTCTTACACTACCATGCTTTGGTGTTCTCTACATGGTCCATAAAACACCTTTGTAATATAATTACAAGGACCTAAAATATAATAACAGGTTTGTTCACCAATAAGCCTTGCTTTTCAAATTGTTCTTCATCTGAGTAAACAAGTCTCTTCATCTGAGACATGTAGTCTGGACTCTGGATGTGAGTCCCTTTGACAGCTAGCAGACCCTAAGAACAGTAGGCTGAAATCAAGAGGCTCTGTTGGTGAATGTCTGTTGTGGTCCCAGCATGGCTGCGGGTACTGTGAAACAGGAAGCTGTACATACACAGTGTCTGCTCTCAAGAAGTTATGTTTTCCAGAGCCTTGAATGCCAAGCTGATAAGCCCATTGTTGTTCTTCATCCCATGGAGGCTTAAGGAAGGGCAGAAAGCTCTGACTTCTTCCCACATGCCTTCCCTGTGTCTGTAATGCTCTTGTCCCCATCATCTCTCACTCTCTTCATGTCACAATCTTGGTTTGTCTGTCTTCTTGCCACACTTAGCTTAAACATCTACTTCCTCAGAACACCTTAGGAATGTCATTCATACCTGCCATCTCAACTGTCTATCACAGTATCTATGAGTCATTGCTTTAGAGTTCACTGGAGTACCAAATAGAACAATGTAGTTATTTTTCAGCCCAGCCCTTCCACCAGCGCCAGCTGTTGTAAAATCAGAGATCAGGTTTACCATGACATTGATATGGAAGAGGAGGGGGCCAGACAACAGTCCCAAAATGCACCAACTTCACAGGCAGGAGAAGACAACATCCCAGATGTTGTCATGAGGTTCCAGAAAAGGCTTTCAAACAAAGCTTCAGGTGTCACCATTGTGGAGAGAGGTTAGAGTTGAGCACTGGGGTTTTGGTTGTGAACAGTTGAACCATCTCTCCGATGTCCATATGTGTATCTTATGCTTTTTCTGTGGCTATTTGCTTTGTCCTATTCAGGTTGGTCTGTTTTTATTTTATTATTACTTTCTTCTTCTTTTAGTTTTCAATACTTGTTTTCTCATGATAGAGAGCAAGAAATGATGTGGATTTGAGTGTGTGGGGAGGTGGGGAGGAGCTAGGAGATGTTAGGGGAGGGGAACCATAATCAGAATATATTGTATAAAAAAATCTATTTTCAATTTAAAAAGAGAATAGAGTACTGTACAGTTGGAAGTTCTGTTGATCTTTGAGAGGAAGTTTCATCCAGACAGAAGGAATGGAAACAAGTCACTGAGGCTCCAGAATGTGCTTTTGTGCAGCCTTGGGATAAACAGAGATGACAAATGGCTTGGGTTAAGTATGGGAGCAAGAGGTATGATTGGCAAGAGAAAGACTGGGGATGCAGGCCGAAGCAGTGTTACTGGGGTTCTTGGGGTCACAGGCTGGCCCTGCTTCTCAGCCACCCTTCCTCAGCTGGTCAATCAAAGAAACTAGGGATGATGAAAAGCAAAAATAGACTTCTTCAATATGGCCTCATCAGAGAAAGGAAAAATAAGAACCAGTGACTCGCTAGTTCTGATTCAGGATCCTGACATGAGGTTTAAGTTAAAACAGAGGACAAGAGTTATGAATACTAAGCAGTCCTGGTCACTGTGTGCCCTCGCCAGTCTCTGATTTATGGTTCCCGTTCCTCCTACAAGGTGGGATCTGCCTAGCTCTTCCTCTGGCTGCCACCAGGCTTCTACCTTTTCCTTCTCTCAGCAAGAGACTCCTGGGGAAACTTCAATTTTGTGGGGACCTTTGCTTCAGTAGGTCTGATAGCCAAAAAGATGGGTTATAAATATCCTTTGTATATCTTCATTTCTGCCAGGGTAGATTCAAAAAGGAAGCTGGTGTAACTGAAGATGGGCGGGAGGGCATCACTTGCAATTTATTGCTGAAGGACGCTTCAGAACATTCCTCAGACAACTGTGGAGATTCTTGAAGTAGCACCTAGCTTCACACGCACTCTTTTCACCAGATGAACAATGCCAGAAAGCCTGGGAAGAGACGGATCAACAATGGGCGTGTGATAATTAGACCTGGAATAATGGCCAGGCGACCAACTGCCATGGCAGGTGGCTGTGCTACAGAGCCCAAGCGCTTTGTCATCCCCTGATGTTAGCAAAATAAACCTACCTGCTCTTACACACAGGCTTGCGAAAAGACTTAGAAAGTATCTCCCCTGCCTGCCCCACCTCCACCATCATCCCTTTTCAGATCTGAAGATAAGTTAAATTTTATCTAAATATCAATAATAGCTCCAAAGCAAGAATAGCATCTTCCTTTTCCAGTAGTTTCCTTTCTTTCTTTTCAAGGAAATTTTTTTTTAATAAAGTTTATTCATCTACTAAAATATGACAGAGGCATGGACAATAAATAACATTTCTCATCTTACCACTTCCAAATCCTCAATGAGCTTAATAATTCACTCCCTCTTGGTGGCTTAAAAATGGGAGCTTTTATCTTTGAATCTATCTATAACCCTGTTCTCTTCTCCTCCCACTTGCTAAATGGACTCCATTTATCACTCATTTTATGGGTGCTTATCTACCCAAAGAGAAGCTTGATCAGATAACCTGGGCCTTAAGAAAGCAAAGGAGGATTGCTGGGAATGGCCTCCATTGTTTGAGAAGCTCTCTTTGATCTGCAGTTTTTAGAAAGGTTAGAGGATGTCTCCTGGGTCTCTGCATTTTTTGATGGTCCAGGGAATGGTTCCCTTGGTCTCAGAGATCAGTGAGCCCTGTGAAGAACATGTTTTCTAGATTTGGTTCTGCAGAACAGTTTGAAGATGAGTTTAATCCTTAGTCAGACACTGAACATTCCTAGTTTAATGCTGTGATATAATATGACAGATTTACACATTCTTCTGACATAATGAAATGCAGAGAGATGAAGTGTTTTATTTACACAGTAACCTCTTATTTCAACAGGTCACTGGCTTCATATAGGCTTTCTTGGCCTCATCAAAAAAGTCCCAAGTATCGCTATAAACACCAGCCCCCTGCACCGTACTACAAAGACCAAAGTGCTAGGTACTGAAGCTCAGAAGGGAAAAAAACATAAACAAACAAATAACACCAGGAGACCCAGAGAACTGGGGAACTTCCAGTCCCCAAATCCATCTCTGATGCCTAAGTGATGGCTCCCCTACCTGGATACAGGACTGGCAGAACAAATGTTTGTTGAGTGAATCTCTTTCCAGGTTTATCATTCACTCATCAAACGCTGTCAATCATTCCTTCAGGGAATGCTGTTTGCCTCTAGCTAAGGTGTACAGAGTTTGCTTTATACAACAAATAGGATACAACTCTGTCCTAAAGGGAAAACACAGTTTCATGATGCAACCAGACAAAATTCAATTCAGCAGGGTGAGCCCCATAGCAGAACTCCCAGGTTTTAGGGACACAGAAAAAAAGATTAGTTTAACTAATTCGGGAAGAATTTGAAAATGTCCGAGCATCATTTTAAATGAAAATCATCTTGGCTGTCATGAACCTGAAATTGACCCTGTCAGGTGAGCTTGGCTGAACTCAGGTAGAGGAGATGGGGAAGGTTTGTGCCTTCCCCCCAATAGTGGAGGGTGTGGGGTTGCTGGAAACCTGAGGAGCGTATGAGTGTGTCGAGTGAAGTGAAGTGAAGCAACCCTAGCCAACTCTCTTCTAGAGTAGCGCAGGTACTCGGCACAAGGGCTACAGGCTGCATCTTAGCATCCTCAGAACTAGAGCAAAACATTCCCACAACGTGGGGTGTCTGTGAGCGGAAGCATGTGGCTGCAAAGAAAATTCAGGGCTAGCTCCTTCACTACAACCGTGGGCAGTTTCCATCAGGAAATGGTTTGCTCCAAGGTGTCTTGATTTGTGCCCCCCTACTCTCACGCAGTCTACAGAGAGAAGAAAAAGCAGAGTTCATTCTAAAATCAAGGCTTGCTGCTTCTCAAAGCGTGACTGGGGGCGCACCACAGGAGTGCCACCTTGAAACACCTTATGAAAGCAGAATTTCCCATCCCAGCAGCAACCCTGCCTCAGGATGAATTGGATCTTGTGTCACAAGATCCCCAGGCAATTTCTATGCATTAGAAGTTTGAAAAGGCCTGCTCTAGACCAGCTTGGTGTTTGGACATTGAAATCACTGAAGGAGCTTGCTGTTGTTGTGTGCAGAAACACTCACCAGTTACACCTGTCTCCACCCATGCCTCTCCACACTGGGATTACAGACCCACACTCTGGGGACTGGCCTTGACACAGATGTTGGAGATCTGGACCTACGTCCTCATGCTTGCCCACTAGGCACTTCAGTCACTCCCCGAGCCATCTCCCTAGCCACGGAGAAGCTTTTTCAATGACAGAGCCCATCCTTCGGGATTCTGATTGAAATGTTCAGCCTCCCTAAATGATTCCAAATGCGCAGCCAAGGTCACAAAGCCCTGAGAAGCCTCCAAGTCCTTTGAGAAACTGTACAATAACCACGGATCTGGGCTCTGCTGCTGCAGAATGAATACTGAGAGCTTCTTGCAAGCTTCTTACTGCTTGCCCCAGGCACGGCTACAAACCAGAATAAAGCCCGCTTCTCACATCGAGGTGCCTAAGCTTCCTCCTGCACATGTGTTCGCTGTAGCCCCTCACTGTGGGTTTCAATCTGGGAAGTCCGTGTGGAAACCTGTTGCGGCAGGGCAAACATTAAGCCTGGAATGTTCTCTGCCAGCTTGTTGGACTCATCCCCTTCATACCATAGGCAATTAAGATAAGGTCCCTGTGCTAGAAAGGTAGCAGAGGAAGAAAGGGTGTACAAAAGACTTGGTGATCTCCAACAGGCAAATAGACACACCACAAGCAGAGAAGGGTTCCCCACAGGCTGTAGCACCCTGCAAAGCCTGCGTGTGAGTCAGCTCGGGGAGGCCCAGCCCCTTCAGGAGAGCCTGATTTAGGATCAGCGCCTGCTTCCAGGCTGGGCTGGGCTGCGTCTCCTCACAAGACCCACTCTTAATAGCGACTCCCCTTCTCCCTGGCTGCCTAAAGTGTCACATTTTGCTCATTCCCAAGCCTTCTCCCCCACCCCCTTCCCAGACAACTTGCCAGTGAGCGGGGGTGTTGTAACCCACCTCCGGCCTCCCCTCCTGGTGACTGGTATTAAGCAACTTTCAGCTCCTCTCATTGCAAAGGTATGAAGTTCCTCGGGAAGCCCAGGAGCCACACAGCTGCTTTTCTGCCTCTTTGCTGGCTCCTTTTGAAGATTCTGCAGCCGGGGCACAGCCTCCCTTATGACAACCGCTATGCAGGGTAAGTGGAGCCAACTTCGTGTCCCGCAAGGCTTGTGTGTGTGTGTGGGGGGGGGGGGGGGGGTTGTTTTGCTCCCACGTGCCTCACCATTTTGTTATTGCTATTGTTGTTTGTGGTTTCTGTGTGACTCTGAAGGCTTTCATAGTCCCCTCTATAAAATGTATATACAACATCCAGCATTTTGGTTCAATTTGGCTGAGAAATCTCAGTAGGCAAGTCTAGCTAGGTACTATTTAGAGTGTCCCAGCCCTGGCTGTGGCCTCGGAATTCAGTGGGAAAGTGTCCTGGTGTACAGCGGCCAGTATCTGCAGCATCTGCCTTGGTTGATGCTCAGCATAAGGGATACTGTTATATCACATGAAGTATGACCTAAAAACTAAACAGTCTCCTTTAGAACTGTGCACACCAGCAGTGGGCAAAAATTTACCTGTGACTCATTTCAGAACTACATATGATTTTTGAGAATATTTCAGAGTGATTGTTAGATATTTCCAATCTGGGTGGTTCAAGTAATTCAACACAAAATAAGCAGACTTTTATGAAAAACAGAATAAAAGTAGTTGACTGTAAAATTGCGGGTATTTTAAAGAAGGAGAAACAAGAAGAAAACTGTTTTCTCCTCTGGATAAGGTAGCGGGGTCTGAGATGGCAGTCTTAGGGAGGCCCAAGGCTGGGACTAAAGAAGTGTACTACTGCACACATTCTTATCCTGAAGGCTTGCTGTGGTACAGACGGCGTGGGCTTGACTCAGATTGGCAGAGGGCTGATCTTTGAATCTGGAAGTTATAGAATGCCCGCACTTCAGAGAGAAACCATAGTAGATCCTCTAGTTCAGTTGTTAAAGCTGAGGAGGAGAAGAGGCCTCAGCTCTTTCTAAGAGCTGCTGTACCACTCAGTTCGTCTCTGGTGAAAAATGTTTAGCATCCCCAAGAAAGATTGCTCTTCTTAGGAATAGTACGTGGAGCTTGTGAAGGCCCGGAACACAGAATTGTGGATTGTGCTTCCCTTTCTCTCCCCAGGGCACTGGACACTGTTTTTATTTAGTGATCTTCCACATACAGGGAGACAGTCACAAGCATGTTCTCACTTGGAGAGAACAAGGGATTGAGGGGGAAGTGCTTGGTGAGATAGAAGTGGGAATAGAACCTTAGCATTTCCCACCAGTTCCCACCAGTGCTTTTTGTTTTTATTTATGTCCAAGGGGTTCTTTCTAGTCTCCTGAACAGCAAGGCCCAGGCTTTACAGCCTGTAATTTGTCTTGTGCACACAACACTCGTTAGAGATGTGGGCCAAGAAGTCCGTGCTAACGACTGACCTGCAGCCTAAGGTTGTGGAGGAGTTAATCTGACCCTTCGGCTGATGTCAGAGCAGATGATAAACATATATCACAATTTACATGTGCTTCGTGTGATACAGGCTCTCACTCCTCCTCCACTCAGCTGTGGCCCTGTTCATAATCACTTCAGCGTGTGGCACTCATCAGTCACAAGTTACCAGGCCTGCTTCAGCTGAGCAGGTGTGCATCCTTCCCCAAGCACCAGGGCCTGTAGGAGAAATAAAGCCAGCAGCATCTTTTCCAGATAGAATTCTTAGCAAACAGAGCCATTCCTGGGGGAGATTGTCCTGCCTCCTCTCCTGCTGTGCGCTGAAGGTAATAATCGCCACTTCTCTTAGACGGCAACATAATAAGATAGTCCCGAATGTATAAATTACCAGATGTCTGAAAGTTGGAAGGAAAAAAAAGAGAGAAGCTGAGGGATTGCTCACTACCTGTCCATCATAATAGAAGCCTAAGGCCTCTTGAAAATCAGAACTATTTCTAAGTTTTCTTACCATTGAAAACAGAGAACTCTAACTCACCTTCGAGAGGCAGAAGTCATTCTCTCATTACCAAAGACAAATGCTACTCAGATTTGGGAGGGTTTCGCTTTGTTTGCTTAGGAACCACTTTGTACATATGTAACTCTTTGGGGATCAAGAACCTGGTAGGAAAACAGGGTAAAAGACCATCTAGCCTTGTCTTTGCCTCTGTCTATTTAGCATGATTGTAAGCTGCCTCCTCCTTATCCCTTCACAGGTTTTTGTTGATTTTCTTGTTAATAATTATGGGGCAACCTTATCCCTTGCATTATGATAAAGATATTTGGCAGGTCTTGCCCCAAAGAGTGATTGTCTTCTGCAGGAAGAACCCTGAACATGAATAAAAATAAGAATATTCAGGAAAAACAGCATGCCCCATACAAACAGTTGAATATGGCCCATGTGTAATAGAGGCTTCCTTTGAGTGTCTCAGGAAATAGGTTTAAAAATGAGTTAGAGAAACTGCAAGCCTACAGGGAAAATCTGAAGACAAAGGCTGAGACCTTTGTGGATAACTGTATCAGATCACATACCTACAAGAGAGATTTAAAAACACAGGTGAGAACAATTGGATTTCCAACAATATTCCTCCACCACTGCTCAGCTGGTGGAGGGCTGCAGGGGCTAGCGATGCCCAATCAGACATTTCCATGATAATCAAGGGGCACTCAGTAAACAGGCAAACATCACTCCATCTTCTCCTTTCCCCCCTTCTTGTTTTCGTGGAAGGACCTAGTTATTTACTATACTGTGAGGTTAGAGCAGACAAATCATGACCTGCAATATTGAAACCTGGCTGGGACCCGAGTACAGGATGTCACATGAATCTGAGAGTTCCCTCCACGTTGGTGGTTGAAACTTTTCAATCAGAAAAGACTTTTAAGTCTCCACTTGCCTAGAATTGGCTAGTATGGCCAGGATAGTCCCATTTGTACCTACTGTTCTGACATATTAATTGACAATGTCCTCTTTATGTCAGAGAAGAGTCCCCACAGACAGTATTTCATGTGTGTAACACTTTTGTTCTTATACCATTGGCTTCTTTAATGGGGTTGCCTGCGTCCCTTTCAACCACCTTCTCATTTCATTTCCAAAGAACAAATTTGTTCATAATTCTCCCATTCCAGTCAAAAGTACTTCATTTGTTCCCGTTTCTCCCTGGGAATGGCTGCCAGCTACTTCAGAACTACTTTACCTCAGTCTGGGGGAAGGCCCTCCCCACCGACGTGCCTCTTGTCCGTTCTCCTACTGAGGATCTTACTACAATGGCGTGTGTGTTATTCGTTTGCTCAGAGGTTGACTGTGGTTCCCTAGTGTTACCTTTGTCAAGGCCGGATTTCTCTGCCTAGCTTTCAAGGCAGCTATAATAGGACTGTCTCTTTTTCACTCTTCCTCATCTGTGAGACCCATCTCTAACCAGAGAAACAGAGTTGTAGCACTGCACACTTCTAGCCACTGAAGCAGGCAGACTAGAAGCCTAGGGCAAAGAGCAATCCTCTCAGCTCATGAATGACAGAAATGTGCTAGCTGTGTGTCTGGGACATTATAAAGCACATGTGGTGAGTCACTCGTACTGTTGGTTTTGAATCATTTCCTCACAAGGCAGTGTACACTTTCTGGAAGTTCCTTTTACTTTCTCCCTTTATTAATGATAGAGTATTTTTACTTTTCCTTATGTGCTGGCTCAAAGCAGAGCCCTGAAGAGCTGACTGTTTATCAACTCAGAGCAAAAGCTTACCTCACTGCAGTATGCCGTGTGTTAGGGCTTCGTGCTTTGCTTACTAAAGATGCATAGGCTGCAGCTCATTATGCCTCTGAACGAGTGGTTCTCAACCTGGGGGTCATGACCCACACAGGCATCCCACATTAGATATCCTGCATATCAGATATTTTTCTTACAATTTATAACAATAGCAAAATTACAGTTACAAAGTAGCAATGAAAATAATTTTATGGTTGGAGGATCACTACAGCATGACAAACTATATTGAAGGGTCACAGCATTAGGAACGTTAAGAACCACTGCTCTGAATTGAACTCACAAGCAGATGATGAGGTTAGGCTCTCTCTCTGCTCACCCAGCTAGTGGAAGGAGGAATGCCTCTAACACTCCTGAGCCACTTTCTCCTGAGAGCCCAGTCTGATAATGGATCCTTTATTTTATGGTAGCAGGATGTCTTCTGGGTGACAGCATTACCTATAATCCCCTCCATCTCTTGAAAAAGCATCAAAGGCTGTTAATGTTTCATCATATCACAGTTCGGGCTGGCCACAAACACACTGACGCTCTTTTGTCTTCGCGCAGAATTGTAAGCAGAGAACCTGGAATTGTAGCAGAGAAAATAGAAGTTCCCTTGGTGACTTGTTCTTTAGAGTCTTCCTTATGCTCAGTCAGTAGGTAACTAGTTTACTTGGTTAGAATTTGCTTTGCTAAGTCTTTGCCATTCCATTCAGAGGTATCTGCATTTTTCAAGGTGAAATAGACTGCAGAAGAGAAAGTTCCAGGAGCATGGTCTGGTTGCTATTATAAATTCTCTAAAATTTATTTCATTGCATGATGAAATAAACTTCTGAGTAGTTTCCTTCAGCAAAATCACCGTCTTTGCCTTTTTTTTTTTTTTTTACTGTTTTTAAAATAGTAAAACATTCTCTTTTAATGTCTACTTTTGGTATAGTGTTGGGTTGCCTTGCTTTTGTTTGTTTGTTTGTTTGTTGTTGCTATAGCAAGGAGCCCCTACCCTTAATAACCTAAATAAATTTATTTTGCCCTCATATAAAAATCCAGAACAGTTATGACTAGTTGGTAGTGGCAGAGATCCAGGCCCCCAACCTGATTAACACCCAACTCCCAGATATGGTCCAGGAAGGAGGCATTCCTATCCCAGTCCAGCCAATAGGAGAATGGAAAGGAGGGCCAAAGGTCAGAAGTTTGACCTCTCCCCTCTATGGACGAGAACTGGGCAGGTGGTTTAGGTATAAGGGAGGTTGTGAAGTACTGCCGTTAGCTGAAGGTCAGATCTGGAAACACTTGCTGAGGGACACTAGTGGGTCTGCAGTAGTCTCACTGACACCTGGACCACAGCCCATTCTCCCTTCAACTTGGTTCTCCAGATGCAGAGTTTCACACTTTAAATTGATTGAAAAGACACATTTTTATTTTATAAATGCTCTTTCCAAGTCATTGAATGTCAAAACTAAAGGAAGCAACAACAACAACAACAAATCATAGCCCAGTCTTCTTGTGTAATAACGGACCAAGCAGAACTCCACAAAGATGAAGGGATTTGCAGAGCTGGGGTTGGATTAGAACCAACACCCAGGGTAGTCAGTTCTCAGCACTCCTTCCTCACAGTGGATACTGTAGCGTTTGGTGGCTCTATCAGTCATCCGAACCGTTCCCATTTCCTTGAATTTTTGAGGATGAAGCCATATGTTTTGGCAAAGCCGGGGAGTCTTTAAAGAGGGAATATTTCATTTCTGTAAATATTTGTAAGGTGTCTGCTTGTTGCTAGTCTCAGACCACAGAGATGAAAGAGCAGTTCATGCACACTCCATAATGAGAAACTCAAGCAGGGAAACAAAGAGTTCCAACCTAGAATCCCGATCCCCACAGAGAAAATTCTTCGGGTCAGGTAAGTGCATGAGAGGGTCACCTAATCCAGACTGAAGGATGGAAAGAAGGTCAGAGTTGATTTCTCAGCTGTAAGATGTTTCTCAAAGGACAAACAGAAATTTGAGTGGATTATTGAACGTATAAGAAAAGCGGCCTTTTCCTTCTAAATGATTGGTGCTGAGAGGGCATGGCCTCATCTCTGTCAGAAAAGAGAAACAAAGCCAACAAGCAGAAATGTGGGGAAGGCTTTCCAGAGACGGGGATGCTTCGTTTCAAAGGGCTCCGGGAGAGCTCGGTGAGGTCTAGATCATCAGGGGGATATCATTTCTCTCGATGAAGATGCAGGTTTAAGAGGGACATATTTTGTCATCTGTCCCACAAAATTCTAATCTCACCTAAGGTGACAGAATACTAATATATTCTCAGGAAATTCAAACAAAGTTTTAAAAGAAAGTTCTCTCTGGAATCCCTGAGAAGGGAAGATAAAAAGGCAGATGACTGTCCACAAGACAACTGGGATAATAATGATTATAACATGAGGCTGCTGTGATGACTGGGAGAGAGAGATGGGGACCAGTTAAAGAGCCATTCAAGGGGTAGAACTGTTACAATTAGGTAATTGGATAGATAAAAGAGGGATAAATGATTCACACTTAGGATTGTATAACTTAACCAAAATCTTTATAGAGAAGATAAACTTTTTTCAGATATATGCAGCTAAAGATGCCTATTTTAAGCCCAGTTGCATATTTGGATTTGAAGTTAGAGACAGAGAGAGACAGAGACAACAGAGAGGGAGACAGAGATGAGGAGAGACAATGAGAGGGGCAGACAGACAGAGGAAGAGTTAGACAGACACACACACACAAGGAGAGAGAGACACATACAGGGAGAGACACACAGACACACAGACACACAGAGAGACAGACATATAAAGAGACAGAAATACAGAGAGACAGACACACACAGAGATAGACAGGGAGAGATAGAGAGAGACACTTGGAGAGACACACAGAGAGACAGACACAGAGACACAGAGACAGACACAGAGAGACACAGAGAGAGACACACAGAGGGAGACACACAGAGACAGAGACACACACAGATAAAGACACACAGAGACACACAGGGAAATACACACAGAAAAAGACAGAGAGACACACACAAAGAGAGGAACAGAGAAAGAGAAACAGAGAACAACACACAGAGAGACTGAGAAATAAAGTATACTAAATGATATGCAAACAGAATTTATAAATACCTGGTAGAGCGCCCAGAAAAAGTGTATTGACATGAAGAGAGAAGACAGTCAAACACTAGGGGAAATGTCAGAGAAAAAAAGCTAATAGAGAGGTCCAGAAAATAAGAAATACAGAAAATGACAATGAGAGGAAATGAATGTTGAATGTCAAGGAGGAGAGGCCAGTTGCCTCAGTTATTACCAGGTGGTATCTGCTGGTTTCCATAAAGGAAATCCTGTGTGATGTCATCAAAGACACCTTTGGCCCCAGGATGGCTGAAAAACCAGAGCATGTTGAAGACGGAATGGAGTGTGGGGGAAAAAAAAAGCATTGAGTGTGGACAATAATTTCAAGTGGCTTATCCCTGGAAGGAAGATGGGCACAGGGGTGAGGAATCCAAACCTCACAGTGAGGGAGAGCTTTGCTATTTTGCTTTTATTTAAGGAAGGTACAATATGTTCTTGTCTCATGCCAGGAGGTACAAAGAAGAGTGAGATACTGGAGGTAAAGAAGAGGCAGGATGGAGGCAGATCTCCATGAGACAGAATACTGTCGTCCCTTCCTTCTCCTACAAAGTAGGGAGTCATGTCTTAACTCTATGGTGGTAGAATGAATAAGTGTGAATAAAGGAGCAAGGATTTAGGTTCTGGATGTTCCTAATGGAAATGACCTGAATCTTTTAGAAGAGTCACCACTGATGGTAAAGATGATAGTTCACAATAGAACCATCTCCAGCACATGAATTTCTTCTGAGTAGTTCCACGTAACTTCGTGTAACAAGTAACATTACCCATAAACTGTCGTTCTGCCTATGGCATTTTCACAGAAGGATAAGGATGTGTGTTTCAGCACACCTGTATGCGGTCACAATGAAAATCAAACAAGAATGTCAGTAGCCTCCAGTCTCCGCCTTTCTTTCTCTGTGTCTGGGAGATAGACCTCTCAGTCTTTTATCTGGTTACTTTTTCCATCAGGCCAGTGGAGGCAAAAAGAGAGAAAAATCAGAGTATTTATTCCCTGCCTCTCCTTTCTGGCTTTGTTTTAGTGCAACATTCTGACAGTAGCTGTATCGTCCATGAACATCTCTTGCTGGTAGCTACCTGCCAGCATCCAGCTCTCTCTGGCCTCTAGAGTGTAATTCCTTTGTTCCTCAGAACCAGGGACCACTTATGTTTGGGTGTATCAGCACTCCTCGACTGTCCACTCCGATCATCATGGTCATGTCATTAAACAACTTTAATTGAACCATCTGAATGTAATTTCTCTCTTCTGACGAAACACCTGGAATTGAAGGCACACACACACAAAAATACATGATTTGTGTTAGAGTCATTTCTGGAGCTCTGAAATGAAAAAAGAAAACCTAAAAGCATAATAGCAGTGCGAGAAGGGAAGGGAGAAGACAACCATTAATTTCTCTTTCTATCTCATGGGAGGAAATGGCAAAGTCCTTTGTAAACCAACATCTAATACAAGGTGTTAATATTATATGGTTGTGCTAATAACTAATTGGAAAGGCTCAGCTCTTATGCAGGCACATCTGTTTACAAAATTGACTGTTGTAACTAGAGTTTTCCTGCCTTGCCCACAGTCAGGACAAATCTCTGTCACCCGCCAGTCCCACAGCCGCTCAGACCCAACCAAGTAAACACAGAGACTTATATTGCTTACAGACTGTATGGCTGTGACAGGCTTCTTGCTAACTGTTCTTACAGCTTAAATTAATCCATTTCCATAAATCTATACCTTGCCATGTGGCTCGTGGCTTACCCACATCTTCACGTGCTGCTTGTCATGGCGGCGGCTGGCAATGACTCCTTCTGCCTTCCTATTCTTTCTTTTCTCCTCTCTGTTAGTCCTGCCTATACTTCCTGCCTAGCCACTGGCCAATCAGTGTTTTATTTATTGACCAATCAGAGTAATTTGACATACAGACCATCCCACAGCAGACTGTTTGTATACCCTTCCACTTTTCTGAGGCATTAAGTAAAAGTCTACGAACATCTTGATTTTTTTTCCTTAGGAAGAACTGGAAATACCTTCTAGTCCATCTCCCAACCTCCCATCCTTCACCCTGCTTCTGTCCACACACCAACTGCTGATCACACACTGGCCATCATTCCTCAGCACATCTGAGGTGAAGATTTTCAGTGAGTCTGTTTCTGTCTTGCAAAGAGAGTGTATGATCATTTCTACTCCCTGGGGGCTTAATATTTTAATTCAACAGTCTAGGTGGAAGAATAGAGAGGAGGGAGAAAGAGGGCTGGAGAGAGGGAGTAACACATATGAGCAAATAATCAAATCAAAGGAAAATACCCCTTCACTAGGCCACCACATACTCTCTCTGGTCTGTCTCTTCTGTTGGTTTTTTGACATGCCCCCTCCCCCTTGGATTTTTAAGTTATTATAGACTCAGGTTGTCTGCTAAAAGAGAAGACTTCCAGGGTGTCACACATCTATCACCAGATAAGAACCTGGTTTATTTTTGCACACACAGAATCTTCAACCTTTTTCATGTGTGACCTCATTGGCCATATTTCCATTTCCCCCACTTGTCTTTCAAAATTTCTACATCTTGTCAGACCAATTCATGAATAGGATAAATATCTTCTGAGTTCCTTTTATGGTTTTACAGCTAACAATGGAAATTAACTTACCTTCTTCCCATTTCTGACCTCAAAGTTTTCACTAATAAAGGAAAAGAGAGGGAGGGAGATAGGGAGGGAAGCGGACAGGGAGGGCACACATGTAAGCGAGGAATGAAAATGTCGGTGTATTAGGTCAGTGTGTGCTCTTCACTGACAAGATGGAGGGCCACAACATCTGCTCTGCGTCATCTTACTCCCTTACTTCCTGCTACAAGCTATAAAGGCCCTTTATCTCTTCTCTTCCTCCCAAGGCAACCCTCATCCTTTCTGTCAGCATTACTGATAGACAACCTGCACATTACAGGTTGATTTAGGGTCCAGGAGTCTTAGACCAAATGTTAGATACTAAAAAGGAGCCCTGCTTCGAGTACTCATGAATAAAACAGTCTCTTGGGGGATTTACATTCTAAAAGGATGATTGAAAATTAATAAACCATGGTGTGGAGTTCTGATAAGGGCTATGGAGAGAGATAAAGTGCAGAAGAGGGATAAAGAATGTCAGGAGAGTTGATAGGAGGAATAAAGAAGGAAACCAGGAGTAATACGGCTAAAGACAGAATTTTCTAGGTATAAGAAAGTGTCGAGCTGAGAGTCTCTGTGTGTGACCTTGAACAGTGTGCCCCACCAGCCTGCAGCAGCACCTGGGAACTTGTTAGAAATGGAAGTTTGGAAGTTCTCGCTGGGCAGTGTAGCACACACCTTTGATCCCAGCACTGGGGAGGCAGAGCCAGGTGGATCTCTGTGAATTTGAGGCCAGCCTGGTCTACAGAGGGAGATCCAAGACAGGCACCAAAACTACACAGAGAAACCCTGTCTCGAAAAGAAGAGAGAGAGAGAGAGAGAGAGAGAGAGAGAGAGAGAGAGAGAGAGAGAGAGAGAGAGAGAGAGAGAGAGGAAGGGAGGGAGGAAGGAAAGAAGGAAGGAAGGAAGGAAGGAAGGAAGGAAGGAAGGAAGGAAGGAAGGAAGGAAGGGAAGTTCTCAGTCTGGAAATCTCTCCAACAAGGAGTGTTGGGAGTGGAGCCTGGCAACCTGCACCCTCAACAGCTCAGGCTGTGATGAAGCTAAGGTTTGAAAAGCACTGGAAAGAACCAGAAGTGAGGACTGTGGTGTACAAGGCAGGAGCATCCATTTAGCGGAGCTGTATATCACTCATCCTTGGTTGTTATGCAGTTCACTAGGTAACCATCTGCTTCTTTTTGTGAACTGCCCAGAACCACATACAGCTCTCTTCCTCTGTGCCTTTTTCTCTATAACACACTTCAAGTCAACCCTCAACCGTCTACACCTGTCCACCATTTATGATCCAGTTCACTTTGTCCTCATCCAGCCAAGGCTATGATGTCACCAATCAGCTATGATTGCTCCCACCTGAGAGCCCACAGCATCCTCTCTATCCTGTATACCACTGTACTATTCAGAATGTGTATCCCTGTGTGGTTGTGATCTAGGTTCTGTTAGGTGAGAAGCAAGTGGGCATGAGATACTGTATCTTCTGTGAACCTGTATTCCCACAGTCCCCAAGGGGTATTTGGCATGTTCAGTAAAAACTGAGATGGATAGGTGGATGATGGATGGATGGATGGATGGATGAATAGATGGATAATGGATGATAGATAGGTGGGTGGATGATGGATGGATAGATGGATTGAAAGATGGAAGATGGATGGATGGGTGGATGGATGGATAGATGGGAGAGAGAGGAAGGGAGGAAAAGGTGGACATGAGATAGAGGAAGGAACAAACTTGGAATCAAATCTCAGACACTGCCCGATGAGCTTTTATGGATGAGCAGCAGTGAAAACTTGAAAGCACTTGTCTCAGAGGAATCCCACCCTCCTGTCACTGGATCCACCCTGTACAGTGTCTTTGGGGCCTTATACTCTTATCCAGATGTGGTCTTAGGTATTTTGTTAAGCCCTAAGCACCTAAGATTGCTGTAATCAGGATTCTGCTTCTGGGACGAGATCTCTGGTGCCAGAGAGTAACCACTGCCCGCCGTGTTTATTAGCTGCTGCTTTTGTTTCCTTTGGTTGGGCTTGGCTTCTTCTTATGTTTTTATTAGCATATATTAATTATAAATAATAATGGGTTTATTATGACATTTCTAAGCATCTATCTAATACATTTTGATCGTACTCATTTTCTGATTTGACTTTTTTGAGATAAGATTTTAATACGTTGCCAAAGCTGGCCTTTTATTCTTAGTCCTCCTGCCTCAACCTCCAAACTGCTAGGGTTAGAAGCTTTAAGACCATACATAGCTTTAGCCATTGCCTTTTGCCAATTTAGAGAAGTACATGTGGTTTTATCATCTAAAGAATATGTATAACTTCCCCTGAAATTATAGACTGCTGCTCAGTCAGTTCATTCAAGGATCACGTCCTCTCTCTTTTCAAAACTAATTCTTAATAACCAAAAGTCTTTTTAAAGTCTTTTAGAAATTTATTGTCTATAAATTCATTCATCTTTTTCTGTTTCTTTTGATGCCCCAATTCAGGAAGAACAAGCCTGCTTGCAGGCCTATACTCAGCGCCCTAAGTCAGATCCCTGAATTAACTTCAGGGTCTGCAGAATTAGGATTCTTCTGAAAGCACAGGTAGAGTTTCTTTAAAATAAGCTCAGGATAAAAACCTGAAGAGCTGATTAAAGAGAGAGCTCATATGTGGTACAGAGGCCTCAGGCTGAGGGCAGTTCCTGACTGATGCTCAGCATGTTTCTCATGACGGTGGTTCCGGAAAATCCTCAACAACCCAGATTGTTCATAAAGCCAGCCAGCTCCTGTGAGAAAGGCCTAATGAGAGGAAAGGGTGGAGAGATGAGGGCCTGTAGGTTGAGTTGATGACCAATGGCCGGTGATGTGATGTCACACCCACATAACCAACACATGGCCACAGTTCAGCTAGTGCATCAAGAGGGCTGTAACTCTCTCTACCTGACATTACCATTAAGCACAATGCAGTTGACAGGCTGATGCAATCTAAGCAATTTCCATCTCCTCTACTGTGTAGAACACCAATATTATTTATGTATTTTACCCGGCTCTGAGCAGAGGATACAGAGATACCCATTTAATAATTTGGCTAGCCCTGTATGCTCATCTTTCTCACCATTGATAGCAGCAAATGATCGCTTTCTCTCATAACTCTTTTGAAACATCACTTAACTTCCTTCCAGGCTCTCAGAATGTTCCCTAAAAGCACTCATCACTTTGTATGGCAATTATTTGTTTCTTTTTCCTAAATATACTGTGTCCTCTTTGAGGGAAGGGCCTTTTTCTTATTTTCTCTCAAATCCAATCTCTCCCAAGACTGGCACATACCTGTTATCCCACTCGTCACTAGCATTGAACTACAATAAATTGCCAATATACATGTTTTAAGATATAAAATTACAACAGTTTCAGATGTTTCAAAAATATAGCCGTTAACTCTGAATAGTGAGCACATTTTCTCTGGCTAGCAACTGATATACAGATTGTTTTTCATTAAAGTACCAAAGATCTATTAACTTCAGAGAGCACACTGCTAGAACCACTCAAGGTTAGATGTGCAAATGAAGCCTGGGACACTGTTAATGACACAGATTGATTGAACTTCAGAAAGTCTTAATAGAACCAGAGACCCTGCATTTCTCACAAGTTCTCAGGTGATGCCAACACAGAACCAGGCTTTAAGCATGTTATTGGGCCATGGAAGAGAAGTCCAATGTGTTCAACTCCAGCTCTGCCACTGGCTGTCTGTTACTTTAATAGTTGTTACCTTTTCTGAGCACTGCTTTTTGTAATATCTAGAGATAGTATTAGGCAGCTTGTATCTTCCAAAATCCCATGTCCATGATCAGCTTCAGGGTCATGACATGTTTGACGAGTGGTTAGAATCCGTGAGACATATAGGAACACCCTCAGGGTGCCTGGTTCTATGTCCCAGCTCTCCCACTTACTACCAAGGTGACCTTAGAGGGAGTGAATCCCTCCATGACTCGGTTTCTCTGTCAGTAAACTTGAACATTATTGACTGAGTTCATATATGCTAAGTGCTTAGAGCAGGCAGAAGATGGCATATATAAACTTAACAAATATGAAGTACTTTCCATATTAATATTCTCTGTAGTTTTATTTGTGAGATGCTTTTCTAAGGGAAATATCTGAAATGTGGACAAATATTTAGAGTACATAGAAGAAAGATGTTTATCAATAATTTATGTGCTCTGTCAGGACCTGGAATGTTACTTTTATTCAATGCTAATCCAAAGGTCAATCACAGTACATATAGTGGAATCTATTGTGCCCATTGTAAATGTCTACAAGCAACTTTGAATGGTCAAGATATAAAACAGAGAGAAAATGAGATATAGAGTAGCATTGGCCATTCTGGTTTTATAATAATTTACTTTTACATATGATATTGTCACTATACCTAGCATGAAAGCTCCAAAATATTAAGGGATTTTGGGCGTTTTTGTTTTTATGGCCAAGTGATTTCACTACAGATTTTGTCTTCCCTATACTTTTTTCTTCAATTTGCTAATTACTCTTTGTGAAGCATGAAATCTTTCTATATTCAAAGAAAAACTAATTTCAAGCATGTATAAATTCTCAAAACAAAACAAAACAAAAGGCCTAAGACAATTTTTTACTTTCTAGGGTATCCTGTGCCAAAGCTGTCTTAGGAGCTTTGCAAGTAAGAATCAGGAGTCGGTGTATTTAATAATATAGCAGCCCATGCCAAACTAATGACTGAAAAGAGAAACGAGCAAGTCCTTTGCTATTCCTTATGGCAGATGAGATGGCTGGGTGTGCCAACAACGTATTAAATCACCAAAGTGGCTGCCTCAGTGGATGTCACTTACACACTGGGGAGACGTGGAAATGAGGGGGCAGGGCTCAAAGCCTTTCAGCTCAGACAGATACCAAAAGCAACCACGTCATGCTGATACGTGTGTTTAAGGAGATAGTTTCCAAATGACAGTTTCCAGTGGTCTCAATGCAATGGCACTATTAAATCTATATTTAGATTTTTGTTTAGAAGAGAGGGAAAGCATTTGAAATGAGTGCAGAGAAAATCCAATCCATTACACTTTTATATATATATTCCCCTGTAACAGGTATTTTCCCCAGTCTGAGCTAGTCCATTACATTTTAAGAAGAAATGTAGGAGAAATACTTGCCAGAAGTTTCATGCACCATCAATTTCTTTTTAAAATTGCGGTAATAATGATCATTGAGACATAGTACAGGTTGAATGTTTTTTGATTTCCACAAAATGAGTTGTGGACTGTTTTGTTCCTGCTTCTGTGGGGTATGGGTAAACAGGAGTTTGTCCAAACACAATTTCTATTGTTGTTCCATGGTCTGATAAAGTCTCTCATCTTAATTTTTATCTAACTGTTTACTCCTTTGATATTCTCACTCTTCAGTTTGGTATTTTGTGTGATCAGTGGCTATTTTATTCTATCCCTAATCCAGCAATCACTACTTGAAAACTACAAAGAAATTATTTGGAGATCAATTGCAAATCCCTTATCTTATTTCTTTGAGTTAAAGAGTGTTGAAAAGTGGTTATTGTGTTCTCTCTTACTTTGTGATGATTTGCAATATAACTCTAGACAATCCATTGTCACTGAAAAAGGTGACCTCCAAAATACAACAACTAAAAAAACATTGTATGTGTTCACTTATTTTATCTCATCCTTACTTTACTTTTGTATGTTTGACACACTAAGTAATACGTGTAAGTGATTTAACAATAAATGTGGAGATTGGGAGTGTACATAAATTTCAGTCATGGGTCCCTGAAAACAGAAAGAATAGGACTGAGCAGACAGTTCAGTTAGTAAAGCTCATGTTTCCCAAGAATGATGATCTGAGTTTGTTCTCCAGAAAATACTAGCAGTCTGGGTGTGGCGGGATAATCTGGTATGTTAAAATAGATAATCTGGTGTAGCGGCTAATCTGATGTGGTGGGATAATCTGGGTGTGGTGTGGTAATCTGGGTGTGTTGGTATATGCCTGTAATCCCAGCCCTGGGGAAGTGGACAAAAGAGGATAAATGGGGCTCAAATCCAGGAAGCCTGGCTGACTCTGCAGATACCTGGTAAGAGTTATCTTTAAAAGTCAAAGCTGTCTTTAAAAAAAAATTATGGGGCTAGAGAGATGGCTCAGCCGTTAAAGGCTAGGCTCACAACCAAAAAAAAAATTATGAAGAGCAGCTGAGGAAGAGACCTGAGCTTAACCTCTGGCATCTGCACATATAACACACACAGGTCAGACATATACCTACACATAAATACCCCAAGTTATGAACATGTACACACATAACCCAAAAAGAAAATAGAGATGATGATAATCCCTAAGATCCATTAAGCTAAACAGTAGAAGCATATCTTGCCTCTATATTTTTTATATTTATTATATTTTAATTAAATATAATTATATAAATATATAATTTATATTATATTTCAATAAAAAATTACCATTTTTTTATTGAGCCTCTGTATGTCCCAAGTGTCTTATATAACAGGAATATAAAGTCCTAGGAAAAAGGAAGACAAAGGCCTTAGCATTGTAGGTCCTTTTCATACAGGGAACAAAGACAAGGAACAAATAATCATATGTTCTTAAAAAAGAGGTGAAATAAACAAGAAAATTTTCACACACTTATTCAATATGTTCATTGGTCATCTGTGTACCAGACACTATACTAAACACTTCATTGAAAATACAGGTGTTCTATGTTTTCACTGAATGTATACTTTGGGCTACGAGGCAGATATTAATCACAACTGTGATGCAGATGATGCAGGAGAAACATGGCAAGGGCTGACACCTCCAGAGGAAATTATATTGGTTGCTTTTTCCATCGCTGTAACAAAATACCCAACAAGAAGCAACTCAGAGGAAGAAAGAAAAGTTTGTTTTCGGCTCATAGCATGAGTGGATTCAAGTTACCATGTGGAGAAGACATGACCACGCTTGGCTTTGTGGTGGTGTGAGCCTGCAGTGGCTGCTGGATCTCAGTGGACAGGAAGCAGACAGATAATGCGAAGTGGAGCTGGGCTCTGAAACTCAAGGTTTAGCACCCCAGTGACACACTTCCTTCAGGTAGGCTCTCCTTCCTAAAGCAGTGGTTCTCAACCTTCCTAATGCTACATCCTTTACCTCCTCATGTGGTGGTGACCCCCAACCATAAAATTATTTCGTTGCTACTTCATAACTGTAATTTTGCTACTGTTATGAATCATAATGTAAATATTTTTGGAGATAGAGGTTCCTCAGAGGGGGTCACGACCCATAGATTGGGAACCACTATCCTAAAGGTTCAACATTCCTCCTAAACAGTGCCAGTTGGGGACAAGATGTTCAAACACTTTAGCCTTGGGGGGGGGCACATTTCACATCTAAAAGGTGAGAGAATTGTTAACCAAACTTGGAGGATGAGCCTAAGATGGGAAGCGTCTTTCTCACGTTATCTTTAAAGCAGAGTCTTGCATAAAAAGCCACTTGCCAAGTATAGCTGTTACAGCAAATGAAAGCTGTTGACAGAAATGCTGACTCCAACTTAGAAGAAAGGAACAAGAGGTACAGTGTTGTATGATATTTTGCTTGTGTTCTGACCATTAAAGCAAAGGACAGAGCTAGCCACAAGTTAACCAGAGAAGTCAGGCAGTGGTGGCACACACCTTTAATCCCAGCCGGTGGAAGGAGGAAGCAGGAAGATCAGGAGTTCAAGGCCACTACAGGAGATTGAGCCAGTCTAAAAGAGAAACAGAGCCAGGGGTTGAGGCTCACACCTTTGATCCTAGCACTTGGGATCCCATGCCTTTGATCCCAGCACTAGGCAGGTGGAGACAGGAATATAAGGTGGTTGGAGACAGGGTCTCCAGCCCCATTCAGTCAGAGGATTCGGAGAGGTAAGAGGTGACTGTGGCCGCTCCTTTGCTTCTCTGATCTTTCAGGTTTATTACCCCAATATTTGGCTCCAAGTTTTTATTGTTAAGACTAATTACATTCACACTTCAGTACATGATGAGTCTACTACCCAGCGATCATTTTAAATTGTGGTTTTTATGAGAAACTTGGCTTCAAAGCTTATCCTCCCTCGTATGCATGTAGTACCCTAGACTTCGCAAAGCACATTCGTGTGAAGTGTGGTGGTTTGAACAGTGGTCCCATAGGCTCATATATTTGAATGCTTAGTCACTTGTTTGAGGAAGTGTGTCACTTCGAGGTTTCAAAAGCCCATGCCAAGCCCTCTCTCTCTCTCTCTCTCTCTCTCTCTCTCTCTCTCTCTCTCTCTCTCTCTCTCTCTCCTCTCTCTCTCTCTCTCTGCCAAATTATCAGGATATAGCTCTCAGCTACTGCTCCAGCACCTTCCTGCTGCCATGCTCCCCACCATTATAATAGACTAAACCTCTGAAAATACAAGAAGCCTTCAAATTAAATGATTTCTTTTATAAGAGTGACCTTGGTCATGGTGTCTCCTCACAACAACAAAAAAGTGACTTAAGACATGAGGTCTCTCAGTCTCACTTGCTCTCCACTCATATGGACAGTATACAAGTAGGTATTTGATGGATGTGAAGACTATGTAGGCACATTTTTAAAATATTTACCTGATCTTCCTATTGTATACTTGAAACTATGTACATCATGGAACCCTCTGTACTGATGGAACCCACTACTTTGTCTACAGAACATTCTGAATGGGAGCTGTTAGCTTTAAGAGGCAAGGAACTCCTGAGAGTTGGCTGTCAAGTTGGAAGGAAGGGTACAGAGAAATTTCAAAAGCAAAGTGAAGAGTTTATCTAATTATTCTTTATCAATAAAAAATCAGGAGTCAGATATAGGGGTAAGAACCTGAAAGATCAGAGAAGCAGCCACCAGTGACCTCCTATCTCTTCCATCCCTTCATCCAAAAAGGGCTGAGATCTTCTCTCATTCCTGCCTTACTACTTTCTATCTCCTATCTGTCCTCAGTCCTCCAAAACCTCTATGGTTAATTTTGGTCAGCTAGTGGCTAGCTCTGCCCTCTGACTCCAAGCAAGCTTTTTTGTCAGAAGACGATGACGATCAAAATATCACACAATAGGAAAGTTAAGATGTGATTAGTAGGTGTATGAGATTTGCAGAAGACAACACATAGCAGGAAGCTATCAGATTCTACATGCCAAAGGTTTCTCCAACTCAGAGCAGATGTGAAGAATGTGAATTTGAGCAGGCCCTGGAGGGGAAACAATACCTTTGAGACTGCAGAGCTCTGATACCAACAAGGACTTGGCCTGCATTCAAACACAGGGGACTTCTAAAGCCGGGGAGAAGAACAGGGGCAGTGGGAGGCAGGAGCAACAGGAATTTTTATTCAGTGCTTGTTTTATTTTTCTTGCTTTTCCCTTTGCCTCTTCTTAGCAACTGTGGAGAGACTTGTGTAGTGTGGATATTAATCTTGGTGTATTATATGTAATACAGGCTTGCTTTTACTCATCATTTTCCCTTTAACACTTCTGTAAGGCAATGTAAATGATTTTAATGGTTATATATCTATCTACCTTCATTTTTTCCTTTGTGGCATTCTGATGTACCTTGTTTAAAAATATGAAATATCCCTCCTACTCAAAACTATACAAATGTTCCAATTTTTTCATTTTATTTTTTGAATTTTTTGCATCATTTCCCCCTTTTATACTTATGTCTGTATGAAAATTGTGTGTGTGTGTGTGTGTGTGTGTGTGTGTGTGTGTGTGGTGTCTCTGTGTGCATGCATGTGTGTGCATGCATGTGTGTGCGCACATGTGTGCATGCATGCACCTGATGTCAGAAACAGCATGACTTTATTTTATCTGAGAGGACTTTACAGAAGAGGGCCCTTATAGAAAAGGATATGTATTTTCATCTCTACCTGTCACATTTTATTCCCAGTAGACTGCTATTTTTTCCCACATATTGAACTGGCAAAACTTTAAAAGATTGAAAATAGATAGAGCTGGAGAAGGCATGTAATAAGTTATGACTCTGCTCAGTGCTGGAAAAAGTGTGAAGTTGCTATAAGTTTTTTGTAAAGTTATCTAGAAGATGTCTTAAGATCTTTACATCCCCTTGCACAGAAATCTCATTAGAAAATTACCTGCCTGAAAGAATTATGATGTGTGTTAAAATGCTTATTATAGTATTGAATATAGTGATTTTTTAAAAATATTAAAAACAAAATCTACCAATAAAGGATCAATTAGGAAAAATTCGATATGTCTATACTATAAAATATTATGAGTCTATTAGCAAGGAATTAATTGTGGGCATATATTTACCTAGAAAAATATACATGATATAAAATTTAAAATAAAAATAAAAGATTAAATACATATGACTCTGTTCTCAAGATATGCTAACTTTTGCATTGTAAGGAAGTTTCTTTGGAATCTTGTTTGTGTTGAATTGTTTGAGTAAGAAGGAAATAATGGCCATGATATTTTATAAGGATGCATCAATTTGTCCTTTTAGCGTTAAGGTGGTCTGATATACCCACATGACAAGTTTAATTTTATCATGTAGTTAAATATTTCCTAAGACCTTGACTAAGCAAGAGAAAATTTGAGTTTCATTTTGATTTACATATCTTAGTTTTGTCATTGTGCTTCTGACATCTCTTCTAAACCATTTTGAAGGGAAAAAAAACAAATGCTCCAAATGTCCCTGAAATAAAAGCATCACAGGATGTAAGTGTCACTGCAATGTTCACATTTCGTAAAGACCAAAATTTGCAGGGCCATAAGTTTGTGTCTCGGTTTCAGGACAATCATTTTCTGGTCTGAGATAGATTCAGTGTGTGCTACCATTCTGAGAAAATAGAAACCATAAGTTACCCAGAATCATAGGCAAGTTTATTTCACAAAACACATCCAAAAGGAGCCGAGCACATCTCAAAGTTCCTGTTACATCAGAACTAACCTGCATATTGAACAAACGTAAGCAGTCTAGGCACACATCACATGGGCAGAATTGGTGCCTAGAAACTGGACCCAGGAATCTGTTGCAGTGATTCCCATACATCTCATGTACAGACTATGGTCTGTGAACCATTGGTGAGGTCTGTCAAATAAAGTCACGCTGCCTGTGAAAGGCCACATAGGCAGTGGTGGCAAGAAGCCTCTGTCATGACAAAGTCCCTTTAGTGCGAAGTCTTCCCACATAGCTATCAGGACATGGAAGTTTCAAAAGTGCTTGCAAAAATGAAGGGACTTTTTGTTTGTTTGTTTTCATTTTCAAAGCCATTAATCTATGATACGGCATTTTTGTCACTGTAACATATCAGCCTTGTCATAAATTGTATGACTTTGAGTCTTGATGGTTGATTATCACCTGACCCTCCCCATTTGTGTCCACATGTAGATTATGCCATCACCTGCAGGCATGACAGATATGCTTTCTTTCAAAGGCATTATTTTTTGTTAAATCTCTGCAAGTAAAGCTGGCAAACATATCTTAATTGTTCCGTTCCCTCAGCTCTTTTCTGACAAATGGCTATGTGGCTTGTTTAGAAGTTAAAGGAAAAATCCATTACCACCAGACCTTCCATGTCTGAGCCCCTTAAAGAATGTTACCACTAGCAGAGAAAGTTAAGACCAAATTGAAGAAAGGGAACTTCAGAGAAAGCTGGAGATGGAGTGAATGGCATGTGTGGTATTTCTCTCTCCCCTCTAAGGCAGTAAAGTACCAGATGTCATACAACAAAGTCTGAGGGGACCATGCAGCCCAGTGGGCGTAGCCAGCGTGCTCAGCTTTAAAGGGCTCTTGTGCTTATGAAAAGAAGCCATTAACTCCATATGTTAGATTTATGACGTCTTTTCTCAGCCTGTATTTGATTTATTGAAACATTTGTCATGCCTGCCCTTGATATTAAAAGGGAATATGGAAGTGGATAAAATGTTTGCTCAGCCTCTCATTAGAGGGTTGGTCACGGAATAGGTTGGTTAGTAAATATTTGATAATGGCGTTAGCTGGTAACTTTAAATGGATAGTTGCAATAGCAAAGACCAACTCAAGTTGATCTTCCTTGAATGAAATATGTAATGTACACAGTGGCTTTGTTTTCTAACAGAAACAGCCGGGGAGCTATCAGAGCGGGGAGGAAAACCAAGAGCACAGCTCTAATCATGCAGGGGCCATACATCAGAGAAACTAAACTGAGGCCTTGGTTCAAGTTCAAGGTCCATGACTCAGAGATGAAAATTACTCAGAGGTCTTAGTAGTTTCACCTATTCTCCCTTTTAACTTGTCTGGTACCTGGACATCTGTGGGATTCTCCACATGAACCCGGCACTTCTCTGACTTCTCTGAGCTCTTCTCTTTGTGGCTCTCACTGGGCTCAGCTTCCTCCCCACCCCGGGCTTAGTTTGTCTCAGCAGCTGTGAGCCCTGGGCTCTGTCTCAGAGAGACCAATCATTATCATGGCTCAGGCTGCTGCCTGGACTAGGATGATGCTTGACCCTTCATCTCCAGCCCTGGCTTCTCACCTTAACCTCAGTCCCATATGCCCAATTGGCTGCTGGGCATTTCCATGTGGAGCCTGTATGCCAACTTCTCTAAAATGGTTCATCCTTTATCCCTCACATAACCTTTTCTGCTGCCTTTCCCTATCCTCATCCCATTTAAAGGAATCCGGTCACTGAGCATCCACACCTCCTTCCTTTGTCTTTCTGTCTTGGTTTAGCAACCAATGTCTCATTGCTCTTTTCACAGTCCGCTCCCTTGGCTCTCTTTCTTCTTATTTTATGCCTCTACCACCTTAATAATTTGCTTCTTTCTCTGGCTCCAGTATCTCTCTGTTTTAGTACACTATGCACACCAGTACCAGATAATCCCCCCTGAAGTGCTTGTCTGACATCCATTACACTGTTCTGCCATCCAAATGTGTTGGAGATCATTGACATCTCAAAAATCAAATCCAAACTCCTGTGTCAGACATCCAAGGTCCTCAGCAAGCTGGCTGTCTGCAGCCTTTTCCTTTCTCATCTTAACTCTTTTGTTGTTGTTGTTGTTGTTTTGCTTCAAACAAATCTGATAGGAATCGGTTCTGGTGTTGTCTAACAGTGAGATCACAAGAGATCACAATGTTTGTCTTCTACAAGGAACCAGAAGAAAAATTCAAAGACTACAAAGAAATAATAGCTTTCTGTGAGATGAAGACACTAATTGCTCTAATTTGACCATTGTGCATTATATGCATGGATCAAATTATCACAAGTCAGTCCCCCATAAAGAGTAAAATAGTGCATGTCAGTTAAGTTTCAAAAAGCAATTATCTGTCCAGTTAGTGTGCCCCATGATGTGCCCATACCCCATTCACTTCTCCATCCCCACTCATTCTGTGCCCCTCTCTCTGAACTGCCCCTATTCTCCATCCCTCCTAAAACTCCATCTCTGTTGTTGACCAAACATACCCATAAAGACATCTCTTTCCTATAACAACCTTCTGGTCCAACTCTTCATCCTCAGCCCTTTAAGTGTGAAGCTCATTTTTTTTTTCAGTTATAATATGCCTTTCATGGGGCTTCCTGAACAGTAAATGACCAGAAAAAATTATTGTTTTGATTAGACTTAGAGATAATCCTGTTGTTTTCATGATTCTCTTTTCAGCCTGCCAACAACAAGGAAAGGAAATTGGAAAGGGAAGTGACAACTAGACTGAGCTTTCTCTCCTGCCTCTACCTAACCTTCAAAGGGGAGGATGCTTGAGTGACTTTAATCCTCAGCTGCCTGTGTTTGGATAGTGAACATCTCCACAAAGGGGACTTGGGGTTGGAGAAAGATAACAGCCCTTCTAATGATGTGGGAAATCAACTCTTGAAAAGCAAGCTTTCTGACTTTCCAGTCTGCACAAAATGCCTTGTAGGAGACTAGGAGATATATAGTTATATATACATATATACCACTTGTCATAGTGGGACATAAACCTATTACCTCACATCCAGGAGAATGAGGCAATAGACAGGCTTAGCAAGTTTTCTTCAGATCTGGCAAATTCTGTGCCTCTAAGTTTTGAATTCATTTCTCACTATAATTCTTTAACTTTTTTTTTTAACTTTTATTTTGCAATACAATTCAGTTCTACATGTCAGCCACAGATTCCCTTGTTCTTCCCCCTCCCGCCCCCCTCACCTTCCCCCCAGTCTGCCCCCCATTCCAATCTCCTCCAGGGCAAAGCCTTCCCCACAGACTGAGATCAACCTGGTGGACTCAGTCCAGGTAGGTCCAGTCCCCTCCTCCCAGGCCGAGCCAAGGGACCCTGCATAGGCACCAGGTTTCAAACAGCCGACTCATGCAATGAGCACAAAACCCGGTGCCACTGCCTGGATGCCTCCCAAACAGATCAGGCCAATCAACTGTCTCACCCACTCAGAGGGCCTGATCCAGTTGGTGACCCCTCAGCCATTGGTTCATATTTCATGTGTTTCGGTTCGTTTGGCTATTTGTCTCGTGCTTTATCCAACCTTGGTCTCAACAATTCTTGCTCATATAAACCCTCCTCATTCTCGCTAATTGGACTCCCAGAGATCCACCCGGGGCCTAGTCATGGATCTCTGCATCCAGATCCCTCAGTAGTTGGATGAGGTTTCTAGCACGACAATTAGGGTGTTTGGCCATCCCATCACCAGAGTAGGTCAGTTCGGACTGTCTCTCGACCATTGCCAGCAGTCTGTTGTGGGGGTATCCTTGTGGATTTCTGTGGGCCTCTTTAGCACTTTGTTTCTTCCTATTCTCATGTGGTCTTCATTTACCATGGTCTCCTATTCCTTGTTCTCCCTCTCTGTTGTTGATCCAGCTGGGATCTTCCACTCACCCAAGCTCTCTTTCCCTCGACCCTCGCCCTTCACTACCCCCACTCATGTCCAGGCTGTTCATGTAGATCTCATTCCATTTCTCTGTCATTGGGCGATCCCTGTGTCTTTCTTGGGGTCCTGTTTTCCTGGTAACCTCCCTGGTGATGTGAGTAGCAGTCCAGTCATCCTTGTTCCACATCTAGTGTCCTGCTATGAGTGAGTACATACCATGTTTGTCTTTCTGAGTCTGGGATACCTCACTCAGGATGATTTTTTCTAGATCCATCCATTTGTCTGCAAACCTCATGATGTCATTGTTTTTCTCTGCTGAGTAGTATTCCATTGTGTATATGTACCACAATTTGTTTATCCATTCTTCAGTTGAAGGGCATCTAGGTTGTTTCCATGTTCTGGCTATTACAAACAATGCTGATATGAACATAGCTGAACAAGTGCTCTTGTGGTGTGGTTGAGCATTCCTTGGGTATATGCCCAAGAGTGGTATAGCTGGATCTTGGGGGAGATGGATTCCCAATTTTCTAAGAAAGCGCCATATTGATTTTCAAAGTGGTTGTACAAGCTTGCATTCCCACCAGCAGTGGAGGAGAGTTCCCCTAGCTCCACATCCTCTCCAGCATAAGGTGTCTTCAGTGTTTTTGATCTTAGCCATTCTGACAGGTGTAAGGTGGTATCTCAGAGTTGTTTTGATTTGCATTTCCCTGATGATTAGGGATGTTGAGCAATTCCTTAAATGTCTTTCAGCCATTTGAGTTTCTTCTGTTGAGAATTCTCTGTTTAGTTCTATAGCCCATTTCTCAATTGGACTGTTGGGCATTTTGATGTCTAATTTCTTGAGTTCCTTATATATTCTGGATATCAGTCCTCTGTCAGATGTGGGGTTGGTGAAGATCTTTTCCCATTCTGTAGGCTGTCGCTTTGCTTTGTTGACCTTATCCTTTGCTCTACAAAAGCTTCTCAGTTTCAAGAGGTCCCATTGATTGATTGTTTCTCTCAGTGTCTGTGCTACTGGTGTTCTATTTAGGAAGTGGTCTCCTATGCCAATGTGTTCAAGACTACTTCCTACTTTCTCTTCTAGCAGGTTCAGAGTAGCTGGATTTATGTTGAGGTCCTTGATCCACTTGGACTTAAGTTTTGTGCACGGTGATAGATATGGATCTATTTGCAGCCTTCTACATGTTGATATCCAGTTTTGCCAGCACCATTTGTTGAAGATGCTTTCTTTTTTCCATTGTGCACTTTTGGCTTCTTTGTCAAAAATTATTTGTTCATAGGTGTGCGGATTCCTGTCAGGGTCTTCAATTCGATTCCATTGGTCCACATGTCGGTTTTTATGCCAGTACCAAGCTGTTTTTATTACTGTAGCTCTATAGTAGAGCTTGAAGTCAGGGATGGTGATGCCTCCAGAGGTTGTGTTATTGTACAGGATTCTTTTGGCTATCCAGGGTTTTTTGTTTTTCCATATGAAGTTGAGTATTATTCTTTCCAGGTCTGTGAAGAATTGTGTTGGTATTTTGATGGGGATTGCATTGAATCTGTAGATTGCTTTTGGTAAGATTGCCATTTTTACTATGTTAGTTCTGCCTATCCATGAGCATGGGAGATCTTTCCATTTTCTGACATCTTCTTCAATTTCTTTTTTCAGGGACTTAAAGTTCTTGTCATATAGGTCCTTCACTTGCTTGGTTAGTGTTACCCCAAGGTATTTTATGTCATTTGTGGCTATAGTAAAGGGTGATGTAGCTCTGATTTCCTTCTCCGCTTCTTTGTCCATTGTATATAGGAAGGCTACTGATTTTTTTGAGTTGATCTTGTATCCTGCTATGTTGCTGAAGGTGTTTATAAGCTGTATAAGTTCCTTGGTGGAATCTTTGGGGTTGCTCAAGTATACTATCATGTCATCTGCAAATAGGGAAAGCTTGACTTCTTCCTTTCCAATTTGTATCCCCTTAATCTCCTTATGTTGTCTTATTGCTCTGGCTAGAACTTCAAGTACTATATTGAATAAGTATGGGGAGAGCGGACAGCCTTGCCTCGTTCCTGATTTTAGTGGAATTGCTTTGAGTTTCTCTCCATTTAATTTGATGTTGGCTGTTGGCTTGCTGTAAATTGCCTTTATTATGTTTAGGTATGTTCCCTGTATTCCTGATCGCTCCAAGACCTTTATCATGAAGGGGTGTTGGATTTTGTCAAATGCCTTTTCAGCATCTAGTGAGATGACCATGTGGTTTTTTTCTTTGAGTTTGTTTATATGGTGTATCACATTGAGAGACTTTCGTATGTTGAACCATCCTTGCATCCCTGGAATGAATCCTGCTTGATCATGGTGGATAATTGTTTTGATGTGTTCTTGGAGTCTGTTTGCCAGTACTTTATTGAGTATTTTTGCATCAATGTTCATGAGCGAGATCGGTCTATAGTTCTCTTTCTTTGTTGTATCCTTGTTTGGTTTAGGAACCAGGGTAATTGTAGCCTCATAGAAGGAGTTTGGTAATGTTCCTTCTGTTTCTATTGTGTGGAACAATTTAGAGAGTATTGGTATTAACTCTTCTTTGAAGATCTGGTAGAATTCTGCACTGAAACCATCTGGTCCTGGGCTTTTTTTGGTTGGGAGACTTTTAATGACTGTTTCTATTTTGTTAGGGGTTATTGGACTATTTAAATAGTTTATCTGGTCTTGATTTAATTTAGGTATGTGGTACCTATCCAGAAAATTATCCATTTCTTTTAGGTTTTCGAGTTTTGTGGAATAGAGGTTTTTGAAGTATGACCTGATGATTCTCTGGATTTCCTCAATGTCTGTTGTTATGTCCCCCTTTTCATTTCTGATTTTGTTGATTTGGATGCTCTCTCTCTCTGTCTTTTGGTTAGATTGGATAAGGGCTTGTCTATCTTGTTGATTTTCTCAAAGAACCAACTCTTTGTTTCATTAATTTTTTGTATTGTTCTCTTTGTTTCTATTTTATTGATTTCAGCTCTCAGTTTGATAATTTCCTGGCATCTATTTTTCCTGGGAGACTTGGCTTCTTCCTGTTCTAGAACTTTCAGGTGTGCTGTTAAGTCACTAGTGTGAGATTTCTCCAGCTTATTTATGTGGGCGTTTAGTGCTATGAATTTCCCTCTTAGTACTGCTTTCATAGTGTCCCATAGGTTTGGATATGTGGTGTCTTCATTTTCATTGATCTCTAGGAAGTCTTTAATTTCTTTCTTTATTTCTTCCTTAACCCATTGGTGATTCAGTTGGGTATTATTCAGTTTCCATGAGATTGTAGGTTTTCTGTAGTTTTTGTTGTTGTTGAAATCCAACTTTAGACCATGGTGGTCTGATAGAACACAGGAGGTTATTCCAATTGTTTTGTATCTGTTTAGATTTGTTTTGTGACCAAGTATGTGGTCGATTTTTGAGAAGGTTCCATGGGGTGCTGAGAAGAAGGTATATTCTTTTTTGTTAGGATGGAATGTTCTGTAGATGTCGATTAAGTCCATTTGAGTCATGACATCAGTTAAGTCCTTTATTTCTCTGTTAAGTTTCAATTTGGGAGATCTGTCCAGTGGTGAAAGTGGGGTGTTGAGGTCTCCCACTATTAATGTGTGGGGTTTTATATGTGATTTAAGCTTTAATAATGTTTCTTTTACATATGTGGGTGCCCTTGTGTTTGGGGCATAAATGTTCAGAATTGAGACTTCATCTTGGTGGATCTTTCCTGTGATGAGTATGTAATGCCCTTCTTGATCTCTTTTGATTGATTTTAGTTTGAAGTCTATTTTGCTGGATATCAGGATGGCTACACCCGCTTGTTTCTTAAGACCGTTTGATTGGAAAGTCTTTTCCCAGCCTTTTATTTTTAGGTAGTGTCTATCTTTGAATTTGAGATGTGTTTCTTGTATGCAGCAGAAAGATGGGTCCTGCTTTCATATCCATTCTGTAAGCCTATGTCTTTTTATAGGCGAACTAAGTCCATTGATATTGAGGGATATTAATGTCCAGTGATTGTTCATTCCTGTTATTTTTTGGTGGTGATGTGTGTGTACTTTTCTTCGTTGGGGTTTACTGCTGTTGCTTTATCTATTGCCTGTGTTTTTGAGGGTGTATCTGACTTCCTTAGGTTGGAATTTTCCTTCTAGTGCTTTCTGTAGGGCTGGGTTTGTGGATAAATATTGTTTAAATCTGGCTTTGTCATGGAATGTCTTGTTCACTCCATCTATGATGATTGAAAGTTTTGCTGGGTATATTAGTCTAGGCTGACATCCATGGTCTCTTAGTGTCTGCATTACATCTGTCCAGGTCCTTCTGGCTTTCAAAGTCTCCATTGAGAAATCAGGTGTTATTCTGATAGGTTTGCCTTTATATGTCACTTGGCCTTTTTCCTTTGCTGCTCTTAATATTCTTTCTTTATTCTGTACATTTAACTGTTTAATTATTATGTGGCGAGGGGACTTTTTGGGGAGTCTAGTCTATTTGGTGTTCTATCGGCTTCCTGTATCTTCATAGGCATTTCCTTTTTTATGTTGGGAAAGTTTTCTTCTATGATCTTGTTGAATATATTTTCTGTGCCCTTGAGTTGGTATTCTTCTCCTTCTTCTACCCCTATTATTCGTAGGTTTGGTCTTTTCATGGTGTCCCAAATTTCTTGGACATTTTGGTTCATGACTTTGTTGGCTTTAGAGTTTTCTTTGACTGATGAATCTATTTCTTCTATTGTATCTTCAACGCTAGAGATCCTCTCTTCCATCTCTTGCATTCTGTTGATTATACTTGCATCTGAAGTTCCCAATCCTTTTCTCAGATTTTCTATTTCCAGCATTCCCTCTGTTTGTGTCTTCTTCATTTTTTCTATTTCCCTTTTCAGGTCTTGGACTGTTTCCTTCATTTGTTTCATTGATTTTTCTTGATTTTCTTTCAGTACTTTATTGTTCTCTTCCAGGACTTTATTGATTTCTTCTAATTTGTTTGCCCTTTCCTCTAGTTGTTTACAACGTTCTTCACATTTTTTTGTCTTTTCCTCTACCCGAGCCTCTAGCTTCTTCATGATGACATTCATAAGGCTATTTTCTTCTGCTTCTTCCAATTTCTGATGTTCAGGTCTAGGTGTTGGAGGAGGGCTAGGGCCTGGTGATGCTGTATTGCTATTCATTTTGTTGTATGTGTTTCTGCCTTGATGTTTGCCCATCTCCTTGTGGTTCATTCTTGGCCTTATCTGCACACTTGTTTCAGACAGAGCTGACAGATTCAGGGAGTCTCTCTCTCTCTTGTCCAGATGGGAGCGCTCTTGTCCAAATTGGAAGTCCGGGGCAGGATGGGAGCTCTTGTCCAGAAGGGAAGTCCGGGGGAGGATGGGAGCTCTCCTCTCTCTCTCTCTCTCTCTCTCTCTCTCTCTCTCTCTCTCTCTCTCCTCCAGATGGGAAGTCCGGGGCAAGATGGGAGCTGTGCTTCAGAAGGGAAGTCTGGGGCAAGATGGGAGCTGGGGGCCAGCTTCTAAGTCTCAGGAAGAGGCTTGGGGCTTGGGCGGATGGTGTGGGGGCAGGGCGTGGAGACTGCAGGATCTGCCAGGGGTCTTGGAGAAGGGGATCCTTCCCGGTGGGGCTAGAAGGGAACCTGCCCGGTGGCCAGAACCTGTGCTTCAGAAGGGAAGTCCTAATTCTTTAACTTTTAAAACATCAAAAAACCTGTAATTATGCTTTAGATTCTTTATAAAGTTTCTGCATAGGTACATATTTATAATTATACCAACCAGACATACTTTGGATTTCAAATATTTTTTGTTGAATTGAAAGCTATCTAAGGAGTTGTTAAACACTTTAGAAAATGGTGGAACTGGAGATTATCCAGAAGGGCCTTGCGTATTCCCTCTCCATCTGTCTCTGTGGATAAGTACACTTTGGGTTGCATGTAAACCAACTCTTACACTTCATGCTAGCCTCTATGGCAATGAGGTTTGGAGTGTAGCTCAATAAAGCCTTAGTTTCTTGGCGTGCAGAAGGCTTCTAGCACATGTCCTTCAAAATAATTCCAACTTAGATCCTTAATCACATCTGACACATCTTCCCTAATAGTCACAAGTTTCAGGAGAACCTTTAAAGAGGCCAGTATTCAGCCTACCGCATTGATGAACTAGTATTACTTAGTATAACCCAGCATAATTAAGTTTTTAAAGCTACAAGACATACCATGTGGATAACAACAGCTACCTTTTGGGAGTGGGATAATGGGGAATTTTCATTTTTAATATTATACTTTTGCAGCATTTTACTCTTATAAAAGGCATGTAATTGTTATGCTTGTATTTGGGGATAAAACAATAAAAATGAAAGGTGGGGGGAGATATCTAGCAGCCTCAAAGAAGCCAGCAGTGCCCCAGTGGCGTCTCCCTACTCTGTAGTCCATGGCACTAATTCCCACTCTCGCTTTTATCAAGCACAGCTGCTCCCCCTCACCCATCTGTGTAACTTGGATTGAAAACACACATCAGGCAATTATGTCCAACTCCGATTTGCTCAGCTTCAAAGTCCTTGCCATTCCCTCTGTTGCAGGCTGTTTTTCCTAATTTCCTTCTTCAAAGACTGGAGAAGTTTCCAGAAGAAAAGGAGCAAGGGAAACAGGAATTTTTCTTTTCTGGCCTGGTCTCTGAGATCTTTTCCACTTTGTTGCTGAATTTCCTCCCTCTCAGCAACAGCACCACTGCCATCCCACTGCCATGCAGTCTGGGGAGATGAGTTGCTTACTGTCTGTGGAGGTTTGTCTTGGCTGTGCATCACTCGCTCGTATCCTTGGCTGATTCTTTGCAGTAGTTGGCTTTTTAAGGTATTGTGATGAGCAAGCTGGGAAAATGGCCATGAAGAAAGTCGATTCACCCTAAAAGTCTTAGAGGTAATGTTTCCTCTTTTTATCCCAATATATTGCTAGGGTCCTTTCTCCAGGGCACAAAACACGTGCCCTTCCTAGGAACTCGTCAGCCATTCTCTTTCTTTAGCATCAGTTTCTTTATAAACACTTTTAAAGGTCTAAAGTTTCCATATGTTGGATAACCGTAGCAGACGTTTGGAGTTGAATAGGATGGTGTTTCTTACTAGAGGGAACAGCATTACCATCGAGTACAAATTTGTACACTGGGAAATTTGTAATTCTGTAAAATTATCAAATGGTAGTCACTATTGCATCACGTCTGTCTACACCAGCAAAGGTGTTTGTAGTTGTGTGGCAGAGGACATTTCCCATTGTTTTGGTGAAATGGCCAAGTGTTTTTACATGTATATGCAATCAGGCATTTAATTAAATCAACCTGGCTTGGCTTGTGCCTCCACACACTTATTGTACTGTTTAACCATGGAGATAAACACAGCTGGTACGAGAATGTGGTTGGAGTACTCTTGAAAAGTGGGAATGGGAGAGCTATTAAAATGTGCCAATAAAATCTTCCTCGGGAGCTGAGGAGGTGGATCAGTGGCAGAAGTGTGTGCTGTATAAACGTGAAGACCTGAGTTCAGACCTCCAATACCTGCCTAAAAGCCAGATGGGCCCGAGATTTCAGGGCTGGGAGACAGAAACAGGCAGATCCCAAGGGCTCACTCGCTAGCTTGCTGGAAGTTCTCTGACCAGCGAGTCGATGTGAAATCACGAGTTTCAGGTTCAGTAAGTGTTGGGAGCACAGCATGTAGGTCCTTGTGCCCACAGATCTCCAGAGGAACCAGGAATGTTAAGCATATAAGATTGTCTTTCCAAGGGAAAAAGAAAACCTGTTCTTCCATCCAAAAAGCTGAGAATTGGAAATGATTGACAGCCTGGTAATCTGTGTTATCCATTGGGCCCTGGCCATATCAAGCTCTTACAACCAAGATGGGTGGTGGCTAGTAATTTAAATAACCCTGATAGTCAGAGGTTTCCCCCAAGCTCCCTCAACCAGGAATAGAAGTAGCCAATAGCCCAAATGACCTCTGTGCTATCCGTGTGACTGAGACCGGGACAGGCCCTTAGGCTCTTAAGCTAGTACAGGTAACCTATCTCTAGAGCCCATTTTCTTGGAGGGAATGACGTGCCCTGGGGTGAGCTTCAGTGTAATTATACTTCTTTGTGCACCAGGAGTTGTATTACACCAGGCAACTTTTTTTTTCAAATTATACTGGGCTTAAATACATTGGGAATAAACTGCCTGTCATTGGACTCCCCAAAGTCTGATCCAGGTTGATGAAGTCAATCTGCACTGGGCTTTCATTCTTATCTCTTTGTGGTGTTTGCTTCCCTGCATGACACCTGCAGAGACCAACACAAGTAAGAGATACTATTTCAAAAAATAAGGTGAGTACTGCTGCTGAAATTCGAAGTTGACCTCTGGCCTCCATGTAGGCGAGCACATCCATATACCAAACACACACACACACACACACACACACACACACACACACACACGCATACACACACACACACACAATCCTTCCAATTATTCACAGTTTATGGAAGAAGCAGTTTTCCCTGAGAAAAGGGCAGTAGCAGAGTAGAGCCTTTAAAGCTGGGGGCATGGGACTCCCCTAGGTAGATGAATTGAAGAAAACATACAATGTGAAACTTCTCAGACTCCACATGGAAATCACCTACAAGGCAGAGAGTGGGGGTGTTCTTGATGGAATGTAGACTCCACTTCATTTAGGTTGGCCTGGAGGCTGAGATTCTACCCCCAAGCCCCAAGACTGCTACTCCTGTGTCTGTTTTATAAACTAACAAGGCTGAGACATAAGGACAAAAAATATCTTTCAATTTCCCCAAGGTCACCACTGTTATGAAACTGAGAAAAAAAAATCCATAGCTTGGCCCTTGGCTGGCTGTAGTCCCAATGTCTTCTGATTTTAGTTGATATCATATAATAAATAGGTATTTGGTCTTCATCTCTGGTTCTTTGTTTTTTCAAGGATTCTTTCATTTATATGTATATGTGTTTGCCTGGGTTTGTGTGGACCACACGTGTGGTGGTTTGAATGACTATGGCCCCCATAGCCTCATATATTCAAATGCTTGGTTCCCAGTTGATGAAACTATTTGGGAAGGATTAGGAGGTGTAGCCTTGAGGAGGTATGTCACTGGTCACTGTCAGGCATTGAGGTTCCAAAATCTCAAGCCATTCCCAGTCAGTCTCCCCGCTCCACCCCTGCTCCAACCCCTTTGCCTCTTGCTAGTAGATTAGTTGTGAACTCTCAGATACTGTATCAAGACCATGCCTGCCTGTCTGTCTGCTGCCATACTCTCTGCCCTGATGTGAAATGGACTCACCGTCTGGAGCACTGAGGCCCATTAAACTCTTTCTTCTATAAGTTGCCTTGGCCATGGTATCTCTTCACAGCAAAAGGAAAGTAACTGAGACACCATGCATGCAGATGCCTGCAGAAGCCAGAGAAGGAAATTGGATCCCCTGGAACTGGAGTTACAATCAGTGATGAGCGGCCACATGGATGCTGGGGACCAAACACATGTCTTTTGCAACAGCAGTAAGCACCCTCAACTACCAAGCTGAGCCACTCTTCCATTCCCATCTCTTGTTCTTGACCTCCAGGAGGAACACATCTGGAGGTTGTTTATCATCAATGGCTGATTATTTATCAGCCACACCTACATAGTGAAGTTTCCAAAGAAACCCCTAAGTGGTGGGAGAGCTTCCAGGTCATTGTGCATCTAGAGGAACTCAGAGGTTGTGCAAGGACATGGACGCTCTCTAATCCCTACTGACCCTCCAGATAACCCTCCCTGTTTCTTCTATCTCACTAGTCCTGAATTGAATGCTTTATAATGTTATTTCCTGAGCCTTGGATGACGAGTCTAGCAAAAAACTAAACCTGACAAGGGTGTCATGGAATCGCTGATTATAACCAGTTAGAAGTGTAAGAGCCCCAGAAATTGCTACTGGCACTTGAAGCAGCAGCAGTTTTGCAGTAACAAGCCCTTAAACCATGAGGCCTATGCTGGCTCTGCATAGTACCCTCAGAATGGGATTGAATTGTGAGACCCTCAGTTATGTCTACAGAATTAGACAACCGGTTGGTGTGGGAGAAGGGGACCCACACATTTGATGTCACAAGTATCATAACAGTGATTCAAGGACCAGGTTCCAGTTTTGATAACTTAAAAGAGGATTTGATCTGGAGGAGGAGCCTTTTTACCCCCTCAGTCCTTTAGTTGCTTAGTTTGGTCAGGGCTTTAACAAGCACATGGATTTTAAGCTTCCTGAATGATACTGTAGAGCTATCTTGAGTGGAAAGGGATCCCAACAGTGCTGGTGCATAGGAAGTATTCAGCTAATGTGTCTATAATGGAATATTATGACTCCTTTATTTCTAAAGTCTGTTTCTAGTCGGTCCAGTCTGTGAGCTGTGTTTTTGCCAATCAGATAACCAACAGCAGTAGAGAATAAAGGCCAAGCTTAGGTTGGGGCTGGAATTAGGATACCAAAGATCCCTGTGGTCTTTGGGGAATCACGACTGCCTGAGCATCAATAGCTCATGCTTCTAGCCTTCCACCCCACACCCATAGGAATGAATTCCCATTTCAATTATTCCTCCTGGCTTCTGGTACCCTTCATTCCATGTGTCTTTAGAATGGAAGTTGATGGTGATCTGATCATGGCTAACTGATATACCATCACCTACTGGGAGGTGTTTTATTTATGTAAAATAAGCATGAGTATTTTCAAATTTTAAATCTAAACATAGTTTGAATATTTGATAACAACCTTTCAATGAGCCTTATTTCTGGGTAAGTCTTTTAGCCTTGAGATTTAAAAATATATATTTTGATACTAGCTATTTGAACCTGGAGCTGTATAAAACTAAGATTAAATTTTATTTGCGGTAGGCTTTTAACAGTCACCATCATACTTGCATTGCAGTTAGTTCCTGTACTGAGGAAGAACAGCAGAAAGTAAATAGCAACTGAATACAGCTATAAATCAGAAACGTACGCAGCGGTTAATTTAATTTAGAAAAATAAAGTAGCTTTCCACTATCCAATAAAATCAGTCTTCTCTTGGAGTTAAGAAAAAAAAAAAAAAACTAACAGAAGCCATTAGGACACAGGGTGGAATGTCAGAAATTCTCCTGAAGTCAAATCCCTGTGATGGAAATTGGTGACATAAACAGTAACTTTGAAACAATGTGTGGACTCTCCCCAGCATGGGCCACTTACTATCTACTTATGACATGAGAGTGTGATTGTGCCAGGTCCCACCAAGCTTGAAATGCAGAGCAGAAGAAGGTTTCCTACCCTATTGAAAAGAGCGCACCCAGAAGCTGAACTCCAAAGTGGCCTGTTAGAACTCCCTGAAAACCCAAAACAAAGACACCTTAGCTGTGCAATTGGACTGATTTGTGTGCTACACCTTAGCTGTGTGATCCAAAACCACCCATTAAGCCAGCCTCCCTCTGTTCAGGCTCTCTTCCTTAACTAAGACAGAACTTGATGTGCCTTTGGATGATTGAGTGTGGCTTTGAAGACTAAGGTAATCCTGGGAAGGAGCAGGCCTCTCAAAGGAGTTTACACTTGTGGGAAAAAGCTTTCTGAGCATCTAACCCTTTATCCAAGTGCCCATGCATATAATTCTCTGAGCTTCTAGGTGGAATTTGCATCTTTTTCTGGGGAATTCACGATCGCAGCTAAGATGAGAGGTTGCTCCTTAGTGGATCTTTATCTCACTGTTCCTGTGCAAGATGCTGTCCTACACAATGGCAGACTGAAATACATTCTGAGTGTCTCTGGACATTGCATTTGCATCAGAGTTATGTTGATTGACAAGATTTGCTGACTTCCATCCCTAATAAAATTCTCTATTTTATCTTTCCAATAGCTGACAGTGAGGGACCACCCCTAAGAGTACTAGCTGTGCTTATAACTCGATCTGATGACTCTCCTGATGATGCCAGACCCTCCAGAACCCAGGGCTACCGACTCAGGGGTCCAGATGCACCGCTTCCAGCCACATCAAGTTCTCAGTGGCCTACAGCCCCGACCCCTTTCCTTTTGGCCATAAATTGTCACCCTGTAGCTCACTGTCCCTGTACTAGTTTAGCTGGGTGGTCCAAACATGTATATCAGTACGAGTCACCGCACACTTACCCAGCCAAAGGGGCTGTTGGTAGCAGGATGAGGTAGAAGTGAGAAAGCTAATGCTTATATGAATCTGAGGTCTGCTCCAGTATCAGATGATTTTGATCCCAAAGACAGTGTTGTGACTCTGACCATGGCTGTTTCTTGGAGTAACCAGGCTATTGCCAGATGGATGAGGGTGGCACCAGACTGTCCTGATCTCAACCACTACTTTCTGCCTGATATGAAAACACACAGATGAGTGGCTCCCTATAGGCTCCCCAGTCTTAATCCCCAGTTCTCTAGCATGGGCTCTAACATCCCTTTCTGGGAAGGCTTATGAGAGGTGCACAGCTGTCTTTCAAATGTGTGTATTCTGTATCTGCATACAAATGCCCTGTTGTTGGAGACACCGCTCCCCCGCTGCCAACCAGAAATCTACACAGGCTTTCAGTGAACTGAGACAGACAAGGGGAAGGTAGGTGGCCCCTGCTCAGACTGGATTTATGTGGCTCTGATCGTTAGTCAGATCAGGGTTCCACTCCTACATCCTGGGGTCCTGGAAAGGAGTACTGAGACAATCAGTCAGTTTCACAGGCTTCAAAGAAACCCTTGGTGAAGCTGATCTTTTCTGCACTATTTACCAGCTAGTCTGCGTTTTCTAACAAATTAACATTTGAATCGTGTATTTGATACTGATTTATCGTTCCTAAGTAACAGAAACTACTTCCAGCAACTTTAGACTAAAGCAGGTAATTAGTTGCAGGGATTCAGGCCAGGCTCTGGAGACTTGGAAGTGGGATGATCCCTCCCCTGATCTCTGTACTTCTAAACTTTCTTTTCAGTTTCTTTGTAGCACAGTTCAAATCTGGGATTTTTGAGCAGGAAGAATCTAGTTTCTGCCTGTTCGTGTTTCAGTCACTTAAGGACAGGAACAATTTCAGGGAACTCAAACCAGACCCTCGGCACTCAGCCCTGTGGGTGAGATCTGTGGACAGGACTCCGAGCGCATACCTGCTGTCAGAGCATGGCTTCACTTGCATTAAAACAGCAATCACGACCAAATGACAGTTGAAGATTCATGTAAGATGAATTATATGTTTTGAAGATAGAAAACTAATCTTGATAGAATCTTGATAAACCCTTTGGTTCTGGACTTGAATTCCCCAGACCCCTTACAGATATGTAAAGGGGAGATGGGGTGCTGGTCATTCTAGTTTCTTTTCTCTGGCAATGCTGCACAGGGCCATGAGGACTTTGCTTTGGGCTCAGGTGCTCCTTGTGTCTTCATGAGAAGTAGCCATTGCTTATGATATTCTTGAATAGGTCGCTGAGATGTCATTTGAACTCAGTGCAATCGCAGTATATCATGACAGCAAATATGTAAGCATTGTCTTGTGTGTGCCCACACTCTCCCGAGCAAGGCAGAGATGACTGTCCGAGCCTGAGGCTTAAGAAAGAGCATCAGAAGACTGATTCTTTAGGTGACAGAGAAGACTGAGAGCCAACTGAACAGTGAGCGACTCCAGAGCCAGGTTCAACCTCTGCCATCATCCAAGGCAGAAGTGAAAACATTCCCCTTTGAAGGGGAAGTACAGTTCTTCCAGGAAGAACAAGCCAGCCTTCTCCTGCTGACTGCCTCTGTCCTTGCCACTGTCACACACATTCCTCGTAGTATGGGTGTGTGGAGACAACTCTTGAGAGCCTTTGCATTCTGCTGCTATAGAGGGCATCCGCTCCTCTGTGCTCAGATCTCCCATTAGCTCTGCTATGCTGGTGAAGCTGGGGGTGGGGTGGTTGAGTCACATGAAGTTTAGCAAAATAACAGTCACCAGACCAGAACATTCTTTGAGAAGCCATCATTATGGGGAAGGGGCACTTGCACTCTTTTGTTCTTTATGACTCTAAGATATGTTCTCTGACCTGCCACACTATTTCTTAGCCATGTCATGTTCATCTCTTTAAGAAATAACTGGATGATAAAAATTCAGATGGAAATAGTTTTTTTTTTTTAGATTTCATCTTATGAGACAGGATCTCATCATTATATAGCCATGTCTGCCTGTAACTTGAGATGGAGCAGGCTGGCCTTGAGCTTGCATTGATTCTTCTGCTTCTACCCTAAAGTGTTGGGGCACCAGGTGATGCCACCACACTCAGCCCAGATTTTAATATTAGACTTTACCTGTTTGTTGACATTGAGCCAAGCACTTTATGAATGCACAAGATTCTGAAATGATGCAACTGCAGTTCAATAATATTAAAAAACTTGATTTCTAGGAAGATGGCTCTGGAAGGACAGCACCTGCCTCACGGGCATGAGGACCAGAGTTTAGATGCTCAGGACTGTAAAGCCAAGCAAGATCTCACAAATCTGTAATCCCAGTGCTCCTACGGCAAGATGGGAGGCAGGGACAGGAGAATCCTCTGAGGCCTGTAGCCAGCTACCCTGACTGGGGCAGAAATAGACAGCAAAGATACTCAGACAAGATGGAAAATGAAGACCAACACCCACCAGTGGTCCTCCAAATTCCACAGACTGTAGAGCCTACATTCACCACTCTCACATCTCCCTCCCTTCCTGCCTCCCTCTTTCCCACACACACACATAAACACACACTCACTGTCGAGTTCCAGGCAGTCAAAATTGCATCTGAGCTTCCTGTTGTATTATCATCAGCAGCACAAAACTAGCCTGTGATAAGTATTTAAATAAGGGTTAAGTGAGAGAATTTATCTAGTCTCTAACTCCCTGCTCTCTCCATAATACCATGCTTCACTGGAGACAACACCAAATAAAGCAATAACTTTATCAATGTCAATCATATGTTATAGGAATAATTATAACTGGTGTTCAGAGACGGCCTGCAGACAGCTCTGCCCGCCCCAGCAACAGTTCAACTTCTAATCCCTCAACTGTACAAAGGCATGGATGCCACAGGCCTTGGAGAGAAACTGTAACTTGAGGTTTGGCGGTTTTCTAGGCTATCAGTGTGAGTCTGCTGCTCTTCTGTGATGTTGGGTGATGGTAGCAGTAACCCTCAGTTCCCAGGAGTCAATCACTGATGAGGGGATGAAAAGCCAACACCCTCTCTGCATACTATGTGCCCAGCCTTGATGTTTGGTAGAGTCCACTACAAGTTTCAGCTTGAAGTATTTTCAGCTTATGATGTCTCTGTCAGGACACATCCCTGTTGTGCACTGAGGAGCATCTGTATCCTCTCAGCCGGTGTCTATTGTTACTTGTTTCTGGCACAGGGAGGTCACATGGAGAATATGGAAATTAGTCATCACAAGTCCAAAATTAAGAGCATTTTGTTTGAATGTTGGCATGAAGCTAATGGAAATACCAAAATAGAGTCATTAATTCTGGGGTATTTTTTTCCCTCGGAAAACAATATATAAAATGCAACTTCTCTAAAGAAAAAATTTTTGCATGTCTTCCTGTTAATGTATCTAGTTGAAGTTTATTTCCTGCAAACCTCAACCAAAGTTGCTGAAAGAAAAGAGGGAGACAGATGGCCCCCACTATAAAAATCATCTTTAGGGGAAAGGGCTTCAAATGCCCCCATTCATTCAGTTATAGTCTTGGAATTCAGGATCTAATGATTCATTTGTCTCTTTAGACAACTCAAAAAATTACAATATACACTGCAACCGAAGTCCCTTATAAACCCAACAGCTGCAAAGCCTTTTTATGTCACTGTTCAGAGAAATACTACCTAGGGATTGCTGGGGAAAGTGGTTGTATTGATTAAGAACAATGGCTTACATTAGCTTAGCAAATACAGCTTGGAGTCAACTGCCAAGTAGTAGTTGTTCCTTCAAAGTTTATAAGCTGCCTAGCATTTATCAAAGACTGTGTGTACTATTCATCTTTACCCGTGACTACTCAGTAAGGTACGTGAAGCAAATATATAGACATCTGGCTCCAGGGACTGGCAGAGACATCATAGTTCCAGGTCTGTAAACAAAAGCTCACTGGAGAGTTGAAAGTAGACTTTTCAAATGTTGTTTGAAGAACTGCATAAGAAAAACCTTGTTTTTATAAACCTCATGATTGTATGAGCCAAATATAATATTTACACTCAAGTTTGATACTCACTTGTGGAAGGGTCCCTTCTGGTTCTGATAGATATTGAAGACCTGTATTCCAAAACTGGAAATGCATGCAAACATTTTCATATAATTTGAGAAGGTGTGCAAATGCAAATCTTCATAGTTAACATATCTTAGTTAAGAATGTAAATCTCACTTTCATTTAGGGATTACATGAGACTATTTAGGCTTTGACTTATATGTAAACATGACTTTTATTTGTCTGGTTTTCTCTTTAACCCTATTTTCCATTACCTAAGCCCAAGTGCCTAGAGCATGACTATATAACATTTGAGGAAAGTTATTCTAGCATTATGGTATTTGATACCATGCCATTCTACTTTACCTTTTTTAAAATTTCTCCTACACAATTAACCATAGTACTCACATTGTATAGGTGTCCTGAACAAGTTGTGGGTCTTTCTATTATATGGTTGCATCTTAAGCCTTAAAGTTGTATTTGGAAAACAGGAAGGTATTAGACTAGAACGTATAATTATAATTTTGAGGTATCATTTTTTATTTTGCCAACTAATTCTATCATGACATCAGTTAGTTAAAATAGCTTGTGTGTGACTGACTACCTTTGCCTTTCTTAGACAGGTGACATTTATCTGATATACCCTGTATGAAACAAAGGGCTCATAAAATATAAACCTGTCTTAAGGAATTCACAAATACACTTGGAGAGAGATCTGTCCATGATATAGACAGTAAAATAAGAAAATGCTGGATTATTTATTTTAGATACAGAGTACAGGCAAGCCTGTTAATTTGAACTAATGTTGACTTCCAGTAAAGAGTACAGCTGATGTTTCTCGGAGTGTGTTCCCAAGCTTATCTGAGAAAAAGCTAGTTGTATGACACATGAATGTCTCAGAAAGTACACCAGAGAGTCTAGATCTAGAAGCTCATTGGGTATTCCTAGAAAGAAAAGATCTTGAGAAATAGATGTGATATGAGTAATGAGGGGCAGCATAGAGTCTCCTGTACCACAGTCACTAGGGAGCTGCCGAAATGTATTGAGTCTCATCTCTCTCCTATGAAACCAGAGAGTTGGGATTGAGGACCCTGGCTCACTGTACATTTACAGAAGGTTATTTTTATGCACAGCAAGTAAGGTATGAAAACCCCCATCTACACAGATATGATCAAGAGAGAAGGCAAACATCACTACCTGCTATGACAGATATTAAATAATAAATTGCTTTGAGGTCATTGAGTTCAATCTCAAATTTTGACAACTTAAAAAATGTGTTCTAAGATTGCGTGTACAATGACAGCTGCCAGGTTTACATTTGTAGGACTCAATAGAATGAGCAGCTGATGTTTATAATATTGTCACTTAGGGTCCCATTATGTCATGCCAAGCACATGTCTACTAACAACCATGATTTAGATGACACAAATTCCTTCACATACACATAGGTGACTTTGTATTTATTAAAATGTAGAAAAAGGCCAGGTGGTGGTGGCGCATGCCTTTAATCCCAGCACTCAGGAGGCAGAGCCAGGCGGATCTCTGTGAGTTCGAGGCCAGCCTGGTCTACAAAGCGAGTTCCAGGAAAGGCGCAAAGCTACACAGAGAAACCCTGTCTCAAAAAAAAAAAAAAAAGTAGAAAAAGTGGAGGCATTCTACCTCAAATTCCATAGGATAAATCAAAAGAAAAATAATTATGTCAATAATTTGACACATAGCTGAGGTAAAAAATACAAAGCAGCCCAATTGTTACTAGCTGAAGCACTTTCCTTGCTAGAGTTGATTGATTATCAAAGGTGATAATTAATTCCTTATACTCATTTCTATGAGTTTATGAGTTTCATAAACCATGACAGCATTGTCCTGAGAAGAATCTACAGATCCTAGACAGTCCCTGATGAAAAAAATTTCTATTTATTTTTCCTCAGGAAAAAAATGAAAATATTCTTAAGAGAAACAAAAAGGAAATTTACTTTTATTAAATTTCTACTAAGACCCTGATCAATTATGTAATTTCTTATTTAATACTCAAAATAATAAGGGATGTGAGATAACTTTGAGTTATTGTCTGTAGCCATATCAGAGGAGCAGCAGGTGGGAATTGAAGTTCAGGTATCAGCCCACCAGGAGGAAAATCCCTGATGGCTGAATCTCAGATAGGCAAGGCCTCGAGACCACAGACCCTGAATGTCTTTTGCTTCTGCTGTGCCTTCACATGTTTGCTGCTGCCATTTTCCTCTGGTATCTGGTATGATATGAATGGGTATGGAGATCCCCACTGTCTATAATATAGTGTGTTTATCTCATGAAAACATCCCATTCTACTGAGCATTTTGCCTGTGGATTATTATGAAGATGATTCCTTCCTAGGCCATACTGTCTGGTTGATAATAATAATGTTAGTTTATACAGAGTTTTAATGAATAAAAATATATACAAAGAAGTGTCATACAGCAGGAATACATGAGTTTCTATTAAGGAGCCATATAGACTGTAGCTTAGATTAGTGATTAAGAAAGACAACTGAGTCCCAGTAGCTCAGCTAGTTTAAATTCTATTAATGTTAATGCTGAAAGATACAGTCACAGGTTTCAGTGTGCATCATTAGCTGAAACAAAGCCTTAAAATAACTTCAGGTTAGATCAGATGTTTTGATAATAGCTTTGAGATCAAAAACCCCAGAAAACAATCTAAAGTTCACAAGGACACATAGCTGAGGTCAAAAATACAAAGCAGCCCAATTGTTACTAGCTGATGCACTTTCCTTGCTAGAGTTGATTGATCATCAAAGGTGATAATTAATTCCTTATACTCATTTCTATTATCAGTCTCCTGATATAAAAAACTATTGATGAGTGGGTATGCACCCTAAAGGTTTAAAGTAGAACTGACTGATTCTTTTTCATAAATATAAGTTTAGGTTTGTGATTCCTTTAAGATTCCTTATATGATTACCTTTCAAGATAAGTAATAAGGTAATTGGCCCTTTCTTTGTAACTACAAAATGCAGCCTGCCAGTAAAAGACCTGACTGAGAAGAATACCTTGCTTGCCTACACAGTTAACCTATAACAAGAGTGTGATTGTTTTTCCCCTAAGGCCCTCAGATTAAAAAAAAAAGTCAGAGTATGCGCTGAGTCCACAGATTCACTTTGAGCTGTGCGCTGCTGAAACCTGGTTCTCCGAACAGCAAAAAGTTACTTTCATAGACAATAAACAAAATCTGAAAAACACTTAGATGACTCTGTTAAAATCTTATGGCTTAGCTGTTAAGGAGTAAAGCCTGACCTTCAACAATCCTACTCTGTGTTGCTCTGCCTGTCCATGCACAGTGCCTCTGAGGACAGCAAAATCTCTAGATAGTTTCTCTAAAGCCAGGATGTTCTCTCTGTTCAATTTTACAGGCAGCAGGCCCCAGCCAGGTGGAGTCTACCAATATCACCCTCCCAGTGACCCCTGAAAACCCACAAGTAGCATGGTGACAAGTAGCATGGTGCAGTGGTTATCAAGGCAGATTCTGGTTTGACAGTGACCAGCAGCCATAAAGTACTTAACCAGCATGCTGAGACTGTTTCCTTAGTTACAAAATGAGAGTGTGATCTCCCTCCTGGAATGTGCTCTGTGTGTGTGTGTGTGTGTGTGTGTGTGTGTGTGTGTGTGCCTTTCTCTCTGTCTCTGTCTTTGTCTGTGTGTGTGTGTTTGTATAGGTGTGTGCATGTGTGTGCATGTGTGTGTGTGTGTGTGTGTGTGTGTTAAATATTTGTCTCATATTTGGCCCATTCTGGTCTTGAACTAACATCCTCATGCCTCAGCCTCCTGAGTTTATTATACACCACCACAGTCAGATAGATAGATAGATTTCTTAACAAAACACCCCCAGTTTATCTGTTCAGGTCAGTGAACTACACAAATGCAACTGGTTACTAAATGGCCACCGTTTTAGTCTATCTCGAGTCCAATTCTCATCTCAGCAACTGATCATTTGCTTTCTGTCTCAATAGATTGACCTTTTCAAAACTCTCCTACAAATGGCAGCCTACAGTGCTGTTTGTAGCTTTTGTCAGTAGTTCAACCCCTACTTTTGCTGGACTTTGAGGTGGTCATTTTTGCCTACAGTGATGCTACTGTAAATACCCAGCACAATGGTATAGACACTTTTCTTGGACAGAGACCTAAAGCAGAATTGCCAAACCATCTATCTATCAATCATCTATCTATCATCATCATCTATCTATCATCTTGTATATATCTAATCATCATCTATGTATCTATCTATGTATCTAGTTATCAAGAACATGCTGAGCTTTTTAAGATTTTGACAAACTGTTCAAAGAAGAGGTATCATTTTGTATTCTTGTCACGTTCTACAACATCATGACACTTGTTAGTATGTTAATATTTACTATGCCAGTGGATATGCAGTAGTTTTTTTTTACTTTCATTTATCAATAATTCTGAGCTTTATTTTTGTAATTTTTGTGTATATTCATTATTTTTTGAGTATTTTAATATTACATATTTTATAAAGCATCAGTTCAAATTATATTTCTTTTGTGGCTTGTTTTATAGTCAAACATATGATTATCCTGATAAATAATCCATACATACCTCAAAAAACTTCAGTTTTCTGGTTTTGTTTTGTTGAGTGTTCTACACAAGTCAAGTTGGTTAATAGTACTATTCAGGTTTTCTCTGTTCTGATTGTTTCTATAAATCATAGAAAAAGTTATAAATATAAACATCTAGGGAGATAGCTCAGCAGATAAAGTGCTTGCTTTGCATTGAAGACCTGAATTCAATCACCAGCATCCATGATTTTTTAGTTTGTTTGGTTTTTAAGATAACTGGGCTGGCTTATGTTTATAATCCCAGTTTTGGTGAGGCAAAAACAGGTGGATCTCTGGAGCTTATATGCTAGCAAGTATAGCTACTTTGTGAGTTCTAAGCTACTGAGAGACCATCTCAAAAATATAGATTGATAACTAGATACATAGATAGATACATGGATGATGATTAGATATATAGAAGATGATAGATAGATGATGATAGATAGATGATTGATTGATTGATTGATTGATAGACAGACAGACAGACAGGATGACTGATGCATGGGGATAACACCTGACCTTGTTCTTTGGCCTCACATGCCTGCACATCATATACAAACATACATGTACACACATATGTATTTAGACACATATATACAGACATTGGTTTGCCTGTTTCTTTTCATTCAGGAGGGGTTTGTAGCAAGTACTAGGTATATGCTGCCTTGCTGGAGAGCATATATATTCATAATATTTTAGGTTCTTGCTAAAATTGCCTTTTGAAAAGGATAAGACATCATTTTTTTGTCTCCAGAGTTTTCTGGGTTTCTCATCTGACCTCCCAGAGCTCTTCTGTGTTTCCTGTCTGCCTGTTACATCTTTTAACTTCCAATTCCTTTGTGTTGATGGATTTAAATGTGTCTTTACAGAGAGTACACTTGATTATGGCTTATGAGCTCCTGTCTAGAAGTCACTGCTTTATGGACTGGACCATTTGTTCTTGTCAGAATGATTTTTATAAGGTTACATCTAGTTCTTACTTCACTGTTGGCTACTTCTCTGAATTCTCACTTCTCTCTCAATTCTCTTCTTTCATGGAAAGTGAGTTTGGGGGAATGCTGGTTACTTTCTTTATGGAACTTGTATTTGTATTTCTTAACAATTGTCTGTTTTAAACTTATACTCTATTTCAAATTCTGATTTTTTTTCTCAGTTAAAAATATGAACGTTACAATGAGATGGCTCCTTCTATATATTCTCTTTTGCCTTTGTGTCTTATATGAATGTTTCATGTTGTAAGTTTCAAGTTCAACAATAAAAGTATCACTTCTTGTTGTTTTATTTTATTAAACTTTCTTTTTATTCATTCTTTGTGTCTTTTACATCATTCATTACCATTCATTTCCCATCCCTTTGTATCTGCCCTCTGCCCTTGCAACTGCCCCTTCCCACAAAGTAAAATAAAATAAAATTTAAAAGAAAAAAAGGAAAAAAAACTCATCATGGAAGCTGTAGTATGACATAGTGAATCATGTAGTAAACCTTTTCATCTATAAATTTTTATGTGCAAGTGTTCATTGCAAAGAGTCGTTGGTCTGGTTCGAGGCCTCTGGTTTCTGCTACACTATCAATGCTGGGCCCTCACTGGGACTCCTCTTGAATATCCTGTTGCTGCCCTGTGTCATGGAGATCCTGCAGCTTTGGGTCTGCAAGACCAGAACCTTCATGTGCTCCAGCAGATCATAGACGGGGTGGATGTTGGGATGGGCCAACTTATAACCCTTGTTCTGGGCCTGGGTAGTTGTAGGGTTGGTCAGCTCGCCAGCTCTCCCCTGTTGTCACCACTAGGGTGAACTCTCCAGCATTGCCCTGGCTGGTTCACCCCTTGCAGAGATGAGCAAGGGGCGGGGCCGGTTCTCCTGCTTTCATGCCCTCAGGGTCTGTTCTCTCACACCTACACCTTCAGGGCCAGCTTTACTGTGTTGCCCAGGTATAGTATAGGGGCCACTCTCCTGAGTACTGCAGAAAGACAGCTCTCCTGCTCTAATGACCCCAGGGCCAGCTCTCCTACCTGCCTCAAGTGGTGAGTGGTGGTAGTGGGGGCATCTCTCCCGTACCCACAGCACCATATGGCAGATAGGAGATCTGGTCCTGGCCCTCATCTGCCAAAAGTTGATTTTTTTTTTTAACTTAAGCATTTGTATATTTTAAAGAAATTAGGAAAGATGGTGTGTGAATTCAAGTATAGGTATATACACATGTATGGGTATGCTTATACACATAAGTATACACACATATACATGTAAATTTACATGTTTATATATCCACATTTTTGGTTTTAGTTTTGGTTTTGGTTTTTTCCTCGACAGAGTTTCTCTGTGTAGCCTTGACTGTCCTGAAACTCACTCTATAGAGCAGGCTGGCCTCAATCTCAGAGATCTACCTGCCTCTGCCTCCCGAGTGCTGGCACTAAAAGCATGCACTACCATGCCTAGCTATATATATCCACATTTCTGATGCTAACTATTCCTTCATCTGAATTTCAGGAAACATATGGTTTCATTTCTTTTAACCAAAAGGACTTCATGTTTCCTATAACAAAGATCCATTAGCAATTAATTTTTCAGTTATTTGCTTATCTAAAAATGACTTTATTCTACCTTCACTTTCAAAGAATTATTTCTTTTTTTTTTTTTTTTTTTTTTTTTTTTTTTTTTGGTTTTTCGAGACAGGGTTTCTCTGTGTAGCTTTGTGCCTCTCCTGGAACTCACTTGGTAGCCCAGGCTGGCCTCGAACTCACAGAGATCCGCCTGGCTCTGCCTCCCGAGTGCTGGGATTAAAGGCGTGCGCCACCACCGCCCGGCTCAAAGAATTATTTCTATGGAAAGAGTTCTTGATTGTCAGGATGTTTTTCTTTCATATTTAAATATCAAACTATAATATCTCACAGCCTCCATTGTTTCTAATAAACAGCTAGTCATTATTCAATCATTGTTTTCCTATATGTGAGAAGTCATTTTAGTCTTATGGCTTCAAGATTTTGTTACCTTTTAAAAATGTGACTGTCCTATATTGTGACTTCCGATATTAATGCTTATTTCCCTTGACTTATCATGATGTGGATTAATTGAACTTCTGAGGTCAGTAAGTTAATATTGATCACCAAATTTGTATCATTTTCTTTAAAATGTACTAACGTTTTCTTTCTACTCCTAGGACTTTATGCATATATCATAGTACTGGATACTGGGCAACGGATCTGAGGCTCTGCTCATTTTCTTCATTTTGTTTGTATTTTTATTGGACATCTGAAAATGACCAATCTTCTCATTAGTCACCGTGTTAAAGTTCTACATTTATTCTTTACTTGTTTATGTAAGTGTATCACTACAACCTGACATTCAGTCACTGATTTTATTTTAATTTCCTATCTTTCATGTGGGATCATTAAGTTGGGATTTTTTGTTGTTTTATTTTGTTTTGTTTTATGTCTTGACACCACAGACAATAATAGGGTCAACATTTTGTTTTGGCTAAAACATTACACATCTGTGACTATTTTAGTCTCAAAAAGTGCTAATTAACTCAAAGAATGTGCACTTTGATTAATTTCCTTCCATTATATTCAGAATGTCTACACTTCTTCCATTGAGACATGAAAATCCTTATTCACCAGGCACTTACCAATGCATGAGCTTAAAGAATGCTTTCAAGAGCTTTCATAGTTTAGTGGTGTAGAGATTTTTAAATTCTTAGACTTCTCTGAATTTCTCCAATTTCTGTTGTAGTATTTCTCTTTTCATCTCTAATTTTATTAATTTGGATCCTATTTTTCTTTCTTTTGGTTAGTTTGGCTAAACGTTTGTCAATATTCTTAATCTTTTCAAAGTGACAACTCTGTGTTTCATTGAATTTTTTAGCATATTTTTGTTTTTATTTCTATTTCATTCATTTCAGGTCTAATTTTGATTATTTCTTCTTGCCTCCTTTTTTAATGTTGATTTGTTTTTGTTTTGGGGGGCCTTCAAGTGCATTGCTAAGTGATTATTTGAGATTTACTTTTATGTGGGGACGTACTGCTGTACACTTTCTCTTATGACTGTCTTCATTGTGTCCCAAAGATTCTGACCTGCAGTATTTTCATTTTCATCCAGTTCTAGGAATTAAATTTCTTTTCCTTCTTGATTTCTTCCCTTCATCCAGTTTTGGTTTAGTAGGGTGATGTTTAGCTTTGTATACTTTCTGTCTTTTTTTTTGTTATTGATAAACAGCATTAATCCATGGTGTTTGATAGAATAAAGGATGTGATTTCAAATTTCCTGTATTTTTTGAAGTTTGTTTTGTATCTTAATAGTGGTCTGTTTGGGAAAACTTCCATGGGCTGCTTAAAGAATGTGTATTCTTAAGTGTTTTTGTGGAATGTTCTGTAGACATCTGCTAGGACCATTTTCATTTTCATATGTTGTCATTTTACTCCCAAGTTTCCCTGTTTAGTTTTTTTTTATCAGATGCCTCTGTCTGTTGGTGAGACGTGGGTATTAAAATTACCCACTATTACTATGTTGGTGTCAGTCTGTGGTTTTATGTCTCATAGTGTTTCTTTTATGAAATCAGATATTCCTCTGTTTAGTGCATGTGTTTAAGATTGTAATATTCTGTTGTTGGATTTTTCCTTTAATGAGCATAAAATAGCCCTTATCATCTCTTCTGATTAGTTTTGGTTTGATGTTAATTTTTTCAGGCATTAGAGTAGCTACACCTGCTTATTTCTTGGTTCCATTTGCTTAGGATACCTTTTACCCTTTTCTGTCCATGCATTTACCCTACGGTGGTAGCTGTCTTTGGTGGTGAGGTGTGTTTCTTGGAGGCAGCAAAAAGATGGCTACTGTTTTCTGATCTATCCTATGTGTCTCTTTATCTGAAAGGTGAGACCATTAAATATTGAGTTATTACTGTACAACATGTATTAATTCTTGTCGTTTTATTGGTTTCATGGTGTTCTATTAGACTTGATTTGATTCAGTATTCTGGAATTCATTTCTTCCTTGTGCTTTGGACATGTTTAATCTGTTCAGACCTAGGTATTCCTCCCAGTATCTTCTGGAGAGCTGGCTTAGTGGCCATAAACTCTTCATCTGTTTTTAATCATAGAAAATTTCCCTTTATCCTTCAATTATGACTGATAGTTTTACTGAGCATAGTAGTCTGGGCTGGTATCTATGTTTTTTCATAACTTGTAGAACATTGGTCCAGTCCCTTCTGATTTTCATGGTTTCCACTGAAAAATCTCCTGTCATTCTGATGGGCTGGCCTTTGAATATGAGTTGATTTCTGTCTCTTGCTGATTTCAATATATTTCTTTGTTCTGTACTTTCAGAATTTTGACTATTACATGACATGGGGAGTTTCTTTTCTGGTCCTATTTGGTGTTCTGTATGCCTCTTGGATACTGATAGGCATTTCTTTCTTTAGATTTAGGGAAATTTTGTTCTATGATTTTGTTGAAAATATTTTATATGCCTCTGATTTGAGTCCTTCTCCTTCTGGACTTATTATTCATAGGACACTTTTTATAGTGTCCCAGAGTTCTTTCATGTTCATGTGTTGGGATTTTGGGGCCAGTCTAACTTTTTCTTTGATTGAATGATCAAATTCCTTTAAGTTGTCTTCAAACTCTGATATTCTCTCTTGCATTCCATCCAATTTATTGGTGAGGCTTTCTTCTAAAGTTTTGGGTTGAATTTCTGAATTTCTCATTTTAACTTTTGTTTCATTTTGGCTTTTTTCACAGATTCTATCTCTTTATTAAATTCTGTTTTCATATCTTAAGTTGCTCATTTAGTTCAACTGTTTGTGCTTTCCCCATCTTCATTCTGGCATTTATTCACATCCTCTTTAAGATCTTTGATCATGCTCATTGCTTTTTTTTCCAAAATAATTGTCTTGTATGCCATCCAAGTAATTTTCCTCAGGGAAAAGTACTATTTTTTGTAGAGATTTGCTGTTTTGATTATTCATGTTTGTGTAATGGTAATTGGACTTGAGCATCTGGAGTGAGGTTGCTGATACTGTTTCTTGGTATGAAAATCTTACCTTTCTTCTGTTGAATGGATGTTTAAAATGTTTCCTATTATCCCTACTTGTCTGTGACTGACCAGCTTTATGAGGTTCATGGTTCCATCTTCGGACAATTCAATATTGATGTTGAAATGGGTTTTCAGAAGCAGTCCCAGATCAAGTCAAGCTAAAGGGGGGTGAGAGGTCTAAGCCTGGGAGCAGGCTTTCAGTAGACTTAGAGGATTCTCACAGTCAGTCTTCAGGAGACTGTAGGAATCTGAGGGTGGTTCTTAGGGTTTTTCCTTGGGTAAAAGGTGGTAGTGGGGTTGATAAGAGTCTGGAATTTCCTACCTTGAGGTGAGCAGAAGGCAGTTGTATCTTCAAGTGAGTCTTAGAGGTAATTGGAGTTGCCAGGGTGGGTCCCTGGCTAGAGATGGGACCAAGGTCACTTTGGTGAGTGTGGATGAGGTTAGTAGCAAGAGTTAGGCATCTGCCCACTGTTTGTAGGAAGATACACATAAAAATGGGGACTATGACAACACCCACTACTCATCCTGCCAATTCCAGCCATCCCTGTTGTGAACTCTTGATTCCTTCTCTATGCAGACACTAGACTCCTCTGCCAATTGCATGCATCCCCCTGATCTAAGGACCATCCCTCTCCTGGGAAGGGTATGAGACCCACATGAGCAGCTTCATTGACTCCTGTGACTTGCCTAGGCGCCATGTGTAGATAGAAGGACTTGTTCTGTGGGTAATATTGAGCTCCCATGTTAGGGGGTGAGAACAGAGGTGCTCAGGCAAGTGTGTATGACAGTAGGCATGCAGGTGGCCTCTCTACCTGACGGGTATATATGTAAAGAGGTGCAAAATGGCAGACAGAGCAGGTAGTCCTTTATCAGGTCCTAATTATAGCTTCTTGTTGAGTTGGTCCTTCATTGACATATAATGACCATCTTTGTTTCTTTCACAGCTTTTGGTTGAAAGTGCTTTGCCTGATATGAATATAGGTACTCCTGTCCATTTTTGTTTTCCATTTATGGGATTTACATTTTTAAACTCTTTACTTTCAGTCTGTGCATGTCTTTTGACTAGCAAATTCAATCCACTCGGTCCATGCCAATGGCCTCTTGCCATTTCATTATCTTCTGCTTGTTTTCTGTATTGTTTTTCTTTCTACCTTCTTGTTTGTTTTTGTGATGGGATGGTTTTCTGCCATGCCAAGATGTGATTCTCTGCATATTCTGTGAGTCTGTTCTTCTAAATTGTGTATATTTTCATGATGGCTGTTGTCACCCATTTGGTTTTAGTATAGAACTCCCTTAGCCATTCTTGTAGGTTTGGTCTGATAGTGATGACATCTCTTAATTTCTTCCTATCCAGAAAAGGCTTTGTTTTCTTTATTTCTGAAGGAAATATTGCTGGATATGGCATTGGTTGAAAGTTTCATTATTTCAGTGTTTCAAATGCTCCATCTCATTCTCTTCTGGTGTGTAAGATTACTGCTGAGAAATCTGAGAACTCAAATGAGCATTTCATGTGTGTGACAATGCTTTTTCCTTAATGCTGTTTTTAGAGTGCTCTCTTTGTCCTATACTTTTGACCTCTTGACTGTAATATATTTTGGTGAAGGTCTTTTTTCCCCTGAATCCTGTTAGGGTCCTTGGAGATTCTTGGATCTAGTTATTTCTAGCCCTTTGAAGATTTTGAAGTTTTCAGCAATAATTTTTATAAAATAGGTTTTCAATATCTTTCATTTCCCCTAGAATTCCCCTCTTGTAAATACTTTCTCATTTAATTGAGTCATAAACTCTGCAAAGTATTGATATGTAACTGATACCCTAGATGAAGCTGCAGGAGGCCATTCTGCACTGTAGCAGTGAGAATGAGACCACTGCTATACCTCTTTGTCTGTGGAGCAAGAGCCATGATTGTAAAGAGTACCTTTTTGTGCAAAGTGCAGTAACAACAGATAAACATGTAAGCTCACAGATGGACGTTTGGACAGAAGTATTACATGTAAAGAAGGGAAACCTGTATTCCAAGAGAATCTGAATTCATAGTACTGTTGCCACCAGGTAATCATCTCTAGGAAATGGTATCATACCCAAGAACTTAATAGTTAATTTTCGCTCACAGAGGCTGTAGCCAGGCATGCTCTGATAAATAAATATCTATCACTGTGGGTGTTTGTGAGAGACCAGCTCCGACCTGCTCCCACCTTTCCTTTTGAAGAGTTCTTGGGTGGAGGAGAGAGGAATGAGGAAATATTAGGTAGAAAGATAGACCTAGATGACAAGGAGAAAAACAGAGACACAGGATAGCTTCAGGAGGGCCTTGGGTCAATACCCAGCCACTCCTAGGAATATTTAAAATGGCTTTTTATAATATGCCAAGGGGAGAGGCAAAATCCTCCCCCTTGAAATATCAAAGCACACTGTACAGCCAAGTGTAGACTCTTCCAAACACCTGGTAAACACATCCATGGTCAAATTATCTCCTTATATAGTCTTGTTGGGTAAAGCAAGCTCAGATTCTCTGAACCTGAGTAAGGTCTCATTAGATGGCCTCTGTGGGCCCCCACATATCACCAAGCCCACATATAGCCTCCATCACTGCCATCATAACCATTTTATGAGCATACTGGGCATTAGCAAGAGTGACTGTGGCACGTTGTTTTATGAGTTGTCTTCTATTTAGGATAGTCTTTGCACATTTGCAAATTCTTTGATACTACGGCAGCCATCAGAAGCTAACAAGGAGCTATAGCTGTGTATTGTGTTATTTTTAATCATTTTGGAGTTCTGACTAATTTTTCTCTTCCCACTTGCATGGGTCCTTGCTAATTTGTGTGACTTTTACAGTTCTGCATATTAACAGCATGCTGTGATTACATGGGTTTCAATTTGAAGCAAAGAGACCAACACTTTTATGCAGCCCCACAATTTAGTGGTGAAGAAATAACTCTAATTTCTTCCTAATGAGTGTGTGCTTTCTGCTGCCACCTAATGAACTCATCAACCAAAGGTCGGCATTTCTGTTTGATATGGTTTTAATGCAAAATGCCTACCATGCCAGCTTTGGAAATAACAGAACTAAGGAAGACATGGTTTATATTTCTTAAATTATGTCAAGAAAGATAAGCTTCACTATTTCAGCATCTTACTTAGAAAAATTCTTATTATCATTAAAATGCTTTACAGAGAAATTTGGTTAAATAAACTGGCCAGGCAGTGGTGGTACACGCCTTTAATCCCAGCATCAGGAGGCAGGGACAGGTGGATCTCTGTGAGGTTGAGGTCAGCTGGTTCTACAAAATAAGTTCCAGGACAATCAGGGTAGTTACAGAGAAATCCTGTCTTAAAAAACTCTGTGTGTGTGTGTGTGTGTGTGTGTGTGTGTGTGTATTTTATATATACTTTTTGTATATTATATGTATGTGTGTATGTATGTGTGTGTATTTTATATATACTGTTTTGTATATATATGTGTGTGTGTATTTTATATATACTGTTTGTGTGTGTATGTGTGTGTGTATTTTATATATACTGTTTGTGTGTGTGTGTGTGTGTGTGTGTGTGTGTGTGTGTGTGTGTACAGATTGTGTGGAGTGCATTATGTTAGACTGGTGAGAAGAAGTTATGTTCTCAACAGCGGCCGGCACACACTTCACTCTTGAACAAGTAAAACATGCATTCCTCACACCCAAGTCTCACCACTCTCCCTTTCATTAAATTTGCTTTTCATCTCTTCACAGGCAACTGCTAAGACAAAACACAATGTGTTAATTAAACAGCTCCAGATAGTTCATAAGGGAATTATATCTGAGCATATCTAGATTGGTGACAAACTCCAGGTTGAGTTTAAACTAATTGACTTGTATTTTGGTCTCAAACAGTTAACCCTTGCAAGTAATAGCCTTCTCCTAAAATGGACCTGCCCCTACCACTTTATTATTTTCCCTAAAAGCCTAAATGTTCTCTGAAATCCAATCAGCATCATAAAGTGCTGAGCAGACAAAACACTGGATACATTTTAAAAGTATAATTCGGTGGAGTAACTTGGTAAAGTATTTGACAGAGATACTTGTATTTGCATTTATTCCAAAAGACATCATAGTCATGCAATATGATAGGGCTGATGGCAATTGAGTGGGACTTAGGATTCTAAGTTCCCTTGAGTTATTAAAGGATCCAGGCTCATCACATCTTTCTGTCATCTTTTTTCTTTTTCAAGACAACATTTCTCTGTGTATAGCTCTGGCTGTCCTGAAACTCACTCTGTAGACCAGGCTGGCCTTGAACTCACAGAGATCTGCCTGCCTCTGCCTCCCGAGTGCTGGGATTAAAGACATGTGCCACCACACCAGGCTCTGTCACCTTTGTAGATCTCAAAGTTTTGCAGTGGACCATCTTCACCTATCAACAAAAGAGAAGGTGAAGAGACCAAGCCTGCAAAAGGCATAGAACACTTCCACCTGTATTTCATTCACCAGCCTGGCCATCCAGTCCATCAAATGAGGAAGGAAAGACAAGAATGCATGCCAACGAAAGACAAGAATGCATGCCAATGAAAGACAAGAATCAAAGAAATTGGTGCTGACTATTGCTCTTAGTCACAGCCCCAGCTATAAATCCAAATTACGAACTCTTTTCAAACATGAATATGTGGCCAACAGGTGTGGTTATTGTATGAATACCATCTTTCTTCCTTTGTTTTTGTGAATGGTAGAGTGGCTGATAAATGTTTAGAGTTACCAGAATGTAAATTTTAACTTAATGTGTAGGGGGGGTTGTTTGTTTTTGTTTCCATTTTTTTGTTTTTCTGTTTTTCAAGACAGGGTTTCTCTGTGTAGCCCTGGCTATCCTGGATCTTGCTCTATAGACCAGGCTGGCCTCGAACTCACAGAGATCTACCTGCCTCTGCCTCCAGAGTGCTGGGATTAAAGGCATGCACCACCATGGCCCAGCAATGTGTGGGGTTTCATTCTCCAGGAAATATTATTTAAACACTAGTTACTCATCACATGTGTTTTATTTTTAAAAACCAATTTTTACATTAATACTTTTTTAGTATCATGCTAACTATGTCAGACAGTTATATAGGTTGGTTTTCAGTATTTGTAGGTTCTTCATCTGTGCATTTATCTAAACTGGAGTTGAAAAATATTTCAGAAGATTGTATCTTAACTAAACATGCACAGATTTTTTTTACTTGTCATTATTCCCTAAAGTATGATAGTTATTTACAAAATACTTACAGTGTCTCAGCTGTAAGTAATCCTGAGATGGTCTAACTATATGGGAAGATGTACATAGGTTATAAGGAGTACCAACACTTTATAGATGGGACATGAGTCTCTATAACATTCATGTCTATTGGGGAGGTACTAGTTTCAGTTCTCATGGATATCAATGGACAACTGTATTTTCCATGCCATGCTCATATTCTCTGGCACTGTATTATCTTTTAAAATATATTTCATATTTGAATATATATTTTGTATACTCTGCTATTTACCCAAAAGTTAAATATTCACTGAAGTTGGTATTAACCCCATTGATCTATTCTTCATCACAAACTTCTTAACTTGTTTTTAAAAAATCCAATGTCTCTCCTTTTTCCTTGGTTATTTTTAGGTGAGGTGTAGATGTAATGGTCTTATTAAATAAGAAACACAGAGCCAAATGCAGAGTTAAAAGCCCAAGAGGTGAGAGAAATAGCTAAGAGCTGAGACTAAAATGTCCTTCTTACCACCCGCTGCCACTGTCCTTACCCTCAGAAAGAGACCTACTTCCTGTGTGTCTGTCTTTTTATTGACTTTCTGCTCTGCCTTCTCATTGGTTGTAAACCCAACCACATGACCTCCTCGTCACTGCCTGTCTATACAGACCTCCAGGTCTCTATGGTTGGTATTGAGATTAAAGGCGTGTGTCTCCATGCTGGCTGTATCCTTGAACACACAGTGATCTGCCTGTCATGTGATTGAGATTAAGGGCATGTGCTACCACTGCCAGACTTCTACTATGGCTTGCTATTAGCTCTGACCCCCAGGCACTTTTATTTATTAATGTACAAATAAAATCACATTTCAGCACAAATAAAATATCACCATATTTCCTCCTTTCTATTTTAATAAAAAGAAAAAAGGAAAAAGGCTATAACTAATATAAGAAAAACTATATACAAAAAGTACAATAACTATATACAATATATACAAGCAATAAATACCTAAACAATGTCTAGTCCATTTGCATTTGACATATTCAGAGAAAATAATTCCATTATCTATCCTATTTTGGTGAGTCCAAAATGTACCCGATTCACTTTCTATCCTAACTTATATTACTAACAGAACTATCTTATAATGTCTTTCAAATTTACACACTTACACCTCTTTAGTGAGTTTCTTTTCTGAAATTCTTAACAAGGAAAACTATAGCTGTAACTATCTAATCTTCAACTCCCTCAGAGACCCAAGAAGGAAATAATATTACCTAAAAAAATAAAAACAGGAAGTGCATGCAAGCGGCTTCCAAAAAAGTTGTGAGTTGACAGAAACAGCCAGCTACCTGGACAGTCACCCAAGGTTTCTCTGCAGCATTGGGGCATCATCTTCCACCTATAGGCTTAGCGTATCTGACAGACTCATTTATGAAGTAGGATGTACACAAGGCCAACAGTTCGACCTCACATTTGGTGAGAGTAGTACATGTACCAGAAACACCTGAATTCCACTAGTGTCATGTTATGACTCAGGATTTTAAATTCTGGAAATTGTTTATTTATTTATATGTATATTTATTTATTTATTTTGAATTGAGCTGTCCATTCTTCTTGGTTTGTGTGTGTGGCTTCATCTCGGCATCCCATTTTTCTCCGCATTATCTTCTCATCTTGTGGGTGGCTTCAACTCTTATTAAATGCCAGTCTACCATTGAGAGGTTAGAGTCTGTCAGCCTAGTTACTCTTTCAAGAATAACTGTTTCAGCTGCTGTTCCACTGCACATCAGAAGCCATCGGCCCACTGCCTGTTCAGCTGCCTTTGAAGAAAGGAGTACTGTACCTTTTCCGCATTGCAAAAGCCACTTCAGGGATGGTGCCATATTGTCCTGGCCTCAGAGGATGCCTGTTGCTAAAGCCACAACCACACTTGTCTTGGCAAGAATCGGTAGTCCTTTGTTATGTGTTCTGTCTGTCCATTTTGTCCTGTTTGTCAGCAGTCGATTCGAGGATACCTTGTTGTTCAGTGGCTAACTTTTGCCACAATGAAAGTTAACTCCATATGCAGTTTCTTCAATGCCCATATTTTCTCTGAAGTAGATTGGTACTGCCAGGAGCCGACATGTCTCATAGTCATAAGAAAAAAAGAAAAAAATTTTAAGTTATTAAAACGTTTTAAATGCCATATTCTGTAGATCTCTGAAGGATCTGAAGATTATCTGTCTGTCTAAAATATATCTGCTCAATCTTGAAAACATACCTAATATGACTACAAGTTCTATTGTAATGTCTAACTACTAACTTTCATTTCTTCATATCCTAATAGTTGGTAATAATAACATTCAAGGATCAGCAAATTGCATTACATTGTTAAATGAACAGCATAAGTACAATATCTTGAACAAGATTAGAAATATACGTATAGCATTTTCTAACAATACCAATCTCAATATATATAATTTGTATACAATATACAAAAATCCAATCCAATGTAATGTAATATAAAGTATTTAAAAACTAGTAATTGTCTTTTAAAAGTAGATTGAATAATCTATCTATTTATCTATATCGTATCTATATCTTCTCTTTATTTTTCCAAGTAGATTCAATAATCTACCTTCTATTCTATCATTTCCATATATCCTTTTTTTGAAACAAGAACTTTAAATCTAATCTCCTTTGCTTAGCCCTTTTCCTAACCCTTAACAACAACTTGTAATCAACCCTCCTAAACAATGAAAATTATCCCAGACCCAAAACCCATTAAAAGACCAAAAAACCACCTGCCCCACACCACCTCTTTGGGAATGTGGGCGTCGTATTTTTAAAATTGCTTCCTGCTGGATATGGGTGAAGGTATCTTTATTCTGAAAAGAAAAATTTTGGGTTAATTGTCAAATTCTAGGAAAGGTAGCTATATCCTTTGTTGTCCAGTTTGTGCATAATGCCAAAGTTCAGGGTTTATCTCAAATCCTTATTCAAGTAGTCTTTGAAACTGGATCATCTCAGCTAGCCATCTCAAAATTGCTCTGAGCAGTTTATAGTCCAAAGCTGATCTGTAGATGATGTTTTCAGCTTAGTGATATTATTATTGTCCATGTGGAATTATTGTTGTTGTGGGGCCCCATCTTCTTCCTAGAGACTTTAGTTGATGTTAGGCCTGGCCATGATTTCATGCAGAAAACTGATAAAGACTCGAATGCAAAGACATGTATAGGCAGCTAATTGAAGCCTTTTTTTTCTAGAATTAATTAGTACTCTATATGACCATTAATATCTTAACTAAGTTTAAAATATATATATGTATAAATCTTGTAAATTTTGATATAAAATTCATACTTTAAGAAAAGTTTAAAGAATCAGAGTAGAATCAAAGAATTGAGATTAGTAGTAATAGAATAGTCCCATAATTAATTTGGTTTTTCTCCTGTCCCATATCAGATGGCTCTTTCTTCTGGCATGATACAGGGAGTTTGCATTTTCCTTTTAACAACATGCTTAAGTTTAAAGAAGGAGAGAGCCATTCTCCAACTCCAAAGTCAGCTTTAAATTTTAATTGAACTGGAACTACAAGAAGACCAACAGTGTTAAATTTCTTTAGAGAAGAGCAGAAACAAACATTTAGGAAGACTTGTGAAATTTTATAGATTATATACCAATAGGCCATTTTACTCTTTTTCTTGGGACATTTTTTTCTAGATGATTTGTCCTTTTTCTTCAGATGTCTCATTTGTCCAGTGTTCTTCAAATTCCTTAGCCTTCATTCTCTGAAAAGACAAAAACAAAAACCTTTCCCCAAGGTGAGGGTTCTTGGGAACCTTGTTCATGTTAAACAAGAACCTCACCACTGAACTATGCTCCCAGCCCTCCAATGCCTTCTCTACTACTATTTCCTCGTCTCTATCAACTCCTCAGGTTGATATGGCCATTTGTATAAAAAGTTGACAGGACACCTGGTTCTGATTCCTGACCACTAATAGTATGTGGCATACCCTTTGTGGCTGAAATCACATTCCTTTTGGTAAGAACTAATGTGTGATTTCAGTCTAATTTTTAAATAAGCACATCTCAGCTTGACTGCTTGAACCACAATTTTTGACATATTAAAGTTATTTGATGTGAGAATTATTCATTGTCTTTAAACTTCTAATTTTTTCCTTTTTTTTTTTTTTTTTTTTTTTTTTTTTTTTTTTCCGAGACAGGGTTTCTCTGTGTAGTTTTGCGCCTTTCCTGGAACTCACTTGGTAGACCAGGCTGGCCTTGAACTCACAGAGATCCGCCTGGCTCTGCCTCCCGAGTGCTGGGATTAAAGGCGTGCGCCACCACCGCCCGGCTAAACTTCTAATTTTTATAAGTAATTCTAAGTTTATAATTATAAACTTCTAATTTTTATAAACTCTTATTACCATAAATTATTCTGATTCTACTGAAAATTTAAAGTATGTCAACCTTTGATATACCAGCAATTGTTAAGAACATGAAACTATTCTACCCAGACTAAGCCAGTTGGCTACCACATCAAACATCATGGAATTTGTTCAACTTTAACTGAGATTCTGTCTGATACAAAAATGAGTTGCACACATACGAACCCATACACAGCTGAGTATAGTGGTGAATGCTTATCACTCAGGAGGCTGAGGCAGAAGGACCATGAGCTCAAAGCCAATCTGAGCAATGGAGCAAGTACAAGCCAATTTAAGAAAAAAAAGTTCTGATTATGTATATTGTATGTGATTACCACCCCCCCTCCCCCACCGCCGCCGTAGTCAGGCATAAGAATAACTTGCAAATGAAAAGTCATGGGATTCCATGGAGTATTTTGTAAATTTTAGTAAAAGGACTATGAGCAATACATGGAGGTGATAGGATTAAAAGCAAAATCTTTGAAAATAATGAGAAGGATTAACACAGTGGATGAGATAATATAGTCAAACCTGAGGAAATTATACTAGACTTTGGGGAACCTCCTTAATCACTGGATTGTATTCATCTCTCTTTTCTGAAATTAGAGTTGATAAGATATGCTTCTTAATATACAGTACAGGGATAGAATCACAGGAATATCTTTTAAGGATGGATAGATGGATAGACAACAAATAACAATAGAATCATTTTTTATCAAAATAAAATAAACAAAAATGAGAGAAGAGTGTGTATTTGCCATGGAAAATGGCTCAAGAAACAACCTTGAGACTGGAATATATCTAAAATTGATGTGGGCTTTTGGGTATGAACCTCCAAGTTAAGGCCATAAGCAAGTATGATTCTCTCAACAAATACACGCACAGAAAACCACAGTGAGTCAGCTGCCACTCTATAAGGCTGTGTGCACTTGTAACCTTGCAGTGTGGGAGAACAGGTTTTGTGAGTTGATCACAGCACCAGGCAGGAATGCTTTCTTCCATTTGCCCTGAAACCTGTTTTTCCAAGCATCAAGGAATGGTTCCCTTTGGAGCAGGGTTAGCATGGTTGGTAAACAAATCTAGAGCTAACTTCTGGAGCCAGTCTTAATTCCTAAACTTGGTTCATTATCTGGTCATCCTACTCCTCTGGCCCCTAGGCTGCTTGAGTTACTGCTTGTTCCACTTTCTGTTTCTTTAACGAAATACACAAAGCTGGATGCTTCATAAGGAAAGGTTTTTTTAAAGCTCAGTTTTGGACACTGGAAGTCTAGACGAGGTGCCTTTATTGACTCCGCCTCCTCTCGTGAAAGCCCTGTTTGTGTTATATTTTATAGTAATTCTCTGTGACTGGCTCAGCCGCTACTGCTATCCTCACTCCATAGACAAGGAAACTAAGGTTTAGAGATGTTTTACCCAAAGCAAAACTAACAAGACATAAAAGAGCTAGAGCTTGAATCCTTGACTGTCACCCCCACAGGGAAGAGGAGGAGAAGGAGGAGAAGGAGGAAGAGGAAGAGGAGGAGGAAGAACATTTGTCTTCTGCAGCTTATTCCTTACTGCATGACCACAAAGGACTGGACACAGAACTAAGTGCACTTCCTGTTTCCATGACAAATTCTTATGTGCATCAGTTCTGAGACTCAAAACGGTTCAATGCTTTCCAGGGACCACAGGCTGGTAAGGGGAGAGGACTCTCCTGAAGTTATTCTGATAAATCCCGCAGCTCTCGATTCTTAACACCTAGAGTCTATCCTCTCCCGAGTCCACTGTTTCGCTCTCACTATACTAGGTAATGACCTCACAAAACACAGAAGACAGCCATGGGTCACAGCTAATAACTCAAGGTTAGCATTTACAAGTAAGTACTAAAAAGGAGGCCGACACTCCCAGTTGGCTGTGGGCTGAGGGAATTACGGTGTTGAAATGAGAAGGTCCTGAGCACATATCTGGTTCATTTCTAGCACAGAAGAAAAAAAAATTAGTCATTCCTATGACTGTTCAGGTTACTTTGCTGTTTTGTTTCCTAGAAGCCTGAATTTATTCTTGGGATTAAACTGTTGTTTCTTGGGAACAGAAAAGGGAGGAACAAGCTTTGAGACATGCAGGTAACTGAATAAACCAGAACATTCTCTTGGCTTCTGAAAAGCTAAAATACCAGCCCAAATGTGTTTGCCCATTACAGAACAGAACTTAGTTCAACTGAAATTTTTCTTCAGAATTCCATTTCTGGACCCACCTCCCCACCCTGCCCCACTGGGGTGATGGGAAAGTAGACTCTATTTATCATCCCTTAACCTCTTAAAACATATAATTTCTTTTCCCTCTTTGAGCAGGCACCCAATCTCTCCCCTCATATATTTAATTTGTGTTCACAAACTTGCATTTCAGCTGACATAGGATCAACCCCAGCTGGTAAACTATGCTGTCATACGGTTGGGAATTGCAAAAGCCCAGCTTGAAGTACAACCATTAAACATGTAAACAAATTCAACAACATTCCAATTTGCTTTCTTACTATCTCATTTGAGGACCCCTAAAACAAAGGCTTTGACTTTTTTCTTTGGAAGTTCAGTAAGTAGAGCCCTTAAGCCCAAAAGCTCATAAAACTTGTTTTCACCCCCAGCCCCCATCTAAGTACATGTGGGTAGCGCTTACTTTGGTTTCGGCTACATAATGTATGTACATGGGTAAAAGCGGGACTTGGAATGTTTACATTGGGGCTAGGTTTTATCTGAGAGCTTAGCAATCTAATGACAGATGGGGAACAGCAGCCCAGCCAAGGGACAAAGATAACAAAACAATAAAGACCTAATGGCTTGATCATCTGTCACAAAGCTGTCTCTTACACAGATAGTTCCGCTGAGCCATTGGGCAGGCTGGGGCACTGCACTGCCTGACAGAGGAGTCAGAGATCAGGGATCTCTCCTGCAACCCAAGAGACTGCATGTTAACCAGAATGTGGGAGAATTTGCCTCCTAAGTCTGAAGGAAAATGATCAAGGACAAATAAGTTAAATTCACTTTTAAAAGCACCTACTACACACTGGGCATTATTTTAGATTATTTTAGACATAGTCTACCTAGCTGTGGTAGAAAAGGCACAAATGAGCAAACTGCTGGGTGGCTATGAGTGCTGTGTGGAAACCTCACAGGGTAAGGAGATAATCAAGGGAAGGGAGGGAGGGAGGGGTGCTGGCTCAGCTGGTGTGGCTCAGGAAGTCTTCTCCAAGTGGAGATTGATTACAACGAGGAGTGGAGGAAGAGTATGGGCTAGGCTTCCACACTGTGTTCAAATACTTGAGACAATCAATGAGTAGATTATTTTGTTTCATGGTTGTTGTTTTTTAATGTGTGTGTGTGTGTGTGTGTGTGTGTGTGTGTGTGTGTGTATCTGTGTGTATGATGAGTGCAAGTGCCCACAGAGGCCAAAAGTGGGTGATCCCCTGGAGCTAGAGTTGTAGGCAGCTTTGAGTCATCCCATGTGCATGCTGAGAACTAACCTTAAGTTCTCTAGAAGAGCAGAAAGCTCGGCTAACCCCATCTCTCCAGCACGTTGGCTCACAGTTTGGAACGTTCTGGTCAATGATCAGTTGACTCTGTTGCTTTAGATGTTTAGAGGAAGTACATGATGATGGCAGTGCATGATAAAGCAAAACTAGTCACCTCCTCTTGATCCAGGATGTAATAAAAGTGAAGAGTGTCCAATGAATCTCCTCCATGTCTCCAATGACCCAAAGCCCTCTCACTCAGTTCCATTTCTTACAGACTCTACCAACTCTCCGTGGTGCCACCTTAGGGACCAAGCTTTTAGCACATAGACCTTTGAGTGACATTCAGAATGCAAATAACAGCATTCCACCTCTTGCCTCCAAAGATGTCTATCTCACAATGTGAAACACATTTAGTCACTCCCCAATAGTCCCTAGAATCAATTCTTTCAGCATTGCTCAAAAGCCAAAGTTCAAAGTCTCTTGTGAGATTCAAAGCAAACCCAGTTGTAAGTCCTGTGAAAACAAGTGACAGAAGTGATGCACTTCCAAGACAAAGTGGAGGACAGACATAGGTGGGTATATATTGTTTCAAAAGGGAGAAATGGGATGCTAGAAGGCAGGGATCACAATGAAGATGAAAACACAGCAGGGCAAAGAACAAACTCTAACTCTTAATGTCAGGCATCCAGGGTACAGAGTGGTAAAATGTGGACCACAAGCCCCCATCCCTAAAGCTTTGTGGCTGCTCTCTTAGGCTGGCTTTGAATTTCCTGAACATCCCTTCAGCAAAATGTCCCACATTCCTATATGTTGATTCCTGGATTATATATTGCAGCTTCTACTTCAACCTCATATCTCCACATATTATCATGCAAGGGCTGCTTATAGGAATTCTGAACCTGTCACATACTGCCTGACCTCCCAGGCTGTCCCTTAAAATGCTTGTGGAAGTGCCTATGGCTCATAACTCTTACGTTCACAGGCTTCCCAAACTAGTGTCATATGGATGATACCTGGATGCTTCTAACATGAGGTGTACTTGCCCCCTACTTGGCATTAGGAGAACCTTCCTGATACAAATGATACCAAATTGTGAAACATGGTTATATTTGGGAGAGAATTTGTGATGACTCTAATCTTGGTTGTCAATTTAACACACACCTATGAAGAAGGAACCTCAACTGTGGTATCACCGCCATCAGATTGGCCTTTGGGCACTTCTATGGGACATTTTCTTCATTGCTAATTGATGTAGGCGGACCCCAGCCCACTGTGGACAACACTATTCCCAGGTAGATGAGCCCGAACTGTTTAAAAAGGTAGTTGATGGGGCTGGAATCAAGCCAGTGTCCTCTCATCTCTGCTTGGTTCCTGCCTGTGTTCCTGCTGGAGTTCTGTTAATAGTGGACTGGGAAACATATGTCAAAGGAACCCTTTCCTCTTCAGGTTGCTTTGGTCATAGTGTTTGCTGAAACAATAGAAAGCAAACTAATATAGTATTCCAGTCAGAAAGAATGGTCAACATAGAGACCTATACCTATGGTTTCCATAAGCTCGTGTGATAGCTGAAGGAAGTGATGCTACGTTCTGAGACTTGGAGCTTGGGCAAGATCATAAGAATGATAGTTATAAGCACCATGAGCTGCTGCATCACCATGCTTGTTAACCTTCTTCTTAGAGCCGAAGCCGAATGTGACTAATACAAAAGCCCAGGGTTCTGGTGTGACTGCCTTTTAGACCTGGTTTCATGGACATCCCTCGGCCTGTCATCAAATCAGTAAACATGGAAGGCTCCTGCAGATCATTTCTGAAGGCCCATGGCAAGGAAGGCCAGGACCTAAAAAGGCCTTTGAAGCTTGGTGGGCTGGTGGCTATCAGGGATAAGGATCATATACATACATTTTTAGTGGAAGAGAATTGGAAGGGAAAGGAATAACTGAAACACGTGCTGAGCTCCTACAAGATGTATGACATGTGGAGAAGCTTCAGAAGGCAGCAAGAGTTAGGTGTCTACAGATATCTACCAGTTGTCTGCTGAGGAAAACGGCTTGCCTTTAAAAGGTCATTCTTTTTAGTGTGTGTGTGTGTGTGTGTGTGTGTGTGTGTGTGTACAGGTACACTCATGTATATGAGAGTGTATAGAAGCTAGAAGTGGATACCAGCTGAGTTCCACTATCACTCTTCATCTTACTTTTTGAGACTTGGACTCTCATTCACCCTGCAGCCCGCTGTCCGTTTCAGCTAGACTGGCTGGCCAGTGAGGGCCTGAGGGCCACCTGTCTCTCCACCCAGACCCTGAGCCCAGCACTAGAGTCTCATGCACCACACCTGGGCTTTAGAACAATGCGCAGGATCTGAACTCAGGTCCCAATGAGTGGGCCGCAAGTGCTGACCTACCATGTCATCTTCCCAGCCTAATAAAGGAGGCAGCTAGGAGCAGAGCCAGTAACTGAGGCAAAATCCCAAATCACAGAAGCTTCTTGAACTTTAATCTTAAAGAAATGATTCATAGATATTTTACCTAAAAAATTATAAATAATCTTTAAAGAAATGACATGTAAAGGGATTAGGACAAACATTGAAAATAGTTAGAATTTGAATAGGCATAAAGAAGGGTGTTGCTCTTGAGGCAAATAAAACACAAAGCAGGAAGACTGATACACAAATAATGCTCGCCAGCTCTGTTTAGATTAACCTGCCTACAACAGTAAAATATAAGCTTGGGTGGATAAATGGGGACAGATTGTGGAGGACCTTGGTTTTGAGTCTAGGAATTTGAATTATGCCCTGTAGAGAATAGGCTTCACTGGTTCTGGAGAAAGAGATCGTACATGTATACATATGGTATTGTGTAACACACACACACACACACACACACACACACACACACACACACACTACTGTGACTGGCCTAAATGAATCAGAAGTAGCAGGGTCTCAAGACAGGGGCAGAAGGTAGGAAACTCACCACAGGCAATAATTCAAATGTCTTATGAGATGATATCAAGTGTTAAGTGAATTCACTCTACAAAAAAGACACAGTTTTTAAAGTCACAACTAGATAGAGCAACAGAAATTCGATCTACTTCTGCCTAAAACAACATGAAATAAGTGACGGGATGGTTTTCAGACATAAAACGTCAGAGATGACTGGGGTAGTGCTCACAGAGAGCCCAGCGCTGTAGTTGCTCCAGCTACTGCTGGAGAGAGTGTGCTGGAGGCACCCAGGGAGCCCAGCAGTCTCCTTGAGGCAAAGAAATGATATTAATCTAGTGGTTCTCAGCCTTCCTAATGCTGTGACCCTTTAATACAGTTCCTCATGTTGAGGTGACCCCGACCATACAATTATTTTGTTGCTACTTCATAACTGTAATTTTGCTATTGTTATGACTCATAATGTAAATATCTGATATGCAGCATCTCTAATATGTGACCCCCAAAGGGATTGTGACCTACAGTATGAGAACTGCTGTTTAATATAAGCAGCAAAAGCTTTGGAGGACGCCACATAGAGCACGGCCCCTATGAACTGTGCGCATGTCCTTAGCTAAGCACTCAACAACAGCATGTGTAAAGAAACTACCCAACGTCTGAAAAAAGAAACACCAAAAAGATAGTGGAACAATCCCTATGTCTCATCTAGGATATGAATAGTGCATGTTCCCAAGACTGGAGTAAAATACCCTCCTAATGCACAGTTTTGAGGAAGACACAGATAATAATAATAATAGGGTTAGCCATAGAGCACACGCTCCTGTGGTAGAGCCTCATTAACCACTCTGAAAGTCTGCAGCAAGCCTTAGAAGAGTGATGTGAGAAGGCATCAGGTCCCCAGGAACTAGAGTTGAAGGTGACTATGAGCCTCCAGGTGGGTGCTGGGAATTGAACTCAGGTCCTCTGCACGAGCAGTCAGTGCTCTCAACCACTGTGCCATCTCTAGAGAGCTCAAGACACCAGGAGGACATGGCCCACAAAGTCAACTAATCAGGGCTCATAGGGGCTCACAGAGACCGAAGCAGCAATCACAGAGCCTGCATGGGTCTGCACTAGGTCCTAGCATATACGTTATGCTTTTTTAACTCGGAATTTTTGTGGGACTCCTAACACTAGGAGTGGGGGTATCTCTGACTCTTTTGCCTGCTCTTTGGACCCTTTCCCTCCTACTGGGTTGCTTCATCCAGCCTTTATATGAGGGTTTGTACCTAGTCTTTGTGCATCTTGTTATGCTGTGTTCAGTTGATATCCATGAGAGGCCTGCTCTTTTCTGTAGAGAAATGGAGGAGCAGTGGATCTGGGAGAAAGAGTAAGTGTGTGGGTTGTGGGGGAACACTGGGAGGAGTGGAGGAAGGGGAAACTGCAGGCGGGATATATTGTGTGAGAGAAGAATAAGAAAAAAGAAAGAAAAAAGAGTAATGTGATCTTTAAGCATCTTACATTTTTCTGAAAACAGACTCCAAAAAATTTATAAGGATATAAAACAAATTCTGGGTCCAACAAAATAAAATTCCTAGTATCTGGCATCCAGCCAACTATTACTAGACATACAAAAGAATTGTCAAATATGATCAAGAGTGAGGAGAAAAGTCAATCAAGAGAAATGCTCACAAATGCCACTAACATTCAAATAAGTAGACAACTATACCCAGTTAGTATAGCAGTGTTCAGTGTGCTAAAGAAGATAACTACAAGATTGAGCATGGAAGTTGAGGCATGGAAAGTGCCAGAAAGAAACAAACTTGAAATTAAAAAGATGAAAATATCACTATCCAAAATAGAAGACACACTGGATGAGATGACCAGGGAAGACCATAAGACTCCATCTGGAAGTGTGAGGCTAGAAACAATCAGAGATGAAATCCACAGGAAAAATACTTCATGAAAGTGGCCACATCTTCAGTGAGCTGTCAAAAAACACCAGTAGTCTGATGTGCATGTAAAAGAAGCCAAGAGGCAGGATCCTGGGTTGCTAGAATAGAAAAAAAACCTTTGAAAAATAGTTATGAAAAACTTTGCAAATTTCATTGAAATGCAAAGCCAAATAATCCAAGAAATGCAGTAAATAAAGAATACACACATGCACACACACCAAGAAAAAATTCACCCATGTAAAACATAATCAAATTTGTTAAAACCAGGGATTAAGAAAAACAACTTTAAAAAGCTCCAATACGAAGATAAAAAAATAAAAATAAACAGATTTATTTTTCTTTCCCAGAATTCTAGATTTTGTGCAATACCAATCAAAATCTCAGCAAAATTTTGGTTATGTTTTAAATTTTTTATTTTTGAAAGTATATCATTTCTCCCTTCCCTCTCCTCCCTCCAGGCCCTCCCACATACCCCTCTTTGTTCTTTTTCAAATCTGTAGCTTCTTTTTCATTAATTGTTGTTACATACAGATATGTGTATGTATATACATATATATTCCTAAATGTGACCCATCTGTATCATGTTACTCATGTGTATGTTTATAGGTCTGACAATTTAATATTGAATAATCTCTTGCTGTGCTGTTCCCTGGGGAAAACTATTTCCCCTGCTTTGGGCATTCCTTAGTGGCCTGTAGTTCTCTGTGTAGGGTTGAGACCTCCTGGTTTCTCTCCTAGTCCATTTTGCTGTCTGTGGTTGTTAGCCTTGCGCAGCTCATGTTTATGGTCATGTTGGTGAGACTTTGTGGGCGTGGCTTCTGTTGTTACTAGGAGACACAATCTCACAGCAAACTCCTTGATCCTCTGGCTCTTAAAAATATTCCATCCCCTCTTCTGTAGTGCTCCCTGAGCCTCAGATGCAGGTGTTGTTTTGTGGATGTGTCCATTGGGACTGGGCTCCATAACTGTGCGTTTTGATTGGTTGTAGTTTTCTATAAAAAAAACTTCATTTGTCACAAAGAGAACTTTCCTTGATGAGATGTCAGGACTACACTTACTTCTGTGCATAAGGACAAATATTTAGAATGTAGTTGGGGTTATGTTGGTTTAGTAAACTGGTAGTGGTAGATTCTTCTCCAAGATCTAAGATCTACAACTTCACTAGCCCTGGGTAGTTGGCTAGGTTTTCAGTACCAAGCATGAGTTCCCTCTTGTTAAGTGTGTCTTACACCCAATTAGAAATCAAATCAGCATATATATATATATATATATATATATATATATATATATATATAATTTTAAATACCAACCACAATTCCCCCTCACTCCCCTCCTCCCATTTACTCCCACCTTATTCCCACCACACGCCCCATATACTCCTCAGAGAGGATGAGGCCTTCCATGGGGAGTCAACAAAGTCTGGCATATCAAGTTGAGACAGGACCAAGTCCCTCTCCCCTATATCAAGGCTGAGCAAGGTATCCCTCCATAGGGAATGGGCTCCAAAAAGCCAGTTCATGCACTAGGGATAAATCCTGGTCCCACTGTCCGTGACCCCACATGCTGCCCAAGCCACACAACTGTCACCCACATTCAGAGGGCCTAGTTCTGTCCCATGCAGGTTCCCCAGCTGTCAGTCCAGCGTCAGTGAGCTCCAACTAGCTCGGGAAGCTGTCTCTGTGGGTTTTACCATCATGATCTTGACCCCTTTGCTCATATAATCCCTCCTCCCTCTCTTCGACTGTAATCCAGGAGTTCCATCCAGTGCTTAGCTGTGGGTCTCTGCATCTGTTTCCCTCAGTTACTGGATGAAGGGTCTATGATGATAATTAGGGTGGTCATCGATCTGATTACAGGAGAAGGCCAGTTCAGAGACCCTCTCCACTATTGCTTGGAGTCTTAGCTGGGTTCATCCTTGTGAGTTACTGGGGATTTCACTAGCACCAGGTTTCTCCCTAACCCCATAATGGCTCCATCTATCAAGATATCTCTTTCATTGCTCTCCCTCTCTGTCCCTCTCCCAACTCAACCATCCCATTCCCTCATGTTCTCTTGCCACCTCACATTATCTCCTCTCCTTCCCTTCCCCCATGCTCCCAATTTACTCAGAAGATCTTATCTGTTTCCCCTTTCTAGGGGGATCCATGAATATTTCTCTTAGGGTCCTCCATGTTACCTAGCTTCTCTGGAGTTATGGATTGTAGCCTGGTTATCCTTTGCTTTATGTCTAATACTCACTTATGAGTGAATACATACCACATACCGTGTTTGTCTTTTTGGGTCTGGGTTACCTCACTCAGGATGGGTTTTTTTCTAGTTCCATCCATTTCCTATGAATTTCATGATGGCATTGCTTTTATAGCTGAGTAATACTCCATTGTGTAAACGCACCACATTTACTTTATCCATTTTTTCAACTGAGGGCCATCTAGGTTGTTTCCAGGTTCTGGCTATTATGAATAATGCTGCTATGAATACACTTGAGCAAAAGCCTTTGTGGTATGAATGTGCATCCTTTGGATATATGCCCAAGAGTAGTACTGCTGGATCATGAGGTAGATTGATTTCCCAGTTTTCTGAGAAATCACCACACTGATTTCCAAAGTGGTGTACAAGTTTGCTCTCCCACCAGCAATGGAGGAGTGTTCCCCTTAACTCCCATCCTCTCCAGCTTAGCCTGTCATCAGTGTTTTTTATCTTAGCCATTCTGACAGATGTAAGATGGTATCTCAGAGTCGTTTTGATTTGCATTTCCCTGATGGCTAAGGATGTTGAGCAATTCTTTTTTTTTTTTTTTTTTTTTTTTTTTTTTTTTTTTTTTAGATTTTTAAGGGATGTTTATTCCTACTCTCTTTTTTTCATTTTTCTTTATTAAGAAATTCTCTATTCACTCTACATACCACCCACAGATCCCACCTCCTCCCTCCTCCCACCTCCCAGCCCTCCCTCCCAAGCCACTTCACATCCTCACATCACCCAACAGAAGAATCTCAAATGGCTGAAAGACATTAAAGGAATTGCTCAACATCCTTAGTCATCAGGGAAATGTTGAGCAATTCTTTAAGTGTCTTTCAGCCATTTGAGATTCTTCTGTTGAGAATTCTCTATTTAGATCTGTGCCCCATTTTTAAATTGGATTATTTGGTATTTTGATGTCTAGTTTCTTGAGTTCTTTATATATTTTGGAGATCGGCCCTCTGTCATATGTAGGTTTGGTGAAGATCTTTTCCCATTCTGTAGGCTGCCATTTTGTCTTATTGACCATGTCCTTTGCCTTACAGAAGCTTCTCAATTTCAGGAGGTCCCATTTATTAATTGTTGTTCTCACTGTGCTACTGGTGTTATATTTAGGAAGTGGTCTCCTGTGCCAATGCATTCAAGGCTACTTCCCACTTTCTCTTCTATCAGGTTCAACATTAACTGGATTTATGTTGAGGTTTCTGACCCACTTGGACTTGAGTTTTGTGCAGAGCAATAGATATAGTTCTATTTGCATTCTTCTACATGTTGCCATCCAGTTATGCCAGCACCATTTGTTGAAGATGCTTTCTTTTTTCCATTGTATATTTTTGGCTTCTTTGTCAAAAATCAGCTGTTTATGGGTATGTGGCTTAATGTCAGGGTAGAAATCAGCATATATTTTTAAGTGAACTTGCTGATTTTAAAATCCATATAGAATTATATTCTATATATGTACCATATTTTTATTATCTAGTCATCAGGACATTTAGGTTGTTTCCATTCCCTAGATCTTGTGACTAGAGCAGCAGTGAACACAGCTGGACAAGTATCTGGAGTACAATGTAGAGTCCTTTGGGAACATGCCAAAGAGCAGCACAGCTGAGTTAATGGTAATTATCTAGCTTAGCTTTCTGAGACTTCTCCACACTGATTTCCACAGCAGCAGTGCCAATTTGCGATCCCACCAATAGTGAATGAGGGTTCCCCTTTCCTCACATCCTTGTCAGCATTTGTTGTCCACTCTTTTCTTGATCTTAGTCAATCTGAGTTTGGTAAGATGAAATCTCAGAGTAGTTTTAATCTGAATTTTCCTAATTGCTAAGAACATTAAACATTTCTAAAGCTATTTGCTAGCCATTTTTATTTCTTCTTTTAAGAGCTCTCTGTTTAGATCTATAGCCTTTTTTTAAATTGGGTCATTTTTCTTAAGTCTTTGTTTGGTGTTTGTTTGTTGTGGTTGTATATGTTGGGTGTTAATAGCTGGCAAAGATTCTCTCACACTCTGTGGACTTCCTCTTCACTTGTTTCTTGTGCTGTACAGAAGCTTTTTAGTTTTATGAGTTCTCATTTGTCTACTGTTGGCCTTAATTCCTGGGCCAATGGACTCCTATTTAGAAAGTCCTTTCCTACTGGGTACTGCCTAAGTTTTCTTCTAGCACCTTTGGCATTTCAGGTTTCACACTGGGGTCTTTGATTCATCTGGAGTTGATTTCTGTGCAGAGTGATAGATATGTGTCTAATTTCATTCTTCTACATGTGGACATGCAGTTTTCCTAACACCATAGTTGAAGAGACTGGCTTTTGCTCTCATGTTAATTTTTGGGGTCTTTGTCAAATATCAGATGGCTATAATTATGCATGCTTGTCAGGATCTTCTACCTTGTTCCATTGATCTACATGTCAGTTTTTGTGTCGATACTATGCTAGTCTGTCTGTCTGTCTGTCTTTTACTATAGCTCTATAATATAGCTTAAAATCTTGTATGATATTCCCTCTATCATTATTCTTTGTGTTCAGGATTGTGTTGACTGCCTGGAATCTTTTGTGGTTTCATATGAATTTTAGGATTTTTTTTATCTCTGTAAAGAATGTTATGGGGATTTGGGTTGGGAATTCATTGAATCTGTAAATTCATGTAGAAATAAAAAGAACAACAAAAGTCAAATTTAGAAGAATAAAGTAGAAGGAATTAAAAATACCTGATACAAGATTGATAATAAAGCTAATCATTTCAAGTGATGAGTATATGGAGATAAATTAGGGTACAGGACAGATAGTTCAGAACTAGAACCACATTTGGACAGCCAGCTTATTCTTCATTGTTGTAAATTCATGGAAGTAAAGAAAGAATATTTATTTTAATAAAAATTTAGCAAATGTTATTTGATATCCCTATACAGAAAGAAAAACATCTGGACATAGTGGTGTACTCCTAGACATAGTGATGTGCACCTCCAGCTGTCAGGAAGTGGAGAGGGCAGAAGCATCAGGAGTTCAAGGTAATCCTTGGATTCATAGTGAGTTTGAGGGCAGCCTAGGCTACTAGAGACTCTTTCTTAAAAACAGAAAAAGATGGGGAAAGGAGGAAAAAGAAAACACTATAGAGAGAGTGAGAGAGTATACCACATACCTTGAACCATTTATAGTAAGACAAAATGTATACAGTCTAAATAAAAACAACTGTAGAGCTTCCAATAGAAACCATTAGGAGTCTTGGGTAATACAAAGATTTCTCAAGATGCAACACCTAAAGCAGACACTAGAGGAAAATATTCTTGACTTTGCTAATAAAAACTTCTCTTCTAAAGCTACTGTTAGAACTAAGCTGACAGGGTGTATTTATCAACTACATCTTTGATAAAGAACGTGTGTCTAAAATATATAAAGAACTCTCAACACTCATTAAGAAAAAAGTTACAGACTATCCAAGAATAATATTCAAATAATATTCGAACAGACAATTTGTCAAGTTAGCACATTTTAAGAGAGTGTTCTACATAATTAGTCATGAGAGAAATGCAGATTTTAACTACAGAAAGTAAAAAGTAACTTCTAGGTTGGACTTGGTACCAGAAAGATTGACAGCATATTTAAATGCTAAAATGAGAAAGCCTTTTAGAACTGGAGACAAAGAATCAATGGTCTTTTTTAGGTAATAGAAGAAGCTTTTGGGTGGCAATGTACAGCAGACATTTAAATCCAGACTTGGAAGATTGGTCATATCTGTAGACATGATTGTTAAAAGCAGAACCACACAAAAAGCATCTTTATTCAAATGATTTATCTTCCTTAATGCTGACCATTTCTGTGTATGTTTTGTGTGTACTCATGTGTAGTCCTGTAAAAAAAAAAAATCAAGTCATTGTCTCAAACAATACTAAGCATTTGATATTTGCCCAATTATGGCATTTGGTTTGGAATAGAAACTGTCTATTGCTTTGTTCAAAGTGGAATAAAGATAGACGCCCTGAGAGGAACTCATTTTAGAAGTATTCTTTAGAGGAGTGGACTACATAACTTTAAGTTTGGCCTCTGCTACAAGCCAAATTTGTATGCATGACTCGTCCTCCACAGCTACCGTCAAAACCAATGCATCACTAGGGGCCATCACCATCTCCAAGGCTGTGTGATGATCACCATCAACTGTAGCCAAGAAACAGCAAGCTGCATCACTGAGAGAGGAAATGAGACAATTAAATCCTAGAGCCTTGGAGCCAAGCCTAATCTTAGGTTGAACTTTGGGAATGCTTTCTGAGCAGCCATCAACCTTTTCCACAAGAACAAACCAGACCATGATAATTTGGTCAGGGTGTTTCGGCCATTTTCCTTGGTTGTAGCTTCCTACCCACTAGAAGCATGATGGCTGAGGGCAACCTGGGCATCTACAGCCTGAGTACTCTCTGTAGAAAAAAACATTTTACTCTGGCATCCCAAATAGCGGGCTGAGTAGCATTCTGCTTATCCTTCAGTAAAATGCATAGTAGTATTTGAGTCAATGCCATGAAAGTGAAAAGTCCAACATGCTATTATTTACTAATGGAAAGACCCCCAGAGACACTGAAATCCATTCAAAGCAGATGCCTAGAAGCATTTTGCCTCTATAGTGATTTCTCTTCCAAATAACAAATAAGCTTTCAGTACAGGCATGCTTAACCCGAGAAAAAACATTCTTTTAAAAAAAATTTGGGTAGCACTGAGGACTGCTTAATCAGTGAGTGTCTAAGCACATAATCCATACAAAATGTCTTTTTGTTCTTGGCATGTTTGGGCTGTTATTTTTATTTATTGTTTGTTTGTTTGTTTTTATTTTTTGAGACTTATAGCTCTGTCTATCCCAGAACTCACTGTGTAAACCAGGTCGGCCTCAAACCCACAGAGGTCCTCCGTTCTCTGTCTCCCAGGTGCTGGGCGCATATGCCACCACACCCAGCTGAACTGTTGTTTCTTAATGTGACTATTTTTATTGCTATAGCATACAAATGCACAAACTACAATACGATGCACAACTTAATTAATTGTATTTGATTATATGCTCCTTCATCTTAGTTTTGGGCAGGAGGATCAGTAAGGTCACTGCTGTGGAATGTTCTGTATGGCAAATGTGTTGCTCTGATGGGTTGGTAAATAAAACACTGATTGGCTAGTAGTCAGGCAGGGGGAAGTATAGGCGGGACAAGGAGGAGAATAAAGCTGGGAAGTGGAAGGCTGAGTCAGAGAGATGCTGCCAGCCGCCACCATGACAAGCGAGATGTAAGGTACTGGTAAGCCACGAGCCACGTGGCAACTTATAGATTAATAGAAATGGATTAATTTAAGATATAAGAACAGTTAGCAAGAAGCCTGCCACGGCCATACAGTTTGTAAGCAATATAAGTCTCTGTGTTTAATTGGTTGAGTCTGAGCGGCTATGGGACTGGCAGGTGACAGAGATTTGTCCTGACTGTGGGCCAGGCAGGAAAACTATAGCTACAGGTCACCCTTTAGTAATGAGCTCAAAGCCAGCATATGTATAAGCTCTCTCTCTCTCTCTCTCTCTCTCTCTCTCTCTCTCTCTCTCTCTGTCTTTTTTTCTTTATTAAGAAATTTTTTATTCATTTACATACCAACCACAGTTCCCCCCATCCCTCCTTCCACTCCCCCCTAGGCATTCCCTCCTAACCCACCCCCCATTCCCTCCTCCAAAAAGGTAAGGCCTCTCATGGGGAGTCAGCAGAGCCTGGTACATTCAGCTGAGGCAGGTCCAAACCCCTCCCTCCTGCATTAAGGTTGTGCAAGGCGTCCCACCATAGGTAATGGGCTCCAAAAATTCAGCTCATGCACCAGGGATAAATCCTGATCCTACTGCCGGGGGCCCCTCAAATAGACCAAGCTATGCAACTGTTTCACTTCTACAGAGGGCCTAATCTAGTCCCATTCAGGCTCCACAGCTGTTGGATAAGACCTTGTCTTTAAGAAGGAAGAAACATAATTAAAACATCTTTCAGAAGGTGAACATACCATGTGGTTGAGTACCAAGCCGAGACATAGAATATTGCCAACACCTAGAAGTTTCTTTGAATCGACTCCCAGTCACTTCCCCTTCTCAATGGATGATGGCCTCCAGATTACCATTGCATCTAAGTTTTATCCACTTCTCAGTGTCTATGGACCACACTTGTTCTGTCTGGGTCCTTCTCCCTGGTGTTACACTCAGAAGAGGTGCTCATCTTTGCACACTAGCTTTGCTTCATTCATCCTCACATCACGATAGAGCCAGTCCGCTTCAGAAACACATTGCATTGTGTCCAGATTGAAGCTGTGATGAACACAACAGCTACAAACATTTCTGGAAAAGTCTTTTGGAAACATGTGGATGTATTCCTGTTGAGCATAAAGTAGGAATTTCTGAATTTTGGATGGTTTTTATAACTGCTACCATAAAGAGCTTTCCAAAATGGTCATACCAATTTACACTCCCACCAGCAATCATCCCAGTGTTTTAACAGCTGGGCTAATTTTTCATAGCATTTGTCTTACATTCGAGTTATTCCTATGATGATATGGCAGTAGTGCAATGAGTTTGGATCTGCATGTCTTGGATGACCAAAATAGCATATTGTGTATTTACTGCTAACTTGAATATCTTCTTTGATAAATTACCCATTTATATCCTTTACTCGTGTATTCCTTGGTTTAGTTACTGACAGAGGCCATTTATATATTTTGAACATATATATAGTAATTATAATTACAATTTGTAACACATCATGAGTATAATCTTCTATTTAATTGTGTCTTGAAAATAATTTGATGATTTTAATGTAACCCACTTCAAGCATTTTATGGGTAGTACTTTTTCTGAACTTGGAGATAATCTATTCTTTCTGAAATATTTGTTGTTTACTTTCCCCACATAAAGATACAATCCACCTGGGATTCATTTGTATATACTGTGCAGAGAATGAAGATTAATTTTGTTCTGTGAGCTATTCTTTCTTGCCTTACTTCCCTGGGCATTTGATTATTTGTCTGTAGTAGAGCAACAGTGAAAACTCCCAAAGGGAGCATGTGAGTGTATATATGTCCACATCTGTTGATATTTATACACACAAAGAGGAAGGGAGAGAGGGCAGAGGAAAGGGGAAGAGAGAGAAAAAGAGGGATGGGAGGAGGGAGGAAGGGAAAAAGAGAGGGAGACTGTGCCACAACCTTTATTTGTAAGTTATATTTTTATGCTTCTATAGAACCAATGTTATTGCTGACGTATTGATGTTTGATCCCAAGACAATTTACAAAGGTTTCCTGGCACCTGGTACACTGTACCAATATAAAGGGAAATGAATTCAAATTCCAACTGAATCCTGAGGAAGCATCTTTTTCACATAACTATAAGAAAAATGTTGCTTTGAGAATGAATAAGGATATAGGCTTCAACAGGAATGGCACTAAAAGGGTAGAGTAGCCACTTTTGAGTTGTAATAAGTCATTCTGACAGATAACAAGTCTCATTCCTTCCCAGTGTTCTACATGAGAAATAGTAAAGACCCTCCCATAACAAGGCAAGAATCACCTTAGCAGATTCCAGACCCTTCATCAAAACTTTCCCTCAGCTCCCAAGAGATGGGTCAACATTAACAGACCTAACTGTGAATGATGCCCTGAAGTTGTACATCATAGTTAGAGACAGCAATGTTGGTGGTGGGGCTCACATACACACACACATACACACACACCCACACATACACACACAAACAAACAAACACACACACACTTTTTGCAGGTTTTAAGGAGGTATTTTTGCCAGAATTGGAATGTCAACATTTGCTAACTGTATGCTCTTACTAATAGTTATAAGGAAAGACTACAGGACTCAAAGCTTTTTATATATTTTAAATAATCTACCTTGGTGAGAGAACAGACTTCATAATGTACTAGAACTCTCCAAGCAACACAAGCATCTTCCTCTTGCTATTTATGGTGCTCTGGAAAGTTGTCCACAGGGCAGGTCAAAGCCTGTCGATGGGGAAACAAAGAGCTTGCTACAGTTGGTGCTGGGTATTTCTGTGCAATTAATCATAAAAGTTGTATAATGTAGTTGAGTGTCTAAGTGGAAAGCTAAGTGGCAATGCAGTGACTCTCTTGCCCAAACAGAGTGGTTTGACATAGTCTATGTCTTTTGAAGTTACTATAGAGTCCCCATTATCAGCTTAAAGCATGAAGTAATCTAACATGTCCAAACCATCACAGAGAGTAATTAAGACTGAGGAGTTTAAAAGAAGATGCAGACTTGCCTGGGCTTGATAATTTCCTAAGTGAATCTGATCTCTATAAAACATGATTTGAATGAGGGCTGAAATGTACACATGCAGGCTCTACTGGATGCCACTTGGGAAGGGAAATCTCAGTGCCTCTCAGTGTTTATGAACTATCCAGTAGAGCCATATGAAATAACAATGGATGTCTACACACACACACACACACACACACACACAAACACACACACACACACACACACACACACACACACACACACACACACACACACGTCAACTCTCCCTAAACCCTTTGAAATGGGAAGACTACTCACCTGGTGCTATAGTTCACATAAGTGAAGTGTCTCACAGGGACCTGAAAACACCCCAATGTGGGCATGTGGCTCTCAGCAGGAAAACAAGGTCCTGTTGATTTTAAAATGAGCTTTGTGATGCATTCTGAAAGAGCTGATGGATTTCTGTGCATTGTCATCCTGCAGCATCAGCATTATACCTAGATATCCTTTAGGTAGTGTGATATAAGGATTAGCATAAAACCTCCTCTATATCCCCACACGTGGCTCACATCAAATCACGTTGCATCAAAACAAGCCATTCCACTGGGATGAAGAATTGCCTTCTTTAAAAGACAAGTGCCCAAGAGAAGGGGCCTATGGAAATACTGAGTGCATTAGACAATCAGATCCTCCTGAGAATTAGCAGCTCTATTAGAGTCCGTTTCCATTAGGAGGAGGAGGTGTAAAGGGGCAAGGTACTAGAGTGGCAAGACTTGAATTAGAAGAATCCAACTACAAGATAATAAACATTGGGACAACAATGGGATGAGCAGAGAAAGAGCTAAAGCCATGGCATGCAGGCTCAGATCGCCATCATAGCTTCTAGAGTGTCATACAGGAAGCAGCTAGGTTGGAAAGGAAAGGATGGAGTCCCAGCATGATGCACAGAGCAACTGGCCAGCACTGAGACAGTGGGTATCTGATGGGAGAAGGTGCTCAGAGCCAGTTCTACTATAGGTACACCTTTGTTTAGGAAGTTTAAGTTTCCAGTGAATCTGCCAAGAATCCATCAGATTCTCTACCCCATTCAGAAAACTTTATATAGTCAGTTTCCCACTGTGAATGCAATGCTGTACAAGAATAGCTATTGACTTCAAGCTCTTTGACAAAACTCTGCTTGCCTTAAGTTACAGCTGAGGGATTTAGCATTAAAGAGACCATAGCTTCTTATCATAAATATGCACCCAAGGCAGACATTTTCTCTTGTTTCTGGAAAATGCTCCATTAGCTTCTACAAGACCACTTGTCTCCTAAGCCTCTGGGCCACGAAATCAGACCTCTCAGTTAAAATTGTGAAGCTACCATGTTCTAGATATGCATCATTGAACTTAACATCTATAAATGTCACACTTCATAACCACTGAAGAAAGCTTACTTCCAACATCGTAGCATTGTTCTAAAAAGTATGTAAGATGCTGTTTAAAATTGCACAAAACATGAGTAAACGCCCAACAAATGGTAAGAAGTATGTGTTAGGTACCTTCACTTATGTACATTCATTTATCTTATGAAACGACCCTTACTAGAATGGTTTATATATAAGAATTGTATGAAAAGCATCTTGGGAAAAAGGCATTAGGTGGTCCCCTGCCTTCTGACACACAGCAGGTTCTTCAGAAATCTGTGCTAACTGGTTTTTGTTTAAGTCTATTCCTTTCCATCCAAGTATCAAAATGCTACTTAGTGAATGCATTTTAGTGACTGAAAAATAGCAAAACAATTTTAAAATCTTTTCAGATAAAAGTAATGCAAACTCAAAGATTCCAACCCAAATTTTAAATTTATTTTGTGTTGTAGAATCAGAAAACTTTAATATCCTTTAGTGGATCCTTTAACATCTACAGAAAAGGACCTAAAGATCATATTGTCTCCTGTGAAATCCCCACTTCCATTGAGCAGGTCTTTCGGGATTCTCTCTTTTTTTCCCAGAGCCTACCCTTTCCTGTCTTATCTGTACAGCACATCTATCTACCTGCATTATCCCTTGCTGCAGAAGTTGGCTAGAGCTACCAAGATGCTACCATCAGCCACTTTTGAAACTCGGGTAAAGAGAATTGATTATTTTAATACACAGACATGATAAATGCTTGAGGATATAGAAATGCTGACTCCCTTAATTTCATCATTACACACAATGCACATTTATTGAACCAGCCTGCTTATGTGTATAAATATTGTATCAATTTTAAAAGATTTAAAATATGAATTCAATGTTTAGCTTTGTAAATAAAGCCATGCCCAAGGTGATTGTGCCCTGATTTGAATATAGTATGTAAAACATACTGTTAAATTTTTATATTTACTGATTTTTCTTGATAACTATTTACTGAGTTGTCATATGTTAAGCAAATGTTTACTAAGTAAATATGTTAAAGCCTGGGGAAAACAATACCTTCTTCTACAGTGCCTCATCTCCTGGAAATGTAAATAAATGAAACAATTAGGTTTACTTGTTCAAAGAAGAATCTGACTTGTCATTTTATCATTTTCAAAAGCAGTAAGTACATTATATTGGGAGACTTTGAATAAAGTCCCTTAGTTGTGTTCAGAGAAGGACTTTAGACTGGTGTAGCTCTAAGCTAACGGCATTTCAATCATGCTGTCTTTTAAATGAAATACACTTGCTTGTATATGCCTAAAAGAATTTGAAGAATTATTTCCTCACGTGTTTTTAAACATGTTCTGATTTTCATTGTGATAGGCAATTGCTCCAGTGTTTGCCCTTACAAGTTCATAGCGTGCCTGTGCTTCCTAAGAGACTTCTCCCAGCATCCAGCAAGCCCTGTGGGATGCTGATGAGGCATGGTGGTGTTGACTTGAGGGAAAGAGCTTGGCAAAGATGGGGTGAGTGAAGGAAAGGATGGATAACTTCTAGGCTACTACTTTGAGGACCTGGATAGGAAATGGCTCCATTTAGCAAGACGAGGGGGGACAAAAAGGGAAGGGAAGTGAGTTTGAGTTCCATGGAAATATGAAATGATCTGTGAAGCTTGTGGACATTGAGAAAAATTCTACACACGGAGTGGAATAAAAAATGTGTTCAAAGAGTAAAAATGGTATAAAAGTTTCCATTTGTGTAACACTTAGACTCCTTTCAATACAGTCCTGTGATGAATAATACATATTCAAACACCAATATTTACCATACACTGTAATGCTATGCCCATTGCTATGATCAAGGTTACAATGAAAATCGGGACAGCACATTTAAAAGCATTTGAGGAAATAATTCTTTAAATTCTTTTAGGTGTACACAAGCAGATGTTTAAAGAACACTGCAGAAGAAAACACCATGAATAGTATAGCACAAAGAAGTTCTCATGTCAAATGATTTTCTTGGTAATAGTGAATGTAGTGGGTAGCCATTCCAGCTTTGATCTGGAAGTTCCAACCCCAATTGAGACTTCGGCAAGTGTCACGCCTACAAGGCGGGGCCAAGGGAGGCGCCTGGGGACCCGAGATCTGGATCGGCAGGCGCTCTCGCCATTCCGAGACCCTGGATAGTGGAGGTGGACCAAGCAGAGCTCCAGAGAACACCGCTGGACTGTGATACACCTTCCCCAGACCCCGCGACCTACCTATCCCTTAATTTGTAACTTACGCCATTAAGTAAATCTCCTTTTAACTACGTGGAGTGGCCTTAATAATTTCACCAATATCTGGCGCCCAACGTGGCGCTACACTATTTCAATAGTTGCCTATTTCTGCCCCTGAAGTATTCATTAGTGTGCTTTCAATTAGAGGACATAGTGTCCTTTGGTGGCCTGGTGCCACAAATGTATACCATGTCAGAATGAAGATGCCATGTACCATGCTACTTTCCCTGCTACTTTTTGCATGTTTTTTTTTTTTTTTTTTTTTTTTTTTTTTTTTTTTTTTTTTTTTTTTTTTTTTTTTTTTTAGCTCAAGTCTCTTAGCCTGCTTCTTATCCATTCCATTAGCATCACAAATGAGCTCTACTGAGTAACACTTGGCATTAAGGGACCAAAATGTAGTCCCACTGTTAACATTAGACAGACGTGCTTCACAGTATGAGCCTGCTGAGCAGAACTTTCTCTGGGGATCCCCCTTTCTGAATGACCTTTGCAGAGGTGGGGGTGGGGGTTGTCAGGTCAAAGAAATCCAAAGCCTACATTAGGGCAGGGATAAGCCAAGGAAGGAGTAGATGACTACGAACAGCTTAAGGGAATGTGCAGGCAGCTATCCCTTTTGACAAACATTTAATGGACCCCACCCTATTCTGAGCTGGACACCATTATAGACAGTCAGCTAGATTAAAGTGACTGTTTCACACTATCTGACCACATGGTGGGGCATTTTTTTAAATCAGCTCTGAGACGCATGTCTTGTAGCTCCAGCACCAGAGGGTGAGCTGGAGGCAGGAGCTAAAGCAAGAGAGTAAGTTCAAGGCCAGTTTGGGCTACATAGCAAGTTTGAGGCCAGCTCCAAGTATAGGAGACCCTTTCTGAAAAAGTAAATAACTCTAACTCCCTGACAACTGCTGTCACCAGCAAGGGTAAGAACCCATATTAGCATATAGAAAATATATTATTTTGAATTAGCACATAAAACAGAAGATTTATTGTGGGGGGGGCTTGCCCCTACTTTTTTCCCCCAGGGTACTCTTGAGCAGGGAGAAGTGAGAAATATTTAGATAGAAATATAGAGGGAGAGAGACAGAAACACAGGATAGCCTTGGGAGGGCCTGGATCAACCCCCTCCCCCCGCCCCCTTCTGTCTCTGCTAAAGGGCTTTTAAAGGAATGCCGAGGGGTGGAGCAAAAGACCTCCCCCTGGCACAGCCAAGTGCAGACCCTTCTAAACACCTGGTAACCATGCACATGGTCAAGCCATGCCCTAATGCAGCCCTGCTGTGTAAAACAAGCTCAGATTTCACTAGGAAACCTCTGTGGACTCGCACAATTTATCCAGAACCAGATAGCAAAGTGTCCAAAAGACAATTTTTAGAATAGAGCAAATGTAAGTTGACATGTTTGTATGTTTGTGAGTTATTAACAGAACAGCCCAAATCACACCCATGACACAGGGAAATGAGCACACTCAAGCTGGCTTTCAATATTCAGTTCTGCCATCTACTTTTAGGCTTCCTTGAATCTTTCACCCTTATTTGGGAGCCTGTGGGAGACTCACTGAACTCTTTTGTACTGCACAGACCAATATGGGAAACCTTAAGAAAATAGTGGAGATATATATATATATATATATATATATATATATATATATATATATATAGTTTTTGTTTTTTGTTTTGTTTTGTTTTGTTTTGAGTCAAGGTTTCTCTGTGTAGCTTTGGAGCCTATTCTGGAACTCACTCTGTAGAACAGGCTGGCCTCAAAATCACAGAGATCTGCCTTGGCTCTGCCTCCCAAATGCTAGAATTAAAGGCGTGCACCACCACCGCCCAGCCAGAGAGGTGTATTTTTATGTTCGCTGGCCTCCTTTACACACCATTAGGCACAGGTGATGATGAAGCAATGGCACTAGTATATCTAATAATCATTTTAAACTTGTGGTGTGTGTTTGTTTCTCCCTTGAACTATCCCTGTTATACTCTAAGGTTCTAGAAAGGTCTCAATGTGAGGAAGCCGTCAGTTGTCTACTTTGAACATACCCTTGGCTTTGAGGTCACCACTTTTAACTGCTCATACATTTATAGTCTGTGTCTTACATGGGAAAATTCCTGAGGCCCCTCTTCAAAGGCCCCATTCCGTATGGACCCAGTTCCTTGGGAGACAAGAATGTCATATATATGACTCGTTTTATATTAACCATTTTAGTAGAAAATCATTCTGAAATATGAGCATATCCTAACTGAACCTGAAGCTGATAGTTCAGCCTTTTAATGAAGAGTAATTATGATTATTACCAGATGCACTGCCATGCTGAGGTCTCGGTTTCCGTAGTTACGTGGCTTCTAGGTGCTCTTGTTTTGTCCTTAGATCAAGATTCTGTATTTCGCTTTTGTTCTTAGCCACACTAATACAGCACTTCCCTCCTATCTATGGTCTCACTTATACATTTTAACTACCCATGATCAACCCTGAACCAAAAATAGTACTTGAAAAACCCTAAAAAATGAATTTGTAAGTTTAAAATTTTATCATAGTTTATCATGATTGTCCTGTTTATCATTAATTGTTGCCTTTTAGCCTCTTACTGTGCCCAACTTATAAGTTAAATTTCATCAAGGTATGTGGCAGGAAAGCCATTATTACCAGATGCACTGCCATGCACATCAGTTTGATTCCATCCAGGGACTCTGGGATCTCAGAATGCATTCTTCCTGAATAAGGGGTTAGTGCTGTATCATCAAGAAGCTCTGAACATCTGTACAAGCCATTTACTCACTTCTGGATGTCTGCCGCTCTAAGTTCTGTGACAGCATTAGGAAATGAGACATGCAGCTGACAAGAGCAGGGTGAAGGAAGTTGCCATCTAGATAACTGAACCAATTATTAGAATGATGCATTAGTTCAGTAGAACATGTCTTCCTGATCACACTTTGTTTCCATGCAGTTACTGGGATGGTAGGAAGAGTCCAATGTGCCTATTGATGTAAATGTATAATTGGATCAACCCTCAGACCGCTATTAAACTTTATTCACCTTTACTCCCTTTCCCCCTGACACTGAAATGAACTCCTAAAGCAACAATCAATTACTTAGTGATCTTGCCACGTGTAAAATTCCCATTGATAAGCGACCACATAATTAAGTGCACTCATTTAAGAAGGTGGTCATGTGAAGTCCATTCATGATTAGCAATGGTAGTAATTACATGTAGCTCAGTATCTTTCCCAGATTATTTGGCAAGAAATCTTTTACTGTCATGGGAAGAACAACTGCATTGGTTGATAACTGAATTAGTTGACCAGAGGCTGCCTGTAATCCATCTCATTGTCAATCACAATGATCCTTCCTACATGCAAGCAGACTCTGAGAATGTATTCAATTCTTTCATGATTTCCCTTCCCATAGCTAGCAAAGGACAAGCACCACTTGCCCTTCATATCTGGGCTCTGTTAAGAACCCCTCCCACTCTTTGGATGCTCTCTCCCTATTTGTTCCCATGGCACTCTATATACATGGTAATACATTTGAAAATTGGCATGTGTCTGTTTTCTCTGTTAATGATGTGCTCCTTGATCAAGGCTTTCATTTTTGCATATTTAATGCTTGATATAAAACTGGGTGCCCATGCTGGGTGTAGAGTGCTTGCCTAGCATGCTCAAAACCCTGGTTTCAAGCACTTATAAACCTGACCAAGCACTTAGGAGATGGAGGCAGGCAGATCAAAAGGCCAGACGGGGATGCTTGAGACCCTGTATAACTATATATGTATATGTATGTATGTATATATATATATATATATATATATATATATATATATATGAAGGGCAAGTGGAGCTTGTACTATGCTAGCTATGGGAAAGGAAATCATGAAAGAATTGTATAAATTCTCAGAGTCTGCTTCCATTGAGGAAGAGTCACTAGGAAGGAGGAAGGATCATTCAGATTCACACACACACACACACACACACACACACACACACACACACACACCCGTCCAGTTGAACACTTAGAAATCCTTTTTTTGAGTGTTTGAATGGCTGAATGTCCAGAGTATTATTACTCCAGATGAACTTCTAAAGTAGATCAACAGCACACCTTTCAAAAGGTGTCTCTTTTTCTTACACTAGCATTATCATCTGTAAAACATGTGCATAACCATTGAAAGACCCATTAACTTTGAAATAGTAACTAAAGAGAAGTTACTACACTGTGAGGAAAGAGCTCGCTCTGCATTTATAAATAAGCCTAACTATCGTAATTTGGAAACATTATTTAACTCATTTTAATTGAAGTCATTACTTCACATGAGCAAATCAGAAGAGAATTGCTTATGTGTTTATAAGTAATGGACAGATGAGGGACTGTGATTCAGCAGCCTTTATTGAGTGTGTATATATTCTCATAGTTCTGTATATATGAATAGTTGCATGCAGAGATATAAATTTTATTTCATTGGATGCTATTGAAATTACTTTGACAAAATTTATTTTTACCAGTTTATTATAACACAACTTCTCAGCAATAAAATGAATCACTTCAAACTATATAACTGGGTGGCTAATGCATGTTGAGAAATGCTTTTGACCAGGTATATGCATCTATAGTCTGCTCTTCAAAGAGAATGCTTTGAAAAGAAATGTAATTATAGCTATTTTTTTTTAATTTTCTGTACTTTGACCAACACCAGACAAACTCAAAAACTGGAGTTGTCCTTTACATGCAAACTAGTACTGTTTTACTGTCATCTTGTGATCTGTGGTCGCAACCCCTGCCAGCTTAGATTGTCTAGAACTTGACAGCTTACTTGCCCCCAGCTTTCTGGAAGACTGGGAGCATTCCCCTTCTTCCTAAGCCCAGTGCCTAGCACCCATGGAGCTCTTCCAGAATAGTCCCAGCCCAGCAAGGGAAGCCATCTGGAGAACATCTCCCATTCCAAGCTATGTCATACCACTGACAGCTGAGACAGATTTTAGGACCTCACTCAAAGAAACTGGGTGAAAAGTCAGAGGATCAGTTATCTAAGATCACTTTAAGCTGATTAGCTCATGGTTATCATGATTTGCTATGGTAAATACTTAACTCATGAGGTTAAATGTTTGGTTGTCAGTTTTTAAATGTCTAAATGAAATAGGAAACATATTGTTAATAATTATAGTCGGCTGAACTAGGTTTTCCAAAATATTATTTCCTTGAAAACAGTAGTCTTTAGCAGTGAAGCGATGGCAACCATGATGCTGAATCACTACAGACAGCTGTGTGTAGAAAAGATCCATGAATACTGCGCCTGTCCAGCCCCCAGATGAATGGCTTTCTTATTTTAGATGAGGAAGAGATGTTTACTGAACATCTGCAGGCCATGCTTGCTTGTCACTGGAGATATAAGATGTCATATGTTCAAGGAGCCCATAGTCTAAAAGGAAGGAATAAGGACATGTAAGCTCTCTAGTTTCCACACATTTTCCAGGCCTTCTCCAGAGCAGGAAACCCTTTTCTCATGCCTCAAGCCCCAAACAACACAATTGTTGAGTCTTGGAAGACTCAAGAATAATCATGAGCTTCAACCACTCTTGTCCCATTATAGAGTCTATATCCAGTTGCCTGACCCTGGTCCTTCCCTCTCCTCACCCAGTGTCTCTGATACCAGAACCATAGGCTTCAGCTAGGGCTCCTGGGTCAGAACTGCTTGTCTTCCAGCTCATGCTATGTGGAAACCCAAGCACCAGGCACCTCTCTGTGTTAATGCTCAGGATTCTGGAGCAAATGCTGGTCCTGAGAATACTCCCAAGATCTGCTCCTCTCACTCTACTTACCTCCTTTCTCCTATCCCCAACAAGGAAGAATACATGGGCCTCTCTGCCCAATTCTAGGACCATAGTTCCCGTGGTATATCTTCCTTCTGCCTGGCTTGCCTAGATGCCCTTACAAGGCCCTCCATTGGTAGTAATGGTGCTTGATAGCCCTCTCTCACCAACCTACACCCGAGGTAGGTCTCTTTGGACCTGTCTTTCTAAAAGGATGGATAGTGCTGTACTCTGAAGAACTTGCTGCAAAACTACGGTTCTTGTTACTAGGCAAAGGATGAGGTTTTTCATGCCTAATTTACATGTTCTGCTACAGTCCCCAGGAAGGAGTACACTGTATTCAGGAGGTACATTGTGGGGGTGAAGGGGTCTAGAAATGTGTGTCTGAGCAAGGGAGTGACTGTTGACTAGGTCAATCCTGGACAGGTTCTTTAAAGGTGAATAGATTCTGAAGAGAAAATTACAAGCCTCATAACAGCAAAAGGGAGGCACAAACTCTATAAGTATATGCATATCTTGTTAATTAGCTATGGCAGGTTGTTTATCTGTTGTGACAAGGCTTCATGTAGTCCAGGCTGGCCTTAAACTCATTGTATAACCAAGACTACTGTGAACTTCTGATTCTCCTACTTCTATCTCCCAGTATTGGGAGAATGGGCATGTACCAGCATCTCCAGTTTCTTGTGGCATTGGAGATTGACCTCAGGACTTTGTGCAAGGTAGGCTAACACTCTACCAACCAAGCTATAGTCCCCAGATCTCTCATAGGAGTTTTAACACTTTTTAGGACCTTCAGTAGTTCAAATCATCTCTACCACTACCCAGTGGACATTGTTCAGGAAACTGGAGCCCAAGCTCTTATGTAACGTATCCCAAATCACATGGCTTATAGAAGAAATGACACTCAGACCCAGATATTTTTGATTTAAAGCTTGTGTTCAAACTTTTTCACTTGCTTACTTAAATTATGGCTATAAACAACAGGTCTCCACTGGACATTCCAGAACAAGAAGGATGCTACAGTTAAAATGGAACCCTAGAGGGAATGATACCGTGAGAGGCTAGAAAAAGAGCGAGAACAGGAAGAGGAAAGGTATAATTAACTTGGCCTTTAATTCTCTAGATAGTGAGAAACCTCAGTGTATTGAACCAAGGAAAAATTGACTATTTTTAAGGCTTTTTTTCAATTTGTTGTTTACAAGCTGTATTTGCCATCTTTTCAGTTCTGAGAGCTGAGATGAGCCCCAGCTGCTGACAGAAAGGTCTACCCTGGTGTCATTTCCTTCCCGTTCTCTTGGTGTCATACTACTCAATTTCAGCAGTGGAAATTGAGGTCAGAAAATGAGAAATTACAACTTCATGAAGAGAATGGCCCACACAGGAGCCTGAGGATGCACACAAGTGTAGTGGCTACAGACCCCAGGAGGGAAAAGCTATGAGATCAATGCTTAGCTGACTTTTAACCTGACTTGCTTTCGGTAGTGTGATGTTCTAGTTGTTTCCTGAGAAGAAGTGGAGAACATGTGGGAAAAAACCATAAAGTTGGCACAGATAGTCTACTTGGCCTTTGGAAATGAAAACTTGGCTGAATTGTTGTGTGGGAAGAACAAATATTAATCCAAAAGTAAGAAGAAATATTGTTTAGGCTTTACAAACTGAGACCAATTTCTTCCTCCTTTTTTTCTTTCCTTGATCATATGTAAGAAGTCTTCATCATTTTTGATCAGTATATAATAAAATGAGTATGAGACTCATTTCCTATTTGGTAATGTGGTTAAACATACCTTATAGAAAGAAATAATGATGGAGAACCAAAGTTCTCATTTGCTATGATGTGAGAGGAAGCCACAGATCTGAGTGAAGATGGCCTCACCTGGGGGTCATGATCTACTCTCCTCCACCTGAGCTTCATTATTTCCCAAAGTGGATCATTTCCACTGTTTTCAAAAACCCATGGTACCCATACTCAAATAGTCTCAAGCTCTCTCTTCTATGGCCCCCTTGAGCCTAGTAGTCCTAGATTTAAGGGGTTAAAGGGGCCAGATGTGTGTTTAGGGGCATGAATTTGTAGCATAGGTTTATGAGCAGGGTATTCCTAAGTCAAAGATGGGAGAAGACAGCAGAAGACCATGGGCTGGGCCACCACATTTCAGCCCAACAGTGTACATGGAATCCCAGACTTTTACATTTGAACATGGATCCCCAGGCTGTTCAGAAAGTATATCCACCAACAAGAAAGGCTGGATCATTTTGTCATTTATCACCTTAGCTTGGAATGCTTAGTATTTGTGTATTTATTATGATGCGTCTAATGACACTCTGACCCAGGCCCTACAGACTATTAGGGGAAGCTCTGGTTTACACTAAACTGCAGAAAATGGGATTATCTCACCTCAGAATGCAGGTATTTAAGCCTAGCACTTCAGCTGACAGCACTCCCACTTTGACACTGAGGTCCTTTGTTCACAGGACTGAATCTCTGTGAACTTTGAGGACAAGAATGGTATCCATCCCACCAGCTCCAGTTCTGAGACTTTGCAGCTCAGTTTCTCAAAATCTGTACAAAACTTCAGTTTCCTTTCTATGAGGCCCTTTTCTGCTGTGTTGTTTATGAAGACAATCCATTACTTGCCTCTCATAGTCTGTTTCCACCTAGACAGCAAGAATGAATGAACTCACTACTTACTAGCCCCAAACATGAAAACATTATGATGGAGATTTTTCAATACTGTTTATTAAAATTATGTCTGCTGAACCAGTTCAAAGCAGTTCAAGGAATGTGCTTGGGTGGTGGTTTTAAGTGGTTAATAAGAAGCTAAGAGTCCTATCTGTGACTGTCAAAATATGTACACCACCATAATATGCCTGAACAAAGCTCTTCACTGGTTTTCTTTCTTTTTTTCTTTTTCTTTTTTGGGGGGAGTGTTGTTTGTTTGTTTGTTTGCTTGCTTGCTTGCTTGCTTGCTTGCTTGCTTGCTTGTTTGTTTAAGACGGTTTCTCTCTGTTACAGCCCTGGCTGTCCTGGAACTCACTTTGTAGCCCAGGCTGGTCTGGAACTCACCAGCTGCCTCTGCCTCCCAAGTGTGGGAGGTTAAAGGCTGTGCCACTCTACCTGTCTTTCTTCCCTGGTTTTCAATTGTCACTTCACCTCTGTTACGTTTGCATGAGGCTTGGCAAACGATCTAAATTTAGTTTTTGCTTTTCGGGTACTCAGGTAGTAAGGAGTAGCCTCTTCCTGTCTGGACCCTTGTAAATCTAGCCTCTGCCACCCCAGTGGCCAGCAGCCTGAACTGACTGCCTCTCAAAGAACCTTCTATTGTGCTCACTCTCCTCTTGCCTCTCCTCACTTGCCCTCCCCCAGCCTCTCACATCTCAGCATGACTCAGCTGTCACTGAGATGATCCAGAAATGACTTGTTAGTAAGAGGGGAAAAGTTTGCCTCTACTTTACTAACATCAAAGAACTTTCCAAGATGGGAACCACATAGTGTTGTGTCCCCTTGAGACATACTCTAATAGAACAGAACAACAAAGGGCTTTATCATAAAGATGGAATAAGCAATGAGTTGTTAGATGCCTTAGAATAGTCATGAACTCCAAAGATCTCACTTCTCAGAACTATGTTGTGAGTTATGTCCCAAAGAATAGTGCTAGGACCTGAGATAGATAGAAACAGAGCCACAGTGGACTGTCCAAGGGGTCTGTGGGGTTTTGCCAGCCTGTGTATTTCCTTATACATTAAGAAATAAAAACTAACAGAAAATGAGTTTTACCTCCTCTAAATCTAACCTTACAGGCAGAGTCACCCACCCTGAACTGCCTCCCTTCAGGGTAGGGAGACAACTCCTACCAGCCTTTCCTTAGGTCGTCCTGTTTAACCACATGCTGTCTGTCTCTTGTCCTATGAACAACAGTTCTTTTCTGGTAAGCAAAGTCACTGTTGGGCTCCCATTCATATACACAGTGGAAATACAGGGAAGAAAGCAGTTAGTGCCTAGTCTCTGTACTCATGCTTGTCCGTTTCAAATTCTGGTTTCCAAGGCACTTCTAGAGCATACACCCCGTGCACTGTAACTGATCTTCTAGCCGTTATCTTCTGTACTTCAACTGCACAGTTCCATATTGGAATTTTCATATGAACAGTTTGCACAGACCCCGGAGGAATTCACTGGACACTCGGACTTGAGGTGACTAGCTGTGGGGCCAGCCCCGATGATGGCTACAGACACTACAAAGAAGTAGCCTACAGCAGGATACCTTTGAAGAAAGTTCTCAAACCGTTCCCAGCTTGCCTGCTCATCAGAGTCCTTGCAGTGGTCTCCAAAGCCCTTCTTCCCTCTCCTCTGCAGACACACTGACGTCACTGCTCAATTGCTGACAATTCTCATCTCTCAGCCTCAACACCAACTGTCTCTTCTGCCTGGAGTATTCCTTTCTCTGGGGCTTTGTCATCTCTGCTGTCTTTCCTGAAGTGTCTTCTTAGTGACCTTCTTGGACCACCATATTTAAATCAGAACACTCAGATCTGTTGTTCCATAGTCTCTCTCTTTCAGATTCATCGTCTCCACATCTTCCTCAGCATCTTGCACACTGATATCTCACTCATTTGATGTGTGCATTCCCACCCTAAACAAGATTGGGTATTTTTGTGGTTTTGATAGTGGCTGTTTCTCCCTTGCTTAGAACAGTGTGTGATGTGTGTTAATATACTAAGTAAATAGCTAAGTAAGTGGTTAGGTAAAGCAATGAACCAGAGCTCTGTTCTCCAGAAAGGTTAGAAATAACATAGCTACATAGAAGACTGTCCCTTTAAGACAACATTATAAATAGAAGCCATATAGATCACAATAATTTTAGAAATCTATGATATATTACTGGTAAGAAAGCTAAAGCTGAAATTAGTACACTCATAACTGAACCATGGCAGCCATGTCTGAGAATGTCAACATGATCTGGGAAGTCAATGGAGTCAGTTACTATGTCCATGGCAGCCACCATTGCTTGAACATTAGGAGGAGTCTGGCATCTTCCTTTGTGAATAAATAACATCAAAAGAAGGTGGGATCATTATTGCTCCTTAAACTGTGGTGACCATTCATGTGCCCAACACTAACCTGATGGGTCAGGTCACCTAAATCTCCCCACCTTGCAAGTAGATGTAATATCTTCCAGAGAAACCCAAGGCCCAGGGGAGTTAACCTTCTTAAGTGTGTGCTACCACAGTGACTCACACTTAGGTTTTCTGAATCCAAGTCTTTCTGTTACCATGACTGTCACCCTTAGTAATCAAATCAGACCAGTTGGAGTTTGTTTTTGTTGATTTTCCACTGTATTTGAAATCACCAAGCCTCTGTAACTACTTTTCTAGCTGGATTATTAAAATAGTGACTGCAGCAATGAAATTTTTCAACAGCAGAGAGAAATGTTTTAAAGGTTGCTATCTTTTCTAATTCATTTTTTAGAAATCATTTTGGCTTATCATTGAGGAAAATCTCTAAGCAATAAAAGAAACACAATAAAAAGAACAAGCAATGTATCACGAAGTGTGCTTTGCATCTTGATAACAACACATGATTTATTTGTTGTTTATGATAAATGTGAAAATAAATTGCATTGGTGGAATTCATGAATAGAATGGTTTGGGTAGTATAAAGTTTTGCTTCCAGCATTGAACTAGAATTCAACTTGAATAGCTTGTTGAAATGTAGTGTAGGACCTCAGGGCTGTTTTGAAAATATAATTAGGTTTCCAGTTTATTAAAGTGAAGATTTGAAATTCTCCTATACAGAATATATTTTCAATAATGATCCAAGTGTGGGGAAACTATCTGAGAGAGATGAAGAAGAAAATAATAATGTTTTATTAGTGTGCACCAGAGCAGAAAGACTTATGTATCTTAGATCACTCAATGTAATAACTTAATTCCATTTTTTTTCAAGATAAAACTGTAACCTAAATGAATCCAGTTAATTTTAACTCAGGCTGATATATTCCCTTCCAGCCCTCAGTAGTGCTAAGTACATACATGCTGCTTTACTTTGTCTCTTCATTAGCAGTCATACTAGTTTAATAAGAAGCATAACATAATCAGATGAGTCCCAGCAATCCTCACTCCAGGAGTAATCTGAATCCAGACTTTTGTCATACCTGTGCTTCCTCCTGAAGGGGAAGAATCTGATCCATGACAAATCTGAGGAAGTTTGTATATCTGGAGCATAAAGACTGAGAGGGAGAGGACCAAAGGAGTTTTCTTGCAGAGAAAGTCAGGGCCAGTGGGAATGGGCTTTGCAAGTCGTACTAAGGATCTGAAAAGAATTTCCTCTTTCATAATGGAAAGGTACTGAAGAATTTGAAACAAACATGATAGGGTAGTGTGTACATTAAGGAAAACCTTTTGGCCCACTTTGTGGAGGACAGATACAGGGCAGGCCAGGTGGGGGCAAAGAGGCCATTTCAAAGACATGCCAGAGCAGCAGAGGTGTGGAGACAATTGAAAGGGAGAAGAACTGGAGATGCTTTGCAAATATAAAGTACTAGATATGGTACTGGGTGAAGGACAAGACTTTGGTATCTGGCTTGGGTGATTGGTTTAATCTTCCAAAATTCAAGTTGAAATTTAATGGCCACCCTGACAGTATTGAGAAATAGAAATTTTAGGGCTGGAGAGATGGCTCAGCCATTAAAGGCTAAGCCCACAACCAAAAATATAAGAGAAATAGAAATTTTAAGAGGTGGTTAGTATAGGAGGGAACAGCCCTCTTAAGTGTATTAATGCATCTTCTAGTGTCAATCTATTGATGTGTTAAAACACTCTGAGCAGAAACAATTGAGGGGAGAAAAGGATTTATTTGGTTCACAGTTCAGGTTATACAATAGCCATCATTGAGGGAAGTCATGGCAGGAACTTGAAGCAGAAATGATGGAAGAACATTGCTTTGGCTCACCTGTAGGCTTATACTTAGCTATTTTTTCTTATACAGCCCAGGACTTGTCCATGGAATGGTACTGCCTACAGTGAGCTGGGCCTTCCTTCATCAATTAACATTCAAGACAATCCCCTATTCATATGTCCACATATGATCTGGACAATCCCTCAACTGTGAATCCTTTCTCTCAAGACTAGGCTGTATCAAGTAGATAGTTGAAGCTAACTAGGACAAGGCCTTCTTCACAGGACTAGGTGAGCTGTCTCTAGAGTAGCTTTATTCCTTCTGGACTGGGTTCTGGACTTATATGTGTGTTTGGTTGGCTCTGTACCATGTTGTGATACAGCATAGAGGTCCTCATTAGATGATGTCAACTGAACTTGGATTTAGCCTCCAGAGCAACGAGAAACAAATTTTTTCATTGTAATGTCAAGGGGAGCCCACCAGAGATGACCATTCAGACACAAAGCCTTTTTTTTTCATTTGGCTGGAACTGCACTCAGATATTCAAGATCTAAGTGTAGCCCCAAGCATTGAGGACAAGGAACTTTTAAAAGCAAAACCCACATCCTGGTATCTTGCTCTGCAGCTGTAGGGAAGGCTTGCACAAGCAAGCAGTTTAACAGAAACTAAGATAAGCTACCTGCGGCATCTTGACCTTGGGTTCCTAGAAAAGAGTTGGGCAATTTTCCACAGGATTTTCCATCAAAGAGATCAAATGCTAGTTAAACTTGAAATGAATGCAAGCAAGAATACAAGATGGAGGAAGCTCAGCACTGTCTTGCCCTGTCACAGGGTGGCTACCTGACTATGACAGGGAGAAGGAGAGAAAAAGAGAACACCCAGGGAAAGACACTTTGTGCTTGGGAACAACTAAGAAGTAAACGATTTCCTATTGAGGGTACAAATGGCCAGGTGTTTAACTGAATTCTCACTTCCTTTCCTTGCTTTTGTTTACTACCTTTAAAGCTTTTGTTGAAACTTTTAACTTTCTGTATTTTAGGATTTTTAAGTTCACTAATTGTGATTTAAGAAGGATGTATAGGCCAGGCAGTGGTGGCACATGCCTTTAATGCCAGCACTCAGGAGACAGAGCCAGGCAGATCTCTGTGAGTTCGAAGCCAGCCTGGTCTACAGAGTAAGATCAAGGACAGGCACCAAAACTACACAGAGAAACCCTTTCTCAAAAAATAAACAAACAAACAAAAGAAGGATGTATAGATAATCTTATTTTGCTATAACATACCATGTATGTAACTTGGACTCAACTCTCGTTTATGAAAAGGATGCGTACCTGATGGGCTCACCTTGCTGTACCATGTGACTTGCCACCACCTGGCGATCTTGGTAGCCATGTGACTCAGCCACATGTGACTTTACCACTGTCTTTTTAAGGTGACCATGTGGTATCAATCAACTAAGGCCGTACCCATAAAACAACTAGACCCACTGAGCCCTCTGCTTATCACTGTATCTCCCTTTTAATAGACCAAAGAGGCAACACCAGGCTTCCAAGATGGTTTGCTTAGAAACTGAGTCATATTTAGTAAAAAAAAAACAGGCATTTTGTAAAAGTGCACTATAAACAGTTCAGGAAAATGGAGTTCCCAGTATCTCTCTGGACTGTATTTACATTTACGGTTCAAATAAAGGATCTTTAGTTTAAGAATTATAATTTTTTAAGGCTCAAACTTAATAGGAATAAAATTGTAAAGTCCTAATCTTATAAAGACTTACTTACTAGTCATAAACTGTTAAAGATAATTAAGATATACAAGTTAGCGATCAGCCATGCTATGTACACATGTAATTTATTTGCAGAGACAAGCTTTATCTCCCATCATATACTATTTTGTTTATGTTGTCAAAGTTAAGCCTGAAACAAATAAGTCAGAACAAGTTTAAAATAAACTTCAATTTTGTTTGATATAAAATAATATTCAAAATCAGATACATAAAAATTGATGATAAAAAATTAAATGCTTGAGTAAAATGGGTTAAATTTATACTACACTTGCTTGGCCAGAGGGCCCAGTTTCCCTTGGATGGAGCACCATCCCACCAGAGTAAGCTACATGCCAGCCTCATTAGAGAACAAGGTTGTATGGCAATGAGACCTGCCAGAAGTCTGCCGCTTCTGCCTCTGGCTGCATAGGCCTGGCTGGCTCTGGTGTGTAGCTCCAGCCATGTAGGCCAAACCATAAGAAGAAGAAAAAAAAAAAAAAAACAACTCCTCCTTCTCAAAAGATGAATTACTCCTCATGCCTCACATGACAGGCCAGTGGAGGTTCTCAGAGTCTGAATCCACACCCTAAATATCTCAAGCAACAGAGAAGCAGATAGGAACTACTCTGTCCTCAGTGTCTCCTGGACTGACATGTGAGGCTGCTGTGAACAGGGGAACCTTGTCCATAGGCCAGCACCAGACAGGTATGGGACACGGTGCCGTTCAATCGGCCCAAGCCTTCTATCCTGGCTTTCAATTCTTCCTCTTAGCAAAAGCTGCTTTCAGGGTCTGCACTCCAGCTAAAAGAGGGTGCCAGGTGCTTTGCCATCAAACCCACGGCTTTTAAAAACTCACTCAGAATGTCCAAACGGTGTCTTTGATGGTTGGAAATATGCTTACTGCTGTCGGTACGTGGTGACCTGGAGATCTGGCCATCAGCAGAACGAGTAAAGAGTTGATCTAGCCTTTTGTATCAGTTCAGTGTATGTTACACGGAAATTATCTTTTAACTTTTTATTGATTCTTTGTGGATTTCCCATCATGCATCCTGATCCCACTCATTTCCTCTTCCCCTGGCTTCTGCCCTCTGCCCCTGCAACCTCCCCACCAAAACAAAATTTAAAAGTAAAACAAAAAAAAAAACAATTTTTTTTAAAATCTCAGTGCGGAAGTTGTAGTGTAGCCCAGTGAGTCACACAGTGTACCCTTTAGTCCGTCCATCTTTACTTGTAAGTGTTCATTGCCATGAGTCATTGGTCTGGTTTGAGGCCTCTGGCTTCTGCCACATTGACACTGGGCCCTCGCTGGGACTCCTCTTGGATATCCTGTTGTCGTCCTGTGACATGGAGATGCTATAGCTTTGGATCTGCAGGTCTGGCGCCATCACATGCTCCAGCAGTTCACAGATGAGGTGGAGGTTGGAGTGGCCTACCTCATAGTCCTGGTTCTGGGCCTGGGTGGTAGCTGGTTTAGTCAGCCTGCCAGCTTTCCCTCATTGTCACCACCCAGGCCAGCTCTCCAGCATTGCCCCAGCTGGTTCACCCAATGCAGCAGACAGCAGGAGCAGGGCCCTTTCTGCTCTCACACACCCCTGGGTCTGGCTCATCTGCGCTCACACCACCAGCACCAGCTCTACTGTTTGTCCCGGCGAGGTGCAGGGCCCTCTCTCAGGGCCAGCTTTTCCATTCTCAGGCCCCAAGGCCTGTTCTTCCGCCTGTAGCGGGTAGTAAGGGGCCAGGGGGAGGGCATATTTCCTTTACCCTTGCCACCCAATGGCATATGAGAGAAAAGGCAGGGGCAGCTCTCCCCTCACCCCCACAGGCCCAGCTCCCCTGTGTCCCTACCAACAGGGTCAACTCTAGTGTGCTGCGCAGGCGAGGTGCCATGCCTGCTCTCCCGTGTGTGTGGCAGCTGGTGAGGGGCGGGGCCAGTTCTCCCTAGTGTTGCAGCCAGTGAGGGGTAATGCCAACTCTGTGCAGCCCTATCCTCACTGTTTTTGGTGGTAACAGCAGTCACAGACATCAACACAGATCCAGACATGGCCCCTGGCAGCAGCTCAGGCCCAGATGACACCATGGCCCCAGGTAGCAACACAGGCTATCAGATCTGCATGGCCCCAGCAGATGCTCAACCCTCGGACACTAATCTGGCCCTAGGTGGTGGCCCAGGTGGGCCATGGACATCAATACAGACCCCAGTTGTGGTTGGACCACAGACCCAGACATGGTCCTTGGTAACAGCCCAGGCTCGGATGTCACCATGACCCCAGTTGGCCATGCAGGCTACTTAGATTACATGGACCCAATGGTAGCGTGGCCCTCAGACCACAACATGGCCCCAGGAGTGAGCCCAGATCCCAGGAGCCTCAAACATCAGCATAGGTCCTGGTTTCAGTGGGGCTGTAGACCCACACGTGGCCCCAGCCACAGCTCAGGCTCATCACACTCAGGTCCCGGGTGGCAGCACATGTCACTCAGGTCTATATGGGCCTGGCAGCAGCAGAGTCCTCGGGCACCAAGAAGGCAACAGGTAGAGGTCCAGATCCCGGGTATTAGTGTGGCCTTTGGTGGTAACACGGGCCACAGAAATCGGCACAGACTCAGGCTGTGGTAGGACCACAGACCCAGACATGGTCCTCAGCAGCAGCCCGGGGCCAGATGTCATCGTGGCTCTAGTTGGCATTGCAGATTGCCCAGATCAGGATGGCCCCAGTGGCAGTGTGGACTAAAAATACCAACAAGTCTCCAGGTGGCAGCCCAGACCCTGGGTATCCGCTCAGCCTCTGATGGTAACATGAGCCAAAGACATCAACACAGACTCTGGCTGTGGGCGGGCCATGGACCCAGATGAGGCCCACAGCTGCAGTTCAGGACTGGATGACACCATGGCCCTGGGTGGAAACATGGAACACCCCCTCCCCAGGTGTGCTTGGCCCTGGAGCAGCTCAACCCTCCAAAACAAGACCAACATGGCCTCAGGTGTTGGCCTGGACTACAGCCCTCTGTATGGCCCTCAGTGGCAACAGACATCAACTGAGGCCCACAACAGGGCCATACTCCAGCAGCAGTATGAGCCATATCACCATGGTCCTGGGTGGTGGTGCAGTAATTCTGGATTAACATGGCTCTTGTGAGGGAACGTCCCTTGGACCTCAACATGGTCACAAGTAGTGGCCCAGACTCCAGGCATCCACAGGGTCCTTGGTGGTAACAAGGCCAAGGACCAAGTCATGGCCCTTGGCTGCAGCCCAGGCCAGGACATCACCATAGCCCTGGGTGACAAGCAGAACATCTACCTAGCTCATTCCTCACCACCCTCGCCTGTTCAGATCTGCCTCTCTCCCCAGCACATGAATTTCTCCGCCTCTCTCTCTCCCATATCTCCACCCTATACTCACTCGCCATCATGGTATGTTTGTGCTCTGGAGCCCTCCAGGCCTAGAAACACCGAGTGGTTCCAGAAATTATTACAGATTTGGCATGACTGACTGCTTCCAACTTTTCATCTGTTGTTTGAGTATATGGAATGAAAATGTAGAGAAATTTTCAAAGGTTCTGTTAATAGGGTTAATTTTAGAAATAGGGTTAATTTGTAAAGTGAATCATTTACTCATGATGAGGCAGACACTGTCTCTGAGAATATACTTTTTAAATTGAAAATTTTAAATCATTTCTTTCTGGGGAATACAACTTATAATTAAGTTGCCTTTTTATATAGACTGACAGTATATTTATGGTATAATCTTGGAATATAGTTATAATTTGATGCTAAGAAAAATATACTGTTATGTTTTTAAACACTAGCTATGACTACGTAAGGTAAAAGCCCCAGTTTTTAAAATCTCACCCTGTCAAGTTGTTTCTAACCAGATTTTTTTTACTTGTGATAATCTGGTTTTGTTCATTAAATAATAACTGGATTGTTGATACATAAAGCAAATATACAAAGTTCCTAATACTTGGAGGCAAGGAATATCTCTTAGACACTTTCTGTTCAGATTCATTCCTTGGATGCTGACTTTAACTGACTTCTTTACAAAGCTTCTCTGTCTCACAAGTTCAGATCAGCTTAACAGGACCAGCTCGACTCCTTGACTGCTGCAGTACTCCACCATCAGAAAGGACGAGCTCTGACTGCTGCCAAGGATGCTATGCCCACAAATCCATAACCAAACCATCCCCTTACAGCTCTCTGATCATCATTTCTCAAGTCTCTTTAGGAATATAGAATGGCAACCGCCTGATTTATTGCAGCTGATCAAGTTAAGAGGACACCTCTTCAGTGGACCCAGAACTACCTCTTTCAACAAAGAACCTCCTCAGCAGAAAATAGCTGTAAAACACCCCTACCCTGCATTTTTTTATATTCTCCCCGGGTTAGGAATGATAGTTTCCTACTGAAAAACTACACTTCCCAGCATCCCTTGTGGACTATGGAAGTTTCCACCCCTATACAAGGCCACATCCCATCTTCCTCATAGGTGTTTTGGCCATCTGCACATATGGGTGACAAAAGTGCCCCCTTGCTGTGAATAAACACGGTCATGCCTAAGGTCAGAGCAAGCCTTTCTTTCCATCTCCTGTCTTCTCTACAGCTGCCCTTAAATAATCCACCAAAAAGAGGGGATGGGTAAAACATATTATTTAGGAAAATAGAACCAGAGATGGATGAAGGGGAAGGTACCATATAATGCAACAGTAAAGACATCAATCTCCAGGACTCCCTTCTACCCTATCTGCTCCATGCTGTGTCTCCTGTGAAGTCAGGGGTTATAGACATTACATAGTCTTTTTAATGTTGCCCTTTAAGAACAACACGGAGACCTCCCTGCCATTCCCAGCTGAGTGAGTGCATGCCATTCTTTCCCTGGAACTTCTGAACAGGCATCGGGGCTAGGGTCTGGGATCTGGAGATATTGTAGGGAGGGATTGGCTTGCCTTTTTCCATACATCCTTGATACTGAATGAAGGAATTTCATCTGCATGGATGCTATTTATTAGCAGTTTAGAGTAATGACTTCAAAAGTTTTCCCTGGTCAGCTACAATGGGACTTTAGAATTATTCTCAAAAAGGACATAGCTATCTCCTTGTGAGTTGCATCAAAAGCCATTTCTCCTGGTTCTCAACAGATATATGCATGTCACAGCAGGTGCTCTTTCTCTCCAATTTGTTAAAGCTAGTGAAATCACAGATCTTGCACAAATGATAAGGAGGGGATCCCTGTGATCAGAAATTGAGCCCCATTCTGTCCATGGGGATAACAGTCAAAAGGCTTGTGTATGCCCCCTACCCACCCACACAGTATCTAATTTTACAAAGCAGAAACATCTGAGTGCTTCAGCGTTTAGAATGATCAAACCCTGTCACTTTACAACACAAATTCCCATTATAACAAAGAAACTGCAGGCACGTTCCAGGACTGCATGGTTGAAGAGCTCTGGCCCAGTTTGTGTGTTTGAGAGACTAAGCGATAATTCTCTGCCACCTCAAAGCTTTGTAATCCTAGAAGAAGGCCTGTGTGCCTGACGCTGCTATAATGAAGGGACAGCATTGTCTAGTCTGGACAAGAGAAGCATAAAGATGAAATCATTTGCCTGCAGTTTTATAGCTAGGAAGAGAAAAGCCAATACCAAAAATCTAAAGTATAAAATCAGAAAATGAGGTGGATCTGGTCACCTGCAGCTAGAAGTCCTTGATGGCTGAGGCAGAGACCGGTTTAAATATGCCAGTGTGGTGTCTACAGAACCTTTACCAGCCTCTGCTGGAGAACAATGTTGTGGCAGCATTTTTGTAGTTTGGTACCCTTCCTGAACAGGACACCGCTAACCGATGGCTGTTAATCCTGTTCAAACCCACAGTAACATATAAAATGAAGATGTGTACATTGTGGTACCATGGGAGGCAAGAAAAGAGCTGAAGTTTCTGACTCTTACTATAAGGAATCTGCTCTCCTTTCAATTCCATGGTATGTGTTACAAGTAAAGAAACTGCCTCTGTACTGTGTTTACAGAATCTCTGATATCTTGAATCAGTGATGCTTCCCAGGATCTGGTACCCAAACATCCAAAGGTCCCACATCACATATGGGAAAACCACAATTGTATAGAAGAAAGGCAGTAAGAAGTGTCACCTGAAGATGATATGGAAAAGGAAAGACCTTTATGTACTCTTGAGAGAAAGACCTTTATGGACTCCCGAGCCCACTGGACTTCACAGAAATTCCATTTGGGGAAGCAGAGAAAAGGAGCAGCTTTTTGCTTTCGCCTTGAACACAGCTGACAATAATTCTTTGGCTTTTCAGGTTCTGAGTGGTTAATTTTACACTGCTAATGTTAACACCCTCTTACTGATTAGTCTTAATTAAACTTACTCCTGAACTACTGTGAAATGTCAGGACCTGCATCCTCAGAACACTGTTCCAGAGGGCTTGGATCTGCAGGAGCTTGACAGGATTAGATCCCATATCCACCCTGTGGGTTGTCACCCTTCTACAGTAAAACCCACCAAATCAACCCTGGCAGGCATCCTGACAAATTCTGTGCAATTTGAGAGATAATTAGAGCAACTGAGGCAAGCACTGATAGGTTGTGACTTATTTACATACATGAAAATAATCTGTTGGCTCCAATTCCCCTTTCTCGGAGAGGCAATTGGTTTTTATGGTGTATTCTCCCTATCAACACCATCTCCCCTCCTACAATATGGGAGTAAGTGTCCAGATACAAGCCAATCAGTGTGTAGCATTCTTTTTAACACAATGATTGCTTCAATAATTGCCATGGCATCTCAAGGAGAGTGAAGCTGAAAGAAATTCATCCTTCTCTTGGATAACACAATATGCAGATATGAGTATCAGGACAGATGAAGCCATTCGTGACAGTAGGGGACACCTGTTCTGTAGAAGGAACAAAGGAATAAGAAAATCGTAGAGAAACTGAGCTGGGGCCCTAGCCAAACCCTGCTGACCAGTCTTTGGATTCATTGGGCTCACAAGTATAAATCAGCAACCACATGCACAGAATCCCAATGTAAATATAAAAGAGAAAATGATGAAGGATAAAGGAAAAGGCCCACCGGTTTCAGGACCTCTCCTGGTTCTTGAGCACACAGGGAGAAGAGTGAGCCCCGAGCACAGCTCCCAGGTCTGAAACTTGCTCTGTCTTTCCTCTTGCCCTCATCTCCCTCCAGGTGGCACTGGGCCTCCTCCACAGCCCATCTGGAGCTTTCTCATTTTGCCACTCCTCCTCACCAAGTGTTTCCAGTATCCACCACCATTTCCGTTCAAAGAGCTTTGTGTCATGCTGAGCCTAACCTTCAAGATGGCTGTGTCCTAGAGTTTTCTGAATTGAAGAGTCACCAATGATGATGGATCAGGCTACCCATTGTTTATCAGCATTATAAGTAATTTTGAACAAACTTAGTCAATGTAATCCTTCTGAGATACTAAATAAATTTGGACAAAGTTCAACACAAGCTCAGAGCTCTTGTATATAGAGAGGTAATTCTTGCAACAACTTACCAAATCCTTGAAAAATGTTGCCCAAGCTCCAGAAAAGAGCCCATAGCCGTGATAATATAAGTAACCCTTATTAAAGTCAATGAGTGGAGGGGGGGGAGAAAGAAGAAAAAAGGTAGAGAGTTGTGAAGAAAGGGGTCAGTGGGAATAGATGGGATAGAGTAACTCAGGTTGAATATAATTACAATGTATTGTATATATGTATGCAGTCTAAACATAGCCAGATGGTGATGGAGGGGATAATCAAATGTACCATCATAAAATTTATCCAATTACTAACAGCTGGAATAGATCCAATAAGATAATACACTGAAAGAATTTTCAAAAAGGTTGAGATTGTTAAAAAACTAAAAACTATTGAGTGTTACCATAATTTATTATTGTTAGGATTAAAGTAAATAAATCAAACATTGCAACTGGATGAGTTCTATGTAGACAGTTCAGTTTGATTCATTGTTATAAGCCTAATTATCTTTCATTCAAAAGCAGAAAACTACATATAGTCAGATGTTTCTAATGTGATTTGAAATAAACTCAAGACATCTTTGATAGCATCCTACTGATTTTATATACAGAGAAAATAGAAAAGTCTGTAACTATTAAAATTTTATGCTATTATCTTTGTCTCTGTCTGAAAAATAATGACTACACTCTGTGTTGATTGTACATCCACGAAGAGGCAAACATAGTCAATGACCAACCTGAAAAGATCCTTCATACATACATACATACATACATACATATATACATACACACACACACACACACACACACACACATATATATATATATGTATATATGGAGAGAGAGAGAGAGAGAGTCAGTCCCTCCACAAACAAAATTAAAACCATTGAAAAAGTAAATCCCCAAACTAAGGGGCACACTGGGTAAGACTGTAAACAAGCCTGGTTTATTTTTCCAGTTTCCCAGGTAATAACCCTAGTGCTGCTGTTACAGTCATTTCCATCAACCTGTTGTGGTCCGAGGCTCTGAACCAACCCACGCAGACACAAGAGATTACAGCAAGGCAAGATTTAATGCAGGGCAGCACAAAGTCAGGGGGAAGAGGAGGGGGCTGATCAATCAGGGCCACAGAACAGACTCCGGAGCTGAACTGTGATCCTAAATGTCAGTTGAAACAAGTACTTAAGCATAAAAATCACAAACATTGGTTGCCAAGTTACAGTTACAATTTTCACCAATCAGGATTTAGAGATTAGGGGCTTCCTTGAATGTTCCATCATTGTCAATGATATACAATGTAAGCCTTTCAGTCCAACCAATCAGATTCATTTGTTCTTTCTGTTGTTGGACAGTAGAACCATGTTTCTAGAGAACAATAAGTGTGCAATGACTGTTTCTATGGTTTCGGGATGAGATGGGTCAGCTATTGGAAGGTTCCCATCTCCCCTAGGGAACTTTATTTCACCCTATAGATAAAATGGATTCTGAAGTCAAAATGGCAGTACTAAGGCCCAGGTGCTGTTGCCTGCTTCCTTCAAACCTTTTGTGGATAACAAAGGTTCCCTTCAGACTCTGACCTGTGGCTCCCCACAGAGCTTTCCTAGTTTTCCATAGCTGCTTGATTTCATTCCATATCTAAGATGGCGAGAAAATAAAATGTCATATGAAATTTCTTCATAAAATTATTTTACTCCCTAGTAAAACTGAGTCCTTGTGTGCGTGCGTGCGTGCGTGCGTGCGTGTGTGTGTTTAAAGCTTCCATTTCTCTCATCAGTGAAGCTGCACCTTGTCGTCTTCCTCGGCTTGTGTGTGTTACCTTCTCTCCACTTCTGGCCAGGCTCCTGTAGGAAGCATGCAGATATGGCTTAGGTCCTGTTGGCTCAGCTTCCGGTTTAGACCTAGGCGAGCAAGGAAAGAAGCAGTGTGGTGTCACACTGAGAAATGTCTGACAGTGTGGGAGAAACGTCTGACAACGCCATTCTCTATCCTTTGACTCCAACTCTTAATCTAATTTCCATGGAAAATAAAAACCTTAATTTTTGTGGGAAGCTGATTCAGGGGTTAAGAGCAGTTGCGGCTCTTGCAGGAGACCAGAGTTCTGTTGCAAAGACACACATCAGTGGCACACAACAGCCTTTAACTCCAGTTCCAGGGGATCCAATGCTCTCTTCTGTCCTCCTTGGGCATTTCACTCAGGTGCACAAAGCCACATGCAGACACATACATATATGCACAACAAAATATTTTAATTAAATATTATTAGACATAACAAATAACTAAGAAAAGAGTCTGACATAAATTTCTTTTTCTTTTTCTTTTTTTTACTTATTCTTCTCTCATACAATGCATCCCAACCATGGTTTCCACTCCCTCCACTCCTCCCACCCCCACCTCCACTTTCCCCCTATCTATTCCTCCCCCATTTCCCTTCAGTAAAGAACAGGCCTCCCAGAGATATCAACCAACCATGGCCTAACATGATACAATAAAACTGGGCACAAACCCTCATATCAGGGCTAGACAAGGCAACCTCATAGTAGGAAAAGGGTCCCAAGAGCAGTCAAAAGAGTCAGAGATACCCCCCACTCCCACTGTTAGGAGTCCCACAAGAACACCAAACTACTCTACCATAATGTATATGCAAAGGACCAAGCTCAGACTCATGCAGGCTCCCTGACTGTTGCTTCAGTCTCTGTGAGGCCCTATGATCCCTGCTTAGTTGATTCTGTGGCCATGTTCTCCTGTTGTCCTCAACCGCTCTGGCTCCTACAATCCTTCCTCCCTCTCTTCTGCAGGATTCCCTGAGCTCTGCCTAATGTTTGGCTGTGGGTCTCTGTATCTGTTTCTGTCAGTTGCTGGGTGAAGCCTCTCTGATGACCACTGGTCTAGGCACCGATTTATGAGTAGAGAAGAAAGTCATTAGAAATCATTTCATTGTCTTTTTTTTTGCCATCCATGTTTGGTTCTATCTTAGGTCTCTGGGCTATCCAGCCTCTGGTTCCTGGCCATCCAGGCAGTGTCAGGCATGGGCTGGAAACCAGCCTGGTCAGCTAAAAAAAATAGTCTTTCAATTTCTCCCCAAAAGAAGTCTGAGAAAGAATGAATGTCTTATCCATTTTTGTTTACTTGCTATCATCACTACACTTGACCAAAATGAAATATTGTTGATGCCATTCCATCCATCCAAATACAATATTATTTGACAAAGGGTGTTGTCACATTAATTTAGAATATAATTTTATCTAAATCTTTGTGTGATAGTAAGCCTTATCATCTTGATTGTATTGAGAGATGCCTTAGCAATTTTAGTAAATATTTCTGGGTGTGTTTGTGAAAGTGTTTCCAGAAGCAATTAGTTCAAGAGAACTCTGACCTAAAAAATGGTTTTATGTACATGCTCATGATTTGAATGCATTACTCGGAGGTGGTGAAAGTGTAGGGCCTTGGGGGAAGAACTGAGTCACTGTAGAAGAGTCCTTGAAGTATATTTTGAGACCCTGGTCCCTTCTACATTTATCTGCTTCCTGGCCACCAGGAGATAAACAGTTTTCAATATCATTCCCAGCACCTTGATTTTCTGCCTTGCTTCAGGTCCAAAGTAGATTCACTCAACAATGGGCTGAAACCATGAGGTTTCAAAATAAACTTTCCTTTAAGTTGTTTCTCATGGGTACTAGGCACAATGATGCAAGTTCAATGAAGAGTAGTGTTACCAGGAAAGAAATCATCACTGTGGCTCTTGCTGCTGGATACTTTTAGCTGGGTTTACAGTGAGAATTGTGAGCAAAAAGTAGACTGGGAAGATTTGGAAAGCTTGGCCTGTAGCTTGAGTTTTCCTGCCTGGCCCACAGTCAGGGCAAATCTCTGTCACCTGCCAGTCCCACAGCCACTCAGACCCGACCAAGTAAACACAGAGACTTATATTGCTTACAAACTGTATGGCCGTGGCAGGCTTCTTGCTAACTGTTCTTACAGCTTAAATTAATCTATTTCCATTAATCTATACCTTGCCACAGGGCTTGTGGCTTACCGGCATCTTCACACACTGTTTCTCATTGTGGCAGCTGGCAGTGTCTCTCTGACTTAGCTTTCCATTTCTTAGCTTTATTCTCCTCCTTGTCCCGCCTACACTTCCTGCCTAGCCAATGGCCAATCAGTGTTTTATTTATTGACCAATCAGCAACACATTTGCCATACAGAACATCCCACAGCACTTCCCCCCCCTTTTTTTTTTCAAAAAGGAAGGTTTTAACCTTAACAAAGTAAAATTACATATAATTTGGGAATTTGGGCGTAGCTTCTCTTACTACTTCCTGTTGGAGGGGGGCACTGTATCTTATGGGGATACAAAGAAAATTTTAGAATTATGGAATAGTCCAGGAGGCTGTATCGTCTGAGCCAGATGCCTTCAAACCATTCTGGATGTTGGATCATCTGGGCCATGGTGTCATCAGAGACCTTCAGGGGGTCTTGGCTGGTCAAACGTGATGTATCTTAATCTTAAACAAGTCCATAGCCTCTGGCTTTCTGTGGGAACAAAAGAGACTCTTTTCCAAAGCAACATATCCTTATATCCAAATTTTGAAGTCAAGGTATCTTTAAAGTATACATATTGGTTTAACTCAGCTTCCTTTACAATCAAATATCTCTCTGCAGTTAAGAATCCCAAAGACAACACAATCCAGATTCTCTGTGTAATATTCATCTTTACGTGGCTTATTTTTTTATATTAATTTTACTGTCTCTTTAAAGACTATTTTTTAAAACTATGTATTTGTTTATATAACTGTATATATCACCATATATCACCTTTTTTGTCTCTTTTAAGCCTATGTATATTTTACACACATTGTAAACTATTACATCTGAATCTGTCTTATTGTGAAATCTATTGCTTTAAACTGCAGCAGCTGTGACTGCTGGCTCCGCCCACCTCAGCTTCCCAATATGGTGGTGGTACGCCTACCGCCAGCTCCGGGAGCTATCATGGGCCTATGCTTTTATCCAAGCAGCGTGTAGCCCAGAAACCACTTTTTTTGTTTTGTACCTGCAAAGGCTAAATCCACCATGCAGCTTAATGTGCCACTTGCAGAGGCCTCATTCCCACCATATGGCACGCATGCTAGGAACCCACAAGTAGCTCAAACGGGCAGCTGCCGCTCATTTGAGAGAGACAATTAGGAAGCTGTTTTTAGCTCCATTTTAGAATCTTTTTTCTCAGTTTTTAGGTGGAAACTCTTGCCACCATGTTGGACGCCATTTGTAGCTTGAGTTTTCCTGCCTGGCCCACAGTCAGGGCAAATCTCTGTCACCTGCCAGTCCCACAGCCACTCAGACCCGACCAAGTAAACACAGAGACTTATATTGCTTACAAACTGTATGGCCGTGGCAGGCTTCTTGCTAACTGTTCTTACAGCTTAAATTAATCCATTTCCATTAATCTATACCTTGCCACAGGGCTTGTGGCTTACCGGTATCTTCACATGCTGTTTGTCATCATGGTGGCGGCTGGCAGTGTCTCTCTCACTCAGCCTTCTACTTCCCAGCTTTATTCTCCTCCTTGTCCCGCCTACACTTCCTGCCTAGCCAATGGCCAATCAGTGTTTTATTTATTGACCAATCAGCAACACATTTGCCATACAGAACATTCCACATTGGCCAGAAAAGGAGTGGGCTCAGAAATGAGGGCAAGAAGGTCATGGTAGATGAATAGAAGGACACTGTAGCTAGAGTTTTCCTGCCTGGCCCACAGTCAGGACAAATCTCTCTCACCTGCCAGTCCCACAACCGCTCAGACCCAACCAAGTAAGCACAGAGACTTATATTGGTTACAAACTGTATGGCCATGGCAGGCTTCTTGCTAACTGTTCTTACAGCTTAAATTAATTCATTTCCATAAATCTATACCTTGCCACATGGATCGTGGCTTACCAGGATCTTCACATGTGGCTTGTCATGGTGGCGGCTGGCAGTGTCTCTCTCACTCAGCCTTCCACTTCCCAGCTTTATTCTCCTCCTTGTCCCGCCTACACTTCCTGCCTAGCCAATGGCCAATCAGTGTTTTATTTATTGACTAATTAGCAACACATTTGACATACAGAACATCCCACAGCAGGACACCATTAAATTAAGCCAAGGATTTAACATTCCAACAATAGGTGACATACTTCCAGGACACTTCAGTAATCATAAGAGCCTATCTGTCTCAAGGGGCATGGGTCTAAATATGTAAACTCATTTTTAAAAAAAAGTTTCTCTTGATGAGGCCCAGTAGTATTCCCTGCTTGCATAGGATCATTCAAGGAAGTGTTTTCCCAACTTGAGCCCCCCAGGCATGCAGAGGCTATGGCAACCATGGTCTGAAATGGTCTTCCTCCTGCTCAAGCTTGCAGCACACATTAGCATCATCCACATGACACTGCTTTTATAGACAGGCAGAATGTCAGAATCAGGGATTGTAGATAGCTTTTATCCAGATTTCAAAGGAAAACCTGGTAACAAGAATCAGAATCCCCTTGGAGAACTCCTAAAAAGACCATCTATGAAGCTATTGGAGTAAAGTTGGTGGTATCAGGAATATCACTCGTGGAGCCAAGAAGGCAGTGGTGTGGAGGAGTACTTAAACACTTTGAAACTCCTGTTCATATCACTGTTGCCCCAGATGCCAGGCAAAGGTCTGAAGGACTTAAAGTTTGCCCTTCTGGATCTTGGTCTTGCTTTGATAATGACTCTCCCTTGTTGTCCCTGCATTTCTTCTCCTTGGAATGGAATGTGTTCTCTGGTCCAGATTGTATATTGCAAGCATATGGCTTGTTTATTTAATGCATTGGAGATGCACATGCTATGGCTCATGTATGGAGATCAGAGGACAACTCTGTAGAGTTGATTCTCTCCTTCTACCTTAATATGGGTTCTAGGACTCAAACTCAGATTTCCAGGTTTGTGCAATGAATGTCTTCATTTAATGAACTCTCTCATTGGCCTAGCCTTTTGCTTCTTAATTTATAAAGGCTTTTAGCTAAGATTTTATCTTGAGTTTCAAAAGGAGACTTTGGGATTTGACTTTGGAACAGTGTTATTAGGACTAAAGTCTAGAGAGGGAAATGGTGTGTTTTGTTATATACAAGGTTTGTGCTATGTAAGATTATGGCCTTGTCATTGGTTTAATTTGAGAATAAATACAGTTTAAGAGAATTGTTGGATGTCACATTGACAAGAGTCAGATTTGTAATGGTTAATATTTATTGTCAACTTGATTGGATTAAAGATGCCTATGATTTCCAAAGTGTCTATACAAGTTTGCACTCCTGCCAGCAGTGGAGGAGTATTCCCCTTACTCCAAATCCTCTCCAACATAAGCTGTCATCAGTGATTTTGATCTTAGCCATTCTGACAGGTGTAAGATGGTATCTCAGAGTTGTTTTGATTTGCATTTCCCTGATGACTAAGGATGTTTAGCAATTCCTTAAATGTCTTTTGGCCATTTGAGATTCTTCTGTTGAGAGTTCTCTATTTAGATCTATATACCATTTTTAATTTGATTATTTGGTATTTTGATGTCTAGTTTCTTGATTTCTTTATTTATTTCAGAAATCAGCCCCCTGTCAGATGTAGATTTGGTGAAGATCTTTTCCCACTCTGTAGGCTGTTGTTTTGTCTTATTGACCATGTCCTTTGCCTTACAGAAGCTTCTCAGTTCCAGAAGGTCCCATTTATTAATTGTTAATCTCAGTGTCTGTGCTACTGATGTTATATTCAGGAAGTAGTATCCTGTGCCAATGTATTCAAGGCTACTTCCCATTTTCTCTTCTATCAGGTTCAGCGTGACTGGATTTATGTTGAGGACCCTAAAAGGGACTCATGAATTGCCCTGGGAAGGGGAAATAGATGAGATCTCCTGAGTGAACTGTGGGGAGGAGAGGATGGGGAGGGGAACATGAGGGATTGGGATGGTCAAGTTGGGGAAGGGACAAAGAGGGAGAGTAATGAAAGAGACATCTTCACAGAAGGGGCCCTTATGGGGTTAGGGAAAAACCTGGTGCCAGGGGAAATCCCAGGATTCCACAAGGATGACCCCAGCTAAGACTCCTAGCAATAGTAGACAGAGTGCCTGAACTGGCCTTCTCCTGTAATCAGATTGGTTACTACCCTAATTGTCATTATAGAATTTTCATCCAATAACTGATGAAAGCAGATGCAGAGATCCACAGCCAAGTATTGGGCCTACATCTGGGAGTCCTATTGAAGAGGAGGAAGAGGAATTGTAGCAGCTGGGGTGGGGAGAGGGGGTCAAGGTCATGATGGAGAAACCCACAGAGACAGCTGATCTGAGCTGGTGGGAGCTCACGGACTCTAGACTGACAGCTAAGGAATCTGCACGGTACTGACCTAAGTCCTCTGCATGTGGATGACAGTTGTGTAGATTGGTCTGTTTGTGGGGCCCCTAGCAGTGGAACCAGGATCTGTCCTGGTGCATGAGCTGGCTCTTTGGAACCTACTCCCTATGGTGGAATGCCTCACTCAGCCTTGATGGGGGGGAGGGGCAGAGAGGAGCTTAGTCCTGCCTCAACCAGATATGCCATGTGTTGTTGACTCCCATGGGAGGCCTTAACCCTTTCTGAAGAGTGGATGGGGGATAGAAAGGAAGAGGGGGGAGGGAACGGGAGGAGAGGAGGGATGGGAAATGGTAGTTGATATGTAACATAAATTTTAAAAATTAGAAAAAGATGCCTATGAGATTAATAAAACACTCCTGTGAGTGTTTATGTAAGGGCATTTCTAGAGTAAAATAGATTAAATAGTGAAGGTTCTGGCCAATCTATGGTTTCATCCATTGATGGACTCAAGATTAATGGAATTAATTCTAGTAATGGAAACTCTTGGAGGTAGGGCCTGGATGGAGAAGGTAGTTCACTGGGCATGTATTTAAAGACTATATCCTGTCCAGTATCCTTCCTATTGTATCTTGCTGGTTCCTGGCTGCCATGGAGTAAGCAGCCTCCTCCCATACATGTTCCTGCCCGTGTCCTACCTTATCACAAACCACCACAATGAAGCAAGCAAAACTGTGGGAGCCTGTGCAAGAAAGCTGTACACTTACTATGAACCACAGATGGGGCAGAGCACAGAATATTCTTCCCATAAGGAGTTTTTCTAGAAAGGAATGTATGTATAAGTGGATACACTCAAAAGCGAGGACAGGAAGGGTATGCCCTGACATGTCCACAGTATCTTTGTGGGAAAGGAAAAGCCTGGGAGCAATATCCTTGGCTCTTTCACATGACCAATGGTAAGACATAATACCAGGTGTATTTCCTCTCTGTACTTGTATTTGTTTAAGGTAACTGTGAACATCCCTTCATGTTTTGCTTGGTATAACAATAAAAGTGAGAAGTGCTTTGTTTGTACTATGCTTGAGCTCAAAAGCTTCAAATCCCTTGATCACCCCATTCAAATCATTGGCATTTCCATTGATTCAAGGAGACTTAGCCTTGCCAGCTGGGGCAGATCAACACAAAAACATGAATTACCAAAGCAATCCCCCCTTTAAGTTGCTATCTAAGTTAACTTACATCAACTAATACAGAGTGGAACTATGGAGGAGAAGGCATAGTTGAAGAGAGTAAGTTACAGGGTTAGGATCCTTGAAGGGTGTCCTCCTCTGCCTCCCCTGCCTTGCCCCAGGCCCGAAGTGATGGATTCAGGCATTCCTTGCACGAGCACAGAAACATGAGTTTGCTTCCTAGAACCCTGAGCCGAATGCATCTCAGGTGTCTGTTACAACGATGGAAAGTCAGACTGAAGCAATCTTGGTGCAAGAGGCAGTGTTCACTTGGGTACCATGTATCCTGTCACTCAGTTGGCAAAGGCAAGTGTGACTGTGGAACCGGCCAACAAGGTCAGGCTTCCTGTCTGTCAGGAAGGCTGCCTCATCTTCCTGTTCAAACCTGTGGTAACTCATAGCCCATTTAAAGCCCACCTCCTCCTTCACTTGAAATCTATGATGCACAATTAAACTACACACAAAGCTCTTCCAGAAGTTTTTTCCTTGGATGAAATGTGCACCAAATTCAGCACTTTGTTTGACCCTTTTCTTTTGTTGATAGTGAGAGAAAGTGTATCATTAAGTAGAAATTATTTTAACTCCACACCTCACATATTAGTATAGGCTTTTCCATCTGTGTCAATAATCTTCCTCCTACTGTAACAAAATATTTGAGATACTCAACTGATCAAGAGAAGTGTCTGTTTCAGCTAAAGTTTTGGCCCTGATGCTTTGAGCCAGAGGCAAGGCAGCACATCACCATGGAAGCAAATGGAAACACAGAACTGCTCACCTCGTGGCTAGGAAGAGAAAAAAGGAAAAAGATCTGTGGTCCAGCCTCTCCCTATCCTTTCAAAGCCATGACCCTGAAACACTGAAGGTCACCTCCTAGGACCCATTTCTTAAAAAGTCATCACTTCCAAATAGTGCCAAGGTAGAGGTTAAGATTCAACACCTGGAGCTTGGGGGAGACATTGAAGATCTAAACTATGGCACACTGTTCCTGGTCCCCCACAGTAAAAGGCCAACTCCCAATATGAAATGAAGCCAGCCTGCCCTAAGAGTCAGACAGTCATAACTGTTCCAGCATGGTTCTAATGTCTACATCCAAAGTTGTCTCTGAGACACAAAGCAAACTCAACTGTGAGCCCCTGTTTAAAAAAAATCAAAAGAAAGTTGCATACCTGCAGTGAAGCGGCCCAGAGGAAACGTTCTTAAAGGGAAGAACAAGTTGGGGGTTGAGCTCAGTTTTTTTCCAGCATGACAGAGGCCCTAATGTGATCCTACCACCACAAAAGGGAAGGATACAGAAATAAGGAGAAATCATACTAGAGCAAGATGGAGGCCAAGCAGGAAAAGGATTTAGTCCTGTAGCTTTGTTTACCATACAAGGAATACTGTGGTGGGACGTGAGCTGATGGTGTTGGGGAAGGACCACCTCTAAGGTTTTGCGGGCTGCGGTCAACATGGCTGTTCTCTCAGGCTGGCTCCATGTGAATGAGTAAATTGTCATACGGTCTTCCATCTTCGGTGAAGCATCGCCTTTGAACTGAAACCACTACTTACACTTCCTCATGTATGATTCATTAGTAGGTATCACTTTGAAGCTGAGAAAATGAAATGAATGTCTCCCACAGGGAGGCACATGAATGAACCACATGGGGAATTTCCATTCAAAAAAATACTTTCACACAGATGTTTGGTTGAAGATGTTCAAACCACATTAGTAGTTTGAATTTCGTTATTAGCCTTACTACAGGGCTAGCTTGTGGTCATAAATTCTCAGTGGTGACGATATTTCACTGTGCTGGCTTGTCTTATGTCAATTTGATACAAGCTGAAAGGAAGGAACCTCAAATGAGAAAATGCCCTCATGAGATCTGTCTATAAGGCATTTTCTTAATTACTGATTGAATGGGGAGGCCCTAGCCCATGCTAGATGGTGTTACCCCTGGACAGGTGGTCCTAGGCTCTACAAGAAAGCAGACTGAGCAAGCCGTAAGGAGCAAGCCAGAAAGCAGCACTCCTTCGTGGCCTCTGCATCAGCTCTTTCATCCAGGTTACTGCCATGTTTGAATTCCTGTCCTGACTTCCTTCAGTAATTACAATGTGGAAGTGTATGCCAAATAAACCCTTTCCTCCCCAACTTGCTTTTGGTTATGGTGTATCATCACAGCAATAGGAACCCTCACTAAGACATTTGACTATCTCTTCACAGCCAAATTCAACACAGACAAGCTTCTCCAGCGTTTCCTTTCATAGGGCACTTTTCTTTAGCCATCTCTTCACTGAAGTTATTAACCTTGGGCTTCATGAGGGAGTCTCTTGTGTGAATTCCTCCCTTCTCATACTCTAGAGCATGGAGGACTGTCAAGATGCCAGCCAATCAGACTAACCACTGGCCACACAGGTAACTGTGAGCTCACACTTTGTGGCTTTTAAGGATTTCCCTTTTCTATCACCTACTTGCCATATTAAAAGACATAAAGCACACCCACATGTGAATACACACACACACACACACACACACACACACACACACACATACACACACATGCGCGTGCGTCAGCATTCCTAAGCGCTGTGTATTGGGAAGGGAGTGTGCTGGCTGATGGATTTCTAAGTGAATCTTATGCTTATTCCCATTTCAAATCCACTAAACTAACAAATGCCAATAGCTGTCAGTCCACTGGGCCCTAAGTCTTTTTAGTTTAAATATCAAAATCCATTCATATGGTCTTCTCTGATCATTCCAGTTAAATCTTTTATATAGTTTATTTGTGTAATTTATAAAACATTGACTTCCTATTGCCTTATACTACATATATATCATATGCAATAATAATATGAAGTATGATTTATGTCTTAAGCAAACAATTAAAATACCTACTTTTGAAACCTTTCCTTTATTACTCTTTCCTGTCTTGAATGGGATAATTGCTGCATGAGCAGTTAGGATGAATGGCTTGTTCTCTATCATAGCCATGTTTTTCTCTGGCTGAGTCTTGCTTTTAAATGCTACAAGAAAAGATTGAAAGAAAGAACAATATCCTGATTTGACAAAATGTTCAGCAAGTCTCACAGACATAATAAAGACAGTATCTCACTCTTAAAGAATTTAATTTAGTGGCAGGATTACACTTACTGCTTTTTTCCTGTGTTGTGTGCCAATAAGAGAAAAAAAAAACTTTCAAAGCTGTCAATGGAAACCAAATTCAAGGTATTGAAAAGATGATGTGTCTTACAAAAAAATCAATTTCCCATTTAATTCAGCAAATGTTTATTGACTATCTATTACAGATAAGATACCAGGGTAGACATGTAACCATATGAAAAATTTTCTGTGATAAAGTACACCAGAAAGTCTCTTGCAGACTGTGTGTTTTTCTTTCTCTGTGTTGTTAAAATACCTGCAAAAAACATAGTCATCACTTCTGCCTAACTTTAATCTAAAAGCAAAGTCTAAATCTTCATGTCCTAAGCAAACTGCTACAGGGTGATTTCTCATGTGCTGAGTGCTTTATATCACAACTATAAACCATAAGCAAAAGAGAGAGAATCCATTTAGCTCCCCGAGTCTACCCAGCTGAGTTGTCCCTTATTTACTGCCTTTTAATGAAATTTTTCATGAACATCAAGACCAGTTTCTCAACAAAGGAAATGCAGCTCTCAGAGCCAAGTACTCCATAGCATGAACTGTGCAAGGGAATGGCAATTTTTCTGCATGGAATTACCTAACAGATTGGATTGTTTTTAATACTTAGAGATGAGATTTTGAAGTCAGTGAACATGCTGCTGTTAACTCTTCTGTGAGACACAGCTTTCAGAAAGTTTGGAAAATATTTTAAGCTATCTTGTTTTCCATGTGACTATGAAATGAATCTTAGCACTGGGACACCCCAAATCTTTCTTCCTGGAAACACACACAATTCAATGTGCCGCCCAAATTAAAGGAGTGTTTTAGAGAGGAGTGCTTAGACAAGAAATCAAAGACACCAATATGTATAGTCCCACCTGTAAAAAAATTGATTCTGCTGGTTCTTTTCTCATTTCTCTAAAGACAGTCAAACTAGGTCAAAATATTGCCATTGTGCAGGATACGTTGAGTTGGCAGAGGAGAAAATCAGACTCAAACTGGCTTACACGATAAGGACATTTGTATCATGTAACACAACATCTAGCAACAAAACAAGCTTAAAAGTTGGTAGAGTTGACTAAACCATTGCAGACCCAGGTTCTCTCTGTCCCTACATTCCGTCATCCACAGTGCAGTGGGGGTGACAGGAAGCTGCTTCACCGCAGGCTTCTGCCTTCATGATTACAGGTTGATAGTGGTAACCAGGGTGACACATTCCCTTGTTTATGTTCAACAAGAAAATGAATCTCTCCCACTCCCACTAACCCTTACTTTCTGTCTGATTAGGCCAATTTATAACATATGCCCATCCCCAGATTAGCCAAAGTCCCTGGGAACTATCCAGGATCTGTGTCTTAGTCTGCTTTCTGTTGCTCTAACGAATACCTGACAGTGGGGTATTTGTAAACAAAAGAGATGTATTTAGCTCATAGTTCCAAAAGCTCAAAAATTCAAGATCAGGTACCAACATAGGCTCAGTGTCTGTCAAGGACTTGTTGCTGTTCCCTTCACTGCAAAAAAAAAAAAAAAGCAGAAGGACAAGCAGGTGCATGTAGAAAATAAAAAGAGGCAGAGCTTCCACATTCGCTGACCCATTCCCAAGAGAAAACCATCCATACGTAATGGCTCCATCCCCATGGTTTACTCATACCCCCCATTTAGCTGCACCTCCCAGTGCTACCACAGTGAGGAATTAATCCTCAACCTAACCACTCAATCCTGACACTGGGAGGAGGTGACCATCTGAGTAGGATGTTGAGTGGGAGACTGAGTCTGGAAAGGCACCCAAAACTTCATTACAGGCATTCTGTTACATTGTGAGAGGCAGCCTCAGAGATTCTTTACTACATCTAGTAAGGTTGTGGTTTCTGTAATATTGAAAAGCTGAACGTGTGGATTAAATCAATAGCAAAATCTCTACAGAATTTTCACGGATGTCATTTTCCCTTTTATTATAAAGTACCCAATGTCCCCAGTCACTGTTGTTGGAAATGTGGGATGAGTTGACATTTATATCTCAGATGCTGAAGAGCTGTCTGAGAAAGGAGCAAAAAATAAGCTTCAAATGAAAAGACAAGAATGCTCTCCTCCTACAGTGGTGGTGATAGTAGGTGTGGTGCTTCAGGGTTCTATAAGGTGGGGCTTCCCAGACATACCTCACTGAGAGTGGGAATGCACAATCAGAAATACTGACTCCTCGGCACACGCTGGGCCTGGCACATAATGTCATCTTCATGAAATAATTCTTGCAAAATTGCTACACAGTAAGACATTGGTGCTTCCCCTGGATTAAGGACTCGAACTTGATGGCCGTAAATGTTTAAGCATTCTGATCAAGGGCATGCAGCAAATAGCCAGAGCCCAGATTAGAATGAAACCCTCCCCTGCTTCTCCACCTAAACAAAGAGGACTATCGAGAAGATGAGGCCTGTGACCTGGGGAAAGACGTGAGGAAATGTACTGAAGTGTGTGCTCCGATGCTGGCGCACTGCGAGGTTTGCAAAAGACGTCAAGGTACGTCAGATGGCAGAAGTTTACTACAACAAAACACAAGACAGGCCACCGTGTTTGCTGCTCTCGAAGTTAGAACCAGTGTTGCTTTTTCTCACGGGAAAACTCCTGAAGATGGGATCTGACTAGATCAGCGTCCATCGCTGTCCTGTAGAGTGAGCTCTCTTGCTGACTGTCCTACCTCATCTTCTACCAGCAGCCTAAGATAGACTTCATGGTAGGCGGGTGCCTGGAAGAAAGGGGTTAAAATATACTGAGCAAGGGACCACTTAGGGAGAGATCTCTATGTAAGTCGCATCCTTTTAAGAGGTTCACATCCTATCTTCTGTTCAATGAGTGAGAAATCAGAGAACATGGAGGGCTCAGAGAGCACAGTCAGGAGCACTCAAAGGAAAAAAAATGTAGCAAATTCAAAAACAAAATCATATCAGATAAATGGTCCTTATTATGTGCTAATAATCATTCTAGATACTTTATAGTCACGTAATGCAGTGGATAATTTCAGTGTGTGTGTGTGGGGGGGGGTGCTGGTTAAGCACCAGAATCCCAAGTCTTCAGATGGAAAAAGTGAGGTACAAAGATTAAAAATCTTGTCTGAGGTCACACGCTAGCATGACCACTTGGCTTTAGAGCATATGCTTTTACTACCCTGTCACCGATTTAGTAGAAACGTGATTTCATAGGAAGAAGAAACTTCTAGGGACCTCAAATATTTGAGAACAAAGCAAAATTGGACTTGAAAGGTAACACCAATATCATATGGTTCTGGGAGTCTGGACCATGAAAAAAGGACTAGGAGAGGCGAACACTGAGATTCTTGTACCAGGCCGGTTAGAAAGCTAGGGCCTGTGTCTTCTGTGAAGAACAGGGAATTTCTGAGATATCTTGCTCACTCTGTGCTACCTCCTCAAACTGACCTGAGAAAGCAGCTCTGTGGTAGAGTGCTTGCCTAGAGTCCACAAGAGCCTGGGTTCAGTATCCAGCACCACACACACATACACACATACACACACACACAAATACACTCACATACACACACATACACACTCACACACACACTCACATACACACATATACACGCATATACACACACATACACACACCACTTACACATATCACACACATATACACATACACACGTACATATACACACACACACATTAGTGTGCTGTCCTTCAGACAACTCTGTATAGACTCTGAGTTAGAAATAAGTATCTGATTAACAAACACATGCACTTGAGTGCCTAGTTGCCCAGTAGTCTCTCTAGCTTTAATTCATATTCCGTTGTTTGATTCTCTGATCTTAATCCAAAGCAATTAATAGTATCATCACCTATAAATTCAAAGATTATAAAGGGAATCCATCAGGACTGGGGAGATAGTTCAGCAGGTAAATTACTTGCTGCCCAAGCATGAGAACTTCAGTTTGGATTCCCAGACCCCACACATCATGGTTACTTACTATTATATCAAGGTAACAAACAGCTAGAATCCCATAGGAGACAAGCCTCTGGGTGTGTGCAGGGAATTATCTTGACGAGGTTAGCTGAGGAAGACAAGCTCACCCTACATGTGGGCTGCACATTACCTAGGTTTGTGTCAAAGCCTGTGAAAAGGAGAAAGCGAGCTGAGCATCCACACTGATCACACTCTGCCTCCTGACTACAGATGTCATGCGGCCAGACGCCTCCAGCTCCTGCCACCAAGATTTCCTTGCCATGGTGGACTGTGCATTCACATAATGACCCAAAATAAACCCAACAGGAAAAATAACTAGACGCTACATAAAGCTACACTCTGTTGCTGAATCTCATCCAGTGCCCCTCAGGAAAATGAGAGGCAGAGATAGGAGAATCCACAGATGTTCAGTAGCCAGCCAGCCTGTGTGTTCTTTCTCATTTCAAAGTGAGGACTCCCACAATGAGGTTATCATCTAACTTCCACACATGAAAAGGAAAACTTCGGGTCATCTTGGTTAGCTATGCCCGGCTGTGTTTTTCTCTAAACTCAATACCTAGAGCCTCCCTGTTTACAGTACCAAATTATGGCTCCTGCTTCAGAAAAATACTGGCTGTCAGATTCAGAAAGAATAAGGTTTTTGTTTGGTGAAACAAACAGGGGCATTTGGGGCCACGTGGATTTCCCTGCTAAAGAAAGAACTCTTGTTGGATTTGGGTTACTGATTATTCCATTGACATATATCACTGGCTTACAAAAGAAAGGGCTCACATTCTGTTGCCTGCCCTGTGTAGCAGCTTTGCTTTCTGTTCCTTGATGAGCAAGTAGCAATAAATACATTTCTGAAGCCATGCCTGAGAATTTATAAAGGCTTGGATAAATTGACCATTTTGTTATAAAAATGGCAATGCTGGGTTTGAGCTACCATTTCCAGAGTTAAATAATCCCAGGGGCGGTGGGCTTTTTATACCCTGTACTCTCAGAAGAAAAACCAGTTGCCAGGTTGAATTATCCATCTTAAAAAAAAAAAAAAAAAAAAACCTCTCCTTGTGGCTGTAAACCAGCTCCAGATTGCTTCCTCTGCACGCTGGAGGAGCTGACAGGGCCCCAGATGGAGCTGTTTCTCAGCAAGCTGTCAGGTGATCCATCCATCAGAAAAGCCATAGCACCCAGCTGAGCTGCCTATTGCTGCCAAGATTTGTATTGGGTCAGGTGGGAGAGGCCAGGGTCTGATGAATCCAGAAAAACAAAGGTCAGAGGCATCTGCGCCAGAGAGGAAAGCTATGTGCTCATGCTTAAATTCCCAAGGTTATGTTTAGCATTGCTTCATACAGACTTGACAGTTTTTCCTTCTGCTTTCCTTCATATGGATTTCCTGACATTGATACTGAGAGGTTGTTTGCTATGCTTTTGGAAAAACCAAAGCACAAAAGCTGCATTAGAGTAAGGCTGCTCAAAATTTACTACATGATTGTCAGCAAGCCAAGAAGGCTTTTCATTCATAGACCCGAAGAAGGTGTGATGAGATCATTGGAAATGGCAAAGCTAAAGGATTAGAAGTGAGCGCACAGACCTAAAAACCGTCACCCTGGGGGTTGATGCCTTCCCTATTAGCCTTACCTCATCTTGGAAACGGCCATTCTAAAAGGTAAAAGCATGATATAATATGTGAGTCTATATCTTCCAACCCTGATGAAATACCAAAGATGATTCAGACTGAGAAAATAGACTGGACGCAATCAGAGAATACCAATTGGCTTAAATACTTAAGGTTCAGTGAAAAGCTGTAGTGCTTTTATTAAAAGCACAGAGTTCCTTAAAAGGTTTTTTTTTTTTTTTTTTTTTTTTTTTTAAAGGCAGAGAAGACTAGCAGGCATTTCTTGTTATCCTCATGCCTGGCACACCATTTGTAATGTGCTAAATAAACTCTTCTTTGTCTGAAACAAAAAGAAAAAGAAAGAAAACCAATGTCTGTCTTTACTCTTAAATAGTAATTCTGACCTTCCCCTCTCTTTTGTAGTGATAAGGTGATAAGACTCACTCCTAAAAGCGAAGAGGAAGCATTCGCATTGAAGAACATATACCACCAACTCCAGGTAATGGAGCATGCATGTGCCCTGTGGTAAAGCCTATGGCCTGTGTTTGTGTGACTTGGTTTTGCTCACTAGGGTTGAATAATTAGAATAATTAGCCAGAGGAAGCAAGTAAAGAGACAGCATGGAAGAGCATTTAAAGGAGAGTGGAATGCAGACAAGGCATAAATTATCTAACACACTATTTATTTACTAGTTCACTGGCTATCCATCTGCCAGGTAGAATGGATGATTCTTGGGAGGTTTTGTTCACTGTTGTATTCCCAGTGCGCATCTGGAATAGTCTAGAAGTGGTAGTCAGTGTTTTCTTTGGGGTTGTGAATTTAATTGACAGTTTTCAGAACTCCACTTTTCCATTTTGAAATCTTTCTAAAACATGCCCACCTACTTCTTTGGATGAAACTTTTAAGTGGAAGTAAATTGGGGAAGTTGAAACTAGACATTCAGTCATTAACACTGCTGTATTTCAAGGGTTTTCTCAGCAAAGACTGTTGCTCATTCACTCTCTGATGGGTTGTATGGATTTGGAGTGAGAGTCTCTCATCATTTTATCACTGTTTACAACAATTGTCAGCTTCAACTAAAAACTTCAGATGAGAAGTGTGGCTATTAATTCTCCCCCATGCTGACTGAAATAGACTGGTCCATGAAACATGTGGTGTTTGGGGCTTCATTCTAAAAGATGGCAAAGCAGATTGCCAGAGGGGCCTCATTCATCTTTAACACGGGACAGTAATATTTTCTCTAGGTGATGGAAGTTCAATCCTCTGTGATGAAGGTGTTAGAGGATGTGGGAGAGAATCCACCAGTGACTTCTAGGTGGATGGTTTGTAATGACCAGGCCTTGGATCTTTCCCTACTGGTTGGTTCTTCTGATTGGCGTCTTCCTTATAAATATTGCATTTATCTGCAAATGGACTCTGATTTGAACTCTGAGGTCATTGATCTCTTTCCTTCCTCCTCTTTTCTGACCCCAACACAAGTAATGGTACCTTGTTACCTCCTGCGAACCATGTTTATTTTTTAACGCAGAAAGACTTGCTCCCCTCCAATGCCCCTGCCCTGTGGTGCTGGAGTTAACCCTCTGTGGTAGGCCAGGACTGTCTACCTCACGGTGTTCTTCTCAGCTATAATAACCAGATACTTCCCAAACATCCCACCAGGGAGCTTAGCCCTGCAGAGAAGCAAAGAAAATTCAAGTAGACCTTTCCCTCTCCACCCCCATCCTGTTTAAATACAGCACAGGAAGAGTGAAATCACTTTGACTCCTGTTTGAGGGAGCAGCTATTCTGAATTAAATACTGAAACAAGGGGTTTTCTTCATTTTGTCACTTTTGATAATGGTAAGTGACCATTTATTATCAAAAGAGATACAATTGCTTCACAAATGGAAGCAAAATATATTGAACATTCAGAAGGCCACTGGCACAGATGGCCACACATGTATTATGCACGTTTATATGAGTGGCAATTGTTGTGGGAAAGACTTTTCCTGGGGAGACGCAACGTGTGTACTGACTTACCCTAGACATAGGGATCCCATGGCAGACCAAAGTATGGATACCACCAAAGTCCAACTTGGTAAACCAATTAGTTTTATTGGGGTTACTTGCAAGAGTGTGGGGGACAGGTTACTTACAGGAGCAGAAATGACTCAAAGACAGCTGTATCACCAAGCCCACCCCAGCACAGGTAATAATAGTTCCTAAAAAGGCCGGGAACCTGGAGCACACCGCAGCCCTCAGGCAGCTCAGCAGGTTGGAGAGTGTCCTTTCCAAGTGCCTCAGTTGGTCTACACCTCTTCCAGGAAGCGTGGCTGGGTTCTGCTTCTTCTAGGCAGCCAGTCTTCTCTCAAAGTCTTCTTTGCAGCTTGGCTTGTCTAAGAGTGACTTTCAGAGGTATTTATTGCTTACTCTTGGAGGGAGAGGCCTAGTGAATCTAGTCAGTTTCTGGGACTTCCTGGAGTTACTTTGAGCAGTTTACCTTCTGGCTTCAAGCCTTTTCCTACAGGGTGGAATGCTTCAATCTCAGAGGAAACTTGTACACAACCACTACAGAAAAAGTTTCCTAAAAACTTTTTTGGCTTTCATTTAATCCTTAAGGAAAGTAGTGAGCCATGGAGAAAATGTCTTGGAGCTACAGGAACTTAAAAGACAATTGAAAGAAGGGTAGGAAGAGCAGCAACGAGGAATGATGTCAGGGACTCAGTGATTGACACGAGGCCTCCTGTGACTCATCATGAAAGCCCTCTCCACAGCTGCCATGTGCGCTGGGGAAAGACAGGAAGCAGAGTCAGCAGAGGGAAACAGTGCTCAAGCCAATCCAGGGAAATCCAGGCACAGGCTCCCAAGGATCTTCTTAGTGGCGTCACACAGAACGTGCCTAATTCCCACATCTACAGTGGTGGCTGCCAAGGGGCCTCACTAGAGACTCAGTACTCAGCATTCTTATGGGGAACTGATTATGCCATGCTCTTCCTAACACATACCCAAATTCCAGATTCCCAGAAGAAAGCCAGGTATTTGGCATGAACCGTGTTGTTTGATAAACAGTGTAGGTGCAGTGAGTCCCTCTTATCCGTGACAGTGCTAGGGGCCTTCTGAAAAATCTAAGCTCCCAGATGCCAGCCCCAGGAAAGCTACGCAGACAGGCCCTTCTAAAGACTGCATGTCCAACTGCTCTCTTGAGCCTTTCCTACACATTGCTTCCTTTCCTTTCTCAAGTGAGGTAGTCTTCCTGGACGGGAGTTTGAGGTGTTGAATTTTGATAACTTTCTACCTAAAAGTGTCCCTCCTACCTTGATGTCATCTTAAAATTTGAATTCTTTCACCAAGTGATCCTCACGCACGGTGGAGAGCAGAAATTCTGGCCAGCTAGAGAAAGCAGTCTGCAGGGAAGAAAGGATCGACTTTCTGTCATCCTCTGGCCTGTGGAGTTCATAGACCAGAATCAGGGTCACCGCAAACAGCTTCCTTGAGCCTGTGCAGTGAACTTGGGAGAAAAAGAGGATCTGCCAAGAGAAGTATTGTCCCTTTCTCCCGGAATAAGCTAGAGTTGACAGAATTCTAACAGCTCCAGCTCTCTGTACCCTTTTGCTCCTGCCCTGTGGAATACCTTTCCTGTGAATAGGGTGGGATGGTCATCCCCGTGTTGATGTTACATTGTATGGCAGGATGGAGACCACCTGGGGTAGGTCTGAGCAAATCAGAGGAACCTTGAGAAGCAAAGAGTTTTTCTCCAGCTGTTCACAGAGGAAAGAGGTCAGAGGAATGTTCCTGGTCATCTCAAAGCAGTTCACAAACTGCTATGCTGGGAACCATTCTTGGGAGTGACGTGACCAGGAATGACAATGATAGTGGCCTCTGAGATATGAGAATGATCCCCAGCTGACAGGTAACCATAAAGTGGAGACATCAGTCCTACAGATCACAAGCCCCTGAGGCCCACATGAGAATGCACCCCCAGCCCATTCCTGGATACTTTAGTTTTAGCCCATTGAGACCCTGCGGAGAATCCAGCCAGATGTGCCTGGACAACTGATCTGAAGGACTGGGAGATAATAAGTGGGCTTTGTTTAAACCTGATGTTGATTTATTCCACAGCAATGGAAAACAGACTTACAGTACAGCAATCACCCACATCCTGCCCTTTGGCTCTCATTTTCCTACGTGACGGCTCTAAGTTAATTTCCCTGAATTCACTGGCTATCACCAAGCCTCTTAGGGAAAGTGAAAAGTGATTCACTGACATGCTTAAGCTGTAAATTCACAATGCCTTATCTGAAACATGATCAAATGCAAAATGTGCATAGGATATCGAGTGGAATCTGAGAACGTACGGTCAACACATAACTAATTAGACACCGGGCTGCTGTTACAAAGCTGCTAGCTTTCCTAATTAAATTTTATAGTTTTGCTGAAGAATTGAAACAAGAAAGTTAAACAGAAAACCGTGCCCCCAGAGAACTGGATTGAGAAAGCACCAGCCAATTAAATTGTTAATTAAGACCATAACCGTGGCTTAAATCAAGCTATGATGGAAGAGGAACAGTTTGCAGGTGAGCGAAATTAGAATCCAAACACTGTGTTCTGTCTGCAGTTCCTCACCAGTTCTTTGTGTTGAGAAGGAAGAGAAGTAGCTTCACGTGAGAACACAAAGTGTCTGTTATGCAATCTGCATGTCCCTGCTAAAGGAAAAAATGAATGTTTCTGTTTCCAGATTCCTCATCAGAGGCAAGATAGAACAGGACAGGAAATTGTCCTTTCTGGACAAAACTCAATCACGTGTTTTCACACTGGAGCATAAGCTCAAAGGTATCAGTCATTGACAGTCATACCAAGTTCACACTCTGGAGGCTCACAGAGACTGAAGTAACAGTGAGGGACCCTGTACAGGCCTGACCTAGGTCCTCTGCATATATGTTATGGTTGTGGAGCTTGTGTTCTTGTGGGACTCCCAACATGGGGAGTGGGGGCTGTCTCTGACTCTTTTGCCTGTTCTTGCGACCCTTTTCCTCCTACTGGGTTGCCTCATCCAGCCTTAATATGAGGGGATGTGCCTAGACTTATTGCAACTTGAAATATGTTGCAACTTATTGCAACAACCATGTTAGGTTGACATCCCTGGGAGGCCTGCCCCTTTTCTGAAGGGAAATGGAAGACCAGAGGATCTGGGGGGGGGGGGGGGCTGGGAGGAGAGGAGGGAGCAGAAACTGCCGTCAGGATGGAATATATGAGAGAAGAAAGAATTTAAAAAATTCCACCCTGGAAAGCTATACTTGCCATGAGGAAAGCTCCATCCCTGGGGATTGTTGTTGCTGTCTAGAATGTGGGTCCCCCTCAGCCCCCTTTATAGATCTGTGCTGTAGTAAGTATATATGTACTCTAATACAGTAGGGCTGCAGGAACTTTGGGATCCCTGTAATTCCTGGAAGTTTATAAATTCTTATGTCTAATTAGATGGTTTTATCAACTGGAAAGCTTGTAAGGAAGAAAATGGATGGTGGAATTCATACTATGGGAGTTATGAAGTCCCAATTATATTAGAAACTGATTGTGTAGTTAGTTTCTCTCCCCACTCCTCTCTTTCTCCCTCCCCCCTCCCCCTCTCCCTTGCCCTCTCCCTCTCTTCCCATCCCCCCCAACACAGTCTTTCTACATATAGTTCAGGCTGCCCTCTGACAGGCAATCCCCCTGCCTTAGCCTCTTAAGTGCTAGGGGACATGCATGTGTCACCATGCCCAGACGATTATAAATTCTTTTACTCATTGCTGTGGGAAAGAGGATTCCAGGATGTTCCCAGGGATTCTTGGTTTTGGTCTGTACACATCCCCTCCTAGGTAACCCACAGACAGTAATCTAGACATTTCCATAAAAGAATTTTGTAAGTATAATTATATTCCCATATCATTTGGTCATAGGGAGAGTATTCAAGTGACTCTGACTCAATCAGCTGAGCCTTCCCAAAGTGGGATGTTTATTTCCACCTGATGTGAGAGAGGAAATCAGAAAGGCTCACATCTGCCTGGAGGAAATCAAATGCTGGACATGGCCACATGGCAGGAAATTGCAGGTGGCTACTAGCTGTTGAGAGCCTCCTTAGTATTACTAAAAGGAACACAGGACCTCATTTCTACAAAGGAAATACATTTTACCAATGACTGGCAAGAACAGAGCACTCTGTGCCCCAGAGGAGACCACAGCACAAGCTGACACATTGATTTCAGCCCAGTGACACCCTGAGCAGTGACTCCAGTCTCACTCTGCTCAGACCTACAGCAATGGAACAACCACAAAGCCACACTACTAAATCTGTGATAACCCAGCAATAAGCATCCAACACTGTACCCTCAAATAGCCACGAACTGGTGCTCTGGCTGAAGATACCTTCTAGTAGAAAGTAAGAAAACCCAGTTTTCATTTTTCTATTAAAGGCTTTATAAAGTACCCCTGTTTTCCCTGGCATGGAAGCCCCTCATAATCTAGGCCGGTGGGCTAGGCATACGATCTTGATGCATTGCTCACATTTTTCTCCCTCCTTGTGGCTGTGATCAAAACCAAACAGTGCCAGCATGGAAAGATAAAATACAGCATGTGAAGAAAGGGAGTACACTGGAAGCATTCTTGCAGAAGCCTTCCTCAGCATCATGATGATGGTGATTATGGTTGCCCTAGAGACCACAAATGACACAACTAGGTTGGTGGTATGACCTCAGGCTGGTACCAGCACCGTATTTCCTTTCCACTTAGGACTTGGTAGTTTTGACGTGCTAAAAAATCCTCTTTTTAGGTTAGTTTTTAAAATGGTCTTGTTGAACAACAGAAACTGCCTTTTCTAAGGTGTTTGACAGAAGATTTAGAGAGGTCAAACCAATGGGGTCTCATAGAAGATGATCTTGGCAGGGCTTTGCAGAACAAATCCTCATCTCTCATGGCCTCCCATGCAGTTAGTGGTCTGAAGGCTGGAATAAAAGGACAAGTAGGCCATGCGCCTCATTATCTATATGGCTAATCCAAGGTGATTTATTGTGGAGTCACAGGGCTCTGAAAGAGAGAGAATGGGCTTGTAATTTTCCCTAAACCCAAGTGAAGACATCACTTCTGCCACAGTCTACTTGCCAAAGGACAGAGTCAGTTCAGATTTAAGGAGTGAAAAACAAGACCACAGCACCTGATAATAGGATTATAAGGTGTCAACACAGACTGGGAAAGAATGTGTGGTCATTCTTTCCAGGCCTCCTCCATCCATTCCCACCCCACACACATTCCAAGCTCCAAATCCCAGATGGAAGACAGCAGCTGCTTAAGTCTATCCTTACCACTTCCCCACTCATGGCCCCGGTCCTCGTTAGACCAAAGTATCATCCAGATATCCTGCACGTTGCTGTCACAAACTCTTCTATTTGTTTTCCCCACTGTGTGGAAATGAAAACCTGAACAAGTTGTCTCTACTTGACCCTAAGTGTCCCCCAGGGATGACAACAGTAATTTACAACCCTAGTCACACATAGAAATCCCTATAAAGATTTTTTGTTTTGTTTGAGATACTAAGGATTGGGTTGACCCAGGCCAGTGAATGGTAGACAAGTACTCTACCTCCTAGCTACATCCCTAACACGTCTTATTTTTATTTTGAGATCCAGTCTCACTAAATTTTTCAAGTTGGCTCTGAACTCACAGTGTAGCCCATGCATAATCCTCCTGCCTCAAATTCCCAAGTATCTTAGAGTTCAGTCATGCATCATGATGCTTGGCTCTGGAAAACATTTTATAAAAAGCTGACATCTGGCCCAGCGCACGAGACTTCAAATAATTTGCTCAAATGATCCTTAGCTATTAGCATTTGTTAAATACTCCAGGAAACTCAGCATATCATCAAAGTAATGGGCTACCAGTGTGTTGCATAGTTCCTTTGGTATGACACAGCAGTTCTTCAAGATGATGCTTGCCTGCCTCACTAATATTTCTCACTATCTGTCGTCACCTAGTCTTACTGTACTATGGTAGTTTTCACCCATGTGCTTTTCTCAAGCTGACCCTCTTTCTTCTCTTCTTTGCCCACACAGTGAGTACCACTTATCTTTGAGGCTGAAGCCAAAGCACCAGGTCCTCCTGAAATCCTTTGACTGGCATTGGATTCTGTGGAGAGCTGCACCCTAGCATCCACATCACTTTGTGGTTTCCCTGAAATCACTCCAATAGACTGATCAGATCTCATGGATCTGAAATATAAGGTTTCTGGGAATGCATATGGTAGATGGGGAGGCATCTGCAGAAAAACAATGATGCTAAAAGGAGTTTACACCTATCTTGTCTCCAGAAACACAGCCCAGGTATGAATCAGAAAATATCTTTACTGTTTCTAGACCCACCTTTCAAACTATACATATTTTTTGTTGGTCATTATAGGACACCAGTTATTAATTCTTAAATTTTCACCTATAAATGGATTGGAATGAATTTTTTGTTCTTTGTTAATTGTGAACTTCTCAATAATACCTTTTTGTAGACTTTAACATGCGATCAATGATGCATGACTAGATGAAATTCCTTTTCAAAATATAATTATGCTTTCTATAACTGAAGCTTTCTATCAAGTGTATAGACTATGCTGGTGCCATTTCTTAGACCCATGAAGTTAGAGAAGGCTTTGTACATAAATCAGCCATGGCCGCAAAGACTTGACTTAAGTCCTGCATTTCTTACTGGATAAATGTGAAGTCGTTTTCCATGTATGCCTTGGTTGGTTTTAGATGTTAGTGTTGGTTAGAGAGCAGTAGGATGTGAACCCTAGGACCTCCGTTGGAGAAGTGGACCACGACACTAATTGCTAGCATCAAAACACAAGCATTTGGAACAAGTAACAGTGGCTAAAGAAATGGCCTCTCTATACATTTGACCACTTGATGTCCTATATAGAGAAAAAGAGGAAAGCAGTTAACATTGTGACCTCCCACAGAAATACTTGCATCCTGACTCTTCCATGACCTCGTTACAGGAGAATCATTATGTTACCTGCTTTCTCTGGCCCTCCATTTCTTCATTTCTCTTATCAAACTGAAAATCTCCAAAAACAAAGAACTGTGTTTCATTCTTCTTTGGTAGGATCAACCTCTTATTCATCTTTATTGCACCAGCACCTGACCATAGCAGTCACTCAAGTATTCCTTAAATGCATAAACAAGTTAATTCATTCACCCTTCTACTTACCTGGAATTATAATACCAACAACTCAAACTTGGATTCTTCTCAAGAGCAGATAGGTGACTGAACATGTTATCACCACGATTTTAAAACCTAAAAATATAGGTGCAAATAAGAATGAGTTCCTAATGATGACGTACTGGATTCGGTGGTATAGTGTGATGGGCAAATTATGAGGTACAGAGTATTGTTCATTTCTTCAATTACCAAGGAAAGTTTATAGAGGAAGTAAGGTTTCTGCAACAGCTTGTAAGAAGTTTCTTGAGAAAGACACCTGTGAGATCTGCAATCTGCCATTAGATTCTTAACTTTAACATTCTTGCCTTTGGGTGTTGACTAACAGTGAACACAATAATGCTGATTATTGGAGCATTTGAATTTGAAGATCAGAGCTCAGGTGTTCTGCCTTGAAGTCAATCTGTGGTTTTGTATAATCAAAAATATCTTACCTGTTTCATTCTTTGACACACTTGATTAGCAAACTCATTTCTTAGAACCTAAAATAGCTATTAGGGATACATATGTAGTGGTTTTGTGCTCTAAAAATTTCAAAGCAGCTTTTACATATTCATCATCTACAACCACAAAGACTTTGCTTCATTAAAGGAGTTTCCTGTTTTCTACCACTTTATTTACTTATCTATTTATTTATTTTTAGTTGTATAAAAGTAGAGGGGTTACATTCCCATGGTACCACAAACATTTCTAAGATTTTTTTTTTTATAATTACATTTATTTTTAGGTTATCTGATCATCACTGTTCCTCCTATTCCCTCACAGTTTGTGCACATTTTGAAGTTAACTGTGATCTGGACTAAGAATAAGCATCATATTATTATGAAAAATGAAAGGAGACAGTACAGAGCATGTAGCATAACCAATCAACAAAAAAAGATATTGAACTAGTGCAGGGATTCTGAGGAGTTGAGATTATACACCACAAATTTTAATTTATTTTTCCCATTAGAGAGAAAACATTGGATGCACAGGAGAAAGGTGCCTCTGTGTATGGAACCAGGCTAAACTTTTCCATGATAGTTGCAACCTTTTGATCATGAACAGAGTAAGTCTTGAGTCTTTGGAAAAGGAATAAGTAGAATAAACAGGGGGAGGGTAAGATATGATCTATAGCCTTCCTCCCCTCTTCAATATTACTGTCTCTTCTAGATATAAAATTCAGTTACTGTATAAACAGCTTCGCTTGGGATAGATAGCCATTCATTAGGTCAACAAATTGTATTGAGAAACAAAATTCACTGAAGTGTAGTCACAACTCAGACACGGTGTGCATGTGTACCCACTAGTTTTATGTCAACGTGATACAACCTGGACATATCCGAGAAGGAATCTTTTGCAGGATCTCTCTGTGGTGATCAGGCTGGCCTCAGACTCATAGAGATACAGCTACCTCTGCCTCCCAAGTGCTTAGATTAAAGGAACAGAAAGTCTTAATTGAGAAAATGCCTCCAGAAGATTGGCCTGTAGGCAAGTCTGTGGTGCATTTTCTTGACTGGTGATTGATCTGGGTGAGTCCATCCCGGGTGTGGGTGTTGGGGGGTGGGGCTGGCAAGTCTGGGGTGCATTTTCTTGATTGGTGATTGATCTGGGTGAGTCCATTCCAGGTGTGGGTGGGTGGGTGGGGGCTGCTATCCTTAGGAGATGGTCATGTGTTATATAAGAAATCAGGCTGAGCAAGCCATGAGGAGAAAGCCAGAAAAGCAGTGTTTTCCCTGGCTTCTGCTTGAGTTCATGGCCTTTGATGTGGAGTGAACTCTTTCCTTCCCAAATTGCTTTTGGTCATGGTGTTTTATCCCAGCAATAGAAATTCTGATTAAGACACTATGCTGTTGACTTTATAAGAAATTTCAATATAAAATTATTTCATGATTTAAATATGGTTATCCCCTCTTAAATTTATGTTGAAATATGGTCCCCAGAGAAAGAACACTGAAAGGGAATGGGTCCTTTAATATACAATTAAGTTATTAAGCAAGATTTCTGCAGTTCTCATGATTGACTAGTTGGCTATAGGAGCAGACTATTATGAAGCTGGGCTGTTCTGTTTTCTTTCATGGGTCCCTGATGATCTTTCTGTCTCTCTGTCATGTTATGATATAGCATGAGGGAGGCCCTTACACATCTCTCTCCCCACCAGAAAAGGAAAAATAGGGGATTTCACTATTCATACTTACTATGTGATTAGCACAATGCTATTTGTCCAGTACACATTATCTCATAGAACCCACATATTATAAAGAGCTAGTACTATCTCAGTTTATAGATGTAAATGGAGTAGCTGCTCTATTTTCCATTCTGCAGAAGATTTTTCCCACTTAAGGGGTTCCTTTGAACATGATTTAAGAAAAAGTTTGCTGTGAAATATTTATCAGATGGCCAGCTGAGAGCAGGAAAGATGACTGAGAAATCCACATAGGCTGAGGCAGGATTTCTGACAGGAGGGAGCCAGGGATTGCCACAGACATGGCTTCATTAACATCACTGTCTACCAGTGGTATGACCCTGAGCCCTTAGCCACTTCTCCTGCCACTTTCAGCAAGTTTCAAAGTCCTTTAAATTCTTCCTTGGTTAACAATGGGATTAATCTACTTAAGTTTGTATCATCTTGATATAGCTAAATGATTGACAGCAAGCACGAGAGCTGTGTTTCTAAGGTGAATGTGTAAATAACTGAGGATATCCTCAGAGACTGGGAAAGGAAGGGTGGTGATGGGCATGAAATTTGCACTTAAACAAATCTAACGGCAATTCTATACACCATAGAGCTCACTGGTTCATATAAATATTTGGCAAACATTGGGAGAGACATTACAAACTATGAAGAAAGCACACAACTGATTTTGGAGTGGCAAAATCTCTCAGGATCACCCCAATTTCCTTTAGGACCATCAGAGTCCTCATTAGTCAAGTGAATAGTTGATTAAAGTGGCCAAGATAAATGGTAAATGTTGACATTCATAAGACTTATGAATAAGACACCTGGCATAATTTATTTCTTAATAATTTGCATAAATACAGTTTATGCAACAGAATCATAAGTGGACCTAATCACAACAGGGAATGTAAGAATTTGAGCCTTGAAAGTTAATTCTCTGACCAGTGATATTTAACCCCCTTTTCTTTATCCAATCTTTGAACAATGCTCTCAAGCTAGAAGGTAGTATCAATGGATAATACATGAACAATTGCTGAAAGAGGTTATAATCAAAATTTTAGAAAACGTTAATATAGCAATAAGAGGAAAAATATAAAGTCATACTAGCAAATATTGGGGGAAAGCCAGTGAGGAAGTGAAATGTGAGATGTGCGTGTAGTGAGGGAATATATGTACAAGTCACCCATCTCTTGTGGGGAGAGGGGTCCAGGCTCCCAGGGACTGCTATAGGGATCTCCATTTATGTGGTAGACTGTTAGGGACAACACAATCTGTCCTCTCTCCTTCTCCATCACTGTATTTTACAGTCTCCCTGGTGTCTAGTTAGTTGCTTTATAACTAAGCCGAGCCAACAGGACATATCCCCAAAGAGACATGATCACTTCTGAACAGAAACCTTAGAGAATGGAGGCTCTCCCTCCATACCTCCTGCTGTCTGAATGACAGAAAAAGCAGAGGCCAAGGGAATAAGGAATCCTGACGTTGTAATTCCTTGGATCTGTGTATACAGGGGAAAGTTCACAAGAAAGCCCATGTTTATCTGTTACATGACCAAGAAATAATTTTCTTTTGTATTGTAGACATATTGCTTTTTGTTTGTTTGGTTTTGGTTTTGGAGTTTTGAAACAGGGTTTCTCTGTGTAGCCTTGGCTGTCCTGGAACTCACTCTGTAAATCAGGCTGGCCTGTAACTCAGAGAGATCCGCCTTCCTCTGCCTCCCAAGTGCTGGGATTAAAGGTGTGCGCCACCACCGCCCAGGTAACATATTGTTTTTTAGTATCATTACAAATAATATGGAAAATGAGACATTGAAGAAGAGCTGAGCTCAGTTTAGAAGATGAGTAAAGGGAATCAGAGATCTACAAGGGCTATGTGGTCAGACAGAGTCTAGACTTTAATCTAAGAAACAAGACTGAAAGCGTTCAAGAGGGGAGGCCCATTTGTAGTGCTCGTGTTTGCAAAGTGAGTGGCACTCTTCCCCTTCCCCAGCCTCCTGTTTCAGATGACCCTAGAGTGGCTTCCACTGAGTTCCAGAAGGGCAGTGTGGGGCCTAGGAAGAAAAACAGCAGAGAGGAAGATTCTCTCCAGAAAAGAACTTGACAAGCATGGGTAGTGAAACTTAATGGGAGAAAATTAGATATGCCTAAGATATTAATTAAAGTTGACCAAAAATACAATGTAGCCACATTAAAACCTTATACCACTGCCACAACTCCATCTGGAAACAGAATCAGAATGAGAAACAGGCTTGGAAAAGCTGCAGGCCTCCTGAAGCACACTCACCAGCATCCACCTCAGCTTGGCATGAAGAAAACTTCCTAGAGAAGGCAGAGGAGAACGGAGGGCACACAGTGCCTGCCTCCTGGAGTGCAGTGTCCTGAGGCCAGCTGGGGGTGGTTCTGTGCTGTCAGAGCTGGAAGCTTTTCAGCTGACACATGGGGAAGGTCCAAAAGACAGAACCTGCTCTGAGTTAGTGAATCTCAGAGCAAAGGGGGTACATCTGGGCATACTGGAAAAGATGGTGTGAATTGAAGGGACTCTGCATGGTCCCTCCAGCAGATATATAATGATTAAAAAAACACTGAAAAGGCACCCAAAATCAGATTTCTCTGGACTCGTATTTTAGAACAGCCTCCTTGTGTGCTGGGGCAATTGTGTGTATGTATTTTATCTCATGAAAATGATGTAGAAGGGATGACCAGATCTCAGACTGACCCCATGTGGCCTCCTCATTCTCTTCCCTGTCCACTGGCTGTGCAATGATATAATGTCTTAAGGTACATTGGAGCTATAAAGTGAATGGGTCTCTTCTCAAACCACATAGTGGAAAATCACCCCAGCAAAAATCAATTGCCCTCAAAATGAGGGAAATTACTTACTTGGAACCAGGATACATTCCGGTCCGTTTGTTGCCAGAGCCCATGTTGCCCCGACACAGAAAAACAACTCCTCTAAAACCAACCTCACTGCTCCAACAAGCAGCTCTGAGTCTGTGGTTCCATGAACAGTCCTAGAAGCTTTGGATGACCACAGTTGAAAAAAAAAAAAAATGGTCCGGGCAGAAGAGGTGGCTCGGTGGCTAAAAGCCCATGGCTAAGACCATGTACTGCTCTTGCTGAAGACCCAAGTTTAGTTTCCAGCACCTACATCAACGTTCAGTACTACCTGTAACTTCAGCTCCTGGGGAATTCAATGCCCTCTACTGGCTCCTACAGGTACTGCAGTCACATGCACAGACACACTGGAACCCATAATTTAAAATAAAAAAATATTTTTTTAAAGAGTTGACATAAAAATTCTCATTCTTTCAGCAGACCTTAACAGAATACCTTATTTTGGCCATTATGAGGGTCTCACATTCTGTGTAATGATATAGCAACGAATGGAAACTGAACCTTTGAACAAGGAACTCAGGGGGGCTCACTGTATCATCAAGGTAGAGGTAGATTGGTAGAATCCCACATATTTATTCCAAATTTATTCCTTATGAATATTCAAAATAAACAAAATTTGATTATTCTCTGTTCTCCAAATACATCATATCTTTTCTAATCTCTAAACTTTTTTATACATATGTAGCAATATAGTCCACAAATGTTTATGAAGTGACCACTGTTTCAAGTGCTGTTCTGGATGCTAAGAACTACAGAAGTAAAGAGAATGGCAGTGACCCCCCGCCTTGGGAAACACACTTTCATTGGGATAAAACCAATAAAAAACTGTGGGGAACCCGGTTCACTGTGCTAAAGGGAAGTCAAGCAGGGAAGAAATCTGGGTATCAGGGAGTACCACGTTAAGTGGAGTGACAGGGAAAATGTCACTGGAGGAGGGTATTTGTGCAGACATCAGAGGCTGAAGAAGGTGAGGGTGAGGCCCTTCATCACCCACCTGACTGACTCATCAGGAAGCTGTGTTCAATTGATTTCCAGAAGTAGGTGTGTCTGTCCCACTCTGTCCAATGAAAAAACTTGTTATTCTCCTGTTCAGTCTGTTCTCAGAATGGGAATTCCTTAAAGAAGCACATGTTCTCATTCACACCGGAGTACTAAGGAAGAGCACACCAACTGGACTAGAACACCCCAAGGCTAGTAAACAGCAGCTCTCTTCACCTCCACTCACCCCACACAGCCTCCATTGCCAGCCAATGTAGTCTGAAATTGACAGTTGACATTTTTCTCAGTGTCATTTCACCTTTCTTAGCAAAATGCCTGTGCACACACCCATTCTGTATAGCAATTCTACTTGTCATATCTCCTAGACAAGACACTGCTGTGAATGTTTGAAAGTTGGGTGATGTGTTCTTTTGTTATCAGGATGAAACATGTTAATGGTACCCACAGGTTTAACTAGGGTCTAGGTACTGGATGGTGCCGAGACAGGAAGAGACATATAGGCAGACTTACAAAGAGAATCTGTCCACAAAAGTGGAACAAAACCAAACAATCACAGCATCCTCAACTCAGTTTGACCCCCAGGAGCTTTATGGATAACATGGCCCAGAGTGGTCCAAGTAGCCCCTTGGTTATTTTCAAAGGAAGAGTATGAAGGACATTTTCACAGCAGATGAGTACCACAGACCCAGGCTATCATGAAGACTACAGATCTGGGCACTTCCAAGACTCTTTAATGAGTCTAAAATTATTTCACTTCATTTTAAATAAAAATTCATGGACATGCTTCAGGGCCTGCCAAGTTTTTAGTATTTATGTTATTAGTGTAAATCATTTCTTCCTTTTAGACAACCACAGTCCCAAATTGTATGTAATAAAGGACAGAACTCTCGAAAGAAGAAATATGTTTGCAATTTAACAAAAAGTTAAATGAATTTCTAAATTTTCTCATCAAAGAAAAAAATTTAATTATGAAAATTAAAACAGTCTGGGAAAAACGCTGTTCTGATCTCCCCTTGGGAACTGTACATGATTGAAAGATGAAAGTGAAATCAGAAATATTCCAAGAATTGTGTTCATATACTGTGTGGAACAATTCATATACACAGAATGGTCCTTCTCACTAAAAGCATTCTAAGGATACAATAGACAAAGCCCAGACCAAACCTCAAAAATAGGAACTTAATCCTACCACTTTGGCCATCTACAAATCAATTTTGTCACACTTAATCTCTTGATTATTTTGAGAAATTCATTGGCTTCAGGGATTCTCTCTAAGGAAGATATACAAAACACAAGATTATAAAAATTTACTTATATGACTCTTGCCTATCAAAGGATTTCAACTTCTTGGTAAAATGTTAGCTCCTACAGTTCATGCAGTTCCCAGGCAGTAGAGAAATAACAAGGGGTGGTTTTTTGATGGGCTTTTGGTCATTTTCTATTAGGGAACATGACTCGCTATCTGTACTGAAGAGTTTTATGTCAACTTGACACAAGCTTGTTGGCATACCATGCAGTTAAGGTTGCAGTCCACCATGTCTGGACAGCTCTCTGGGCTCTGTGCAAAATGGAGGACTGCCTTTCCAGCAGGGCTTCTTCCCTACCTGGACAGTGTCTCTAGGTTCAGAGGTCTGAACTTATCTGGAAGCTGTCCCTAAGCCTGGATGCCTGACTTATCTCAAGCATGACCTTTGACACCGATCCCTGTAGATGTTCTTCCCCTGCTGCCCATGTGATACTTAGGTTTTGTGCTCCCAGCTCTATGGTAGGACTGTGCTGCCAAATGCAAATTAGGTGATGGCCCAGCTGCTATCCTCATCCTAGATAGCTCCCTTACTCTGGAATAAAGCTGAGCTGTAACACTGAAATTGTCTCCCAGAAAACTATTTCCATCTTACTCACAGACCTTCAAAGCCCTGCACGCTGCCTCTGCTCCCTTTGTCCTTGTAGCCTGGTGGCCAACAGACCACAAGGGAAAGGGAGACCCCACACAAATTAAAGGCATCTGGGAGGAGGAAACCTTAATTAAGAAAATGCTTCCACAAGATATGGCTGTAGACAAGCCTGTAGGGCGTTTTCTTAATTGGTGATTGATGGGGGAAGGCCCAGTCCATTGTGGGTGGTGGTATTCCTGCCCTGGTCACCCTAGGTTCTACCAGAAAGCAAACTGAGTAAGCCAGAGAGAGCAAGCCAGTAAGCAGCACTCCTCCGTGGCCTACATAAGCTCCTGCCTCCAGGTTCAGACCCTGTTTGAGTTCCTGTCCTGACTTCCTTTGATGATGAACTGTGATGTGGAAACATAAGCCAAATCTACCCTTTCCTTCCCCAATTTACTTTGGTAATAGTATTTCATCCCAGCAATGATAACCCTAACTAGGACGCCATTACTCTTGAAGTTGAATTGGGCTGTATAATTGCCTAACAACTGGTTGAGGAGCTAACTCATCTCATTTCCAATTCCCTCTCCATTGAGCAATTAGTCAGTGTAGAGGGAATGCTATAAGTTTGTTTTTATTTCTATTTCTCTAAGATCTGGCAATGAGCTGTCATAGGCCATGTCTTCATGCAGAATTTGACTAAACATGACACAGAAATAAGGACTGAGTAGACACCTGCTTTTGTTTGTACTTTAAAAGAAACAAACCTTATGCTGTTATTACCAACAAACAGGGCTTGTCTCCAAAGCATAATTCCTTTTTGTTATAACATGCAGAGGCTCAAAGGGGCTTACAAAAAGTAAGATTGTTTTTTAGTAGATAATGATGCATTGCTAATGCTCAAAATAAAAAATTTTAAATGAGGTGCAATATTTTAAAAATCAGTTCTATTTCCCATCTCTCTGGTCACCTAATTCTACCCACAGGCAACTCAAGTTCATAGCTTCTTATAGGATATTTTACATAAATCCAAGAAGGTAAATAGATATATAAATATAAACATGTATTTCAACATGAACTTATAAAATACCTTCATATTGTGTCTAATTGTATGAACTATTATATCTATATATTTATATGCATCTATGTAGCTATAAATTTCTCTTATTTTTTTCATAAATTATAGCAAATAATTTATGAAAATTATACTGCTTGCTTCCTTCACTTAGGATATCTTGGTATGTACAACAAGACATAAAATGCTTCCTTACCCTTTTTTAGTAGCTGTATAGTCTTCTAGTTTATGGACATGCTAACATATCTTTAATTAGAATAACCATATAAAAGGTCAATCATATATATACATATATATATATATATAGGTAGACTCAGTTCTTAAAATGTAATTTATGTTGGAAAGAGTTTGTTTACTTTAATTTTTGGATACTTTTCAGTTTGCCTTGCATAGGGACTTTGTCTGTTCACACTCCAACCAGAAATGTTTTAAAGAGTTCCTGTGTTTTTACACCTTTGCCAACTCATTGTACAATCAAGTTGCCTAACTCAGAGACAACATGGATGAAGCAGTTCCTTTTCTAGTTCTTGGGGATGTTTTATGCATTAAATGACTTCTGTTTTCATGGGCCCACAAACGAAATAATTTCCATATATCACCAAAAATAATGTTTAATTTCTAACCTTGGTGTAAAACTATTTTAATATATGGGTCATACCACTCACCATAAGCTTGCCAAAATAATTCTATGTGACAGTTATTTCAATAAACATTTGATCTCAACTGTTTTTTCACCACCAAAGAGTCTAAACAGTGCATTTGAACTTCCTACAGTATCATCTGGTCACTTTTGGGAAAACTGGGAAACAAGGCCGATAAAGATGTATAAAATATTATTTATTTTACTTAAAAGCATATATTTAAGCCAGGCATGGTGATGCAGGCATTTAATCCTAGCAATCAGGAGGAAGAGATGGGTGGATGGATCTCTGTGAGTTCAAGGCCAGCCAACTCTACAAAACAAACTGCAGGACCCTGTCTCAAGAAAAATATGTTAAGAATCTATTAATAACAAGAATAAGTATTTCAAAGATACATGTAGGTTGATATTTGTGGTTATTACAAGTGGAACTAAAAAGAGGAATTAGCCCTATTGGACATGTAAACTTGTTTCGTGAGCCAGCACAGCTAATCCTCTGCACGTTATTTATACAGTGTTTATAATGGTGCCATGGCAACACCTCATATCCCACAGGAGGACTTGTACTCACCTCTAAGTTATTTTTCAGAAGATCTGCCATAGTGGTCTCCATTTTTAACAATTATAGGAAATGCTCAGGGTTTTACTATGTACAGGGATATGCATGCATGACCGGCAGCCTTCTGATCTCCACAGAGTGTGGTATTTTGACAACATGTGACAGAGTACTAGACTTTGTTCACAAATTTACACTCGTTTGGTTCATACTTTAATCCCAGCATGGGTGTTTATGTAAAAAGGGATTCGTGTCCTTTCTTGAAAATGTTTATCTTGCTTTTTGTAGTTATGTTAAGCTGAGATGTGACGGAACATTCCTAAAGTCCCTGGGCTTGTCCCTGAAGCAGAGGAAGAAACTGTGAGGAAACACTTTTACTGTAGTTTCTGTGGGAAGGGACAGATGAGGTGGGGTAAGCAGTTTAGGACTGACTGGTTTGAGTCATTTTAGCAGCTGGTGATGAGGAGCTGTCCTAGATGTCTGGTTCTTGGTAGGAGGTGAGGGAAGAATTAGGACACATCTCAAGTCTTGAGTGTGAGAACCCACCAAGGCAGGTTATGGGGGTGGGCTGTAGGTTGGCTGGCTTATATTTGAAAAGCTTACAGCTGCAGGAAATCTGATGGCTTCTTTGGGCGCCTGTACTCATGTGTACATAACCACACACAGACACACACAGAGACACAAAATTAAAAATACAAAATAAATATTTTAAAATATCACAATTTAATTTGGAGTGTTATAAAAATTTTGCAAATTATTTTCAGTCAGTTTTCTACCAGATCTGTGAATTATAGAAACACAAGTTTAAATATAATAATGATACCATAAGATGCCTCTTTAAAATAAACACTTAGAGGAGAGAAGAGAATGTCTCATTTCCTTCAGTGTTGGAGCCATGGATAAGTTGGCCTTGCTCCAGAAAATAACCTCTGACCCCCGCTAAAGCAAGAAGTTCTAACTAAACTCAGTGTATCACATACACAAAGAAGGCACAGGAGTAAAAGGGTCCCGTGTCAGGAAGAGGAGTCTCAGTGACTAAGAGGGGACTGAGGGGACATGGGGAAGATGACTAAAATTCAATATATAAAGGTATGAAACTGAAACTGAAACAATAAAGTAAAACTGAAGAGGAATTACTACAATAACCTTCTACTTTCCTTTTCCCTTTTATGGTGATATAGGGTCCCAGACATATAGGTTCCAGCTAGAAAGAGCTGACAATTGGAAAAGTTCTTCTCGCTCATCATCTGCACAAAAATGTATTTATTTGGAAGCAAAGGTTTTGATTTAAATGTAAATCAGTTATTTTTGTAAGTGGAAGAAGTCTAGGTCTATTTTTGGTACTATAACAAGGAGATAAATTTTAATATGTATTTGTCCTCCAAATAAGCCTAACACAATATGTTATAGTAAAACTCACGTCAACAAATTTTATCACCCTTACATTAAGCAACATGTGCTACTTGCTAAATAGAAAATGCCAAAGTTTTGTTTTCCTGTGTTACCAAAAACTAAATTTAAAGTTGATTTTATGATCTACAACTTTTGAGATCCTGATAAACATCAAGCATTCCTCTAGAACAATGGTTCTCAACCTGTGGGTCAAAACTCCCTTGGAGTCACATATCAGATATTTACATTACAATTCATAGCAGTAGCAAAATTACATTTATGATGTAGCAATGAAATAATTTTATGGTTGCGGGTCACCACAACATGGGGAATTATATTAAAGGGTCGCAGCATTAGGAAGGTTGAGAACCACTGCTGTAGAAATTGCCAGCTGAGCAGTTAACTCAGATAATTGAAGCTAATGTTCCCATTTTAAAACAGTGAAATCTGCATTTTAAATACACACTTTCCTGAAAACAATCTCAATACACAAAGTAAACTGGTATTGAAATAGCACAAGATAGTATGAGGTGTTATAAAAGTAACAACAACAAGGTGGTGGGAAATTGCCAAGGATAAATTTCCTAATGGGCAAGCCCAGAGCATGTTGCATCTTTTGCTTTGGAGCAGCTGCCCACTTTAAAAGACTTCATGACTAAAAGTGAAGCAGCCATGGTTCAAAATACCTCCATGGTTCAGGAAAAAGCCCCAGTGCTGAGTCAGGTTAAGATGGGCCAGAAAGTAGTAGCCTCACAAGCAAACAAAAATCCTCTCTGCAAATAACACCAAGGACACTTGATCTTAGCCAAGAGGCCAAGAAACAATGAGTAACCCCGAGGTTGACATCAAATTATTTCTATAAATAACTTTTTAAAATGCAATACAATGTCCACAGATAATCAAAGAAGGTCAAATACATGGGCAATAAAACAGCATGAAGTAGTCATAGCAAAGGAATAAAAACAAACCTAAATGGAGTTTCCAGTGTATTATAGCATTTATGCTTACTGCACATCTAGAGATTAAAAACCCAGTAGACAGGTTTAACAGCGTGTTTGACACAGCTAAAGGGAGAATCGGGGAAATGAAGACAAACAATATTCGGAGATAAGTATGACAACAAAACGATGAAAATATAAAATACATGGGAAGATGAAGTAGAATAAGGTATAAAAGACCAATTATTAGACACTGTTTTATTGATTTATTTAGTGATTTACTTAAGGCACAGCCTGTACTGCCTATTTGCCAAGCACAACTTCACTTGCTACCTGAAACAGCCTGGAGAAAGAGCTGAATCAGTGGGCCATTGTCTTTAACAACCTGCTCACAGCCACTGTGCTTCTGTAAAATCTTCCTTGCTTGCTCGTCCCACTTTGTGACTTTAGAGTATAAAATGAGAATGCAAACTGGACCTGGAATCGAAGTCTTTCAGAAGCTATTAGGCTTTGATCCATCAGTGACATCTCTCTTCTGCTCTCATTGGTGGCAGGGTGCTTTTTCCAGAAGGATTCCCACAACAAAGAGATACATAGCATACAATAGAAAAACCTAACAGAATTAATTGTCATCCCAACAAGAGAGAATTGTAATCTGTCATTTTATGATTGGAATGGAGAAAAGTATCTGAGAAAACATTGGCCTTAAGGAAGAAAAAAGTATTTGGTTCACAACTTCAGAGGTTTTGGTCTGTGATTGCCTGGTTTTGTTGTTGAGGATGGGAGGCAAGCCTGAACAACAAGGCAGTTAGCATGGGGTAGATGCTCCTTTCCTTCTGGTAGCCAGAAAGTAGAGCTAAAGACAGGAAGAGGCCAGAGACAAGATACCAAAGAGCTAGGTTGCTCTGACCCACATCCTCTAACCAGACCCCATCTCCTGTGGGAGGCCAGCTCCCACCTTTTATTTTTTTTTATTTTTTTTTATTTTATTTTTTTGGTTTTTCGAGACAGGGTTTCTCTGTGTAGCTTTGCGCCTTTTCCTGGAACTCACTTGGTAGCCCAGGCTGGCCTCAAACTCACAGAGATCCGCCTGGCTCTGCCTCCTGAGTGCTGGGATTAAAGGCGTGCGCCACCACCGCCCAGCTACAGCTTACTCTTAAGGAGCCCATCAGGATCCCCAAAGAACTACACTAATTCAAGGGTGGAACCCCAGTGACACCTTCTATTTTGTCCCACTTCAAGGGTTCTACCATTTCAACACCACCTCACTGTAAACCAAGCGTCCAGTATAAAAACCATATCCACATCATGACATCTACCAAATATGATTTTGCATTTTTATGCCATTCTTTAACTTTGATATTGCCCTCTGAAGGTTCTAGTTTTATGCTAGAATGTCAGTCTCAACTCCTACCTTAAGACCCAAAATCTTGATCCTGTTTCCTGTGTTTTTATGATTTACAGTCACTACTTTTTGAAAATTTTAGTCATTTGAACACATGTATAGTAGTATCACAATGATTTTAATTAGCATATCCTTCATGGCTAGTTGCAACATTTTCATCACTTTTGGTTCCCCTTCATTCTTTTGAAGTCTTTCTCTGTGCTTAAATTGGACTGCTGCTGTCTTCTTACTGTTGAACATTGAGAATTCTTTTTTTTTTCCTTTTTATTATTAAAAAATTTTCTATTTATTTTACAAACAAACCACAGAACCCCCTCCTCTCCCTCTTCCCAGCACTTAGGCTTCCCTTCCCACCCACACCCTATTCACACCTCCTCCAAGACAAGGCCTCCCATGGGGAGTCAGCAGAGACTGCTACATTCAGTTGAGGCAAGTCCAAGCCCCTCCTCCTACACCAAGGCTGTGTAAGGTGTTCCACCATAGGCACTGGGCTCCAAAATGCCAGCCCATGCACCTGGGACAGATCCTGATCCCACTTCCAGGAGGCCTCCTAAACAGTTCAAGCTAAATAACTGTCTGGCCTATATAGTCTGGATATTGCTCATGTATCAGATAGTGGTTAGTCAATATACAATTCCACTTTTCTCATCTTACTACTCTTTAGTAGTCCTTTCATAGAGTGAAACTTTCACTGCCTTCACCTTTTTAAAATATTTTTTTTATTATTCATTGAGAATTCCATACATGTACCCAGTATATTTTGAACACATCAACCCTCCACTCCCCTCTGACTCTTGCTAGGAGCTCACCACATCCCTCTTCCAGATTTGTGTCTTCTTTTCATAGCCCATCAAGTCCAATCAGTGACATGCATATGTGCAAAAGTGTAGGGCCGTCCACTGGAGCATGGACTGCTTCACGGTCGCTCCTTTTAATGAGGACCTTCTTCTTTATTCCAGTCTCCTTGGAGTTTTCTGGGTCACTTTGCAAGGAATATTTGTTCTGTTTCATCTAATATTTTCTACCTGAACAACAGCAGGAGAGTTCTAGGTCCCTGCGTCCCAGAGCGTTAAGGTTGGTGATTAGTTTACCATTATTCCTGTCACTCAGAGATGTTGAATATTAGCTTGCTGTGGGCTTATTTTAATTCATCATAAGCTAAACTGCCCCTTTCAGTCTGGAAATTCATGCTTTTCTGTCCTGAACATTTTTCTTGTGTATTTTTTCTAACAACATGCACTTTTTTGGTTCTGTCTGGATAGCTTTCTTGTCTCTCAGATGTTGAACCATGTGAGCCCATGTTCATACTTGCGCCTTCTCTACTTTCTGTCACTTTTTTTGTTCAACTTTGTAGGAAATTTCTTCAAGTTCGTTCCTAATCAGGTTTTAGATTCATGTTCTTTCTTCATTCCCCTTTTGTAGTATTCTGCTCCTGTTTTTGAATATTCTCCTTCCTCATAAACATCAACTGCATTTCCTAGTTCTAGACTCTGTGGTCTGTTCTCCTCTTCACATTATGCCCTTTTTCCCTTCTTCTGCTTTCTAGTTTTTAAGCTTCTGGTTGGAGGATTTCGACAAATGTCTGGAAGGCCTGGAATGGGTATATCCTAAGCTTATGATAGTCACTAAGAGCCAACAGGAAGACTGGTATATGAGGAGGATTTCACATGGCATGATTGGCACATTGGGTGGCCCAAATAATACTATGGAATCATTCTTGTCTTTGGGACAGTGTGTTTTCTCCAATTTCCTGCTGGCTTCAGTGTTGTTGCTTGAGTGAAAACCACACTCAATCAATGTATTCATTTTTAATTAAATTATTTGTTTTCCCTCAAGTGTTGTACCTTCGCCTTTCTATAATATCATTTGAAGCCCCTCCATTTTTATTTCTCCTGCAAACATACTACTCTCCTAAAATGGTTCTCAACCTTCCTAATGCTGTGACTCTTTAATATAGTTAATCATATTGTAGTGACCCCCAACCATAAATTAGTTTTATAGTTTCATCTCCACTTCATAACTGTAATTTTGCTACTGTTATGAGTCATAATGTAATATGCAACCCCTGTGAAAGGGTCATTTGACCTGCAAAGGGGTCACAACCCACAGGTCAAGAACCACTGCTCTAAGGATTTGGACAAGGACATGCCTAAGAGTGGGCACGATAAATGGAAAATTTAGAATTCTCACTGGCCTTCTCATACAGTCTTAATGTCTTCCAGACTCTAGAATAACATCAATCCCTGAGTCTGTCCAAGGCTTTGGGGAAGCTAATGAACTTGAATTTCATTCATATACAGCCCCACGGCCCTCCTGGTTAGATGTGCATGCTCTGATCAACTAAATCATGTATTGTTATTCTTTTTGCTTCTTATCTTTAATGTTTTACTGCAAGTTTGCACCTAGTTTAATCAATAATAAAATTGATGTTTCTCTTTTGAAGTCTTGCTATTTGGAGGTGGATATATGGGAGACCTGGGTGACAATATCTTTATTTTAAAATTTTGCTTGAAACAAGATGGTCTTTCATTATAGGAGAGACCTGGTTTAGTCAGGATCCATTAGAAAGCAGTTGGTTATAAGAATTTCTTCTGTAGTTGCAACTTGCCAAATAAACCATGAGCATGCTCTTGCATTATTCTGTCAAATCAAAACCAAATCCAAACTTTAGGACTGAGACCAATCAAAGAGACTGTTGTGAAAGGAAAGAAACAGACTGCTGCAGCAGAGTAACACCTAACCTTCAGTCCTACACAACTACAAACCATCAGAGGGTGTTTCTTTTAGAGGTGAATGTAACAAGGCTAGAAAGATCCGAGTGTCAGTAAGTAGGACAAACAGGTGAGAATAACTTGACCAGACAGTAGATCAAAGAATCTCATCTCCTAAGATCAGTTATCTCTTATGGATTAATGCTAACCCAAGCTGAGGACAGATGAAAATCCAGAGGCCTAGAAATGAAGCATAACTAACACTTGGGTCATGATAGCAAGAACTTCAGCCAGATTGGCCACAGGGTGTAAGAAGTTCAGCTACTTGTGAAGCAAACACAGGAATCTGGAATGTCTATGATTCTATCTGAGTCACATGGGGAAGACAATGGAGCAAGAGGATTAACATAGCCATCATTGTTTTTCAGAATCACAAGGCTCAGTGAACTTCAACACTGTAAGAAAACCCTCTTTGTCCCTCCTCTTCTACCCCTGACCCAGAGACTTCTGCCTAGAAGGATGCTTCTCACTCACCCTTCCTTCTTTCTTACCAAGCTAATTCCTACTCATGTTCATTGTTATATACTGGCAGCAGTTCTCCTATGAAACTACCTCCCCAAATAAGATAGAACTCTATGTATCTTCCCTCTGTAGATTAATCACAATGTGTGTGGTATTGGCTTGGTTCTTAAGGGCAGAGCTATATCTTAGTAATCTTGCAAACTCCACACTTAGCTCAATGACTGAGATTCCAAAGGCTTTCAGTAAACAGTGAATAAATGTGTGGTGGTTACCATAGCTGTAACCTTTGAGAGTCAGCCTGTTCTCACAGATGACTGTGAGGCAGAGCGATCTCCAGGTCCTTGGAATTGTGCACAGGATGCTCATCCAGTTCCCTTATCACCCAGCCCTCGATGACTTTCCTTATCAGCTCAGTTTGTGGAGGAAAATGGGGTGGTGATTTTCATTTCATCTTTGTTGTTTGAGGAAAAAAAGAAGCATGCTTTTCAGTAAAGGGGCGGCAATTAATTTTTTAAAAAACTGAATCATTATCTTGCTCATATATTATTAATCAACAGGGACCTATCAGCCAATAATAACTGATTGCTAAGAGGGAATACTTACGCTAAATCATTGATAGAGACTTCTCTCTGACTGTTAGATAAAGGGGGGAAGTATGAGTAATTTGAGAGATATTCTTTTAAGGAATGTAAACTTTTATACTCCCTAGAGTACACCAAACCTAGCATAATTCCAGAGTTTAAGGGTTACTTGTAAATGGTGTATTTCAACAACCTCATTATTGATAATTAAGAAAATCAAGGTTCAGAGATATGAAGTATCAAAGTTTAAATAGACTCAGTCAAGGAGTAATCATCTTTTGTTCCCCAAAAGGAATTTTTTTCATTAAACTAGAGATAAGTTTTGTTTGATTTCTTTGGTTACATAGGAGAATTCATGAGGCAGCATCTGAAAGATGAAATGCATAATAAAATCCAGAGTGGTTTTCATTATTAAAGCCCAGAGTGGGCTCAGAATTTTAAATGTAATTATATTATCATACTATTGTTTAGAATACCAAATGAAATTCTTTTGAATGTGGTGATCAAATGTCATGAACATGTCCTTACTGTTAAAAATCATAAATCATCAAAAGGGGATTGAGGGGAATCATGGTTACATGATGAGATAAAACCCAGGGGCTCTTATTTTCACATGGACTTAACAAGGTGATCTCTGATTATGTCCACTCACTCCTTTACAGAATCAGACTAACAAATGCCAGTGTGTTCTTGGGTACAGAGTTTTGTTTTGGATTTGTGTTGTTGCTTTGTTACTGTTTGCTGTTTTTTTTTTTTTTTTTTTGGTGGGGAGAGGTCAAAGTCTCACTGTTGTAGCCTCAGCTGGCCTGGAATTTGAGAGCCCTGAGATTAAAGGTGTGTGCCACTCTTCCGCACTATGGGTATAGGGTTCGATGAAGGCAGGAAAAAATAACCAACTATCAGTTCCCTCTTCTAATAAGCTTTGTGAGTGGCAGCTAAGTTCTTGGAATCTTTAGTGAGAAAGTTGGGGGCCTTTCCTTAGTACTTGTAAGTATTCTAATATTTACTTGCAGGGCAGAAATTGAGCTGGAACTGGATTATGTCCATGAAAAAGTCAAGTTATGTAGTACTACAGAAAGACGCAGAATACTGAATCTATTGTAACTGATTGTTAATTCTTTTTAGGTGGAGTCATGCAAGTCTACATTGTCATTCCATAAACTCAAATGCCATAGCTCCCAAATCACTTCCAAGACTCCATGACCTAATGCTGCTCATCTGATAGCCATTAGTTATCACATGGCCTAAGTATATCAGTGATTATCTTATCTTTAGAAAGGGAAAAGCCAGTCTGGCCACCTCAACTGGAACATGGTGTTCTTCTGGTGAACATAAACCTTTAGAAAAGCCTACACTGGGTACACCAAGAAATAAAATGAACAAGAACATAGTTAGCATGCCTAAACATGGACCAAAGTAAAAATGATTATCTATAGCAGAATGACAAAGACATGCCTGGCTAATTGATGAGAATACTCCTTCTCTGCCTATTCAAGCTCTTGCTCCACTTTATTCCTCCCATCTGCTAGATAAAATTAAGACATTAGATAACAAAGTTAATGCCCCCACTCAGAAGCATTCAGTGCAGAGTAAAGGCTCACTTTCCTTAAACCCTACACAAGATCACCCCAGGACAGCTCAAGATCCTCCAGGTTCTAAGGTTCCATCATTCCCTGTGTTGAATTGTTCTGACTACAACAAACCAATAAACCTAACTTTTGTTAACTAAACATGTACCCTAGACATCATTGACTGCATGCCTCCAATGCTCTTCTAAAATAATTGAATGTAAAAATTAAAGTCAGCCATAGTGGCACATGCCTTTAATCCCAGCAACTTGGGAAGCAGAAGTAGATGGATCTCTGTGAGTTTGAGACCAGCCTGGTATACATAGTGAGTTCACACTAGCCAGAGATACATAGTGAAACTGTAAGATGAATTGCTAAACCGTCTTATTAATAAAAAAAACCCAGAGCCAGATATTGGGGTGAAAAACTGAGAGATCAGAGGAATAGGACAAGCCATAGCCAACCTCACCTCACCAACTCCTCAGCTTCCAAAGATACCTACTTCCTGTATAACCACAGCTATATGCCTTTGTGTTCTGCCATCTCACTTCCTCTCTCCACCCAGCTACATCACTTCCTGTCTGCCTGTACAGACCTCCAGACCTCTATGGTTAGTGCTGGGATTAAAGGTGTATGCCACCACGCTTGTCTCTGTTCCGAGTATGGCTTTGAACTCACAGAGATCTGCATGGATCTCTGCCTCCCAAATGCTAGGACAAAAGGCATGTGCTACCATTACCTGACATCTATGTTTAATATAACGGCTGGCTTTTTCCTCTGATCCTCAGATAAGCTTTATTAGGGTGCAAAATATATTGGGAGACACAATATATCACCACATGAAACCATGTCTCAAAAAAACAAAACAAAAAAAATGATTAGTTTGGAAAAATATTAAGACTTTATTTCTCTTCCAATATGCATGCCTTGTTTTGATGAATAACCCCATCCAATTGTGGAGGTTGGCATTCAGTGGAAGGAATAGGGAAAACCATATGACAAAACAAAACCTCAGGAAACCTTCTTGTTTTCACCTAGTGTTGTAGAAATAAAGTCTACCTGGGGACTAGCATTCACATTAGTAAATCACACCAAAGTCTGCAATCCTAAGCACTGCTTTTCTCTGGACTGATCTGTTTATTACTGGCCCTTGCTACCATTTCAACGTGTTCCTCCAAAGTTCATGTGTTGGAACCTTAATGCCTTAAAATATCCATGTTTGGAAGTGGGGACTAGGAGAGTGGTCAGGCCTTGAAAAAGTGCCCTCATGGGTGGCTTAGCTCCTCCTAACTCTTGTAGGACTGTAGGACCACACGATTTCCTGTTGCTGAGTGAGTTCTCTTGGGGCCAGATTCGTTTCCACAGTGGTGGGCAGTTCTGCAAACTACCTACACGTTGTATGTTGCCTCATCTATAGGTACCTACTTCTCTTCTGCTTTATGACATGAATTAAAGCAACATAAAGTCCCTGTGGTGACATGTTTCCTGAATCTCAGTTCACAGAGCTGTGAGCCAAAATAAGCTTTAGCTTATAAATTACCCAGTCTCAAACATTATGATATAACAATTTAAAAAAATAGGCCAAGCTAGGCCCCAACTAATTAAAATTATTATTTTAATGACTAATTACTTCTTAATATGTTTTCATTTTTCCTTAATAAAAAAAACATCAATTTAAGAAGATTTAGCTGCCTGAATTTCTGGAGCCGGGGGTGGGTGTAAATGGGATTACTCAAACTGTTTCAGGGAAGTAGATATTGATTCTCCACTCAGAGAAAAAAAAGATAAAGGGGAAGGTAAAATTAGTAGAATTCCAACTACTTTCAACGTGTCTTTGGCTCATAGATCATAATCCCTGGCCGAGTTTCCCATCCAGCAGTCCAAGTATGTTAAAATGTTATAATAAGCAGAATAAGGATGAGTAACACAGACAGACAGACAGACACACACACACACACACACACACACACACACACACACACACACACAAAACACCCCTTACACGGTTCCTTTGCTCTATAACTGAAGTGACCTGACAGTCATCCATAAATAATGCTGCCATACTATGAACTAAGAAGTGTCATAGCCTATGAATGTACTCAAATATTGACAACATCAAAAGCAAAAATTTATCATTCATAGGAGATGTGGATAAAATGAGTGGACCACTTTCTCAACATCTTGGTAAGGTAGAGAAATCTTAAGGATAGCTTATAGTTTAATGAAAAGACAGGAGTGGGTGTGGGTAGGTATAAATTAAAATACAGTATATGCATGTATTAAATTCCCAAAGAATGAATAAATACATATATACATGAATGAATAAGTATATATATATATATATATATATATATATATATATATATATGTATATATACACCTTAAAGAGAAAATAGATGTATTAACCCTATCTACAACATATTTTTTGTGCCTATTAGGTACCAGGCCCTGGCCTACATACTGGAGAGATAATAATAGGAGGGTGAGGTGCCACAGTCCCCACTCTTACAGAGATGATGGGAAAAACAGCATTTGCATAACAAATTTAATGGGTTAGATAGAAGCCCTCAAAAAAGACATAAGCCATATAATGCCCAACTGCATTCTAAATACCTATCCTTTATCCACAGGTAAGTGCAGCTCTTACCCTCACTGAAGAAGTCTTTTTTACAGCACACAGAGACCATTACAGAAAGCCACACTTGTCAAAATGAAGAGAACCGACTGTAAGACAGCCAGCCCCAGTTGATCCATTGACAACATAACCCCTACACCTAAGGCTCAGGGAACATCATAGGAAAGGGGACAGTCTTCTTCCATAGTCTACAGTTTTTAGACTGTAGACTACAAGGCTTTACCCCTAGAAGGAGAGCTACAGGCAACTAGCAGTAAGAGGGGACAGTCAGTCCTCTCTGACTGGTCAGTCCCAAGAAGTGAGCCCTAAGCCCATATGAGCAATACTAAATGGTCTCAGCAGTTTATGTTTATAAAATGTGTGTGAGTGTGTATGTGTGTGTGTGTGTGTGTGTGTGCTTGTATGTGTGTGTATGTGTGTGCATGTGTGTATAACAATTATAATTAAAGAATAAGAACCCATGAATTTGAGGAGTGGGAGAGATATGAGAGAAAGTGGAGTGAGGAATGGGAAGAAGAGAAAGATGTAAATACAATACTCATATATGAAATTCTCAATTAAAAAGACATGTCTTATTCCTAATCAAAGCTTGAGGATATGATCAGGGATATTTGAGGCTCTCATGATGAGATCACCCTGGAGTATCCAAATGGCTCAAAGTTCAAAGACAAGTATCCTCAGAAGAAAAGATGACCCGGGTCAGAAGCCCATGTGGAAACAGAAGCAGAGATTGAGGTGACATCCCCATAGGCCAAAGAATGCCCAAAGCCACCAGAAGCTGGAACTGGCCAGTATGGACGCTGCCCAGCGTTTTCAGAGGGAGCACAATCCTGCTAATACTGTAATATTGGCCCAAAGAATAGATTGATTTTAAACTTCCCAATTTTTAAAACTTATTAATGCAGCTCTGGGAAGTGAGCATAGCAATCATGCAAATGAAATACAATTAAAAACTGTAGACTATGGAAGAAGCAGAAGTTCACAAAAGCAGATATCAAAGGTGCTTGATCTAAACTTGGCAGGCAAAGAAGCTTCCCGGGAGACAGTAGGCAAAAATTCTGAAAGAAAATTCAAGAATGATAAATGGGGCAAGACCAAAAAGACAGTTTAAAGAGTAAACAGGAAAAGGCACTCTCCAGTATATTAAGATTTCGTGAGTCTTAATGCTGAATTAATATGATTATGCAAATTAAATCAAGTAGTACCCAGACACTGAGATGGTAGCGAGTTTTCTCACAAACCTTCCCAGTGAGGGCTTGGGCACTGTCTTGGTGTGTAAAGTGCTTGCTCCACAAGCACGCGGGCATGAGAGTGGGTACCCAGTACCTATGTAAAAGGGCCTGGCAGTCCTGGCAGTGAGGAAGATGGGGGCTGCTGAAGACAAGAAGATCCCTGGGTTCTCTTGCCAACCAATCTAGCTGACCACTGAGCTCCAAGTTCACTGAGAGACCTTGTCTCACCTGTCTCCAAAAAATATGGTTGGAAGGGCTGGAGAGATGGTGTGGTGGTTAAGAGCACTTTCGGCTTGCAGAGAACTTATTTGGTTCCCAACACCCATGTCAGAGAGCTTACAACCACCTATAACTCCAGCTCTTAGGGATCTGGTACCCTATTGCAGCTTTTGCTGGTACCTACACATGTGTCTTATACTCATATAGTCACACACACACACACACACACACACACACACACACACACACACACACACACATTTCCTGTGAATTGCAAGCACTCTTAATAGCTAACAGTTTTTCAGAACAACAAAATATTAGAGTAAATATAGTAAATCAGGACAGTTCTCTTCCATGCCTTTGTGTGTTATTTTGGGTAGCTGGGAGGCAGGCAATCTGTCACAAGTTGAAGGGACGTGGCAAATGCCTACACTATATACACATACACACACACACACACGCATGCACGCGCGTGTGCGCACACACACACGTGCACACACACTCATGCACACAGCACAAGAATTACCCTGAGGCTGTGGGAAGTTGAGAGCCGAGTGACACCTGGACCAGGTGCAAAATCATCCAGGGGACTGACAGACAGACAGGTGCGACCATTCTCATAGAGTCCAGGCTAAGAAACAATGCAGTAGAGGGGCCAGGACAACCATGGAGATAGAGACAGACTGAATTAGAATATTTTGATTTTAAATCCTTCACCATTTCATGAATGCCTGATGGTGTCAAGCACAATTTTAAGCATTCTACATGTATTGATTCACTTGTATCTCAAATATATGTGAAAAATACACTGTTCACCATCTCATGCTATAAATTGAGAAACTAAGACACAAAGAATTGGGATAAATGGCTGATTTGTTCTTCACACCCAGGTTGCCAAGCACTAGGCTTCACCCTTGTAATCCATTCTCTACAATCTTTTCAATTTCCATTACAACAAAAATAGCAGTGACTTGCATTGTTAAACACTGTTTATCAAGGGGATTAGTTCATCAGTTTGATTTTGCCAGCAAAAAACGTGAGAGCTGGAGAGGTTAGGGAACTCACCCACATCACACATGCACTCAAGCATGGAGCTTGAATTTGTGCCTGTCACTCTAGAGACTTCCCATACAGCTGCTGGCCTGGTGCTAGGAAGCATCCCTGCTCTATTCATCATCTTGATTTTATTCCTTGCTCCCCATCCTGAATCCTTAAATCCATCTCTGCACTCAGCTCTTCCCAAATGAGCAGTCCCAGGCTGATCTTTATCTTAACTGGAAACATCAAGTAGAACTTTGTTCTAGCTACATCTCACTCTTCACATTTCAAATAGCAATGATAACTCATATCTGTTGCTTAACTTTTATGCCTGTACTAAATGTACGTATTAATGGGGTTCAGTGTGCATGTATACAACATGCACTGATCAAGGTGGAATAAGTAGCACTTCACTCTCATCAGTTCAGGTTTGGAGCCCTTCATTTCTCTTCTAGATCTTCATAAAGTATAGAATAGGTATTGCAAGCCATACTCACCCTCTGTATTGTGAAACAGTGAACTTACTCCTTCTACATGGCTGTTCTGGCACCCCATTACCCAGCCTCACTTTATCCATCCCCTCACATTCTTCCTAGTCCCTAATAATCACTATTCCACATTTAGGGTGACATTCTTAACTTCCACATATAGCTTGCTTCATTTAACACAGTATCTTTTAGTTCCATGCATTTTGCTGCAAGTAACAGAGTTCATTCTTCTTCCTGGCTAACTAGCATCCCATTGTGTGTGGGGGGGACATCTTATCCACCCCTCTGTTGAGGGGAATCAGTGTCAGCTGCTGTAACAGTGTTGTGGTAAACATGGAGATATAGGTGTCTCTGTCGTGCTGATGTTGCTTCCTTTGGATAGGAACCATTCGTTGGCCATTTGTGTTTCTTCTTCTGGGAAGCATCTATTCGGATCATTTGCCCAGCCTTTAAGTGTGTTTCTTCTTTTACTACAGTGGCTGGTGTTAAGCTTTGGGGTTTCTTGTATATTTGAGAATGTAAACTTAGGCAGCTACCATGGAAATTACTGTGGAAGTTCCAGAAAAGAAAACCTCAACTAGATCTCCCAAACGACCCAGCTACACCACTTCCGCATATATGCCCAAAAGACTCCACAGCAACACACCTCAGAGACGGCTACTCATAGCAACTAAGAAATGAAATCAGACTAGCTGCCCACAAACAAATGAATGGGTAGGAAAACATGTCATGTAAACACAGTAAGACTTTTTTCATAATAAAATGAAAAATAATGAATTTTCATGAGTGAAAATGAAACCATGGCACACATAAAAAAATTAATGGAACTGAAGATCATTATTTTAAGAGAAGTAAACCAGATTCAGAAAGAAAAATACCACATGCTCTCATATTTTTTTTAAAAAAAAACTATATATGTGAGGTTGGGGGAGGGTTTAGGTACTCGGAGTAAAAGGGGGGATCATGAGAGAGTAAGAATGTGTCTTATGGAGGGGCTAGAGCGAAGAAGAATACATGTAACATGAAAGCAGAAGGGACAACTATTTGGGGAAAGGAAGAGAGCCAGCAAGAAGAAGCAAGGGGATTCAAGGAAGATAGTGTGGAAAGGGAATGGATGAGAACAAAGTATAATTACATGCATGCATGCATATTCTACAATGAAACCTTGAGGGCTAGCTTCAAAATTTAAAGAAGCAAAAACTACCACTGATTTTTATATGTCCTGAAATCTTATAAACCTGATGTGCCAGATTCCTGATTTTATACATTACTTTTTGTTTATTACCCATTAGTTCAAATGCTTTCTGATAACCTAGGGATTTGTTGTTATTGTTGTTTCCTTATTTGTTTGTGACAGGGTCTAGCCCAGGTTGCTCTCAAATTCATGGTCCTCCTACCTTAGCCTCTCAAATGGCTGGAGTTACAGGTGTGACCCACCACTCTCAGTGATGTTAGAGTTCTAGCGTTAGACCTCACCTATAGTTTATTATTTCCACAGTACTTTCCAGTGCATAAGACACTCTTTTTTGTGGGATGAGGATTCTATTTTAGCATATATCTAAAAAAATAGCATCTATAGACTTATGCCCAGAGTGATGATTCTTATCATTTTGTGTACCTATAGCTCTCCAGCCCCTTGACAAAGTGGAATTTCCTTGTACCCTTTGGCAGCAAATGGTTAGTCTTATTACCAAAAATCAAGTCCTGCTATTGGTTAAAGGCATGACAAGTCTGGTTAAAGTCTTCTAATATACAAAGCTGAGTGGAGGTAGTACCAGTAAGCCTCTTATAAAGGGAAGGAATCAGCCTCAGTAAAGAAGGGAACAAGAAAAAAAAATGAAACTATGCATTAGCATAAAGGATGAAGAAAATGCCTGACAATCTTGTTAGACATGGCTGAGTTAAATTAAGATTTGTCTCCCTTCTGAAGACCTGTCACTGGGGACAGTGTGATACAGACCTAGCTGTGTCCTTGCCCAGGGCTGACAGATGGACAGAATGACCTCCCAGCAGCCCTCCCAGCTCCACACTTCTGTTTGCTCACAACCATGGACTGGTTTGTGAGCTGGCTCAGATTTGCCCTTGCAAGCTAGTGAAGGGATCAGCTGCTTCAGAGAAAGCAGGTAGACTCTTTGTCCCCACAGTGAAAGTCTGTCTCCTCTATTTCAGCACTGTATAAGTAGGGGGAATGGCTACCAAATGTGTGAACCACAATTTCCTTATGTGGCAGGAAAGGGGATGGTTTGTATCTTTCTCCTTCTTAAAGTTATTCAAATATTTATACAATAAATGTAAAAGAAGAATTTTAAACCTTCACCCCATTTTTTATCTTGTGACTTAAATGTGCTGTGAATTAACATCAAATTCTATGACTCTGATGAAGTTCAGGGCACAAATTCAAGCCAGATCAGATTTAGCCCTGGAGGTGTAAACATTGAGTCTACTCTGCATGTGTTTGCCGTTACGGTATTCAAACAAGGTAATGTGCTTGCCATGGTGACATGGATTTTCCCACCCACACTACATATGAATTATAGGTTGGTTCCTGCACTATAGGTGGACCTGTGGCAGCCCAGCAGTATCTCCCATGTGTCAGAGGGGACAGTCACGGATGTCCATATTCCCCAAAATGCTTCCAGAGCCCTGTTAGCCTTCCTCCAGGAAGCCCACATCCAGTACAAGTAAGCATTCTTTTTTATTTGCTACAAATTTTATTTGTACTAAATGCAACTGAATGGTGACTATATCCAGGTTGTTTATCAAGAACTTCTGAAAGGGAGGCAATAAAAGTGTGTATATCATCTTTGAAGAACTTACTTCTAATGCGGAAAAGGAACAACCACAAAGACACCTTATTTCACTGCTAGCAAAATAAGTCATCAATGCCAACACAGTCTCTTACTGAATAAAGAAAGAGGAGACACCTGGCAATGCTAAAAAGCCAAAGGGAAGGCAGAGACGAAATGGTTTCCTGCAGGAGCCTGGTTAGCAGCAGAAAACACAGGATAAGACTGGGCATCTGCCAGACCTGGGGGACAAGGCAAGCAAAGGAAGGCGGCACAGAGGACCAGTGTTAGAAAAAGGGGGGAGGGGGGAGGGGAACAGAGAGAAAGTATGATGAGGTGGCAGAGGGTAAGTATGCAGAGGGAAGAAGGATCCTTTCCGCATGGGGGAGGAGCCCAGACTGCTATGGGTGGTGCTGCCCCCTGGAGGATAGAAGCAAAAGTGCCCTGTATTTGTGGATGGAACTGCAAGAGCCGGTCAGAAACAGTCCAGATAGCAAGCGGAGGCTTCCAGTCTCCGAGGGGTAAAACTACCCAGGCTCTCCACTCGGTTGGAGGGTAGAAAAGAGAGAAGTCAGAGGAGGATGCTAAGTTTTCTAGCTTGGAAGAGACTGAGCAGACCGATGTGAAAAGACGTGCATATTCAGACGGTTCAAAGTGGAGCGTTGTAGCAGAAGAGAGTCCATTGGGACAGTTATGGGAGTCAAGGAAGAAAAGAATGATTTCAGAGAGTGAGGTTGTTCACAACTGCAGTGGTACCTAACAAGAGAGGCACCAACGGAAGCTATGTTGCTGACGTTGAGGAGTGGAAAACAGGAAGGTGCCGGGAGGGTGAGACCCACAAATGCAGAGCACTCACCTCCTAGCAGTTACAGTAAGGGGAGAGGGCAAGGAATGACCACCAAGACATACAGCATCAATGACCACTCAGAAGACTTGAGATTTGGGCCAGAAGGAGAAACTTGGCATGTCTGCAGCCTGGGAGCAGGACCATTAAGAAAGGAGACGCTGGTGATGCTAGAGAGATTTGAACAGTAGGAAACAGACTTCATCTCCTAACATAGAAGGAATAAATGTGGGTCAATTTCAGATAATAGAGCCAGCCTTCACGGTACATCCCTGTAATACCAGTAATCTGGAGACTGCGGCAGGAGGATTACAAATTCTAAGACAACCTGGAGTACCCAGTGAGTTCTAGGCCAGTTTGAGCCACAAAGTAAGGTCCCGGTCCCCTACTGACACCCCTACTCCCACCCCACCCCCACCCCCCACCAAAAAAAGAGATAGTAGAGAGGCGAGTCCATAATTTGAAAGAAAACTCAACTGGTAGTTTTCTGAAGTAAGAAACAAAATTCTTTATAAGATGTTGAGAAGCAGATTCTAAAGGATGTTGCCAAGAGAAAACAGAAGTAAGAACCAACAGACTGCTTGCTGCTGAGAGGAGAACATAACATTGACAGAGGCTGATGGTCTGGTGGACAGGAGCATAGAAAGGTTGGTGTGGTAAGGAAGGGGAGGATCCCAGTGAATACCTGTTCAAGGGTTTATCAGGAGTATCTAGTCTGGATAAAGACGGGGGAGATTCTAGGAGAATTGTGGAAGAACCCAGAAGAATCAAGGAAGGTGAGAAGGTCTTTACATTAGAATCAAACATAATGTGTCTGAGGGGGACAGACAAGAAAAGGAAGGCTGTTCTGACAAAATGTGGGACAAGGAAAGTTATGAACCCTGGAAAAGAAAGTCTATGGCTGGTGACAAGATCAAGGTCACACAAATGGAAAAATATCCCCAGCTTACTAAAGCACTGGCATGCTTCTTGTAAGAAAGTGTTTGGTCTGAGCTTCTAGAATAGTCTGTGCAGAAAACCATTGTTCATATCACTCACATTTTCTTCACTTCATAGCTCAGAAGGCGTGCTTTGATACTCTGAATGCCTAGTGGGAAAGAGCTTGGTAATTATATCTATAGGTGCACAGTAACAACTCACATGCTTCACTAATTATTGTTCAGTAAAAAAGAACATACCAGTTAGTTTAACAAGTCTATATTTTCTGCCATTAACTATAGTTCATGTGGGACTGGTATAAAAAAAAAAATCACACTTCATGTCACGGAGAATAAAGGGGGAAAAAATAAGTGTTTTAAATCAGTTGTTTCCTCATGAAGAACAATCACTTAAAATTACTCATTTTGTTAGTCCCAAGATAATAACACATAAGAGTCAATTAAATTCTGTAGGCACAGTAGGTAGAAATCATTTTAATTGACTTTTATTATTGTAGCCTAGGGTATTTTCAAAAGATTATCATTTACTCTGTATAGCTGTACAGAATGTATCGCTATAGTGATCTGTAAAGCAGAAGTAATGTGACTCATTGTTTCTGGCCCCTGGGTGGTCAACCCTCTCAATGAGATGACTCATTCTGCCATTACAAAAAGACACTTTATAAATACCTGTAAAAATTGGCAATGCAATTTCCATTTTGAGAGCGCTCCCCTAGCCTGGGAACTGGGGGGTAGGTAGTTTTACATTAAGGAATGACATCATTTGAAAAAGTTTTGATAGTTCTTGTCACCATTATAGGGCTGTGCCCAGTTGAGATAAGAATCACAACCAGGACCAGCAAGATGGCTCAATGTGTAAAGGAGCCTGCTGCCATTCCTGACAACCTATGTTCAAGCCCAGGACCCACATGGTGGAAGAAGATAACAACTGCCTCAAGTTGACCTTTGACCTTCACACACACACACACACACACACACACACACACACACACCACGGCGAGCACTCATCCACACACATCCACACAAATAAATAAATGTAATAAGAGAATCACAATCAGCCATAAAAACTAACAAAATACAATGGTTTAGAAAGGTCATTTTGGGAACCAGCTGGTTTCTACTCAACTACTTGACAAGACAATGGAGCTGGGCTTCCATATTACAACTGTTCTCTAATTTAAGACTGGCCTCTTCAAGCCTGTAGTAGACCCAGTCTCAGTGGCTCCAGAGGCCTGTGCCAGTTTGCTGAAGTCACTGTAACAAGGGGCCCCACCCCCGAGACCCTTTCAAGTTGGGCATTCAAAAGGATTTCCTCCTGGAGTGTGCTGGATGAGGCAGACTCTCTAATCTTCATTTATAGGACAGAAAAGAAGTCCACACAAGGCAGACACACCTGAAGTTTGCCTGCAGCCCCTGGAATATGGAGAGTTTATGACTGTATCTCTCCTAATCAAACCCACCTCCTTCCTGACTACCCAAGTTCTCTCCAAGAACAAGGAACCTCAGATGTTGACATAGCTCTTATTGACTCCTAAAATCTGCCTCAGTGATATTGCAGTGGTTTAGGCCATGCACCCAATCCCCGTAACTTCCTATCTCCGGGGAGAAGACAATTGTGGACAGTGAAGATGTTCGGCTTGACCAGTTACATGGCACTCACAGTTTTGAGCTACCACAGCTACCAAGAAAACCAAGAAATCCTCTGCCACCTCGCCTCGTCTGATGTTTCCAACAGCAAAACACAAAAGTAAAACAAAAGGAATAAGTCAGTAGTCCATTTCTGATTAGGTGTTCAGTCTGCAGTGTTGTACTCATGAAATAACAAGTCAGTCAGTCCTTGGTGCCTGATGCCCAAGTAAATTGTTTTTTTACTTAGGGACCAAAGAGTATGTATTCAGTATATGATAATTCTTTCTATTAAGTGACTTACATAGATTAGCCTAAATGTCACCTAGAGAGGCCACCACGTGTTGTTTAATGGAATTTACCCTGTAAGCAGCAGGTTCTATTTTGGACAATAAAATATAAGAACAAAGCTTTTAAGGCACCTGCCACAGTGAGAACAATCACCAAAGGTCTCTCTAACATCTGGAAGTCTTGCAGATGAACAAAATGCCTGTCTCTCTGTGCCATTCTAGTGAGTGGTGGCCAGTAGCACTCTTAAGACATACCTCTACTCAAGCTCAGATGCCACATCAACAACATGGATGGTTCTTCCTGAAGCTGGTTCCACCACAGTAATGGGCCTGCCATCCCTGAGCTGGCCTCAGCCTCCAGCTTCCAAATGCATCCAGTTTTCAGAACCGAGCTTCTTTTCCGTGGAATTCTTAGTGGGAAAATGAGATAGCTCTTTCCACCTTCGTTAGTTTCATCTTGAGAACTAAAGCTCCTTCCAACCTGTCTCTTCCCTGGATGCTGGATGATGGCATGTGAGCAGAGAGAGGCTTTGGGAAAGAAGATGTGGAGAGGGCGTCCAGAACAGCCATGGTTCCGTTTCCATTATGTCCCATTGGACTTGAGGTCACAAAATGAGAATTTGAGTTCACATCCCAAGCTCAGATTCTGTCTTTGAGTTAGAATAACAATGGCAGATTCTTAACCCTATTGAGTCTCAGGCTCCTCATTTATAAGATGGAAACAATAGAATCCAACACAAAGGTTGTTATTGAGGATCAAGCATGTAGCAGGGCGTCTGGCCCCTGGTAAGCAGTAAGGATGCACAGCTACTGCTACATGGTTATAGATGGTCACTCCACAGCAGCTATTATTACAGCACTACTATTATTTAGGGACATCTGACTATCATTTTACACTTTAAATTCATTATAACATTTATTTTAACAGCTTTTGTTTCCTGAAAAAGCACATTTTCTCAACATTCGGTATTTTTAGAAATGCCACCCTGCTCTCCTTGTTTTCCTCTCACACTGGGACACTTCCATGCTAGTTTACTCTGTGTGTGATTCTCCTCTGGCATTGCCTGATTTTTGCATGCTCTTGGCTTACTTCTTCGTCATGTCTGCTATTTCAAATCCAGGGTCCTCATAGAAGATCTTCAGAAGGCTGTGGAAAATGAAAACAGCTTGCACACCCAGAGAAAGAGAAGGTCCCTGTCTGACTACAACTATGAGGTGTATCACTCCTTAGAAGACGTACGTAATCAAGGGACCTTTTATGTTGGGCTGTTTGGGGTTTTGTTTTTTTCAAGTTCATCTTTGTCACTTTGGTATAAGGAGCAGAGAACTGTGAAAACGGAGATACAGGCTCTGGAAGGACATACAGAATACTACACACCTTGGGCCCCTTCCTTCACACATCTCTCTATTGGTCCTTTTACTGCTAAATAAGGAGTGTTACAATAATGAGGCAGAAAGATGTCTTGGCCAAGAAGAGCACTTGCTGCTCTTGCAGAGAACCCTGGTTCATTAGGGTCCCAGCACCTACATGGCAGCTCACCACTGCCTGTAACTCCACTTCCAGGGAGCCCTAATGCCCTCTTCTGGCCTCCCCAGAAAGATGGCTTACAGCATGGAGTACATGTACACACACGCAGGCAAAGCACACATGCACATAAAATACAAAATACTTTTATAAAACGAAGTAGCAAAATAAATTGCATCTCTCTTACTTCCCCCTAATAAACCCCACAAAGGACATGGGAAATACGCAAACAACGAGGTAATTGTTGTTAAAATCAGGGCTATAAAGGCCTTAACTAAAAAGCCTGGAAGGAACATAACTGGCCAGAGTTCGAGGGTGGTATGTTGGCTGAGGGACATAGTAACTTTCATACTAGTCTTGCACCCTTGCAAATGTCAGACCTCCCAACAGCCAGCCTGTATCAGTGCCACCTCTAGACCTCTGCCCATACAGTCATTTAATCCACACGGAAAACTCACATCAACTTGTCCCCACTGCCACACTCAAATTTAGTCTTTACCTGACAACGTACTATTCTTCACATTCTAGCTAAAACAATCAATTCATTCTTTCTGTTCTGCTGGGCTACATAGAAGCCTTTGCTCCCCGAATACCAGTGTATCCCCGTGGCACACAAATGTGACACCATTCACAGGTCACGCTACAACTGTGGTTGACTGATACCCTCTGTGCTAATAAACTGCATGTTCTATGAGGACCAAGTGTCTGCTGTGTTCACTGTCTCCCCAATGCAGGCAAATAGAATCCTCCAACTAGAGAAATTGTCACTGAATAAAGGGATATATATTCTTCCATGTTTTCTCTACGTTGAACAAAGGAATTCCAGACATAAACTTAATGAGATTCTACTATATTATTAAGAGTATTTTTCATTGAAGATAATTCTCCTTTCAAAATTCCTTTTGCATATTTCCATGCCTCAGCATACTTTTTAGAAGCTTGAAATTATAAGCAATAAAAGGTTTCAGATAAGTTGACATATGGAAAGCATATTGACATACTCTAGAAAAAAGTCAAATTTCAAAAATAGATGCAGCCATGTATGTGCATATATATATATATATATATATATATATATATATATATATATATATATATATACACATATACACCTCCTGCTTGTTAAAATACATAAGAATAAAAGGAAAATACGAGTACTTCTGAAAATATATTTGTATATTCTTTCAGCACAGACCCTCTCACATCATGGAACAGTGGAACACTTCCATGTGACTTCTTTATTGCCTGCAGGGCTTTTAAGTCAGACATGTCACCTGTCTTCCTCAGCACCTATTTATCCATCTTAAATATGCCTTCCTCTGATGACAGATAAGTGTGTGTGAATGGACTGATGCAAGCGTGCACTCCTCTAGAGGAATTATGCAGAATATGCCTTCCAGTGGCCAGCAGAATAACCTTAAATGTGGATAATACTCTTCCCGGTAGCTTCTGCTCTGTTTCAAACTACAATATATGAGACTTTAGTGGCTCTCAAGTAATTTGGAGGGTTTATCAGAAGCTGTTTTTTTTTCTTTCTTTCTTCCTTTCTTTTCCTCTTTAGCAACTGTGGAGAAATGGAAATAAATTTGAGTTTTTCAAAAGGAAGCCATGCCAGGCAGTGACAGCAAACTTCTTTAATTCCAGCACTCGGGAGGCAGAGGCAGGCGGATCTCTGTGAGTTCGAGGCCAGCCTGGTCTACAGAGTGAGTTCCAGGATAGCCAGGGCTACACAGAGAAACCCTGTCTTGAAAAAAACAAAACAAACAAACAAAAAAAGCCAGAGCACATCAGTCAGTTTTCTGCCAAACACTCCCATGATGATCCTGGTGTAACGATAGTGAAAGGCATCTTTTCAAGAGGTAACAACAAGAAGACCTACACTATTGGCTGTCAGTAGAGAAAACAGATCACCATTTAAGTATCCTAAAGGAAACTAAAGGCAGACAGTGGGGTTTCCTTCCTGGTTTTACTCCCTGTATGTTCTCTGAATTTGAAGCCATTGTTGTCTTTCTGTCACGGTGTGCTCTCTAAAAGACCGTGTGTCGTCGGGAGGGACTCGACTAAGTTTTCCTTATCTGCCTTCAGATTCAGAGCTGGATGCACCATCTGAACCAAACTCAACCAGGCCTCGTTCAGGTGTTCTCCATTGGAAGATCGTATGAAGGAAGACCTCTCTTTATTTTACAGGTGAAAAGGATAAAATGTTAACATCAAATATGTATCTCCTTCCCTTTGACTTGTGAGAGGAAATGAAATGTCTTTCACAGAGTCTCATATTTAACATCATCTTGCTAACTTAAGGGAAACTGCCTTGGATTTTTGAGCCAGGTTTAATCATGGTCTTTGAATATTCCAGGGGATGCTGTTTCTGAGATGCAGAGTTCTTGGTGCTTATGGGCTGGTGCTACTTACGATGAACCAATCAAAACTTGATAAATGTGAAGAAGTTAGTCTTTGCCTCCCCCTGTTAACCACCCATTATGACCCTCCAGTTCTCCTCTTCTTAGCTAGGCTTCTAACAACATTTACCTGATCGCCATCTCCTCCCTTGCCTCTCCTTCAGACGCTGATTCACTGACCTTTTCCCCCAGGACTCCTTTAAAATTCCTCTGGGGACTCAGTGCTGACCCCTCTCCACTGGCTAGCCATCCTCCAGTTCGTTCACTGGCTCCTCTTTCCTCATCTGCTCCTAAGGTTCTGGCCATTCCCACTCTTCTCTCGGCTCTGCTTTCACTCCACAAACTCCATCCAAATAGTCCCATCTGACTCAGAGCTAAAATCATCCTAGGTTTTTCTATCTAGTTTGTAGAGCTTTAAATGCATGCAGGACACTTTCACCTAAATATTCACGAAAGCTCCTGAGACTTGTCGTGACACCATTATCTACCCAGCTTAGAAATGTGTCTCCCTAAATTTTTCTTATATGTTGCAATCCCCCATTTCAATTTACCATCAAAAAACTGGCAGTTCTTTGAAACTCTTTCCCGCTCTTCTCTGTCTTCACTGCTGTTGCCTGAATTTACCTCTGAATCTGTTCTCCCTGGACTATTTCAATAGTGACCTCAATGCCGAACTTGTGTTTCAGTCCCCATCCTTGTCCCACCCATCCTCTAACCCATCCTCCACACTGCAGTCAGTGTGAACTCATCCTCCACACAGCTGTCAGTATGAACCCATCCTCCACACTGCTGTCTGTGTGAACCCATCCTTTAACCTACACTGCAGTCAGTGTGAACTCATCCTCCACACTGCTGTCAGTGTGAACTCATCCTCTAACCTACACTGCTGTCAGTGTGAACCCATCCTCTAACCTACACTGCTATCAGTGTGAACTCATCCTCTAACCTACACTGCTGTCAGTGTGAACTTATCCTCCACACTGCTGTCAGTGTGAACCCATCCTCTAACCTACACTGCAGTCAGTGTGAACTCATCCTCCACACTGCTGTCAGTGTGAACTCATCCTCTAACCTACACTGCTGTCAGTGTGAACCCATCCTCTAACCTACACTGCTGTCAGTGTGAACTCATCCTCCACACAGCTGTCAGCGTGAACTCATCCTCCACACTGCTGTCAGTGTGAACCCATCCTCTAACCTACACTGCAGTCAGTGTGAACTCATCCTCCACACTGCTGTCAGTGTGAACTCATCCTCTAACCTACACTGCTGTCAGTGTGAACTTATCCTCCACACTGCTGTCAGTGTGAACCCATCCTCTAACCTACACTGCAGTCAGTGTGAACTCATCCTCCACACTGCTGTCAGTGTGAACCCATCCTCTAACCTACACTGCTGTCAGTGTGAACTCACCCTCCACACTGCAGTCAGTGTGAACTCACCCTCCACACTGCAGTCAGTGTGAACTCATCCTCCACACTGCTGTCAGTGTGAACCCATCCTCCACACTGCTGTCAGTGTGAACCCATCCTCTAACCTACACTGCTGTCAGTGTGAACTCATCCTCCACACTGCTGTCAGTGTGAACTCATCCTCTAACCTACACTGCTGTCAGTGTGAACTCATCCTCTAACCTACACTGCTCTCAGTGTGAACTCATCCTCCACACTGCTGTCAGTGTGAACTCATCCTCCACACTGCTGTCAGTGTGAACCCATCCTCTAACCTACACTGCTGTCAGTGTGAACCCATCCTCCACACTGCTGTCAGTGTGAATTCATCCTCCACACTGCTGTCAGTGTGAACCCATCCTCCACACTGCTGTCAGTGTGAACTCATCCTCCACACAGCTGTCAGTGTGAACTCATCCTTTAACCTATACTGCTGTCAGTGTGAACCCATCCTCCACACTGCTGTCAGTGTGAACTCATCCTTTAACCTACACTGCTGTCAGTGTGAACCCATCCTCCACACTTCTGTCAGTGTGAACTCATCCTTTAACCTACACTGCAGTCAGTGTGAACTCATCCTCCACACAGCTGTCAGTGTGAACTCATCCTCTAACCTACACTGCTGTCAGTGTGAACTCATCCTCCACACAGCTGTCAGTGTGAACTCATCCTCTAACCTACACTGCTGTCAGTGTGAATTCATCCTCCACACAGCTGTCAGCGTGAACTCATCCTCTAACCTACACTGCTGTCAGTGTGAACCCATCCTCCACACTGCTGTCAGTGTGAACTCATCCTCCACACTGCTGTCAGTGTGAACCCATCCTCTAACCTACACAGCTGTCAGTGTGAACTCATCCTCTAACCCATCCTCCACACTGCTGTCAGGGACAACTTTCTAAAGCAAGCACATACATTTGGGGAGAGGAGGGGGATAGGGCAAGAGGAAAGAAGGGAGAAGGGAGGGGAGGGAGATCACAGAACATGAGGTGTAGCTTCGTCCCTTCTACACAGCACCTGGGGACTCCATTGGTTCCCTACTGCTGTTCAGCTTCATTTGCTGTTCCTTCCTCAAATGCAGTGTCCTCAGATTCTTTCGATCTTTACATGTCTTCCTGTAACTTGTTTTCCAAGCAGTCTTCCTGTCTTGCTTAAATATTCAAGCCTCCTTTTATTCCCCACAAGAATTTGAGAAAACACGCCATGTTCCCACAGTAACGTATGGATATTCACATCCTGAAGTTGGAATGGTTGTTCTCACATCTCCCTTCTCGCCAGCACAAACATCTCTTATCTGTTCATCTCTGAATCTCCAGAGCTGAGCCTGGTGTCTGACACTGAGAAGCACTTCCCAGAATGTTGGTCAAGTGAATTAATGGGTGAATGAAAGCACTATCCCTTATGAGTAGATTGCCAAGTGATGTCTACTAATGCCTGGGTTAGAAACAATATTTAAAGTAATATTGACTAGTCAGGGGGATTTGTAAGTGGCCCTTTGATTCCACAGATCAAGTTTTATTTTTCTATTTTGTGATGTTTGGCTGTAATTTGCCTATAAAGCATAATGCTTTAAGCACTATCCCTCAGAACCTTCTGGTAGGCATAGTAAGGAGGGAAGGAGAAGAAAAGGGGGAGGAGGAAATTCTGCTTTTTATTTCAGTCATTATGATCTTAAAACAGAGCCAGTGCCTAATGGATGGATCTAGAAAAAATCATCCTGAGTGAGGTAACCCAGACTCAGAAAGACAAACATGGTATGTACTCACTCTTAGGTGGATACTAGATGTAAAACAAAGGATGACTAGACTGCTACTCACAACTCCAGGGAAGCTACCTAAGAAAGAGGACCCTAAGAAAGACACAGGGATCGCCCAATGACAGAGAAATGGATGAGATCTACATGAGCAAACTGGATATGAGGCGGGTAATGAAGGGCAAGGGTCAAGGGAAAGAGAGCTTAGGGGAGCAGGAGATCCCAGCTGGATCAAGAACAGAGAGAGAGAACAAATAAAAAGACACCATGATAAATGAAGACCCCATGGGAATAGGAAGAAGCAAAACAAAGCTAGAGAGGTCCCCAGAAATCCACAAAGATACCTCCACAATAGACTACTGGCAATGGTCGAGAGAAAGCCCAAATTGATCTACTCTGGTGATCAGATGGCCGAATATCCTAACTGTTGTGATAGAACTCTCATCCAATGACTGATGGAAGTGGATGCAGAGATCCACAGCCAGGCCCCAGGTGGAGCTCCAGGAGTCCAATCGGCGAGAGAGAGGAGGGTTTGTATGAGCAAGAGATATCGAGACCATGATTGGAAAAAGCACAGGGACAAATAGCCAAACTAATGGAAACACATGAACTATGAACCAATAGCTGAGGAACCCCTAACTGGATCAGGCCCTCTGGATAAGTGAGACAGTCGATTAGCTTGTACTATTTAGGAGGCCCCCAGGCAGTGGAGCCAGGACCTGTCCTTAGTGCGTGAGCTGGCTGTTTGGAGTCTGGGGCTTATGCAGGGACACTTTGCTCAGCCTGGGTGCAGGGAGGAGGGGACTGGACCCGCCTGGACTGAATCTACCAGGCTGAGCTGAATCCCCAGGGGAGACCTTTCCCTGGAGGAGGTGGGAATGGGGGGTGGTTTGGGGGGAGGGCTGGAGGGGCTGGAGGAGGGAGGATGGGAATTTATGGCTGATATATAAAATTAAATTAATTGCCGGGCGGTGGTGGCGCACGCCTTTAATCCCAGCACTCGGGAGGCAGAGGCAGGCGGATCTCTGTGAGTTCGAGGCCAGCCTGGGCTACCAAGTGAGTTCCAGGAAAGGCGCAAAGCTACACAGAGAAACCCTGTCTCGAAAAACCAAAAAAAAAAAAAAAAAAAAAAAAAAAAAAAAAAAAAAAATTAATTGTAAAATTTTTAAAAAATTAAAAAAAAAAAACAGAGCCAGTGCACTACTTTAGGGATGGCCATTTTCCTTGTGTATTTTCTAGTTCTTTGATTGTATTGAGGCAATAAATTTATTGTTTCTGCATAAGCATGCCTGGGCTTCCAAAGAAGACAGGAAATCTCTTTATCTTTTTAATGTGTTACCTAATAAACAAATCCATAGTGAAGAATTATGCTGAGCCCTTATTAAATTATGCTGGTCAGTGGATCCAAAAATAAAAGCCTGAGTTGGTGACTATGAATCCTCTTGTTTTCAGCTGGGCAGAAAGTCACGAGCCTACAAAAGAGCTGTCTGGATAGACTGTGGCATTCATGCAAGAGAATGGATCGGTCCTGCCTTTTGTCAGTGGTTTGCAAGAGAAGTAAGTGAGACCCTTTGCAGAGTGTCGGCTCCAGCTAGTCAGGAGTCCCATGGGTTTTTATTCTGCTCAGGAAATAAAGTGGGGATTTGAGAACAGCAATACCTGATTGAATGGCAATAATACCTTGATTCTGCAGGGTGCTTTCATGTTTAGGAAGCCCTCCATGGCCCTGGATCAACTTACCTCTGTCCTCCAAAGGTAGAGCCATCTGCCCCAATTAAAAAGCTGGGGTAGGAAGGTTTTAGGAATGAACCCAGTTGATAGCCTGCTTGTACCCAGCATGCATCAGACCCTGGATTTCACCCCCAATGCCACATAAACTGGGCATGGTGCTGCACATCTACAATCCTTGCATTTGGGAGATTGAGGCAGGAGGACCAGAAGTTTAAGGTCATCCTCAGCTATGTAGAGTGCTCAAGGCCAGACTCCACTACATGCTATGCTATCTCAAAAAGCAGACAAAAACAGCTGGGTTCAGAACTTTTCTGAATCTGAGGCAAATTAGGAACCAGCCATAGCAGCAAATGAGTAGTAAAAGCCTAACAGTGGAATTTGTGGAAATCTAGAGCAGCTGTCCTGTTATCTTCAGCTGAGAAAGTTCTGTCATTTTGCTTCTCTTTCAAAAATGACCTCACCTGTGCTAAAACAGCAAAGAGGTGAGCAAATGGCCAGTCGTTCCCTCCTGCTGTAAACCTGCTGTAATTTGGAGACCAAGAGATCCCTAGCATCTGTGACTGATCATTCTCAGTGTCCATTTTCTTTTTAAGGTGATTTTGACAGCTGATGACTCATAAGGATTTCTCGTATTCAAATCCTCTGAATCTTGAACCCACTGAGCTCCCTTACTGAGAGGGCTGGCATTCCCAGAATGCAATGACTTTCATTTTTGGGAGCTTTCTTAAATCTTGATTTATAGGAGTTTTTATTTTTTGGGGGGTAGGGAAAAATCTTAAGAGAAAGCCAATAACTAATGGTAACAAGAGGGAAGGAGCCTAAAGAAATGGAGGTTTGCTAGTCCTGTACTTACAGGAAGCCATTACGGATACAAAGGGTGCTCAAATGCACTTCAGTCATATTTCACCGATTGAAGTGGAAATTGTGACTTTGAGGGCTCTCATAGGCATTACAGGATATATTTCATATTTTGCAAGTGTCCAGATGCACTAAATTTGCAACGTATTTCTCTCTACCGTAACCAAACTTGCAAAAGTATCCTTAATTTTATAGCTATTACAAAATAAGCAGTACTAACTTTTCTTCTTCAAATTATTGAATAACCTACATTCCTTTAAACACCGTTTGACCCCACTAAAAACAAATGCAAACATGAATAAGAAATTGTTAACTCTACTAATATATCAAATACTCAAGTGTTTACAAAAGAATATCTGATGTTTCAAATTTGGGGACAGAAAGAGAAAAGATGGTTAAGTATGGAACATCTATTGTTCATCGAATATGGCTCTGTGTATTATAGAAGGAATTCAAAAATAAAGTTCCTGCGTTTGATCCGTAGTACCATAAAGCCAAACAAGAAAAAAAAGGAGCAAGAAGCTTCAAATAAGATCAGGATCCATCACCACAAAGATGCGTAAGGAAACGCTTCTCCTTCCTTCCTCCTGTACGAGGCTGACTGTGCACAGTCCGTGGTTGTGTCTCCACAACCCTCCCTCTCTTACACTCTCTCTGGTTACCACTGCCATCTGTTCCTCCACTTATCACCCAACATTTCCCCATCTGAACCAAGGTAATAATCAGAAGCAGACAAGAAGAGCTCTAGGAGTCATCCTCCAGTGTCTTTGCAGGAGAAATGGGGCCACAAGGGATGATAGCCATAGGGTGACAATGGCTACAAGTCAATATTTACATGACTCACTTATTTAAAGCAAAATACATTCATCTGTCTTTGAAACTCCCTTCCCCACTGATTCTGGTTTGGGGACAGGGGATACAGGACTGTCAAGATTTAAATAGATTAAAGCTACCAAGCATTACTCCATTATCTCCTTTGCACTAATTCTGTCCTTTTCTTAAATCCTCGGTGACAGGCATATTGGTGCCACCTTGTTGGATCAGAAGAATCCCATAAGTGATGTCTTCCCAGGGAGACATTCAGGATACTGAATAAGTCTCTTTTCTTACATTTTACCCAGTTCTATCAGTGGTTCCCAAAGCCTGGCTTCTTGCTATTGTTGTCTCCCTTTCTTAGATACATTTTCCTAAAACTCATTAGTTTAAAACAGTCATCACTGATTGCTCAGTTTCTGTGGGTCAGCAATCCCACTGAGCTCAGCTGGATGCCTCCAGCTTGAGATCCCTTACAGAGCTGCAGTCAGGAGTTCACTTGGGGACTCAGTCATGAAGATGTGTGGATTAACAGAGAGGATGTGCTTCTAAGTTCATTCATGGCTACTGAGGACCTTAGACCCCTCATTGGCTGTCATCAGTTCCTAATATCAGTTCCTTGCCACATGGGTCTCCCTCCCTAAGGGAGCTTGGAACATAGACTGGCTTCCCTCAGAACAAGTGGGACAGAGGGGATGAGAAAGGATGCCCAAATTAGAAATGAGTCATGTTGAAATCAAGTCTCAAATGGGACCTCCCTTCACTTTGCCAAATTCCATCCACTGGAAGGGGGAGACATGAGATCAAAGGCATACTCAAGAGAATTACACAAGGTGTGGATACCAAGAGGGAAGTATCAACAAGGCTCACATTTGAGGCTGGCCACCACACCTTAGTGGGACTTACTGCACAGCTACCACCACGACATTTGCATCCTTGCTCAAAAGTGAACTACAAGAAGAGTTAAACCAACCCTCTGCTCTGATAGAGCAGATCACATAGCATTTGAGGTGCACGTGAGTTATACAACCCTAGCAGTACATCATTTAACCTCTCTAAAGCTTACCAACATGTGGATAATAATGCTATGTAACATACAGGGCTGCTGGGAGGGTTGAATAATGTAATACAAACAAAAGACCTAGAGTGTTTGACAACTAGAAAGCACTTTATGAAGTTAATGCACTATTACTATTAATATCAGTTTAGTATTTTAAATAACCCACATAAAAGAGAACAACTAAAAAGAAAATCAGCAAGAATAAAAAGGAGCTGAACACTATCAAATAAAATCCAGTAGACAATTATAGATCACCCAACAACCACAGAGTATGCATTCTTCAGAGTGCCTATGGGGTATGTACTAAGAAATACATAGGTCAAAAAAAATCGCACTGCAACAAATGTAAAGTGATTAACATCATCAGAGTATGTCACCTAAACATAGTAAAACCAATCTAGAAACTGATTATAGACAATAGGAAGACAAGTAAAAATCTGAAATTTAAGAACAGTTCTAAATAATCCATAGATTAAAGAACAAATTTCAAGAGAAAAATTTTACAAACTACATTGAACAGGATGCAAATGGAAATATAGCATCATTAAAATGTGTGGGGCATAGCTACATCAGTACCAAAAGGAAGACTTAAAGTGCTGAATTCACACATGTTAAAGGAGAAGAAATGTCTCTAAACAACAAGCCAGTCCCTCGAGGACCTATGTACAGTGAGCAAAATGGGGATAACAAATAAACCTTGAAGTAAGGAGCAGAAAGGTAATAAAAATGGGAGCATAAATCAGTGTAATTGAATAAAGAATATTATTAGAGAAAAGTCAATGAAATAAGGAAAAATGACAAAATCCTCGTGTGACGGTTAATCTCAATTGTCAATTTCACAAAATCTAAAAGGACCTGGGAGGAGGACATCTGGGCATGCTTGTGAAGGAGTATCTTGATTAGGTTGCTCAAAAATGGTACCCTTCCTGAGGCAGGGATCTCAGACTGTATCTAAGGAGAAAATGACCTGAGGACCAGCATGCATCTCCCTCTACTTCCCAACTGTGGATGCTCTGTGACCAGCTGCCTCAAGATCCTAATGCCACGCCCTCTCCACCATTAATTATTCCCTGGAACTGTGACACCCCCCCCAGATAAATTCCTTATTCTTCAAGTTGCTTTTGTCAAGAGTATTTTATCATAGCAACAAAGAAGTAAGTAGATACCTAGCAAGACAGAGAAAGAAATCAAGACAAATTACCAAGATTAGGACTGAAACAGGCCATTCTACAGACACAACAGATATCAAAAGGATAATGAAAACTATGAATAATGCCATACACATAAACCTGACAATGCAGAAAGATAGACAAATTCATTGCAGAACACAAACTGCTAACTTAACTGCTACAACACAGCTGTTACAAAACAGATCATTTTGACTCTAGTAGACTCATAGTTTACCTCAGGACCAGGGCTCGGATTCTAGTGGTCCTGGGAGTTAGTGTAGGAGCAAGGTTCTGACTCCAGCAGTCTGAGTTCAGCTCTGGATCTGGGTTTATTTCCAGAATCCACTACGGGACAGGGTTCTGACTCCAATGGCACCAGAGTTCACTTCAGGACTGAGATTTTTTTTTTACTCCATCTGCTTGCCCTGGTTATCACCTGCTGCCGCCTAGCCAAGACCAGAACACCTCAGCAAACTCAGCCAGGAATCAGGACCACGCTTCTCTTCACTCCACAGCTGAACTTCATGCAGACAGCCCTCTAAGCAGACACAGAAGGGTCTGGAGAGATACCTCAGCAGTTAAGAGTATTGACTGTTCTTCCAGAGGACCTGGGTTCAGTTCCCAGCACCCATATGGCAGCTCACAACTGTCTGTAACTCCAGTTCCAGGGGACCCGACACCCATGGAAGAACACCAACGCACATAAAAGAAAGAAAGAAAGAAAGAAAGAAAGAAAGAAAGAAAGAAAGAAAGAAAGAAAGAAAGAGAGAGAAAGAAAGAACAATTTTTTAAAAAAAGCAGACAGAAAAATGAAACAATCAAATAAAGTTGGAAGAAGGAGAAGTTAAAAATGGGTGAGAAGTCTATTCCAACAGGCATGTAAAACATGACAAAGAAATGCAAAGCATAACACATGACCTATCCCATCATCCCTAGAATGTAATCCAAAAACACAGAGATAGCTGAAAGGTCTAATAATTCAGAATCTTATTTTTTAAAAGAATTAATGACCATATAAATGATTCAAAGAGATGCATGAACTAAGGAAATCTGTCAAGTCTCAACAAGACAGTCTCCAAGTGAATGCAACAATTAGTAAATTTGAAGAGAAATGTTCAAAATTTGAGGAAAATAAAATTGTAACACCAAAAATAGAATCAAATGGAAATAATTAAAATGAAAGAAATGCTCAACCAAATAAAAAAAATCATATCAGAAAACATTATCAATTGACAATATCATGCAGAAAGATAAATTTCATGGATAAAAAAACTTAGAGACAATAATATACATAGACATATATAATAGGGGAAATTAATAAACATGATCAATATTTCTAGGATATGTTAAGGAGGCCAGACATGATCCATGGTATAGAGGAATGAGCTGAGATAAAGTCAAAAGAAATATAGAACTTTTCAGGGAAATTATAACAGACAAATTCCCAAACCTGGAGACAGAAGTAGACATCTAGACACAAGAAGCATTTAAACTTCAAACAGATCTTGCCAGAGAACTTTTCCACAACATATAATAGTCAAGATGTCAAGTATACAATACTAAAAGTGGTATGGAAAGAAACACTAACTCATACACAAAGGCATAAGTGTCAGGAAAACCTCAAGCCTTTCATATGAACTCTAAAAAACAGAAAAGCATGGAACAATGTATTTTGAGCTCTGAAACAAAACAGTGAACCAAGGGTGTGATAATGAGCAAAGCTGCCTTTCAAATTGACTACAAGGTCAGTATATTTCCAAACAAACACAAATTAAGAAATGCATAATGACCAAGCAAACCCTGCAAAACATTCATTTAGAAGTATTATACAGGGAAGAAGAAAGTTTCCTCTACATGAACACATGATAGCATATACTCCATAAAAGGAACAGAGGGAAGAAACACCAGTAATTCAGCAAACCAGAACATCACCTAACAAATTCTTAGGAAATAGAAAACTTTTCAATAATAACATTAAATGTAAATGGCCTCAACTCATTGCTTTAAAAAAACCACTTAAACTAACCAACTGGATTAAAAAATAAGAACAACTGTCTTCTGTCTCCAAGAAATACACTTAGAAAACATCCAAAGCCTGACTATCAAGGTCAAGCTACCAAGCAAACAGAAGCTACAGCAGGTATAGCATTCTTGTACCTGATAAAGTCAACTTCAAATAAGACCTAAACAGAAGAGTTAAAGAAGGCCACTATTTATTAATAAAAGGAACAATCCATCAAGAAGGTATAACAATTGTAAACATGCACCAAATTTTGGAACCCCATTTTCATAAAATAAACTCAACAAGGTATAAATGCCACATATAAAAGTCCTGACACACAGGAAAAGTTCACAACTCCACTCTCATATTTAGACTGCTCTTCCAAACTAAAGCCAAAACATTTCAGAGATAAATTATAACATAGATCAATCAGACTTAACAGCATATCACACCCAGCAGACAATGCACATCCTTCACGGCAGCACATGGAATCTTCCTCAAAATTGATGGCATCATAGGTTACAAAACAATCTTTAACAAATACATAAATAAACTTATAGAATCCCTTATTTTCTATCAGATCACAGTAGAATAAAAGAAGAAGTTAACAGCAAGAGAAATTACAAAAACTACTGAACAACACAGTTTTAAATGAATAGTGGGTCATTGAAGAAATCAGAGAGGATACTTAAAATTTCTAGAACTGGACAAAAGAAATAGCTTAACGGTTAAGAGCATGTGTTATTCTTGCAGAAGACCTGGGTCCAATTCTCACATGGTGGCTCACAACTGCCCATAACAACTCCAGTTCTAAGGGATCCAACACCCTCTTCTGACTTCCGTGGACACCAGGCACACACATGGTATACAGGCATACCTGCAGGCAAAACATTCATCTACACCAAATTTAAAAAAAAAAAAAATCTTCAAAAATAGAATTGCAAAAGTTGTTTTTTTTCAAAGCCTGGAATCAAATGGAAATAAGAATGCAACCTAGCAAAACCTCTGAAACACACCCAAGAGAACAGTGTGTAGCTCTAAGCACTCATATTAAAACGCAAATGAACAAACCAGAGGGGAGTCTGGTGACCCTGGCCTGAACCAATCCCAAACTCTAGGTTTGGCCTTGGGCTCACATTCTGAGTGCCAGCCTAACCTGCTGGGTCTTCTGGACCCAAGCCTGCCCAAGCCATATCCACCTGCCAGGTCCAGTCTGGGCCACACAAACTGTGCTTGACCCAGCCTGAGGAGTCTGCCTGACCCTAGCCTGCCTGCACCCTCTACAACCCCCAGACTTAGCATGTTTTACATATCTCATGCATGGGCGCAGGCTGGAGAGTCCAACTTGTAATGTCTCCGGACTCTAAGCTTGGTCCTGGACACAGGCTCTGCACCAGTCAGCCAGCTGAATCTGCCCCCCACCCCCATCCGACCAGTGCCCAACACCTCCAGGCCTAGCCTGAAGTGGTACCAAAAATCATCTACAGATTAAATGCAATTCCAATGTCTTCTCACAGAATTAGAAAAAAATGCAAGAATTCATATGAATGCATGAAAAGCCAAATGGATCCTAAGGAAAAAGAATAGAGCTGGAAGTATCACAGTAACTTGAATTATACCGCAGAATGTGACAAAAACATTCTTGTATCGATATAAAATCAAATATATATATATACTAATGAAACAGAATAAAGTATCTGTAAATAACTGGCCAAAGTTATGGCCACCTATCTTTTGAAAAGGTATCTAAAACATGCAGTAGTTAAAAAAAAAAAAAAAAGCCTATTCGACAAATGATGCTAGGAAACCCTGATATCCACCTACAGAAGGCTGTAATTTGATCCTCATCTTTCTCCCTGTACAAAATCAACTCAAAGTGGATCAAATACCTTGATTTAAAATCTGAAATGCTGAAACTGCTAGAAGAAAGCACAGGAAATACACTTCAAGAGAGAGATTTAGGCAAGAACTTTCTGAATAGAAATCCAACAGCACAGGAACTAGCCCCGAGAATAAACAGATGGGATCACATGAAATTAAAAAGGTTTGCACAGCAAAAGAAACTATCATCAGAACAAACACACAGTCACAAAGCGAGAGAACATCCTTACCAGCTATACTTCAGGCAGAGAGCTAATACCCAAACTTAAAATGAGCTGCAACAATTAAAAATCAAAACTTCTAATCAATAAACGAGCTAGAGAAATGAACAGATAGTTTGCAAAAGAAGAAACACAAATGTTTGGCCAGTGAATTTTTTGAAAGCATTAATCAACCTACTTATCAGAGAAATGCAAATTAAAATCACTTTAAGATACTACCTCATCCCTTTCAAAATAACCATCATCAAAAAATCCCACGACAAATGCTAGCAAGGATGTGGGGAAAGAGGATTCTTCTCTGTTGGCAGGAGTGCTTGTGCAGACATTAGAGAAGTCAGTGTGGAGGTCTATTTAAAAAATTAAAATAGAACCACCATATGACCGAGCTGTGTTTATTCAAGGGACTCCATCTCCTACCACAGAGACACCTACACATCCATGTTCATTGCTGCTCTATTCACAGTAACTAAGAAATGAGACCATCTTAGATGCCCATCCACAAACGAATGGGTAATGAAAACGTGGTCCATATTCACAAGGGAATCTTATTCAGCTTTACAGAAAAATTAAATTTGCAGGAAAATAGATGGATCTGGAAAGGAAAATATATTAAGCAAGGTGACTCTAACTCACAAAAACAAAAACCACATGTTCTCTCTCAAATGTGGATTTAAGCCTGGTTGTGTGTGTGTGTGTGTGTGTGTGTGTGTGTGTGTGTGTGTGTAAATTGGTTAAAACCCGAAAGACTAGACAAACCAAGAAAGGGTAAAAATAGGTTAATGGGTACAGTCAGAAGTAAGCAAACTGACACATGGGACATGAAGGAAAAAAAGAACTGGAGGTGGGAGAGGGTGACAAAGGGGACTGAGAGTGGTAAAGGCTGAGTGAGAGGAGGGGGAAGAAGAATATACTAAGACACATTTTGTTCAAAAATGCCGTAATGATATCTGATACCTTATATGCTAATATATTTTTAATTTATAAAATAACATAGAGGGGGCTAGAGAATGGGTCAGTAGTTAAGAGCACTGGCTACTCTTCCAGATGACCAGGGTTCGATTCCCAGAATCCACATGGTAGCTCACACCAATCTGTAACACTGTGGGCACCTGACACACAAGTGGTACAAAGTCATTGATGCAGATAAAACACCCATACACATAAAATAAGAAGAATCGAATCTTAAAAAATAATAATAACATGAAGAGCAATTGAGGAAAATACTCCATGTCAGACTTCGGCCTCAACACCCAAGCTCACACACATGCACATGCAGCCATAAGCTCACATGCATGCACATGCAGCCATACACATATGTACAAACACATAAAAAAGAGGTAGTTTGAATCATCTTGCCACTGTTGATAATATGTATTGCTGATTTTTAAATTCAATATAACAAGCAGTGTTTGGAGAACTCTACCAAATGTTTAAAGAAGGAATAACTTCAACTCAGTACCCCTTCATAAAATGGAAAAGAAAGAAACACTTCCAGTTCATTTTATGAAGTCTGACACTGAAACTGGATAAAGGTAGTACAATAAAAAAAAAAAGTCACAGCCTTTTCCATCTGGAGCAGCCATCTTCCAGTAATTGAACAAAATAGCAAACACAAAGGGAGAGAAGAGAGGCGCCCATTGTATGTTCTTAGGAAACATGGATGTATTCCTGTGGTCACATGCATGCAAGTCTACAAGAAAGGTGATGTCCTTGATAGCAAGGAAATGGGTACTGTTCCAAAAGGAATATCCCAAAAGGTTTACTATGGTAAAAACCTAAGGTATCATTCAGCATCTTGTTGACGTTGTTGTAAACAAGCATGTTAGGGGCAATATTCTTGCCAAGAGAGTTAATGTACATACTGAGCTCTGTAAGAGCCAAGACAGCTTCCTGAAATGGGTGAAGGAAAATTATCACACAAAAAATAATAAAAAATAAAATAAAAAATAAGCCAAAGAGGAAGTCACCGGAGTTCAACTGACAGGCCAGCCTGCTCCCCCACCAAGCTCTCACACTTTGTAAGAACAAAAAGGAGACTGAGCTGCCTGAGCAGCTAGGAACTAAGGAGAAATGAAAGACCTCAGTTACAGCCCAACATCATTCATAAATATGGACAAAAATCTTTAAAATATTATCAAGTAGAACTTAACAACCTATAAAAAGAATTATATACCATGACCACATGAAATTTATTTCAGGTACGCAAGTCTGGTTCCATATTCAAACATTAATCAATACAGTTCACCATAGAAACTGCTAAGGAAGAAAAATCACATGATCTTATCAACCGCTGCAGAGAAAGCACTTGACAAACTTCAACACATCTTCGTGATAACAACCCGCAGAGAAAGAAATAGAAAGGAACTTTCTCAACTTTATAAATAAATTTTACCAAACATTATACCCAACAGTAAACAACCAAATGCCTTCTCCCTAAAATTAGGAACAAGCCAAGAACGTCCACTTTCATCTCTTAATTAACATAGTGTTGGGAGATCTAGCAGGTGCACTCAGGCAAGAAAAACAAAAGGCATGTAAATTGGAAAAGAATAAAATTATTTCTGCCTGAAAATTGTGTGATTTTCTACACAGAAGATGCCAAGGAATCTACAGAGATATTTCATAGTAATAATAATAAGTGTATGATTTCAAGTTTGTACATGATAAAAAACAAAATTGATTTTGTACAAATTTTGTACAGTAGCAAGTGATACATCAACAATGAGAACTTTGTATATGATATAAGCAACAGTTATTCAAAAGAGAGGAGTTAGGTATTTACCTAACATAGTGTGTGCAATTATATATTGAAGACAACCGAATGCTGGTAACATAGATGAAATCGAAGGAAGTAAAGAGGTTTGTCCTACTCATTGACTGGAAAACTCAAGACAGGAAAAATGTCAGTTCTTCTTAAGCTGATATCAAATTGAAAAGAATTTATACCAAAATTGCAGCAAGATCTTTTCATAACTATGATTATTCTAAAATCTCTATGCAAAGATGTTCTAGAAAAAGAAAAATAAATGAAGATGGGAAAATCATTCTACCAACTTCAAGTCGCATTGTATACCTATAACAGTCAAGAATATATAGTGTTAAAGATATTGATGTGGATAAATCAGATGGAATAAAGAATCCAGAAATCTACCCAAAAGTAATTATTATTCATCCATACAGGAGAATGAAGGCAGGTCCCTTGTAGTCAAGTGGACGGATGTGTACAACATTACTATATTAGTTACATTTCTTGTTGCTGTAACAAAAAAAAATCTGACCAAAAAAGGGGCTGCTCTTTAAGAAAACAGAGATTTTGGGCTCTAGGTTTAAGATGGTACAGTCAGTTATGGCCAGAAAGGCCAGCAGAGTTAATGGTAGCAAAATCAGGCAGCTGAAACTGCTCGCATCTAGAAACACTAGAAAGCAGAGAGAGGAGTAGGTTGTCATTTTCCCCTTTTCATTCAGTACAGAATCCTAGCCCATGGAATGGTGCCACCTATATTCAGGCCAGGTCTTTCTTCTTTTTATAACCCTCTCTGGAAACACCCTCACAGACACACCCAGAGATGAACCTTGTAGGTGATAGCAGATCCAGCCAAGTTAACGGTGAAGATTAACCATCAAAGTTGTAATGTAATGAGAGCTTTCCTAGGGAGATGAGAGAGAGAGAGAGAGAGAGAGAGAGAGAGAGAGAGAGAGAGAGAGAGAGAGAGAGAGAGAGAGAGAAATCTACCCAGCCCATACAGGGAATAACAGATCAAAGTATGGATATCGCCAAAATCTAACTTGGTGAACCAATGAGTTTTATTGGGGTTACTTATTTATAGGAGCAGAAATGATTCAAAGACAGCTGCATCACCAAAGCCCATTCCAACATAGGTGACATCCTACAAAAGCAGGAAACATGGAACACATTGCATAGCCTACAGTCTACTCCAAAGGATGGAGAATATCCTTTCCAAGTGACTCAGTTGATCTAAACCTCTTCCAGGAAGCTTCTGCTTCTTCCAGGCAGCTGATCTGGTCCTAGAGTCCTCTCTGCAGCTTGCACGTGTGGCAGTGTCCACACAGGGCATATTCGCATCCCTCTCTGACAGATATGGTCTTTGCAGGTTGGCTTCTCTGAGAATGACTCTCAGCAGTCTTTATTGTATACTCTTGGGAGGGAGGTCTAGTAAATCTGGTCAGTTTCAGGGACTTCCTGAAGCTATTTTGAGTTATTTACCTACTGTCATAAGGAACTTCCTTGTAGGATGGACTGCTTCAATTTTGGAGGAAAGTGCTTGTCTTAGTTAGGGTTTTCATTGCTGTGAAGAGACACCATGACCACAGCAACTCTTATAAAGAAAAACATTTAATTGGGGTGGCTCGCTTACAGTTTCAGGGGTTCAGTCCATTATCATCATGGTGGGGAGTGTGGCAGCATGCAGGCAGATGTGCTGTAGTAGCTGAGAGTCCTACATCTTGCAGGCAACAGGAAGTTGACTGAGACACTGGCCAGTATCCTGAGCATAGGAAACCTCAAAGCCTGCCCCTACAGTGACACACATCCTCGAACAGGCCATACTCACTCCAACAAAGCCACACCTTCTGATAGTGCAGCCCCCTGTGAGATTATGGGAGCCAATTACATTTAAACTACCACACTGCTACACAACACTCCACCCCTTTCTTCTGTTCTTACATTCTATGGGTCCTCTCTTCTACAATGTTCCCTGAGCCTTGGATGGAACTGACTATAGATGTCCACATGTGGCTAAGAATTAGACCACTGTGCCACAGCAACAGCCACTTGTTCTCAGGAACTTCACCAGTGGTTATGGGTTGAGGCTGACAGCAATGGAGATCTTTGTGCATAAACACAAATGTTTAGAAGGCAGTTTGACAGGTACATCAAATCCATCTAGTAAAATGATAAAAGTTGCTTCCATATTGGGTCTTACGACCTCCACAGCAATGGGGTTTTTTCTGGCTTATAATACCAGACATGAACTCCCTCTAATGGAGTGGACCTTAAATCCCATCAGAAAGTTGTTGGTCTTGCCCATGATAGCTAAGCCACTATTGCACAATCAGACGCATCCTGTCTAGAATATTGGTATTTATGCACACGGGGTCCATAGCCAAGCAGGATTGTTGGTGACAGTTCTCCACCAGCAGCCTGCATGGCCCCTTCTGGCCCTATGAAATCTAGCCAGTAGGGTGTAATTTTCCAGTTCATTACCAGTTTAATTTCTCCATGTTCTACGGTCAAAGTGTCTTCAGCAATAGGGTCTTACTATCTAGTCCTGGCACACAATCCACAGAAGAAGCAATAGACGTTATGGTTTGTCAGGCCTCAAGGGCTTCCCTAACCACCAACCACCCCTGGCACTAGGATTCTCATTCAATAACCTTATCATCTTGGGGAGTGTCCTTTTCCACCCACATATGGTACCTTTGGGGTTTAAATCCTTTAGTTATTATTTTAACAACCCATTTTTCCATTTGACTAACCCAGCCTCAGTGAGATGGTTGGAAGTACCATTTTACCTGTTTGTCTCCAGCCCAGTTCTGGATATCAGTGTCATTGCAGTGGCTGCCCCATCACTACTGATTCTCCATGGAACCCATACATAATGCCTAATTGGCTGAGACCCCCAATGATGGCTTTACCTGTTGCTCGCTTGCATGAAAATGCTTATAAGAAGCCTGTATCAGAACCCACACAGATGAGAGCATATTTGCATCCCTCAATAACAGACATAGGCCCTATCTGCCAATCTCACCTGGACAGGTTGATTTATGTACACATCCTAAGAGGGCATCCATTTTTCAAGGCCTTAATTGGAAACAGGATTCACATATTTAAACAACATGCAAAATACCAGAATATTTCACAGGAATGCCAGCAGCCTTAGCCATTTTCCAACCTATGTTGGCTCCCCTATGACCAGACTTTATATGGATCCAGTGAGCAGCTCCCAAGGGTACCTGAGGGGAAATAGCCCATACTTTGGTTAGGGCATCTACTTCCTGATGTCCAGCAGGAACTTAATGGGCTGTGGGCTGCCACATTTGTTGTCTCCACAGTGTCCAATCCAGCACCAGCCAGTCCTCCTTTTTCCACTGGTCCATTCATAAAGTGAGACCTCTATATACAAACCAAATGTCAGTATAGATTGTCATGGGCCAAGTCTCATGGGCCCATTTTTGCTATTGCTATTGATCATAACTCATCCCATGAGCTATGTTTTTCTTCTGTCTGTCCCAGCCACATGGTATCTGTATTATTTGTATTGCTACAGCTACTCATTCTTGTTTGGTGTGCCTACTACTACCATCTGTGTGCCAGGCATCTACAGGGATGAGTGGTATCCCTTCCGACTTTATCTGACTTAGCTGTTTGTTCAATTGCTGGATTTAAAGGGCACTGGTCCTCGGACAGGCTGCATGGCATTGGTGATGGGTCTTGTAGACACCTCACCTTGTTGCTGTAAGTATGCTTGCCACCTTTATAGACTTTGATCCTATGCTACACCAGAAAGGGGTTTGGACAGAGGACTTCTTTACCAAATAAGATGTTTTTGCAATCACTGACGGGAAACCAATTATAGACTCTGCCTGTTGCAATGCTTTATATACTCCCTGCCAATGCTGCTCTAGTTCTGTGCACTGAGCTTCTGCTCCTTCCCGTGACTGAAACAAAATTCCCATTGGGACCGTTTGCTCAGCTTGTTTTTGCCATAGCCCCCAGCTACAGCCTTCTGAACTCTTTGTGACTTCTAACAGGAAGGGACCTGGGGTAGTGGGGCACATGTATGTTTGGCCTATCCTACAAGGATCTTAGCCTACTCAAAAGCCTCTTGAGCCTTTTTGTTCCAATCCTATATAACACGCTTTACCAAGTTATACAGAGGATGGGCAGCACAGGCAAGATAGAGTATGAAAATCCACCAATATCCCAAAAGCCCACCAAATGCTTCAAGCTCCTTTACATTTACAGCACAGGGTGTTATAGGATTTTGTCAGTAACCTTGTCTGGTATCGTATGCGTCTAACCAGACTATAATACTCCCAAAAATTCTCCAGCTGTGCCTGATCCTTGTACCTTGTGTGTATTAATTCCCCATCCTTGTTTCTTTAGATGCATCTGTATGTCCCTAATGGCTTTCCAGAACTACATAACACTAGGTCATCTATATAACAAAACCTGTTCCAGGGGATGTCAGGGCAAAGGAAACATCCTGAACTACCATCCCATAACAAACAATGGGGTTACAAAGACAGCCTTGAATGGGCACTCTGAAAGTTGATTGTCATCTGTTCTGATCAAGGGTCAGGTGCCCCCAGAATTTCACCTCTAAGAATATACTAAAGTCGAACATAAGCAATATCTACTACAGCATGGATAGGTTCCACCTATTTGTATTAACTGCTTCCTCCACAGAGCAAGGTCAGATACAAAAATATGGATGGGAGTGCTGACTTAATTAGCTCTCTGTACATCTGTAGTCATTCTCTCTGAGCTCTTCTATTTCCATATCCTGGAGCTCTTCCATGGAGACTTCTACCCATCCCCACATCTTACAAACACAGCCTGACTCTAGCTTCTCAGCTACCCAGGGCAAGGGTAAATGTGACCCTGCTCTCCCCTGCTGTACCTGCTGGCTCCCTGGATCTGAAAGGCCCTGGCTTGGCACTGTGCCTGTGCCTGTAGCTGCTGCCTCCTCCAGGCACTACACCTAGCTACTGTGGACGTGCCTGGCTGGGGAAACCATCCCCACCCTTAGCACGATGTTTTCCTGGAGGGAAATGTACCCTCCTTCATCTGGGGGGATAATTACCGACCCTTGAGTCTGACTTGATCATCTTCACATCTGTGGTGGTACCGTGGGTGTCTTCTGTGAAGTGCCTCTCAGGCTTTAAAGCCCCCCAGAAGCTCCGTAGCACACAGTGTGACTTTCCATCATTTGTTTCCTTAAAAACTCCAGGCTGACACAAATCTTGCCACATTTTTCATTAAGTAATCCAGGCAGACTTCTTCCTCTGCTTTGATTTTTTTTCTCCTACTAAAGGTCAGACCCCCAGGGTAACTCCTGTCACTTTATCATGCTTTCCTTCTCACTCATTGAAACTTCCCATGGGTTCCAAGTGCTTGGGTCCCAAGAAGGGCTTTTGAGCACAGGCTTTTTCCTTCTCATCCTCCATCTTTAAGAAGCAGCCAGACAACACCTCTATCTCACTCTCCCATTCATCTAATTTACCTGACAAGTGAAAGGCCAACATGGAAGACACTACCGGCATCTCCCTTTCTTGTTGTAAGTCTTCCTTTGCACAAGGAAGTTTCTGCTTGGCCACCATCTCAGCCTCAGATACATTTCTTATTACACACAACAGGGGCCGGGGCCTTCTGCTGCTACTGTTTGCCAACAATCTCCACCCTTACATGCTAATCTCAAAGAGTGCAAATTTTCCTTTAAACCTTTAACTGTTTTGATGGGTGAGGGCGTCTCCATATTCATGTGGTAGACCCCACTCATCAAACAGGCATGCCACCCCATACCACATAGACAAAGACTGCCATCCTGGGATCCCTTGCACAGACACTCCTAATCCTGATGGCTCAGCATTAGTTGCATGTCTCATTACCCATAGCAAGGAACTGCAGCCACTGCCCTAGCACAAAGGCACATTAACACACAACATATAGGAAAAGACAACTGCATCAGAATTTCTTCCACTGACACCCTCCCACTTAGGCTGCTAAACCTCAGTTGCATACCCTACTATCCATAGCCAGGGCCATGCACTGATTCCTCCTCAACTCACCTTTGGTTCTATTGGGTCTCTGTTTGGGTACCAATAAAGTTGTGTGACAAGACTTTTCCTGAGGAGACACAACACACACATTTATACTCACCCTAGACATAGGGAGCCCATGACAGACCAAATTATGGACACCATCAAAATCTAACTTGGTGAATCAGTGAGTTTTATTGGGGTTACTTACAGGAATGTGGGTAAGGAGTTACTTATAGGAATAGAAATGACTCAAAGACAGCTGCATTGACCACCAAAGCCCACCCCAACATGGGTAACAGCTCACAAAGCTGGAAACACGGAGCACACTACACAGCCTCAGTCCACCCAACAGGTTGGGGAGTGGTAACTCAGTTAGTCGAAACCTCTGCTAGGCCCCATGACCCCATAACTCTTAGATTTTGCCTATATCTGTGCCTACAAAACCGCACTATGTGGATGGCATTGCCAGTTTCTGCTGCCAGCACAAGATACAGCCCAGCCCCCTTCTACCACAGCTGTATTAGTTTCTGTGCACCTTGGCAGAGGAACCTGGGTAAGCATTTCTGTGTTAAATTGTTAAATTGTTTCCCAGCAGGACACCCCTAGTGGCTTTCTCAGTATACTCTATTTCCAATTCATTTGAATTTTAACAAGCTAGACATGTTGATGACTGCGGTCTTGCCCTCAAGGTTTCTTTCCATTATCCCAGTGCAGAATGGAATATTTCTTCTTAGTTGTACTAATCTTTTTAACAATTACAGATACTTTATCTACAACCTCATTGGTTAAAACTTCAAATTCACCCGTGTTTCCTCCTCACCAAACTACACACTTCCTCTTTGAATTCTCATAAACCTCCGTGAGCAATACCTACGCAGTGGCCTCCATGTCATGCCATCTTGAAATTTTCTCTACTAAACAACTTGATCCGTTATTTTTGGATTCAGCTTCACTCAGGTTCTCAAAAGTCTGTCATATATTTTACCAGAAGGTAATACAGATGGCCTGTAGCCCAATTCCACACCTTCATTTTCCCCCCTGAATCTTCATGAACTGGTCCTTTACTGCCCATATTTCTATTGGCATTCTAGTCTTCCCAACTTTCACAAAAATGGCCCACTAAGCTCTATTTTAAGCACTCAGGTTTCTTAGAGAAACACAAATTCAAACTCTTCCAAATTCCTCCCACCCATAAATGCTTATGAAGCCCATGGCAGGTAGCACAGCAATAGCTCCATTTCTCATCACCAGTTTTCCATGTTAGCTACTTTTCTTGTTGTTATGAAAACACTTAACAACAGCAACAACAACAACAACAACAACAAAAAACAAGTTAAGGAAAGAAGGATTTGTTTGGGTTTGTGGCTTAAGAAGCTACAGTCCTACAGTCCATTGTGGTGAGGAAAGAATGGTAGAGTCAGAGGCAGCAAAAGCCATTGTGTCTGAGAAGGCCAGGAAACAGAAAGCACATTGTGCTGGTACCCAAAGGATGGTGCCACTTTCATTCAAGCCAGATCTGTCCGTGTTTACACCTTTCCTGAAATACCCTCATAAATACACCTGGAGATGTGTCTCCTAGGTAATTCCAAATCCAGTCAGGTTGACAATATTAACCATCTTAACTGTGCTAAATAAATAAGCCTGATTTAGAAAGACAAATAGCATGTTTTGTCTCATGTGTAGAATCTAGGGGGGAAATAAGAGAGGGGAACTGTATTAGTAACTTTTATATTGCTGTGATAAAACACCATTACCAAGGCAACTCACAGCAGGAAGTGATTATTATGGGAATTACAGTTCCAGAATGATGAGTCATCACCATCACAAAGGGAAATGTGGCAGCAGGCAGACAGGGCTGCTGGAGCAGCAGCTGAAAGCCCACATCCTGACCCACAAACAGGAAGCACAGGGTAAATTCAAAATGACACAAGTCTTTCAAGTTCTCAAAACCTGCCCCCAGTGACACACTTCCTCCAGCAAATCCATATCTCCTAACCTCCCAAACAGGACCATCAGTTGAGAATCAAGCATTCAAATGCCAGAGACTGTGGGAGACATTTATCATTGAACCAACTCAGGAACTATTAGGAAAAAAGACAAGGAACACACGAGAGGAGATAAGAGAAAGTAATGGAGGGGTGATTATGATGAGGGTGTATCACATACATATATAAAAATGTCACAATGAAACCCACTGTTTTATACTATTACTATGTAGTATTAATATTACTATATAATTAATATAAGTATATTAATATACAATTAATATATAAGATATGTTAGGATTAAATTTTAAAAATTAATCCAAGTATTTCCAATTTATTTTTGACAATGTTGCAAAAACAATTATAAGTAAGTAGTGCTGGAAATGTGGGCATCAAGAGGATAAGAGAGAAATTTAACTAAGTCTCAGACTTCACACAAAAATTAACATCAAATGGACCACAGATTCAAATGCAAAAATGTAAAAGTGTAAACTTTTAGAAAAAAAAAAAAAAAAAAAAAAAAAAAACAGGAGAAAACATTCAAGATCAAAAACTAGGCAAAAAGTTCCTCCTAGACTTGACACCAAAAACATACTCCATTTAAAAAAATAGAAATTTTCACATTATCAAACTAATCAAAATTTAAAAGGTTCACCCTTAAAGAACACTGTTAAGTGAATGAAAGAAAACAAGCTGCAGTTTAGGAGAAAATATATGCAAACCCTATATCTAAAGTGCATTCATATTTGAAATATATAAACCATACAATTGACAGAAATAAAGAAAGCAGAGCAATTAGCTCTTTGAGTCTTCTGCCCATTTCACCACAAAAGCCCATACACAAATGGAAAGCAGCAAGTCCTTGCAGAAAGGTGTGAGGGGAGTTGAAATCAAGGTCTATCAGAATGGATACAGTTACACAAATATAACAGGTACTTGACCTATGACTGATATGGATCACCAAGAGCCAGAGAGGATGCAGGAAACTGAATGGCCTGAGCCCTGCAGGCAGGAAAGGAATGTGGCAGAGCCACATTTGATAATAGTTGGCCATCGCTTTGAAAATTAAACATACAACCACCATATGATCTAGTGATAACAACTTGGCACTGTCCCAGAGAATGTAAAGGTTATGGCCACTCAAAAACCTGTGCACAAATGTTTACAGAAGATTTACTTATAATGGCCTCAAACTGGAAACGACCTAGATATTTGTCAACAGACAAATACCAAACTGTAGTGTTACCATTGCGTGAATGACTACTTGACAATAAAAAGGATACAACTCTTGACTCAATCAACAACCCAGATGAATCTTGAGAGAACTGCCAGAATGGAAAAGTCCAAACAGATGTACACTGTCTGATCTGATGTAAGAATTGTTCTTGGAGTGACAGAATCATGAAGATGCAGAACATATTAATGGTTGCTCAGGGTTAAGGGGTTAGATGTCAGGAGAATGTGCATGTGGCTCTAAGGACGTGAGAGATCTCTGTGTTGTGCAAATGTTCTGTGTCTTAACTGTGTAAAAACCAACACAACCTGATCATGAGATTACACTGCACATTTGCAAGCTATTGCCACTGGGGGAAAGTGTGGAAAGGATATACACTATCTCTGTTATTCTTTACACTTACATCTGGATTGACATGTACCTCACAGTAAATGTTACAAAATGGTAGGCTCCCCATCCCATATTTCCATTCTCTTTGGAACAAGGTACAATACCTTTCCTAGATAACAGGAGGCAGTTTTATCCTTCATGTATGTGTAGCCCTATCAACAGACTCCAAGTTTCTCTGCCATGGAAACAGAATTCTCAAGGCATGGTATGACTCCATCTGTTCGTCTCTTCTTTGGCCAGCTTGACTGTCCCATGCCATGCCCTGACAGCCACTTCCACCTCTGCCCCCACTCCAATCCAACAGATGGATCTATGGATATTTATTCTGGAAACACAAAGCCTAGAAAACAGTTTAATGCAAGCAAATAGACAGGCTTACATTACTGGTAAGATAAGGCTGGGTTACTTTGTTACTTTTAAAATTGTTTAAATGAATTCATTAGTAGACAGTTGTTAGTAGGCATTTTAAAATGTAAAATGCACTAAATATGTGGGCTTTAGTGTTTTAAATTAATCAACATTTAATTAATCTTAACTATTTAGAGTCATCACTTCACTATTTTAGTACTGGTACCTGGGATCAAACCTAGGACTGTACGCTTGCTAGGCTAACACTCATGCACTAAGTACATTCCATCTCCTCTCTCTCCCCAATCCTCTCTCCCTTCCTCCTCTCTCTCCTCCCTCCCTCTTTCCTTCTTCACTCCAGCTCCTCCCTCATCTCTCTCTTTCTGTGATGTAGTTCAGGCTGGCCTATAACTTACCATCCTCCTGGGCCAGCCTCCCCAGTGCTGAGATTACTGTATGCACCACCACACCTGCTGGCTGCCTCTCTTACCTCGTACTCACACATCACAATTTTTTATATTGTAAATAAAATGAAGTGCACAGAAGTGCATCTTATTACAAAACCTTTCTCTTGTTGCCATGTTAGGAGAACTCGATTACTGGCATTATGTTTATGGTACCAGGGGTTAGAGGGTTGAGGAGAAAAGCAGAGCAATGATGTGGGTTTCTTACTCAATGTGTATTGCACACACTGCTTTTGCCACAAAAAGAATGCTTTAAGATTTGTCCAGGTGGTGGTAGCACATGCCTTTAATCCCAACACTCGGGAGGCAGAGGCAGGTGGATCTTTGTGAGTTCGAGGCCAGCCTGGTCTACAGAGTGAGATCCAGGAAAGGCACAAAGCTACACAGAGAAACCCTGTCTCAAAAAAACAAACAAAAAAAAGAAAAGAAAAGAAAAAAGAAACACTGATTTGGGTAATAAAGTTTCTCTTAATTTGTCAAGGAAAGAGGGATGATGCAGATGACAAATTTATCAAATTTTAAAATAAAAATTTATACATAAAAAATTAAACTGAGATAAGAATTTAGAACTTGGAGGTTATCTTTCTGCAAAAGTGAACAGATATTACTTACATGGCAATAAAAGGAATAAACCTGAGGGTAGGCAGAAGTCAAGGAACAAAGGAAATAGCAAAACAGATCCATGTGAGAGACACTCACAAATCTTAGAAGCAATAGACTTAAAAATAAAAGAAACCACCAGATTAAAAATAGAATCAAATGCAATTTGGCATTTCTCACAGAGCTAAACGTATAGTTACCATGTGATCCAAAATACTAACTTGATACATATTCTCAAGGCAATTAAAACATAACTGTATAGAAACTTGAATGTGAATATTCATAGCAGTGTCATTCATAGTGGTCAAAAGATCTCATCAGCTCTTAAGTAAGTCTTTTAAAATATGGTATATATATACAATAGGATATTTTTCAGTCATGAAAGTATTAAATACTAATATTACCAACCACCATATGAAAACATTATGCTGCTAGTGAAATAAGGCCAACACAAAATGTTCATACATTATATTATTCCATTCACATGAAAATTCCATCAAGGGTGCTCAAGATATGGATGATAAGTGACAGTTGGGAGCTTGCCTTAAACAGGACATTTATGCCACACTGTCTAAGGCTTGAGAAACGTGGCCGAAGAGGGAACATAAAGAATATAAGAGCAGAAAAATAGGGAGAGGAGCTACAAAGTGCCATCTCCTGGGCATGATGCAGCCATGGCAATCATAGACTCACAGCAGCTGTGGTTACCTACCCTGAGCCTCCCAAGACTGGTCCTGTCAATCAATGGTCAGTTATGGATGGAGAAGAACTCATGAACCTCAAGTTCTCCCCACTGAACTATTGATGACTGAAAGATTCTGGGAAAGGGAGTCATTCATTTTCTTCAGCCGTTTACCTACTGGTGAACCTACCAGGCTCCAGTGAATAATTCCAGACCCATAGTAACACAAATGGCCATGGTTAGGGGCTCAGTAGTTCACAAATAAAATACACACACACACACACACACACACACACACACACACACACACACGTATGTATGTATGTATGTATGTATGTATGTATATGAATGTCAGAAAAAGATTTGTAGTGAGGAGAGAAAATTGACAGAGGTGGGAGGCAAAAATAATTAGAATGCATTTCATGCATATCAGAAAATGTCAAAGAATAAATTCAGTAACAATATTTTAAAATGAAGTGTCCGGAATGAACAAATCCATAGAAACAGGTAGTAGATTGGTAGTGGCCATAAATAGAGGCAGGGGAAAATTGGAACTAACTGCTATCCAGTTCTTTGCAAGGGTGTGGTGGTTTGAATATACAGGCCCCCAGTGGAAGTGGGACTATTAGGATGTATATATGGCCTTATTGGAATAGGTGTGGCTTTGTTGAAGGAAGTATGTCACTGGAGGTGGGATTTGAGGTCTCAGATGCTCAAGCCAGGCCCTGTATCACTCTCTCTTCCTGCTGCCTGTCAATCCAGATGTAGAGCTCTCAGCTTCCTCTTCAGTACCATGTCTGCCTGCTTGCTGCTACGCTTCTTGCCATAATGACAATGGACTAAGCCTCTGAAGTGTAAGCTAGCCCCAACTGAATGCTTTCTTTTAGAGTTGCCGTGGTCACACTCTCTCTTCACAACAATAGAAATCCTAAGCCAGGGCAGAGGTGTTGTAAATGTTGAAGAATTAGATAGTGATGATGGCTATACAACATTATAAATATATGAAAACCACTGAATTATACCCTTTAAATGACTTGTTCATGTTACAAGAATTTTCTCTAAATAGATGAAGGATAAGAGAATTGATATCTCTATGGTATGGGTTAGCCTTGAAAATGTGATGTTAAAGGATAGATTTTTTTTAAAAGACCACATAGCACCTGCTTCCAATCATATGCAGTGTCTCAAATAGGTGAATGTTTAGAGACAGAAAGGTTAATAGGGACTATTACTGCAGAAGATGAGAGAGTTAGGGAAAATGATAACTAAAGGGTATGGGGATGTTTATTGAATGATGAATATACTGTATAGTTATATGGTGGTAATGGTTGCACAACTCTGAATCTATATGCTTTAAGATTAAAATGTAAGAATATATCCAATAACACTGTTACTTCTTAAATTAGTGTTAGTGTTGCCTTTAAAGATATAAAGGGTATGTAGGTCAGAGGTAGAACATATACCCAACATGCAAAAGGCCTAGGATTTTATCCCTAACACTACAAGAGTAATGGTGATGATGATGATGATGATGATATATTTTATATACGTGAATTAGTCTAATATATTCCTGTCAGTCACTATGTTTCTAGCACTCTGCATTGTGGGGTCAACAAAAACATAGATCAAAGTTAGTCTACTCAGGGAATCTACCTTCTATTTGAAAATAAATGTGCATACACAATAAAATAGTGAAATTCCAGGGACTAAATCATACTGATTGTAGTTGCTGAGGGAATAAGTATAGTTGGAATTTTCTTTGGGCCACCAACCCACTCCCAAATAAAGACATGGAGGCTTATTATTCATTATGAATGCTCAGTCCTAGCTTAGGCTTGTTCCACTAGCTCTTTTAACTTAACTTAACCTGTTTCTATTCATCTATGTTTTGCCTTGGGGCTTTTTACCTTTCTTTCATTCTGTATGCCCTACTTTCCTGCTTCCCCCATGTCTGGCTGGCCCCTAGTATCTCCCTATTGTCTCCTTTCCTTCCTTCCTTGAGCCTAAATTCCTCCTCCTACTTACTCCCCCTGCCTGGAAGTTCTGCCTGTACCTCCTTCCTCACTATTTGCTATTCAGCTTTTTATTAAACCAATCAGGTGCCTTAGGCAGGCAAGATAAAACAGCAACACATCTTTACATAATTAAACAAATGCAACACATCTTTACACAGTTGAACAAATATTCTGCAACATAAACAAATGCAATACATTTTTACACAGTTAAATATTCAGCAACATTTCCCCCTTTTTGTCTAAATAAAAAGTAAGTATTTAGCTTTAATATAATAAGACTATATACAATAAAAACAATTATCAAGTAAGGATTACATTTACAATCTCCAGTCCATTTGCATCTGGCAAATTCAGAGAAAATACTCCATTATCCATCCTATCTCAATGAGTCTAAAGTTGTGTACCTAATTTACTTTCTATCCTAACTTGTATTATCAACCAAAAATTATCTTTTTAGACCACAAAACATTTTCTTAAATAAACAGTTTAAGCTTTTATGTTTCTCAACCTTATAAACTTTACATCTCTTATATAAGTTTCTTTTCTGAATTTGGTAACAAGAAAAACTATTACTATAACTATCTAGTCTTCAACTCCATCACAGACCCTAGAAGGATGTAACATTACCTGAGTAAACAGGAAGTGCAGAGCAAGCAACTTCCAAAACTATAGAAATGACAGAAGCAGCTGGCTCCCTGGACAGTCACCCAAGGTTCCTTTGCAACATTGGGGCATCCATTTTCAGCCTATAGGCCTAGAATATCTGACAGACTTTTCTATGAAGCAGGAATTTTGAAGGACTGTCCTACCATCTCTTGGCAAAGTTTGGCAGTCTTTTTCTTTTGTGTCCTATTTGTTCAGTGTGTACAGTATACTGTCAGCAGTTGAGGCAAGGGCAGTTTCTTGCCCAAATGGCTAGCTTTGCCACAATGAAAGCAAACTCTATATGGAGGTTCTTCAACTCCCATCATCCTTTTATGAAGTAGATTGGTGCTGCCAGGAACAGACATGTCTCACTGTCATGAAAGCCTTAGGTTATTAAACATCATAAATGCTGTATTCTGTAGGTCTCTGAAGCATTTGAAGATCACCTATCTATGTAAAATATATCTGTTTAACCTTGAAAACATATCTAACATGACTGTAAGTTTGATTGTTATAGATGACTAACTACTAATCTGCATTTTTAAATTATCCTAAACAGTTTATAATAATAGCTTTCAAGGACTAGAACTTTATATTACATTTTTAAATGACCTGTATAGGTATAATACCTTAAACATGAGTAGAAACATATATACAGTATAACAAAAATAACCTTAAATTTGTATCAATATATAAAAATCCATACCAATGTAAAGTATTTGAGATGAATAGTTGTCTTTTTGTCCTATATTCCTATATCCCCACTAAATGATGACAAACATCCATAACCCACCAAATGACCAAAAACCACCCACCCCACCTCTTGGGAATGTGGGCTTTGTGTTCTCTAAACTTCTTCCTGTTGTCTTGGGGCAACAGGATCCCCAGGGGACCCTGAGAAAATTGAGATAATGATCAAGTCCTAAAAAAATTAGCTATTTTGTTATCCAGTCTCTGTGTAATAGGAAAGTACAAGGCTCATATGAAGTTCTGGCTAGAATAGTCTATGAGGCTGGACCATCTCAGCTAGCAGCCTTGAAGTTGTTCTGAATGTAGAACTCTGAGGAAAATGCAACAGAAGCATTCTGAAAGACTGGATTATCTGGGCCATCCATTTTCATTGGTGTCTGGTCCCCTTGCTCTGAAAATACACAAACTTTCAAAGGTAACATACATATTTGCATTAACATTTGTATGTACTGGACATGGTAAACAAATCAGCCAAGGATGATTTTTCATTTTATATTTGAGCAGGTAAAAGATATCTGTCAACTTTATAAATTTGTTTGGGGTGTATAACCAAACTTCTGTCCGTGGCATATAAAAGGATGACATGTAATAATAAGCCATGAGGACTCTGTAACCAACAAGATTTATCATGTCTCATCTTGTCTCAGAGCTGCTCCCACATCAAGGGATCAGCATATACATCATCTGTCTTATAGTTTTTCTAAGTTTATTTCTTTGCATCTGTAGCCAAGATTTTCAGGGGATCCCCTTCATTCAAATCTGCTCTCTATTAATTTTGAAGGAATCTACAGCCAGTCTTTCATTTCCTGTGGAAACAAAAGAAGGGTGTAAAAACGTATTGTGTTTCACCAACACAATATATTTTCTAATATTCATTTTAAAGTTAAGACATTCCTAAAGTATCTAGGCTGGAAAATTCAGCAATTCCTAAATGTCTCTCAGCAGCTGTCATTCACTCATCAGCATTCAAAAAATTCAAAATCAACAAAGCACCATGCAGGATCCCTGTGTATACAAATACAGATTCCCTGTGTATTTGCCACCTTTATGTGGCTTGTTTTTTTTATATTACTTTACTCTTCCTTTAAAGACTTTATTTATCTTTAAACATTTGTTTTTTCCTGTGACTGTCTATACCCACTTTCTTTTCTTTCTTAAGCACCTACACACACTGTAACCTGTTTAAAGGCTTTTTTGGCCTGGACCTGTTTTATGTGCACCTGTAGCATTCTCTGACCATGTGTGCCAAACCTTAAACTTCTAAGCAGTAGCTAGACTATCCACTGTGTGGCTCTGCCCACTGCTGGCTCTGCCCCTCCTCAGGTCTGTGAAAGCTAAGCCTTAAGCAGGGCCAAGAACTGCCTTTAACCGGGAGCTGTGTTCAACTGAGATCTGCATTAACTGCCCCAGCTCTAGGAAGTTAGAGCCCCACCCTGTGGCAGGTGTTTTTACTCGGTTTCTACTTAGCCTGCAGGCTGCTCAAGTATTCTGCTGCACAGCAGCACCTCTTAAAGGAGCTGTATCCTTCTTTGTTTTGTTTTGTTTTGTTTTGTTTTGTTTTGTTTTGTTTTGTATTTCAGCTTTCTCAGGCCCTATGTGGAAATTCATTGGGTACCACTTGTAGTTGGAATTTTCTCTGGGCTGCCAACCAGCTCCCAAATAAAGACACGGAGACCTATTATTAATTGTGAATGCTCAGCCTTAGCTTAGTTTTGTCCCACTAGCTCTTTTAACTTAATTTAACCTGTTTCTATTTATTTATGTTTTGTTTCAGGGCTTTTTACTTTTCTTTCATTCTGTATGTCCTACTTTTCTTTCCTCTGTGTCTATCTCTCTCGCCCTTGGTATCTTCCGGGTATCTCCTTTTCTTCCTTCCTTGAGCCTAAACTCCTCCTGTTATGTACTCTCCCTGCCCAGAAAGTCCACCTATACCTCCTCCCTCACTATTGGCTGTTCAGCTTTTTACTAGACCAATCAGGTTTCCTTAGGCAGGCAAGGTAAAACAGCAACACATTTTTACATAATTAAACACATGCAACACAATTTTACGTAATTAAACAAATATTCTGCAACATAAAAAATGTAACACATCTTTATATAGTTAAGCAAATGTACCACATCTTTGCATAGTTAAATATTCCACAACAAATAAAAAATCAGAAAAAAGAAATCTATCAAAATTTGCAGAATCCCAGTGTGTGGAAGCTTTGTGGAGTCTCAAGTTGGACCTTAACTGTGGAGAATTTGATCAGCATGACAAGAGCATGTTCCAAGAAAGGAAATGACTAAGGTTGGGAGTGAGTATGGCATATGTTTGCTGAGCAGTGTGTAAACAGCTCCCAGCCCATGTGAGTGAATTATAACACAGTAGGAGGCTAGTTGAAATACTCTAAAGCCATGGAAACCAAGCAAACAAAACAAAATAAGGAAATGTGGCTAAATATTGAAAAACATGTGTCACCAGAGATCTTAAATGTGACAGGCAACAGTACATAGGTGAAAGGAAGTAGGAAGAGTCCAGGGTGAGGGCAGCCAACTAGGTATGCACAGGCCAAGAATCTGTGCATGGACGGGAAGGAAGGGTGTAAAGATGAAAAGAAAGTATATAAGAGAGTTCAAAGGAAAAAAATTTCTATCCCATTCAACTTAATGTTTATTAAATGCTGTTGTTATTAAGGGTAGTGTTTTAGTTAGCTTTTGCTGCTATTATCAAAATACCCAATATAGATGCTTTGAAAGAGGAAGGGCTTCTTTTACACTTGGTGCCAGAGCAGTCAGTCCATCATTGCAAGGAGAGCATGGAAAATAGGAATTCCCAACATGGTGGATAGAGAGTAGACACAGATGAAAACTGAGGGTCTGTATTACCTCCCAAATGTGCTCTCAATGACCATTTTCCTCCAGGTAGGCCCCACTTCCCAGCATTTCCACAACCTCCAGAAATAGCACCACCAACAGGAACCAAGCAATCCCAACTTGAGCCTGTGGGGAATCAAAGCCTGTATGCTTTGATTTGTGGTCAAAGCATACCAGGCAGCATACTAAGTCTTGTAATGGCACAAGTCCTGTGCTGTCATACACACATTAAACCTTTTCTACAATGCATGTGGGGTTCTGATAGGGAGATGTGTTTTTAGGGATTGATGACCTTGATGTGGGGAAGAAAGAGTCAAAGATAACAGGATGCCCAAGCAAGTGACAGTGTCACTGAAGACAAGAACCTTCAGAAGAGATGTTGAAAGTATCATTGGTTGAAGAGAAGCACTCAACAAAGCATTATGCAGTAAATAGGTGAAATAATATCTTATTCAAGAGATAATAGCAGGCCAAGCATTGCTAAAGCACTGTGGATAAGGAGGGCAGAGAAAGCATGTATCAAGATCTCTTATCACATAACTTGATTCTTCTGAACCAAAAGAATGAAATGCACTTTCCTGAAAAATGGGCAACTGGACAAAAATGAATGAATATTCAATTCACAGGCTTAATGTGGATCTCAAACAATCAGGAATAAACTCCAAAGATTTCACTCACCATAGTAAAGTAGTTTCTAAGTGTCTGCTTGTCTACACTGCATAATCTGGGAAGGAGGGATGGGGAAGGTCATAGAAATGTGTCATTGAGGTTTATGGGAAGTCATATTGGTATGTCAGAAAGCCAGATAATTATCAGCAGCAGTCCATCTTTATATCTCTTTATTATTATAGTGGAACAGCCATTTTCCTTCTTTGAAACTGAAGCAGATGTAGCAATATTTGCTTCCTTCTTTTCAGAATAATCTCCAGCTGGATGAGGAGATTGGGACTCTGTTCACCCTTAAGATTTCAAAATAGTGCCCAGAGCAGAATATCACCAACCCTGGCTAGAATTCACTGGCCCAGGATCATATGAAGCATGTAAATTTTGCCTCAAATAATTCTACGTTCCTGGGACAAATTTTACCAGAGTCTTTATCCACACAATATCTAAAAGTAACTCAGGAAAGTATCTGTTTGGTTTCCAAAAGAAAAAGTCACATCGAAACATAAAATCAGAGGAGGAAGGCATACCAGAAGTATTGACAGTCCTGACTACAATAAAATGTTTTGATAGAGGATTTAATGATGAAGGTAATTTTTTATTCATGTTTCCACATCAGAACCACAGCACAGGCATTCCAACTTCAGTTTTGTAAAATCTGCATCTAACACATCCACACATAAAAAAGAAAAATGGACCCTAAAGCAAGGTAGGATACTGGGTTATTTCTAATTTCATTCTTATCCCTTTTTAATTTTCCTATATTATATAGAATCATAAACTTTTTTCCAGTTCAGTGATGGAACTCAGAGTCTTATACATGCTAGGTAAGTACTCTCCCTCTGAGCTACACCTCTAGCCTCCAAAATGATTATAGTTTTAAAATAAATTTAACTCAGAAAAAAATGGATTTTATTCTCAAACTAAATAGCCACTTGGATGAGCCATGCATTTCCTCACATATTTCAGAATTGGGAGTTGAATTTTCTCCTACTCAATGCAAAGGTTGTTGAAATGATTAGGGCTGAAAGTCTGAAATGGAAAATCTTCCAGACATTAAAAATACGTGTGTGTGTGTGTGTGTGTGTGTGTGTGTGTGTGTGTGGTGTGAGTATGTGTATGTGTGTGTGTGTGTTTATGGATGTGCATATGTAGGTATGTGTGAATGAATGAATGAATGAATGAATCAGACATGCATACAAGCATGTCTGATGTATCCTGTTCTAGAAAGGCCAAAGCATAGACAAGGAAAAAGAAAAGATGCGTGGGTCCTCAGAGTGAATTACAATTCCTCTGCTGTCTACAGAATGAACCTCACCACATCCTGGGCTCAGCATGGCTATACTAGAAACCCTGCTCTGCAGCACTGCCCCACCCATCCACACTTGGCACAGGGGCAATGGCTGATCTGCCATGTGATGCAGATGCACTGTATGGATGATTTAAGCATCTAAGCCCAGGGAGATGAGATGTTCTGGAAAGGCAGGTATATACAGGAGGATAGACTTCATGTTTGGCGACCATGAAGGGCTATACACATACAAGAGGTTTCTAAAAGAGCCTTGGAGCTGCATTTATGGGAGAAGCCCTGTGACTGGGAAGACTGTCCAAATGGGAATGTTCCCAGATCCAAGGGCTATCCAGGGAATATTCCTCCTAGTAATCTTCCAGTCCCATTGTGTCTTGCTGCTTGTTAAAAGTAAATGCAGTACAAGCCCTAGAAATCAAAGTCACTGCCATTCTGAGTAATGACAATAATTCAATTTGTTTTCAGCTTGCTCCCTAGTGCATTAGTTCCCCACATCCTCACAACTTCCTTTTTTTGCCCAGTCTTTTTAGTTTTCCATTTCCCTGGTGTACCTATTTCTCCTATGTTATATGATTTATAATGTGTTAGACATAGCAGGGTTAGTATTAGTTATTTATGTAGTTTCAGTTTAGTTCAATTTAAATCCATTTCATCCATTCTTCTCTACTATCTAATAACTGAGAAGCCTCTGACCATTCATTGTTTCTAAAGCAACCTTCATATTATGAGATAGTTTCAGAGCAAGGAGAGGGTAGCAAAGATGAAGCACTACAAAGGAGCCTCAGGAATCAGAAGAATTTTATTGTGTGACTCTCAGAATTTTTGCCAAAATATTATAACTTTACTCTCAGTTATTGTGGCGGACCAGACCCCAGTTTTATGACCCAGGGTACTCTTGAGTGGGGAGAAGTGATAAATACTAGACAGAAAACGATACCTAGAGAATGAGACAAAAGACAGAAACACAGGATAGCCTCAGGAGGGCCTGGGTCAAAACCCACCAGCCCAGAACTTTATTCCAAAGGGCTTTTTATGACCATGTCAATGGGAGAGGCAAAGACCTCCCCCTTGCTACATACAGCAAAGTGTAGACCCTTCCAAGCACCTGGTACTCATGCCCATGGTCCAATCATCCTCTTATGTAGTCCTGCTGGGTAAAGACACTAGGAAACCTAGTTGGACTCCAACAGGTTCCTCTTCTTAATATTTTTTTAAAAACTCCCCATTAAGAGCTCACAGCAATCTCCATAGTTGTAACACCTCCCAGTGAAGGAGTAGAGTACGATAAATATGGAATGTCCTTTTTGGAATTGGTCTAAGATGACTACAGCAGGCTTAGCTGCATCAAGCCCTTTCTAAATGAAAAAAAAAATCTTGGTGCAACTGAATCAAACAAATCAATAAACTCCTGATGCAACTGCATTGAACATAAAGACTCCCTTGGCTTCATCATTAATATTAACAAGTTAACATAATTCTAGCATACATATTGCTATACATAATTACAATTCTCTCAAACTTACATCCAAAAGCAATATTCTCATACAACCATTAACACTTTTAAAACTTTAGCTTGCTAACAAAACATTGTATAAACTTCTGATGTATCCACATCAAACTTAAATACTTCCTTAACTGAACCAAACCATGGTGTATCAATATCAGTAAGTTAACATAATAACTCATAAATATTACTATACACAATTATAATTACTACAAACCTACATTCAAAAGCAATACTTTCAATATACCCATTAACACTTTTAAACTTTAGCAAAACATTCAAAAGCAATTTCTTAATAGAACTCTTCACAGTTTAAAAACTTAAGCTTGCTAACAAAACATAATATTAACCCACTCAAGTAACAAGAAAATGTTTTTTAAATTAAATAGACTGAGGAATATTAACTCTCCCTTTTCTTTATAGTTTTTTTTTTTACTAACTCTCGAGCCTAGAGTTAGAAAAAAAACAAAGAACCATGATGCATCAATATCAATATGTTAACATAATAACTCTAACATAAATATTACTATACACAATTATAATTCCTACAAACCTACATTCAAAAGCAATGTTTTCAATATAACAATTAACACTAAAAATTTTAGCAAAAATCCAAAAGCAATTTCTTAATAGTGTATAAGACATAACATTAATCCACTCAAGTAATAAGAAAATATTTTTAAATTAAATAGACTGAGGAATATTAACTCTCCCACTTCTTTATAATTTTTTAAACTAAATTCCAAGCCTAGTTAGAAAAAAAATAACTTCTCCATTTAGAATAACTTAATAACTAACATAAATATTATTATATAGAATTATAATTCCTACAAACCTACATTCAAAAGCAATTTCTTAATAGAACTGTACAAAATAACATTAATAAAAAAATAAAAAATAACATTAATCCACTCAAGTAACAAGAAAATATTTTTTAAATTAAATAGACTGAGGAATATTAACTCCCCCACTCCTTTATGATTTTTTAAACTAAATCTCGAGCCTAGTTAGAAAAAAACCCAAACTTCTCCATTTAAACAGTTCCATTTTTAACAGAAAACCAGTTGCTAAGTCATCACCATTGATAGAGTCTATATGCATAAGTAAATTTGAAATTCTCCCACTGCAATGAAATCACTCCTGTCCAAACCATTTCTTAAATCCAAAAATTCAAATAATAAATTCTGGAACCAGACTTCCACTTCCAAATATGAAGAAACATTTCTCACAACAAAAAACTTTTTGCATTTAACAATTTTAGTTCAAACAAGCATCTCTGCAACTTTTGTTCTCAGGGACAGAGACACTTTCAATTACAACAGCATTTTATGGCACTTTCCCTCAGGGTGAAAGCTATTAGCTCCACAAGAGCTGGTTGGTGCAAAGTCCTCTCAAAAGAGACTTTCTTATAGCCAGAAAATAGAAACTGCAAAGCTTTTGCTGCTAGCTCTGTTCAGGTTTTTACAGCTTTTATAGTCCTGGTCTGTCTGTGCTTCCCGTGACTCAGGCCGTTCCCAGGACCCCTGTGTCCTGAGGTTAGAGGGCTCTCAATTGCCTCATGCCACACAGGCTCAAGGTTTCTCCAGCTACTACAAGCTGGGCTGTGACTTTCCTACAGCAACCCCGGCTCCAGGAGGAAATTCAGCCACTACAAACTATAGCTTCCTTGGGTCCCATTTACCTGCTTCACTGGTGGTCCTGTGCTCAGCACTTCAGGTCCCAGAAACCTCTGTATGCTATCCTGCTTGCAGGCTGAATGTAGCCCCATGGCAACTCCGTGGTTCCAGCCGCACCCTGCTGCTGGGAGCTTGGGCTGCATCAGTCTCAGTAGTTCCCATGGAGCCCTGGTAAACACAGAGACTTATATTGGGTACAAACTGTATGGCCGTGGCAGGCTTCTTGCAAACTGTTCCTACAGCTCAAATTAATCCATCTCTATAAATCTATACCTTGCCACGTGGCTCGTGGCTTACCGGCATCTTCACACATTGTTTCTCATTGTGGCGGCTGGCAGTGTCTCTCTGACTCAGCTTTCCACTTCTTAGCTTTATTCTCCTCCTTGTCCCGCCTACACTTCCTGCCTAGCCAATGGCCAATCAGTGTTTTATTTATTGACTAATCAGCAACACATTTGCCATACAGAACATCCCACAGCACTTCCCCCTTTTTTTTGTCAAAAAGGAAGGTTTTAACCTTAACAAAGTAAAATTACATATAATTTGGGAATTTGGGCGTAGCTTCTCTTACTACTTCCTGCTGGAGGGGGGCGCTGTATCTTATGGGGACACAAAGAAAATTTTAGAATTATGGAATAGTCCATGAGGCTGTATTGTCTGAGCCAGTTGCCTTCAAACCATTCTGGATGTTGGATCATCTGGGCCATGGTGTCATCGGAGACCTTTCAGGGGGTCTTGGCTGGTCAAACCTGATGTATCTTAATCTGGAACAAATCCATAGCCTTTGGCTTTCTGTGGGATCAAAAGCAGAGTCTCCTTTCCAAAGCAACATATCCTTATATCCAAATTTTGAAGTCAAGGTATCTTTAAAATATACATGTTGGTTTAACTCAGCTTCCTTTACAATCAAATATCTCTCTGCAGTTAAGAATCCCAAAGACAACACAATCCAGATCCTCTGTGTAATATTCATCTTTACATGGCTTATTTTTTATATTAATTTTACTGTCTCTTTAAAGACTTTATTTTTTTAAACTATGTATTTGTTTATGTAACTGTATATATCACCTTTTTTTGTCTCTTTCAAGCCTACGTATCTTTTACACACATTGGAAACTATTACATCTGAATCTGTCTTATTGTGACTCTATTGCTTTAAACTGCAGCAGCTGTGGCTGCTGGCTCTGCCCACCTCAGCTTACCCACATGGCGGTGGTATTTTACCACCAGATCTGGGAGCAATCGTGGGTCTATGCTTTTATCCAAGCAGTGTATAACCCAAAAACCTCTTTTTTTATTTTGTACTAGCAAAGGCTAAATCCACCATGCAGCTTAATGTGCCACTTGCAGAGGCCTCATTCCTGCCATACGCAGGTCGAGCGCACATGCTAGGAGCCCACCAGTAGCTCAAACCGGCAGCTGCCGCTCATTTGAGAGAGACAATTAGGAAGCTGTTTTTAGCTCCATTTTAGAATCTTTTTTTTTTCTTTTCAGTTTTTAGGTGGAAACTCTTGCCACCACGTTGGGCGCCATTTGTAGCTAGAGTTTTCCTGCCTGGCCCACAGGACAAATCTCTCTCACCTGCCAGTCCCATAGCCGCTCAGACCCGACCAAGTAAACACAGAGACTTATATTGCTTACAAACTGTATGGCCGTGGCAGGCTTCTTGCTAACTGTTCTTACAACTCAAATTAATCCATCTCTATATATCTATACCTTGCCATGTGGCTCGTGGCTTACCAGCATCTTCACACACTGTTTCTCATTGTGGCGGCTGGCAGGGTCTCTCTGACTCAGCTTTCCACTTCCCAGCTTTATTCTCCTCCTTGTCCCGCCTACACTTCCTGCCTAGCCAATGGCCAATCAGTGTTTTATTTATTGACTAATCAGCAGCACATTTGCCATTCAGAACATCCCACAGCACCCTGGTCTGGCTGTTCAGCCTGGAGCATGGCTCTCACCTCCACAGCTCCCTGGGATCCAGTTCTCCAGGTGCCCTCTCTGTTCTCAGCCTCTCCTATAGTGCCTCTGCTGAACCACCTGCTTGGCTCTCTGCCTCTCCCCTGGCATATCAGGCTCTAGCCACCAGGGACTGTGGCTCTAAGAGACAGGCCCACTCTGGCAGCTGGGTTCTGAAGTCTTTGCTGCACTCCAAGATGCTGCCTGATGTTCACCTCTCTCATGGCATAGCATCTCCACTCTGCTCCTCCCTGAGGCTTCCTTTCAGCAGAAAGCTTGCAGGCCCTCAGGCGTCTGCAGCTTGAGAAGCCATGACGCTCCATGGGTCTCAGCCACCAACACCTGGCTGCTGCCACAAGCTTGTGCTGGCTCTGGAATCCATTGTTGTTGGTGGAGCTTCTGAGGCTGCTCAGACTGCCAATCTTGCAGTCTGCTAGGGATGCTACTTTCTGCATCCCAGGTTGGGAAAACCTATTCTACTCTAAATTCACCTAAGCCTTCACAATGTCTAAAGCTTATTCTACTCCTATATCTCTAACTGAACTTATGACTTACTTTACTAGGAAGAGAGAAGAACATAGACAGAGACAAGCACTTGCTACAGTACTTGGGCATCCTTTCAGCCCCTTTCACAAATGAGAATAGAATAGATTACCCCACCTACACAACATAATTGGACATGCCCTAACTTCCTGTAGGGCCTCTATCCCACCAATTTCCTGGTGTCCCTGTTCTGTGGCACCATCTGTTGTGGACCAGCCCCCATTTTTGCAACCCAGGGTACTCTTGAGTAGGGAGAAGTGATAAATATTAGACATAAAGAGATACCTAGACAATGAGAAAAAAGACAGAAACACAGGGTAGCCTTGGGAGGGCCTGGGTCAAAACCCACCAGCCCAGAACTTTATTCCAAAGGGCTTTTTATGACAATGCCAAGGGGAGGGGCAAAGACCTTCCCCTTGCTAGATACAGCTAATTGTAGACCCGTGGTTCAGTCATCCTCTTATGCAGTCCTGCTGGGTAAAGCCACTAGGAAAACTAGATGGGCTCCAGTAGGTTATAAATCATTTGGAAGCCAATACAAAGCTGTTTATTGTTGTAATTTAATTCATGAGAAATTCTAAGAATTGTTTATTTTAAAGATACCTAATTCTGGGTAGTTTTGATTGCACTTGCCTTCCCTCTGTATATCTCGCAATTTGACATAAGCATCTTCCAAAGAATTTCCCCTTGCTAATTGTCATTGTCTGTCCATAGCTGGATCAGCTTCCACAGATTTGATGCCCATCCATTATTGACATAGCACTTTAGCCATGGAAGATCTAGCCATGCTAACTGAACATTACAGTTGAGGAAGAACTGGTGTTATCTAACCGAACTCCAGTAACTGAAATTTGTATCTAAATTGTGTGCAGAAGACACACCTGTAATACCTATACTTTCCTTTATGTAATATGCCTTCAAAATTCCAGACATGGTCCTGGCTTACTATGACTAAACACAGCTAACTCTTGGAATTATGTTATCTTGGTACAAAACTTACAAGACTATGAAGAAAATTGACTTAGAAAAAAGTTAACACCATCTAATATTATATCTGCCCTAGTGATAAAAAAATTTCAAATATTTAGTTTTATTTTAAAAATCCAGACTATTTCTCAGTCTTCATTTGTCTAGGTGGTTCCAAATATAAATTGATAATAAAAACTAGGCACTAGGAAATGGTCAAGTGCTTTCCTTACAAGCACTAGGACCCAAGTTCAATCTCCAGAACTTCCATTTAAAAAGAGCTCACACTGTATGTATGGCTCACACTGACAGAGGGTCCCTGGAGACTGATGGCCAGCCAGCCTAGCCTAATGGGCAAGCCACAGGACCCAGTGAGATTCCTATCTCAAACACAAGGTGGACAGCTCCTGAGGAGTGATCCCTGAGGTGGACCCCTGGCCTCCATGTCCACATTTACCTGCACACATAAAAATGAACACACATGGGTGGGGGGGAGGTATAACTAGAATGTACAAGAGCAGCATATGATTTTCATTTCTTCATCCTTCATTCACAAAGTTTATCATCTGTGCAGCTTCCAAGCTCTTACTTAGTCAGCTATTTTCTATTCAACAGGCATCTTAGAATCAGTTTCAATGGCTTTCTAGACTAAGCCCTCCCTTGTTTATTTTCTTACATAGTCTCTCTGGCTCTAGTCAGTTCTTCCACCTTGAGTTTTACATAGTATTTTTTGCTAAGATGTCCCCACTTTAGTGATGAAGCCTGTTTCCTTTCTAAATCATTTTACTCTGCTGCAGTCTGAGCAAGGATGCTTTTCCTGGTTAATGGTAGTTGTGCCCCTTCTTTTGGCTCAGTTGTGACATTCTCAGACCTCCTGGTGTGCCCTTCATTGAATGTGTGATTATTTCTTGTACAAGTGATTCTACTAGAAAAAAGCAGTAATAGGAGAAATCTTAAAAGGTACTTTTTCTAAAGAGGCAATGACCCTGGTCTTCAAAAAGATGACCCTTTTTTCCAGGTTGTCATGGAGCTTGAAGCAACACCTGACCAGATCCAAAATTAGTGAACAGAAGGCAGTCTTCAGCGAACCTTTGTCTTACCACACAAAGATGTAAATTGTTATCTTTTATTTTAAATATACATTCTGATTTGTGGGTGTGTATATATTTCCGGGAAAACAAAGCAGTCTTGGTAGGTAGTAAGCACCATATATCAATTCTCTTTCTTAACTGACTTCTACTCTGACCTAGACTACTACCATTTGTGTCTTCTATTTCCCTGCATAATATAACATTCAAAACTTCCTTTGATATCTTTTCAGTTAAAATCAAAAATCTGTTTTATTGAAGCCTTTTTAAGATCTGGTGGAGCCAAGTGAGTGCAGTTCTAAGGATCTGCCACACTGAGGCATGTGGGGAATGGTTTTGTGACTGACTTTCAGATTACCACTTAAGTCCTCATAAGCAACAAAAATACTCAAGAAATTAAACTCATCAAGTCCAGATGCAATTGGATTAGTAGGCACCTCTTTCTCTGTATATATGGCAATGTGTATTGATTTCTAAAAAGAGGTCTACACATTCAAATAAAAGCTCACACTTCCATCCTTTATGGTTATGAGTTAGAATAACAGAAAGTAGACACATGGTCATGTCTCTAGAGAAACCTAAACTGTAGAAAAGGAAGCAATCCACATCCTTACTGCTTGAAGCAGTCAAGCAAGACAGGCTTCCATTCATCCCCTCAGTACTCCTCAGTCATCACATGGTGATCATTCTTGCTTTGTCTGACCAGATGGAGAATAGCTGCAATTCTTAGAGAGTTATAAAAATCACAAATATAGCACATGTATTACAATGGCACCCTGATTGTTGTGTAGAGGAAGAACACATTATAGCAAGTCTTCCAGATCAAACCCATTCCAGAACAGAACACTTGGGAATAGCATCCTTGATTAATATTCAGAAATGAAGATATTTAAAATTAATGGTCTCATAATAAATAAACCCATAAAGCCAAAACATAAAAATTAGTTTCTTCATAAGTTTCAATGCTTATGGCCGCTTATAGTTGTAGAGTAAAAATATGAGATGGGTGATATAAACAATATAATAATCATAGTCTAATACACAGAGACCCTACTTAGAGGCTGAATATTGTTTTCAAGGACAAATTGAGCAATCACAAAGCTAACCATATTCTAGGTCACAGAGCAAAGCCAAGACTACATTCTTGAACATAGTTATATAGTTCTCTACAATGCAATTGTTAGAAACTTTTTTCTTTAAAATCTTTTTTAAAAACCTCAGATTTTAAAAACAAAACATTTATTGCTACTTGTGGTTTAAATAAAACAAGGAAAAATTTCTAGGACTGAATAGGAAAGTTACTACATAAAAACATACAGAGGGAACTGGAAGGACAGTGCAGTGGTTCAGAGCACTTGCTGTTCTCGTGCAGAACCCATGTTTGGCCCCAGCTCCCACATCAGGTGGCTGACAACTGCCTTTAACTCTAGTTCCAAGGGATCTGGTGCTCTCTGGCCTTCATGGCACCTGCACACCTGTGGTACATACAAACTCGTGCAGGCAGACACACAAAAATAATAGACCTTTTTTGAAACAGATAGAATACAACTATGTTAGTATGAGAGGTAGTCAAAATTTTGAGTAAATGTGTTAATAGAAAGAAAGCTTGGAGTTAGTGGGCCGAGCTTCAGTTCAAGAAATTGTCAAAGGAAGAAAGAGGTAAAGAAGTGATGGAGCAGATGAGAGTATCAAAAGAAGTAAAGATGCATTTGTGCTGTCAGATCTTTCTTTCCTGTTTAATTCATTTCTCCTCAGGCCCAGATAAGTGTAAAGCTGATTATTCAAATACATTTTTAAATTACCCCCAAATCACAATAGAGTCATAAACTCTGGTACTAAATCCAAACAAGTGAATGTTTAGCTCAGGAATACAAGGATGGTTAAGCAATTAAATTGAAGTGAAGAGTGTTGTAACAGCAACAGAATTATCATGTTCACACATGTATAAAAATCACCTGCTCAAAATCAACATCTGTTAATGACAATGAAAAATTATAAAACAGGGTGGGTTTGGTTTTTTTTTTAACATGATTGGCCTTGTTTTCAGAATCAATGTGAAGAAAGAAGGATCCAAAAGAGTGAAGATGTGGTACTGGTGAGATGGCTGGGCTGGTAAAGTGATTCTTTTTACACACTGACCCATCTTATTAGCTCAAAACTTTTTAAATTATGTGGGGTTTGATCACCGGAACCCATTAAAAAGTAATTAAATAAGAAACACAAGAAAACGGGAAACTGGGTGTGGTAGTCCACACTTGTGGTCTCAGTGCCAGAAAGGTAGAAACAGTCAGATACCTGAAGCTTGCTGGCCAGCCAGCCTAGCCCATTTGGCAAGTTATAGGACAGTGAGAAACCATGTCTCAAGAACCAAGGTAGACAGCACCTGAGGAATGATAACTGAGATTGGCCTCTGGCCTTCACATACATATGTACACATATATGAAAGTACACACACACACACACACACACACACACACACACACACACAAGAAATATGCAAGATCATTCATTACAACTTAAAATGGAATATCAAGTACAATCTGTCTATTAGCAAAATAAGAACTATGATGTGTGACCTATACTAGAATACCATTTAACAGCTGTAACCAATAAACTCTAAACTTATTAAATGACAAAATATACTGGGAAAAAGTGAGACTACATATTGATAAAGCACAATCCTATTTGCATAACATTTTAGAGCATACACACAGTAAATATATTACTTATTAAACTATATTTATAGCAAAAAAATGTGCAACCTTGCATGGAAATGATAATTTCCAACTTAGGATAAGGATTTCATTGGAGGGGGAAAGAAAATGAGACCAAGAAGTGATGAAGGGTCACTGGTTTTATATGTCACAATTTGTTTTAAATGTCTAATAAATATACTAAGTACAACTATAATATTCCTTCTCATACTTTGTCTACTTGCTGGAAATATAATTTTAAAGAATTTCTTAATAACAAGTCAACAATGAAATCAAAAGAGAAATATGAAAAGACTTCATAGCACAAAAGCCCGAAGGAGAAAGATCACTGTGAGCTGGCGGCCAGCTGGGGTGACAGAGTGAGACCTTGTCCCAAAATGAACATGCAAATATAAACCTGTACCAGAACATGCATGTGTATGTCATGACAAATGACAATGTAAACATGAAACAAAAACGTGTGAGATGCACCAAAAGCAGTCCTGACGGTGTGTGTTACAGCAATAAATGCTGGCACAAGAAGAAAGCAAAGCAGTAGGCATGTCTCAATGCTTGCCCATGTTGCACAGTGTAGCACAATGCTTGCCCAGCAATGTGCAAGGGTTCAGTCTCCAGAACTCTAAGAAGAAATCTCCCACCACCACTAATGCTAAGTATGCTTCAGTAGTAGAAAAACACCCGGCTAACCATAAAGTTAGCAGGGAGAAGGAAATAGCAGAGATCAGACTACATAGAGGATAGGAAAACTGTAAGAAAGAAAACTTAATAAAACTAAATTTGGCTTTTTGAAAAAAGAAAACCAATTAACTTCTTACCTAACTAAGAAAAATCTTTGAATGAATCAAATAGTATGTCAAAATGGTGACTACAGTAGAAATATCAGAAATTAAAGGAATAATAAGAGACAAATTACATATGATTTCCAAAAACTGTGTAACCTAAAGGAAATGGGTGAATTCCTATGGGGGAAAAAGCATAACTTGCTAAGACTAGGTCATGAAGAAATTAAGCTGCTTGAACAGATCAACAAATAAAGATACTACAAAGGTAATTGAAAAGCTTCCAACATAGAAATCTCAAGATCAGATGATTTAACAACAGAATTCTACCAAACAGTTGAAGAATGATTGCCAATACGTGTGTGTGTGTGTGTGTGTGTGTGTTTACATGCACAAGCACACATGTAAAAGTGCACACATGCCATGGTCAAGTATGGAAGTCAGAAGACAACATTAGGGAGTGGGTTTTCTCCTCCCACTGTGGGATCCAGAGACCAAACTCAGATCATCAGGCCCACACAGCAAGCACTTATACTCACTCAGCCATCTTGTTAGCCCAAAGCTATTTAAATTCTTCAACACACACACACACACACACACAAAAAAAAAAAAACAGAACCAGAGGGAATATTGAGAAAAAAATTTTATGAAGCTGGTGTCACTTTGACACTTGAATCAAAGACATCATAAAAAATTAGTATATCTCATGAACACTGATGCAAAAATCATCCATAAAATTTGGCCAATATAATCCAACAACCCATCAAAAGTTTATATGCCATGATAAAATGGGATTTACTCCTGGCATGCAAGGCAAGTTTTAAAAAATACGAATCAATCAATGGAACACATAACACTGACAGAATGAAAGATAATAATGACATAATGGCATTCAGCATTAAAAAAATACTAGAAAAAAACAAACAAAAAAAACTAATATGGTTTCTGGTAGGCAGTAGACAGATAAATGTTGTTTCTTGATCCATTCACTCAGTCTATGTCTTTTGACTGGAGAATTGAGGCCATTGATAATGAAGTTATTATTGAAATGTGAAAAAAAAAGATTCAGGGCCATATGGTTAACAGACGACAACTCTTCCATATTTTTAAATCATAATCATGAAGTAAGAATCTTCTGTCTCTACTTTTTTTGTTTGTTTATTTGTTACCTAAGTTCACTAAATAGAGCCATTTATCTTTCATGGCAGGCCTAATATTCTTCAAATATTTTTTGAATGTTACTTACTGTGAAGTATACATAATATATCATAGTAACATTCTAGGGAGTATCTGGAAACTTAAATACAGGATCACTATGCTACATAGATTGAAACCCCACTGTCTCTTCTTTTAGTATAGTTGCCTTGAAAGTGTCTTTGTGTTTTGCTTGTGTGAATATGAAAGCATCTGTATGACTGTCCTGTGCCAAGAAATAAATCACACATACATCTAAAAAAAAAATGACATGATTGTCTCAATAAACAGAGAAAAAGTGTTTGATAAAGTTCAACATCCTTGATTTTAAGAATACTTTAGATGAAGAAGAAATGTTCCTCAACATAATAAAGGTCTTTTATAGAAAATCCCCCACTAATATCAGAACCAATAGGAAACAGCAGGAAAGTTTCCCAGTGAGATCTAGTGCAACATAGGATGCCTATTCTGACCACTTCTATTCAACATCTCTTTGAAAGTGCTAGAAAAGGAAGCAGATATGAAAAATAAATAAGAAGCATCTAAATAAAAAAGGACAAAGTAAAGTCACCTCACCTCTAGATGACATGATTCCACATGTGGAAAACTCCACATTACATACACATTCACACATAAATGATCACAACTAATAAATGAATTTATCAAAATACAAAGATAAAAGATATAAAATCACACCAAAATCAGCAACTCCTATACACAAATAATAACCTAGATGAAAAAAAATAATGTCACTTACAACAATATCATAAAATAGAAACAAATGTAACCACAGAAGTAAAAGACTTATACCCTAAAAATTATAAAGCATCTATATAAGAAACTGAAGAAGATATAAGTATACAGAAAGATAGCCTAAGTTCATGGATCAAAAGAATATTGATAAAACACCCATACTGTGAAAAACAACACAGAGATTTAACATAATATATAACATACCAAAATCTTGGTAGCACTCTCCACAGAAATAGAATAAAATCCAAATGGTACTACAAAAAAAAAATAATAACAGACTAGATAAGGCAATATTGAAAAGTTTGGAAGCAGCACACTTCCTGATTTAAAGTGACATTGCAATCTGGGCATGATGGCATGTTCCTATAATCCCAACACTCAAGAGGCTAAGAAAAGAGGGTTCCATGTTTGAAGCACTAGGGCTGGATAAATGGCTCAGTGGTAAAGGGTACATGTTGCTCTTTCAGAGGACCCAAGTTCAGTTCCTAGCATCCACATGGAGCTAACAACTACCTATAACTCAAGTTCTAGGGGATCTAACATCCCCTTCTGGCCTTAGCAGGCACCAGGCATGCACATGGCACACATACGTACTTGCAGATGAAACCCGCATATAAAATGAAAATAGATCAATCTTTTTAGAAACCAATTGTGAAGCCTCTTGGGCTAGACAACAAGACTGTTTCAAGTTGTCTTTCAAAACTAATCAATTAGTAATCAATACAATAGCATACTGACACAAAAACAGAAACAAAGACCAATGAAACAGAATAAGGAGTCCAGAAATGGTACAAAGATTGAACTAATTTTCAACAAGAGCATCAAGAAAACCAATAGTCTCTTCAATAACTGATACTAGAGATAGTGGGTTTTTATATGCAAATGATTGAAATTGGACCATTGTATCCTATATAAAAATCAACTTCATGGGCAAAAAACCTAAATCTAAAACCAGAAACCACAAAACTCCCAGAAGAAAACATGAAGGAAAGCTGCTTGCTATAACCTAGAGGTTATAGATATTACACCAAAAGCCCAGGTAACAAAATAACAGTATTACATTAAAATGGAAAATTTCTGTGCAGCAAAGGAAACAGTCCACAACATGAAGCATCAAACAGTGGACAGGGAAAGTACATTTGTGAATGGTAAGTGGTTAACAACTAAAATACTTGTAAGGAGCTTTATGGGCTGGGGATGTATAGCTCAGTTGGTAAGGTACTTATGTAGCACACACAAGGCCTTGGTATAATGCACAGCACCACATAAGCAAGGTGTGGTCCTGCATGACAGCAATCCTAGCATTCAGGAGGCAGAGGCAGTAGGACCAGAAGTTCAAGGTCATCTTTGGCTGTGTGGAGCTTTTAAGGGCAGTTTTGTGGAGTTGTTTGAGGAGGTGTGGTGGTCCTGGAGGAATTGTGTCACTGGGTAAGGGCTTTCATGTTTCAGAAGTCTCAAGCCCTTCCCAGAGCACTCTGTCTTATGCTTGTGGCTCAAGTTATGAGCTCTCAGCTTCAGCTCCAGCAACCATGTCTGCTGCTTGCTGCCATACTTTCCTGCCATGATAGACTCTGATCTCCCAGAACCATGAGCCAATTAAACCCTTTCTTCTACAAGCTGCCTCAGTCATTGTGTTTTATTACAGCAGTGGAAAAGTAACCAATCCAGCTTGTTAAAGAAAATCAAATTTCCAGTATTTGTACAGTAAAGACCTTAGTTAATAGAAATTTTGCTTATGTGTAGAAGTTCTGTTGATGCCATCTGGCCAACAAATTACTGTGAAGCCTTTTAAAAAGAGAATAATATGGCTTTGTTTTGTTTGTTTTTGAAATAGGGTCTGTAGCCCTAGCTAGCCTGGAACTTACTACATAGATAAGACATTCTGGCCTGATTTATTCACCTATTCCCACCTTCTGAGTGCTAGGATTAAAGATGTATGCCTGAAGGCCAATCTGTGGGGCATTTTCTTGATTAATGCTTGATGCATACAGGCCCAGCCCACTGTGGGTGGTGCCATAGGAAAGCTGGTAATCTTGGGTTGTATATAAGCCATGAAGAGCAAGCACATAAGCTATGTTCCATGCCTCTACTTCAGTTCCTGCCTCCAAGTTTATGCTTGAGTTCCTATCCTAACTAACCTTCAGTAATGGACTGTGCCATGGAAGTGAACAAACCCTTTTCTCCACAAGTTGCTTTAGGTCAAGGTCTTTGTCACCTCGATAGACAGCAAACTAGAGGCAGGAGAATGGTCATTAATGTAACAGTGTGCAAATCTCATCTCGAATAAATCCTAGAGACCAGGTGTGGGAAACAGTCCATATCATATTCTTTAGCTTTTACTAAAAGGCCATATCTTATCTTGTGTTCCTACTACACAAGGCATAATAAAGAGGGTAAGAGCAAGCTTTTTGAGGCCCTGGATAGGTTTACAGCATGGATTATGGTAATAGCTTCACAAGGAGAAACTTATTTCTAAATTAAGCAAACTGTATACATTAAATATGTACAACTTTTGTATGTCAATCATACTTTAATAATGTGGAATTATTTTTAAGACATACTTTGAATTATACTTTTAGTATGGTTTAAAAAATCAAATAGCCTAAATGGATATTAAATGAAAATACTCCTTCCCACACACTGTGTCCTGGTCCAACTCCCCAGAGACAACCATTGTTAGAAATCTCCTATTTCTCCCAGATATTCCACATAGGGACAAGCAATTCTATTCCATATAAATGGATTTTTAAATGTCTATTTTCTAGACCTGACTTAGTATACACTATGGTGTTCTATTTGAGTCCAAAATTATCATGCAAAGTCCTCAGATGTGGCATTAAATTTAAGTAAAACCCAATCATAAGAACAGCTCCGTCACAAGAGAACATGCCCTGCAAACACAAGGACCTACATTCAGTCCTCAGAACCTAAATTTTAAAAATGCTTCATTTATACATGGCACACACTTGCAATCCCAGTCCTCAGGAAGTGGAGGCAGGTGGATCACTGTAGCTTACTAGCCATCCAACCTAGCCTACTTGGCAAGTTCCAGGTCAGTGAGAATATGTCTTTGAAAAAAAAATGAAGTGGACAGCACCTGAGGAATGACACCCTTCATTGTCCTCTGACCTGTACACATGCATGCACTCAGGCACCTTCACAGACATGAACGTACACACAGAGAACAAGACCCCAAAGGAGCTACAATAAGATGACAAAGATGTGTCATCCACTGAACTTTTCAAGAGAAGTCAAGAGAGAATACTCTTCATATGGTAAATATGAAGGTTTGAAGCTGTCACCTCACAAGCATGTGACATGTAAATCATGTGTGGTATTATGTATCAGGGAAGGGCATTGTAGTTAATTATTTGGGCTAAAAGTAATGGAATCCAAAGTTAATATTCACATATACACTTATTCATATATTTATGTTTACATTTATATTTATATAAATGCATCTAAGGTGCAGACCAGAGGAAATGTACTTATTTAGTATGACAAGACCCCAGCTTTAATTTCCATCAACATACACACACACACACACACACACACACACACAGAGAGAGAGAGAGAGAGAGAGAGAGAGAGAGAGAGAGAGAGAGAGAGAGAGAGAGAGAGAGAGAGGCACAATCTCTATACTTGTTACTTTTTTTCATAGCCCAAAAATTTAGCCAAAGCTGAAACACCCTAAGAAGTTGTTCACTTGTTCTGTTTACCAGCTCTGCTGATAAATTGATAATCAAGAGTTATCCTCCACCTGGGGCCATGTTGGTATCTGAGGGCCAAGGTGCCTCAGTGGCCATGCCAATCTGAGTGGCCTGCACTGCCACCTGGGCCCATGGTGACATCTGGGCCCAGGCTGCTACCTAGGATCATGTCTGGGTCTATAGTCCTACCACATCTGAGGTCTGGGTTGATATCTGTGGCCCATGGTAACACCAAAGACCACATGGATGCCCAGGGTTTAGGCTGCAACCTGTGGCCATGTTGGTGTCTGAGGGCCATGCCACCACCAGGGCCATGCTGATCTGGATGGCCTGTACTGCCATATGGGACCATGGTGTCATCCAGGCCCCGGCTGCTGCCTATGGCCCTCTGGGTCCATGGCCCAGCAGCAGCCAGGGTCTGAGTTGATGTCCATGGCTCCTGTTACCACTGAGGGCTGTGTGGATGTCAGCAGTCTGGACAGCCACCTGAGACCATGTTTGTGTCCAAGGGCCTTATTCCTACAGGTACCATACTGATCTGGGTGGTCTGTGTTGCCACAGGAGCCATGGTAACATCCAGCTCGAGCTTCTACTAAGAGCCATTTTTGGGTCCATGTTCCTGCTGCAGCTGTGATCCGTGATGATGTTCATGGCCCATAATGCCACAGGTAGTTATAGGAACCATGAATGTTGAAATCTGAGGGCCATGCTGATCTGTACACCCCCTCACTGGCCCTGGAATAACTGGCCCTGGCCCGGACACTGCAGCAGGGCAGCTGGCCCCATCCCGTCATGGGAGAGCTGGGCCCAATGCATGGGCCTAAGAGAGCTAGCTCTGCCCTTGGCCTGAGGAGGGTGGTCCTAGTGGCCCTGACTGATCAGCTCAGCTACCACACTGGGTAGGACAACAGCAGGCTATCCCAGAAGAGTTTTGATGAGGGTCCAGTGATGATGGTGTGCCAGAGGCCTTAAACCAAACCAATGACTCATTGCTTTGAACATTTTGTGGGAGGGGCTGATTGGACAAAAGGGTATACTGTATGACACACTGCAGCTCCCAGTGCTGCTAGGATGAATGAAGAGGTGTTGGAAAGATAGAAGAGCAAGGTGGGGTGTTTTGTTTTGTTTTGTTTTGTTTTGTTTTGTTTTGTTTTTAATTGACTTTAGGGGGGAATGCTGCAGGGGTGAGGGGAGGATCAGGAGGGACTGGGAGGTGAATGGGATTGAAGTTCATGATGCGAAAGTCTCAAATAATCAATAAAGAATTATGTTATTAAAAAAAAAAAAAGAGCACCATTTAGGGCTGTGAAGCAAGTCTTTCCTGGCTGATGGCCTGGGGGCCAATGTGTGATTATTTGAGATCTGGCTTAAGTTTTCTGTTGTTCATTTTGTTTTTCTATTAGCAACTTTGTGTTAATAGAAAGTCCATTCACAGGAGGATTTGCCTGGGATTTCTGTAACAGAAGGATTTGCAACAACAACAAAAAAGTTATTATTATTGGAAATAAAATACCAATATTGATATTATTACCAGTAATATTGGTAATCAACAGTCTCATTCAGAGAAAAAGACAGAGCACAGTTCACTTGGCTTACTACTTTTCAGTCCAGCATGTATGATCTTTCTCTGAACAAAAGGATTTCTCACACTTGTTTTTCCCTTAAACTCACTTTGTTATCCATCAATAAAGAAAATGATGGATGTCTCCTTTGTCTTTCAGGCTCTTCTGACCTATAAGACTGACCCAGCCATGAGAAAAATGTTGAATCATCTCTACTTCTATATCATGCCTGTGTTTAATGTCGATGGATACCATTTCAGCTGGACACATGTAAGTTGCTTTGCCTATACAATTGAGAAGGGGACTGAATAGGTCATATAAAAGTGATGAACCTAGCCAGGCAGTGGTGGTGACACATACCTTTAATCCAAGCACTTGGGAGGCAGAGACAGGCAGATCTCTGTGAGTTCGAGGCCAGCCTGGGCTACAGAGTGAGATGCAGGAAAGGCACAAAGCTACTCAGGGAAAACCTGTCTTGAAAAACCAAAAAAAAAAAAAAAAAAAAAATGATGAACCAAGAAAGGAGTTGGCTGATAAGCCCACTAATGGGTTCAAGAGACATGAGAGGCTTCCTCCTCAATCTTTTTTTTTTTTTTTTTTTTTTGGTTTTTTGAGACAGGGTTTCTCTATGGAGCTTTGCGCCTTTCCTGGAACTCGCTTTGGAGACCAGGCTGGCCTCGAACTCACAGAGATCCGCCTGCCTCTGCCTCCCGAGTGCTGGGATTAAAGGCGTGCGCCACCACCGCCCGGCCTCAATCATTTTATAATTTGCTTTTGCATAAGATTTCACAGAAATAAAGATCTCTTTTTCCAAATAAATTATTTTTAATAATAAATTATTAAAAATCACAGGCATCACCTAACCTATTCAATTTGCCTATAAAGATAAGCCAAAGGAGATGAAGGTGAAAAGGACCAAAATATGTTGTATCAAATTGTCTAAGAAAAAAAAAGCCAAAAATATAGGAGACACTAAGATGGTGTCAAAAAGCAGAGTACGTACGAGGCTGGGTCAGGGCTAATCCTCGCCTCGTTCTTCTCCTAGCTAGTCTGTGCATAGAGGAACTCACCCCAAAGTGATGTGGTACCTCTACCCACCAGACAACTAAAATACATATGAATATCCTTTTGTGGTGGCTAGTTTTAACTCTCAACTTAACACAATCTAGAATCACCTAGAATCTAATCAGGCTGGCCTGTAGGCACATCTGTGGGGGATTGCCTGGATTGTTAATTCATTTAGGAAGACCTAGCCCATTGTGGGTAGTACCATTTTATGAACTGGGCTCTGAACCTTATAAAAGAAGAGAAAGCTAAATGCCAAACAAGCAAGCAAGGATGAGTTTATTCTCTTTGCTCAATGAGACTAGCTGCTTGAATTCCTGTCTTGATTTCCCCCAAAATGACAGACTGCAGCCTGGAATTGTAATCCAAGCAAACCCTTTCTCCTCCAAGTTTCCTTTTGTCAGGGTATTTTCAGTCACAGCAGTTGAAATGAAACTAGAACACCTTTTAAGTACCTTGTTCTCTGCCTGATGTTTTAATCATGTCTAGGATCGATTCTGGAGAAAGACAAGGTCAAGAAATGCTAGGTTTCACTGCCGTGGAGTTGATGCCAATCGAAACTGGAAAGTGAAATGGTGTGGTAAGTGTGAAGCGACTGGGTATCAGAACCTTGGTGTGGTAAGTGTGAAGTGACTGGGTATCAGAACCTTGGTGTGGTTAGTGTGAAGTGACTGGGTATCAGAACCTTGGTGTGGTAAGTGTGAAGTGACTGGGTATCAGAACCTTGGTGTGATAAGTGTGAAGTGACTGGGTATCAGAACCTAGGACCCACTGGTACCCCTCTACAAAATGATAGGTCGGGAAGGACTCCACTAGGAGACTGATGCAATCATGTGTGAAATTCTCACAAAGACATAGATTAAGGCTGGAGGTATGGCTCAGAAGGGGAAACTCTGGTTGGATTTTTAAGCACCACAAGTATAAATAAATAAGTGAAAAAATGAAAAGACATGGGTAAGAACACTATTGCTATAGTTTTCAAAAGAAATTTTTTTTTTTTTTTTTTTTTTTTTTGGTTTTTCGAGACAGGGTTTCTCTGTGTAGCTTTGTGCCTTTTCCTGGAACTCACTTGGTAGCCCAGGCTGGCCTCGAACTCACAGAGATCCACCTGGCTCTGCCTCCCAAGTGCTGGGATTAAAGGCGTGCGCCACCACCGCCTGGCAAGAAATTTTTTTTAAAAAAATGCTTTTTTAATATGTAAAAAAAAATCCAAGTTTTAAATTTGTCGACCTAATCCTGAAAATTTGCCTTGCCCAGCCTTAATACAAGGGAGGTGCTTAACTTGATATGCCATGCTTTATTGATATCCATGGGAGGCCTGCCCTTTTCTGAATAGGAACAGAGGAGGAGTGGATGGGGGGGAGGGGAGGGACAGGTAGAAGAGGAGGGAGAGGAGACTAAGGTTGGGATGTAAAATAAATAAGTAAATATTTTTATAAATTTAAACACAGATAAAAGCAGAAAACTGAGAAGTAGTTGCCATTCATAGACCTAAACTAGCAACTTAAGGTTTGCTGTGGGAATTGGTTCAGTGTTTCCATACATGCCATCAGAGCGACACTGATCCTAAAGGAACTTACACAAGTGGAATGCCTAACTCACTTTCAATCTACACAGCGACCTGCACACCACTGGCCTTCCTCCCTATCTCGAAAACACAGTCAGTTAGCTCCTGAGCCGTGAACCAACTAGTGAAACACTTCCTTTCTCATGTGATGTTAGCAATCTTCAAAGTGTTTACATTTGTGCAGAAGAGAATGCATTGTATGAATACAGTGCAGTATAGATGGCTTTTTGAATCTGCAAATTACTTCCTCCAAAATAGACTAAGTCAGTGTGTTCATGGTAATTCTCTCTGAATATTTGTAACACCCCTCCCTAATTTAACCTCCAGGGACTTTTCAAAGATGATTACTGTGTCATGAGGATGGAACCCTCAGGAATGGCATTAGTGCCCTTATAAAAGAGGCTAAAAAAATTTGATGTCCCTTTCTTCCATGTAAAGATACAACTATAAGGTTACAACTATGAGAAAATTGGTCCTCACCAGATACTGAAATATCTAATACCTGGAACTGAAACCCTCTATCCTCTAGAACTTTGAGCCACAAATTTCTATTTATAAATTACCTAATTTGGTATGTTTTGCTCTAGCAACAAAAATATACTTAGATATTCCCTCAATCCTCTAATTTAAAAAAAGTGTGTGTCTGTGTGAACATACATGCATATGTGTGTGAGAGTGCATGTTCCTATATGCACACTGGGGCCAGAAGAATGCATTAGATGCCCTCCTCTGCAACTCTCTCAGAACATGGGGATTATGTTTTCTTGGCCAGGCTAGAAGTTAGGAAGCCCCAGCAATGTGCCTGCCTCTACCCTTTCCTGGAGCTGGCTTGTTGTATGAGTGCTGGAATATCCACTCCAGTCCCCATGCTTGCTCGGCAAGCACTCTTGACTTCAGAGACATTTCTCCAGCCTATGATACTTTTTAAACTCCCCTTTCCATTTTCTCTGGTGGAGGCAGTCACAGTCTCAAAACACCATGAACATTCCACTACTTAGCAGTAGTTAGTAAGTGCCTGTATCCACATGTACATCACATGTGTGCCACAGTCATCTCAGTAGAGTACACAGGAAAATGAGCTGAGTAGCAGGCGGGCAGCTCTGCCCAGGTAACATTAGAATGTTGATTATATTCAGTTACAATGAAAGGAGAGCCTGGCTGCTCGCTGTTCTTTCTGAACCCAGCGTGTTTCCTTCATACATATTCCTTCTTGATTTCTGTGTTTCCACTGCAGTCTCTACTAGAACTCTTTTGATTCTTCCCAATTTTTTTTAACCATTGATTTTTTTTTTCTGTGATTCAACACTCAGGACATAGAAAGGATTATATCAAACTTTACTTGCAAAATAGACTGGTATAAATAATGCACAAATGTAGGCAGCCAGGCTAGGACCATCTATCAGTCCTTGGATCTCTACAGCGAATTTGGGTGATCTAAAAACAAGGATATGCAGACTGCTTCCCTCTCAGCCTTAGGTCTATCCCACTATAGCTCCGAGCCTAATTAATGAGACAGGGAACTACGCTGAGGGAACTACTGTAAGATTGGGAGTATAAAGTAAGTATGAGCTCCCTGAATAAACTCCAAATGAGCATCCATAACACAAATACCCAGAACCAGTGAAAACACTACAGAGTCAATATCAAGCTGAAAATACAACTGTTTCTTTCTCCCTAAGTCAGTGAGTCTCAGGTGTAAAGAGCAGAACATAAAACTGCTTCTTCCTGTGAAAACCCTGAGGACTCCCATGTGGTAGTGGTTACGCTTTATGGCAGTGGAGTGGAGAAAACAGCTTAGAGAGAACATGTGGCAGTGGGCACACCTTTCCAATGCTTCACAGCTCGCCAGGGGGACCCTTTGAGCCTGGAAATGAATACTTCTCTGAAAGACCAGCAGAGGGACACGTGAAAGGAGTGCTGCAAACTGGGAGTCCTTGCAAACATTTCCAGCGTTCTTGAGTAGATTTCTCTCCCATAATCCCTGTGCTTCTGTCTTTCCTCTGTGAACTCTCTTTGGAGTATGTCATGAGCACTGGTCTTCCCAAATTGGAACAAATCCAGAAGAAAGGCAAAGCTTTAACCCCTGAATAATCAAGTGTTCATAGACTTGAATTACTATTTAGAAAAACCGACAGAACAGGAGAATATGATTACAAAACATATTTCTAACAAGGGACTTACATGTGCTATGGGGACTCATATCTGTAATATAGGAATTCGTGTAATATAGAAGACTCAGATCTATAATATAAAGACTTGTGCCTATATAATGTAAGGACTTGTATCTATAATATAGACTTGTTATCTATAGAATAGAAACTTGTATTTATAATATAGGACTTATATCTATAATACAAGAACTTGTATATAAAATATAGTACTAATATCTACAATATGGGACTCGTATCTATAATATAGGAACTTATATAGATAATGTAGAGATTTGTATCTCTAAGGATTCATACCTATAATATAGGAAGTTGTGTCTATAAAAGGGTTCTCACTGCATGACAACCCAGTTTAAAAACACATATAAATCATTTAAACAGATAGTTATTAAAAGAAGATATTCAATGGACAATAGCATCTGAATATATCCTCAAAAATGTACATCAAAACTACACCAGGGTACCACGTCACATACACTAAGACAGATAATAAAATAGATAGTAAGTGTTGGTGAGGCTAGGAAAAACCTGAAATATTCAAACTTGCTAGTGTGGTGTGAAATGCAGTCATTTTGGAAACAGTTTAGTATTTCTACCAAAATTTAATATCAAGCTACCGTATGACATGGCATTTCTACCCCTAAATACATACCCAAGAGAAATGAAAATGTCAAAATGTCAGCCACACAAGGACCTGTGAGTGAATGTCCATAGCATCAGTGTCAGCAAAAAATGGCAAGAACCTAATGTCTACCAACTGATGAGTAGGTAAGCCAAATATTTCCATGGAGAAAGGAACATTATTCCCTGTCAGGATTCCTAAGTATGTAGCTGAAAGAGACTCCTGTAACAAAGACAGATTAATAAAGTCAACATGAGACTCCCATTGGCCAGGATAAACCCCAAGCAAAGATAATGCAGCACTCTGGCCTACTTGGCATCATCAACCAAGAACAACAGACTGTGGAGATCTACTAACATGAGGAGTGGAACTAGAGATCAGTGTGTTAAGTGAAACTCTTAAAGATGAACACATTTCCAGTCTTTTGTAGATCAAATTTAACAATCAACATTCAGCAGGGAAGTAGCAAGACAAAGGAAATCATCCTTGGGCTGAAAGTAGGAAAAGAGCTGGGGAATTAGCGGTGGGAAGGCCTGGTTAGTAAGTTGGTTATGTAAGTTCCTCTGCCCGACTCCCAAGATAAGGGCCTACAGGCATCTCCAGTGATGTTTCTGTCATTTGGGGGGGGGGGAGTGAGGGGTACATCTTTGTGACTATGTCTTGCTCTTAGGCAAACAAGAAGGGGGGTCTTTTCTGCCTCCCTCCTTAAGTGTCTTTACTCAACAATTCTTCAGATGCAGAGGAGGCATATTCTGGGCTCTTTTGCCATGGTGAACTATTTTTTTGGAGAGGCAATAAAAAGAAATGAAGTACTGACATGTGCTTCAATGTAGGTGAGCCTGGAAAACATGGTGCTAAGTGAAATAAACAACTCACCAAAGGCTAATTACCATAGCATTTATAAGAAGTACTCAGAATAGGCAAACCTATAGAGACAGAATAGATAAGGGATTGCCAAAAGCTGGCATGAGGAGAAACATGAGGATGACTCCCATTGGGTCAATTGTTTTATTTTTGAGATAATGGAAATATTTTGAAATCCAATAGAGGTAGTGATTGTGAATGGAGTCGAAGCCATTGAATTGTCCACCATTAAGTAGTTAGTTTTATGGTATATGAGCTATAGCTATTATAAGAAGGAACAATGACACTCTTATAAAAGATTTCTTAGCTTCTATTGAGGGGCACTTAGGCATCTATTTAAATATAGTCTCTCTTTAGAATACTCATTTACCTAGTGTTATAAACTTAAGCCTAAGATGGAGATAATTGTGGGTTTTTTTTAAATTTATTATATGTGTTCTATCAAAAAAAGACCTCCTTTGGATATGCAGATGTCTTTTTTATTTAAAAAATTGATATGCAGCTATTTTGATAGATCGTCTGGGGTGAGGGGAGAAACCTCTACAGGCTGGTGGCCTCTAGGGGTGAGGGGAGAAACCTCTACAGGCTGGTGGCCTCTAGGGGTGAGGGGAGAAACCTCTACAGGCTGGTGGCCTCTAGCCAATGCCTGGGAAATGACAATAGAAGCCACTGGCTGGCGTCCTAAGAGGCCGGTTCCTCCAGCTGGAGGGCTTTTGTTTTCAGAGTGCTGTACTGAGAACCTAAGCAGCATTGCTCTGAAAATATAAAGAATTTCAGAGACTAAATCTAGGACAAGGAGAGGAGTCGGGGAACACATTGCTAGATTGTCTATGGGGCAATTGGAGTTCAAAGATATATAAGGAGGATTTTAATCAATCTTTCCAGAAAGAATATACATTCTTGTTAGCATTTGGTAAGAGCAGTCATTGGAGGTGTTCAATGAAATCTAGTCATTCACTAAGGATCTGAGGATCTGCTATGAAAGAGCCTAAGGAAAGGCTGAGTTGGCCTCAAGAGAAGCTGAGAGAGAGAATTAATCCATATCAAATGCTCAGAGACCTGGAGCCTACAGCAAGAAGATGCTGCCAGGGGAAACTGAGAAACTTCATCACTGAAGATGTACAGACAAGCTCTGGATAACTGTGGGTTGAGAACGACAGGGATAAATGCAGGACAAAACAGACACGTGTCACTGACACTGTTGGTGATACAGCTAGCGTATGTAATGTTAATCCCACGTAAGATAAGATCAGAACAGATATTAAGCGCCTTCCATGTACTACATGCTGAAAATTATATCATAAATTCCTGAAATAATGAGTTCACACCCAACTTTCAAAGAATTATTCGTAATCCTAGAGAAACATAAAGTGGAAATCTATTGGCTGTTTTTGGTCTTTGCTTTGTGGCCAATTAAATGTGAAAAGGTATATTCATTAAATACTATCTTCTGTGAAAGTTAGAGAAATTTTAAAATTATAGTCTATTAACTAAAGTCCTAAGTTTACTTGAGCTAAAGCTTATATATTAAAGGAATTTAAGAATCTGGAGTAGAGTGATTTGGAAAGTGATATCATAAGGGGTTTGGTCCCCATTGGTGGCTAACATTTATTAAGGCTGCCTCACATGATAAATGTGTGACATGAATGTCTCATTGGTAGATAGCACCATACTATGTCACTAAAGACAAAACTAAGAAAGAAGTTGGAAAACTTGCTCAGGAGAACCCACGAGTTGAGCCATGATGGGAAGTCAAGTCTGTGTGTCGCCTGTGTTCCTGTTTGTAACCACAGGTCTGACCCCCTTAGGGATTGATCAGCTTGCCAGAAATGGTCACCATGACTCCAGTGCGTAATGAGTTAGATAATGGGCATCTCTGAAGGAATATTTCAGGTTTCAAAAGAATAATATAATTGCTTTGTCCAAAATTTTAAGACATACAAGTGTAGCTGGAGAATTTCTCTCCAACTCCCACCACCAAGTCCCGCCAGTCTCAGAGCCCACTTATAAAATAAACACACAGACTCTTACATTATTTAAACTGCTTGGCCATTAGCTCAGGCCTGTTATTGTCTAGCTCTTACTCTTATATTTAGCCCATTTCTATTAATCTTTACTTTGCCACATGGCTCATGGCTTACTGGTACCTTACATCTTCCTTGTCCTGATGGCGGCTGGCTGTGTCTCTCTCTCCGCCTTCCACTTCCCAGAATTCTTTTCCTTGTCCTGCCTATACTTCCTGCCTAGCCAATGGCCAATCAGTGATTTATTTACTGACCAATCAGCAACACACTTGACATACAGACCATCCCACAGCATACAAGAGAGATTGCAAATGTGTGGTTAGAAAGAAAAAAAAAATAGATTTCCCCCATTGCTATGAAATGCCTTGGGCCATCCCATGCCAGTTGTTTTGATCTACAAGCCCATGTAAAATTTGCAACGTGGTGATAAATTCTCCAAGGAGGGGTGTGTTGTCTTGTTTCCCTAGCCAAAACTTAGCGCCTTCCTATGCCCATAGGTATTTTTCTAACTACACTTACATTAACTACACTTTCATCAAAGGTGTGGCCCTGTGTGGTCCTGAGGGTCTGTACAGGCTTTATCCCTGACTCCTGTACCTGAGGATTCTAATCTGATCTGTTTCCCATATAACACCGGTGGAGCCAGCCCATGTGTGGGAGGATCAGCTAACAGCCCACACCTGCCTTCAGCTTTTCTTGTTTTTGAGACCTTTCTTGCATATTTAAATTGATATTTTGATCATTTAGATGTGTTTATAGCCAGAGATTTTTGTCAACATACTTGTCACAATTCTGTCATGTTACCAGAAAATCCAGCTATCATATTTTCTTTTACCTAAACACAATTAGAATTAAATTGTCCCTGCAGGTTGATGATTTCAGGACCTTCTATCATCATTCTAATCATGTCTAAAGTAAACTTACCTGCCTCTAATCATGTAGAACAAACCAGTATGAGACCACTTTTTTCTTTTCTGTCTCCTATTAGCAACAAAATTCTAAGGATAATATCAGAGATTTTAGAGAGGACTTGGTGTTCCCACAGGAAACCTGAGTTCTGTTCTCAGCATCCACATGGGGTGGCTCATAACTCCCTGTAAGTCCCGCTCCAAGGGACGTACTGCCCTCTTCTGGCTACCTCCGGTACCCACACACAAGCAGCATCTTTCCCTACTGTTTCCTACCATTTTACTTGTTCTTTTAAAGTCATTATCTCTTTGAAACGTTAAGCGACTGTTACTCTGTCTCAGTAGCATTCCTTGACTCCCCGAGGTGTTGTTAATTCCTTCCAGTGCTCCTGCAATTCAGCAAACTTAAACACATTTCTTTTGCAAACTTAATTCTTTCTTCATAAGCAAAACTGAAAAAAAAAAAAAAAAAGCTTTGTTTCCAAAGTTTAAAGGAAAAACAAAAACAAAGCTTTCATTTTCTTCTTTCCCTATTCACACACAGTTTTCCGGCCACATCATGAACAAGAGCTGTTTTCTCTCTTGTGAAGTTGCTCTGGTGTTCTTTTTTCTAATCTAGAAACTGATTTTGTGCAAAAATCAGTTCACCTCCATAGTTTATAATTCACACTCCTTATTAATGACCTGCCCAGTTACTTTATAAAATGACCTTCTGAGGAACACAGATAGTAAATGATGTTTGGTACTAATGATATTTGGTATACACAAATGTTCATTTCTCTGATCAGTCATATGGGTAAACATGTTAAGTAATAACATCCGTTCTGGCATTATGAATAAATATCTTGGCTGAAGTGTTTGATAGGATGATGGCAAGGTTTGACAATCACTGGGGACAGCACCATGTAAAGGCCATATTTTGCAGGGCAGCACAGAAGGTGACAGAATCTCTCTTTGGGCTCTTGGGACACTGGGCTTGGAACTCACTTTTAAGTGCAATAAGTTTTACTGCCTCTGTTTTAGCTGGTGACTTTCCCAAACTGCTCAGTCTTCAGGGGTCCTCTACCACTGCCTTGAGCAGAGTAAGGATTTTAGGTTTGGGGGGGGGTCTTGGTGTTGTTGTTGTTTTGTTTGTTTGTTTGCTGTTTTGGTATTTTTAGCTTTTGTCAACTAATCTCTTTCCTGCATGCCGTACCAGCTGCTTGTCAGCCCCGGCACGTCTGATTGCTTCCGAAACAAGCCACGCCTCTCACTGTCTTCCTGCCACCTCAGGGGCGCCTGGGAAGTCATGGTTATTTCTTTTTCACACTTCATAAACATTACAATATTATGTTCCTTCTGAATCACTGTTATTCGATATTTTCTGATTCCTGATTCCTTTTCATTTATATACTTATTTTAATCTAAACTCTTTGAAGTAACTATTCTATTATTTTTTTAAAAAAATCTTGGTTGATGGAACCCCAGATATTTGGTATACACAAATATCAGTGTACTTAGAAAGCTAAGCCAGAAGCATCAGGAATTCTAGGCCAGCCTAGGCTATGTAGTGATAGCCTGTCTCAAACACTAAAGAAAGAAGTTGGCCACATTTGTTGGTACACTCCAGTAATCCCAACACTTGGGAGATTAAGCGGGGAGGGTTTAAGTTCAAGGCCAGCCTGGGCTAAATAGAGAGCTATGTCTCCGATGAAATAAAACAATAACAAAAACATCTCAAAATACCATGTACAATGAATATATAGAGTGAAAAAAATTAAGAATCTCTCAAAATGCCACGCAGCTGTGGGTTAACAATAATGTTCTCACCTTCCGTTCTTAAATTTGTGGTCTTTTTAATTGTGATGTGCCGATGGCAGCAGGAAGGTGAGCAGTACCTGAGCACACTGCAGAACTCTAGAGCGTTGAAGTTAGAAGGAGAGAAAAAGATGGCATGTGCCTGTTTAAGTGTTTTTAATATAAGAAGATTTTATTTTATAAGATGAGGAAAAAATACCAAGAACGTTTCCTATGGTAACCCCCACAGGGGTTATCAGGCAGATGACTGAATTAGTGCGTTTGTTTATTCAGCTACTATTTATTGAGCGGGTTGTGGAGGAGACAGCAATGAATAAAATAAACTAGGTCAGGCTGTGATAGGTGGTCTGAAAGAAACCACACAGCAGGAAAATGCTAAGAAGTCGCTCCTGGTGGGGTAGGAGAGGGAGGCCTACCCTGGTGACACTGGAGAGTGGAGGTGTCTGGGGAAAGGGCCATGCAGACAGCTGGGACAGTAAAGTCTCCAGTTTGGGAAGAGCTTCAAGATGCTTAGACAGAGAGGCAGGGAGACCAGCATGGCTGGTGCTGAGGTAGTTAGTGGGTGATGTAGGTCCTGCACCATATTAAAGACTTCCAGTTCTGCTCTGAGTGGGTGATGTAGGTCCTGCACCATAGTAAAGACTTCCAGTTCTGTTCTGAGTGGGTGACGTAGGTCCTGCACCATAGAAAAGACTTCCAGTTCTGCTCTTAGTGGGTGACGTAGGTCCTGCACCATAGTAAAGACTTCCAGTTCTGCTCTTAGTGGGTGATGTAGGTCCTGCACCATATTAAAGACTTCCAGTTCTGCTCTGAGTGGGTGATGTAGGTCCTGCACCATAGTAAAGACTTCCAGTTCTGCTCTTAGTGGGCGATGTAGGTCCTGCACCATAGTAAAGACTTCCAGTTCTGCTCTTAGTGGGCGATGTAGGTCCTGCACCATAGAAAAGACTTCCAGTTCTGCTCTGAGTGGGCGATGTAGGTCCTGCACCATAGAAAAGACTTCCAGTTCTGCTCTGAGTGGGCGATGTAGGTCCTGCACCATAGAAAAGACTTCCAGTTCTGCTCTGAGTGACGTGAGCAAACACCAGAGAACGCTGAAGAGGCAGCAACATGCATTGCCTTACTTTCAAGAGAACATCCTGGTTCTGTGTAACCACTGTATTTTAGAGGCAGACATTTGGATTCAAATCATATTTTTTCCACTTGAAAGCTTTGTTTCCAAAATGTAATAAGAAGGTTGATCTAAGAATATGGCTCTCTACATTCTAAGACAAATGTGGCACATAACAGAATGAATACTAAATGTAACTATATCTTCATTGTATAAAGAATGAAGTGTTCTTTAAAAACACAAAATGGAAATAAGCACCCTTGGGGCCTACCAATTTAAATCTTGGTCTCACCAAACACACCCTCACAGGGACATTCAGAATAATATTTAACCAAATATTATCTGGACTCCATGACCTAGCCAAAATCACACACACACACACACACACACACACACACACACACACACACACACAAAATAACCATCACAGACACACTATGGTAGAAATATATATACAGACATAGTAGAAATATCTGTATGTATCCAATAAAGTCAGAAAAGCCTTTGCGGAGGACATAATATTAAAAATACATTTGGCAAGAGGTGCATTCTAGGTAGGAGAAACACATGGAAGCCTTAAGAGTATTACTTAAGGTATGGCAGGATGAGGCATGGTGAGAACAGTGAGATGCCCCACATGGCTGGGTAACACAAGAGAAGAGCTGTAGGGTACCCACAGCTAGAACACATGCTAGCTACGTTGAGCTCCTATGCCGTGTCAAGCTCTACAGCTTCTGTTCTAGAATCCACTGTGCTCCAGCTGGCATTGTGCGTTTATAAGGCTATGTCACAGAGCAAGCCGCAAAGAGTCACAACACACCTTCAGGGTATATCAGTTCCACTGAAAGATTTTGAAAGGAGAGTTCTTTTTGTCCAAAAAACAACAAAAACCAATAACAAAAAAAAACCCTACACGTATAATTGAGTGAACTGTGCAATTCACATAAATTTTGACGGTAAAATGGAGATGGTCAGCGGGTTCTGAGTTTACAGTCTTTGTTGGTTTTGCCCATTACGGGTATTTTGATGGAAATGGTTGACAAACACTGAGTAATCAAGATCCTCTGCTCGCATTCTGTTACATAACAAATACCAAGACTATAAGCTTATAAAAAATGGGTTTTGGCTTCTGTTTTCTGAGCTCTCAGTCAACAATCAGTGGGCCCCATTGCACTCCTGCTATGGTATACTGTGTTGCCGATGAAAGAAGCAGAGGAGAGGGCGGGCAGAATGAGACTTTCCATCTAGAGGGAGTGGGGGCTCAGTGAAAACCGGAAGCCCAGTTTTGAGCAGAGCATGGGAGGTATGTATAGCAATTAAGGGAAAGACGTGTAGTGAGTAATGAGATATAGATCTGAAACACTGACGAGATCTGTCTTAGTTAGGGTTTCTATTGTTGCGACCAAACACCATGACCAAAAAAGCAAGTTGGGGAGGAAAGGGTTTATTTGGCTTACACTTCAGCATTGCTGTTCATCACAGAAGGAAGTCAGGACAGGAACTCAAACAGAGCAGGATCCCAGAGGCAGGAGCTGATGCAGAGGCCATGGAGGGATGTTGCTTACTGGCTTTCTTCCCATGGCTTGCTCAGCCCATCTTCTTATAGAATCATCCCAGGGATGGCACCACCCACCACGGCCTGGGCCCTCCACCATTGATGACTAAGCAAAAAAAAAATGCCTCATCAAGGCATTTCCTCAACTGAGGCTCTTTCCTCTGATGACTCAAGGTTGTGTCAAGTTGACACACAAAACTAGCCATTACAATGTCGTCTGAAGCAGTGGGCCTCACCGCTCCTGGCACAAAGGGTTAGTGGGAACTCTCATAAAGAACTGCTGTCAGGTTCACATGAACAGAGAGGAGATGCAAAGCATGGCGGCAAACCTACCCACGTCCCTTGGGCTGACGTCTAAGCTTTTTATTTTGAAAATGCAATATAAGGAAGCAGGCAAGGAGCTGACTAAAGTTATTTGTAATAAAACAATCCGAATACTGAAAAAATATTTAAATTATATATTCAATTAGTGAGATGTCAGGAAGCCACAAAAATTGGTAAAGAGTTCTTCCAAATATACATATATATATATCCAAATATATATATATATATATATCTTTAAAAAGCTTATTTACAAGGGGGCTAGTGGCTTGGTGGTTAAGAGCACTTACTGCTCTTGTAGAGGACTGGGTTTGTTTACCAGTCCTGAGATGGCAGCTAACAGCCCAATCCCCCAGTTCCAGGGTATGTATGTAAATATAACAAACATATGGAGGGAGAAATATACCAAAACACATTGATAGTTTTGTACTATATTCATTTTCTTCATACAACCTGTAAGCGTTTAGCTGAATGGCCAATCAGGCTGCACAACCAACAATAACTTTGAACTCCTGATACTCCTGCCTCTGCCTGACAAACGCTAGGATTTCAGGCCTGGATTGACGTGCATCCATTTTTTAAAAAGATACCTATATTGAAGCTGGGCGGTGGTGGCGCACACCTTTAATCCCAGCACTTGGGAGGCAGAGGCAGGAGGATCTCTGTGAGTTCAAGGCCAGCCTGGTCTACAGAGCGAGATCCAGGACAGGCACCAAAACTACACAGAGAAACCCTGTCTCAAAAAACCAAAAAAAAAAAAAAATACCTATATTGAAACAAACCCCAGAGACACACCATTTAGGATCCTGTTACCACAGGAGGTTTTAAGTTAGACCACCTGAGTATATCACTCTAGCAATTAGCAAACTATATATAACCACTTATCTGACAACAAGTAGTCAGCCCTGAAATTTTATATATGTATATTAAATTGACTGAGCGGGGTGTATTTATAAATGTGTGTGTGTGTGTGTGTGTGTGTGTGTGTGTGTGTGTGTGTGATCAGTTAAAGAAAAAGAATGTGAGACGGGGGAGGGAGAAACACAGGAGAGGTGGAAGGGAAGAAAAGGAGGGGGATATGGTATTATTGTATTTTAACTTCAAAACTGAAGAAACAACCACTACATATCACCATATATGGGACTCAGTCTATAAATATTTATCAAGCACATATGCTGGTTATCTTTATTATCAACTTGGCTGGAATGGATAACCTAACAGACACACCTCTGGGTATGTCAAAATGTGTTTCCGGAAATGTCACCCGAAATGTGAGACATTGAGTGGCACTGTCCCATGACCTGTGGTCCTAGACCCAGTAAAGTGGGGGAAAGGAAACCAGGCGAATACCTCCTTTTCCTTTTATCTGCTTCCTGATCTGCCCCAATGGAAGCACATGATTGCCTCTCCAGGCTCAAGCACCATGGGCCGAGGCCTTAAACCACACGCTGAAACAAAGTCGCTTCTATTGGCCACTTTGTCACAGCCACAAGAACACTGACTACCGCAGCAGCCACCAGGCAGGCACTCTGCTTGGCAGTGCTCCTTCGGCCTCAGCTCAAGGGCACAGCTCCCCATCTTGGTCTTCAAGTACAACTTCCCACCTGTTTATGTGCAAAGGACACACAAAAAATACCTTTTCTTGCAATCTAACATGAACCTGTGGATATTTCTTTTATTTTATTATATTTCACAGTAATATATGCTAACAGAGAGGGGGCAGAAGCAAATTTGAAGAGTATGAACAAATAGGCTAATTGTGCATTGCGCCTTTTGACTAAATGTGGAATTCTCTTGGAAATTTATTCTATTGTATTCGCATGTAAGAAACAATAACAAGGGATTAGGAACATCTCAAATGCCTGTCATTTTACTCATTAAGTAAAATTAAGCTTTTCATAGTATGTTTCAGAGCCACAAATGGCTAATCATGGTTGTCAACCAGCCTACATTTGAGCACACCTGTGCGGGGTTTTTCTTGGTTGGATTATTTAAGGTGGAAGACCCACACCTTCTGGTGGCAGCCCACATAAAAGGACGTGAAAGAAGGAAGGTTTTAGCTTTTGATTGCCTGCCCTCACGCTCACTGGCAAGTTCATCTCTTTTTCCTGAGACACCCCTTTGCTGGTGTTAGAACCTTCAGGATCCCAGTGTAGACTGAAAACTGTCAGCTCTCTAGGACTTCCCTGGGACTCCAGCCCCAGGTTGGGACTGCTGCAACATCCAGGATCCTAGACCTCTCCATCAGTAGACAGCTATATTAAACTACATATATAAACACGAATATACTCACACATGCACGCATATACACATGCTCGTGCATGCGCATACATGCAAACAAAGCAAGGCAAAATGAGTACCACATGAGGAGTACTGCTATTGTGATTGGCAGCCATAGTGGGCCCTTCCCAACTCTCCATCAGAGGTTCTGGTTTTTGTGCTCTCACACGTCAAGGAATAAGCATTGTGGTTTAGACGTTGTTTGCCTATGTCACGCCAGGCTTCCTGTGTTGGAAGCTTCTACTTCAATGTGGCAGTATTGAGATGAGGAAACACTAAGGATGAGAGATGTAGTGAAAATTATGAGGTCAGTGCAGCAACTGTCCTTAGGACAAAATAAGGCAACTAGCTCTCCTGGGACCCCCGGTCAGCCTCTCAGAAGGGTTCTTATAAAAGAACAAGCCTGAGCCCTCCCTGAACACTAGCTTCTTGCCTCAGCATACCATGGTGCCATCATGTGACCTAGCCCGAAGGGTTTCTCACACGAGACCAAATCAATGCAACAGACCCGTTTTGGACTTCGCACCTCCAAAGGTGTGAGCTTAATAAAGAGCTTTCCTTCATAGAAGGAGGGGGAGGAGGAGGAAGAAAAGGGTTATTTGTAGGGAAAAGACATTTTCACTTATGGATATTAAAAAAAAAAAAAAAGCTGATCTTTTTTAAAAATTAGCCCACAGACTATCCATGAAATAACACAAAAAGAAAAGACAATAAAATGTTTGGTTTCAAGGAAAAAGCGGTGGATGCCCAGATGGATGAAGAGAGTATTTTGTATGGCCACAGACATCCGTGACCATTCAAAAGGCTTCTCAATTAGTTAAATCTGCACTTCGCTGAGAAAACTAAAAATAAGATCAATGTGCTACCACTAATTAAAACACTTTTTCCCCCTCTCACCTTGGCTTTTTTAATCAGCTGAATTAATTTACATTAGAAAAGGGGGTGGGGCTAAAAGAGGCACTTCCTCGGCCTTGTAGAAAATTATTTTACCCTCCTCTTCCACCCATTCTGCGTTGCCCTCACTTACCAACCTTAACAAATTCAGGAGAGCTGTCTAACAAACACCAAAGTATTCCCTCCCTCTCTTGGGCCTCCTCCACTGTCTTCCCTAGCATTTCTCTGGAGTGTTGAATATGAAAGAGAGTTCAAAAGTTTTACACTGACTAAAATGTTTTACAAAAATATATTGCTTTCCCACGTATGTAAATGAAACATTGTGTGTTTCATGAAATATAATATTTATCAAATTAGACATCTTTTCTCATTTAAAAATGATTTTTTTTCAGGTAGAGTCCTACTATGTAGCCTGGGCTGGCCTCAAACTAGAGATGCCCTTGCCTCACCCTCTCAAGTAGTGGGACTTTTGGCATACTCCATTACACTCCGCTCTCTTACATTTTATTAAACAAATAAAGTTTATGTATTTACTGTATATAACATGATGCCTTATATTACATATACAGTGTGGTATGGGACAAGCATATACTTAAAAAGAGGATCTGGCACATCATTCTAGCCTATATAATTCTAAGATGAAGATTCTAGAATGCCCTACTAGCCAGCTCTATAATAAAAAATAAGGGGGCAGTGAAATGACTCAGCAGGTAAAGGTATTCCACCCAGCCCAGTGACCTCTGTTTGATGTCCATGTTCCAGGAATCCACATGATAGAAGAAGAGAATGAAACTGTCCTCTGACCTCCACACACATGCAGATAAAGGTTCACATGTGTGCATATGCAAACAAAACAAATAAATGTAAAATATCCTTAATTAAGAAGAAGTAATCATTCATTTCATTCACTACCTCTAGATTAAAGAAGGTTCCATCAATGACAATGTAGTAATAGTATTCAAAATTATTGCTTTCTTCCCATTTTATTTATTTTTTAAGTTTTTGTTTGTTTTAATTTATTTATTTGTTTTATGTGCATTGGTGTTTTGCCTGCATGTATGTCTGTGTGAGGGTGTCTTATCCCCTGGAACAGGAGTTACAGACAGTTGTGAGCTGCCATGTGGGTGCTGGGAATTGAAGAGATAGCTCAGCGGTTAAGAGCACTGGCTGCTCTTCCAGAGAACCCATTTTATTTATTAATAGTCTAGGGTATCTCTATTTAATTTGTACATATTTTTAAGGTATGGCTGTATACTAGAAAACAACAATTCAGGCTCCCGTGAAAGCTCTTGCCTTTCGATATAACCTTAAATTACAACTGACCTTAAAAATGCAAATAGAAATTGGATGTACTAGACTAAGAGGGACCTTGCTGCAGGGCAGGTTGACTCTTTCAGCAAACATTTATTGAAGCCCCTGCTGTGAGCAGAGCATGGTGCCAGGAAACAGGAGTAATATTCCATTTCCTACGAGGACATAGCAGGCCGGTGTGGGAGACTGGCGTGTAATCAGCAGCAGTGGTTTGAAGCTTAGTGAGCACCAGTAAACGAAGGCCACAGCATCTCACTCTCGGAGGACCCAGAGAGAGCGGGAAAGCTGCAGGCAAGGAGCTTTTGTTGGCAAGAAGCTACTCTTTAGAGCAGGTTTCAGAGAACAGAAAAAAAAAAAAAAGAAGAAGAATGTGCAAAGATTTCCCATGACCTTTCTCCCTCACACATGCGCAGCCACGGTCTAATCAAACCAGAATGGTAAGCTTGTGTCAATCAACAAACCCACATTAACAAATTGTCATCCAAAATCCATGACACATTAGAATTCACGCTTGGGGCCTTTGAGGAATGGATAACAACTATCTTGATAATCAGGCAAAGTAGGTTCAATTCTCTAAAAATGTTGTGTGTTCTACTCATTCATTCCTCCAGTACCAGTCCCTCAAACCATTGACCCATATGTGGTCTCTATCATGCTGTCTTTTCCAAACATCATCTTGCAACCATGCCTTCAGAATGTTCCAGAATTCCAGAAGATACCAAAACTCACAGATGTTCAAGTCTTTAATACAGCACACATGTGCAGCTAACCTATGCAATCTTTCCATGGGTCTTTTTTTTTCTTCTTTTTTTGTTTTTGTGACAGGGTTTCACTATGTAGCCCAGGCTAGCCTTGGAGATCCTCTTGTCTTAGCTTCTTGAGTGCTAGGATCACAGGTGTCTGCCATCAGAGTGTCTTCTATTTACTTTAAAATGATCTCACATTAGTTATAATACTACTTAATGTTGTGCTGTTTTGACTGGGGATAATAAGAAAAAAGTCTGTACATGTTCAATAGCAGCACTTTTTTAACAGTCTTGATCAAATTTAAAGATGCAGAACCCACAGATAGTGAGATACGACAATAGTCAGAGTCACGTGATATACAGCCTTTCTAGATTTCCTAAGGTTTATTTTTAATTGTATATACATGAGGCTTTTCCTATATGCATATATGTGCCATGTGAATGTTTGGTACCTGCAGAAGCCAAAAGAGGGTGCTGGAAACCCTGGAACTGGAGCTACAGACAGTTGTAAGCTGTCATGCAGGCGCAGATAGCCAAACTGATCTTCTTCAAGAGTAGGAAGTTCTCTTAACTACTGAGCCACCTCTCCAGCACCCTAGTGTATTTTTTAAAGACTATGTATAAAGGTTCCCACATGTCTTTATACTGTTTGACAGCTAAGTCCATTTCACATGCTAAGTTATATTAGGTTTTCCAAGTGTCCACAATATATCCTTTACTACTGAAAAACAATTTGGTTGCTTTCAGGTTTGGGGAAATTATGAATATAGCTACTGAAAACAACCATGCATAAGTTTTTGTGTTAGACATGGGTGCTCAATTCCTTGGGATAGATTCCAAGTGATTTGATTTCCTTAATTTTGAAAAAAAAAAAAAAAGCAAATTGTCTTCCTGAATGTCCACAACTTATGTCTCCCCATTAGCAATGAGTTCAGTGTTGGTACTATAGACTTTGGTCACTCTAACTGGGGTGTTATCTCACTACTGTCTGTTCTTAGTTTCCCTGGTAACAAAGCAAGGAGCATCTTTGCCTGTGCTGACTTGCATGTTGATGGCTATCTTCTTTGGTAAATTATCAAGGTCATTAGCCCATTTTTGATTGGCTTGTTTTCTTCATATCTTCTATCAGACATCCATACATGTTCTCTTAACATGTGCTTTGCTTTCTTATCCTCCTGACATTGTCTTTCAAGGCAATTTTCAAAATTTTAATGAAGTCTTACTTAACCAGGATTTATTTCATGAAATCATGCCTTTTGTCTTGTATCTTTAAAAATAAATCATTGCCTCAGTCAATATTATCTAGACTTTATCCTGCCAAATACCTGAAGTTGTATAGTTTTGGATTCTACATTGTACTATGTAATCCACTGTACATGAATTTTTATGTAGGATTCGAGGTCTCATGTTTAGGGTGTGCTTTTTGCATATGGACATCCAGCCTTTCCAACACCCAGCATCTAATGACAAAAAAAAATCTCTGTCCCATTGCCTAACAAATGGCTTTTGAGCTGAGCCTCAGACATGGGAGGATTCTAATAGGCGGTGAGAGAAAACATAGAAAAGGTGGGAAGAAAGGTGAAGTGGTGTGAGCAGGAATAGCAGCAGGAACAGATGAGCGAGGGTACTTCTGTGGTTACTCATGGGTTTGCTTAAGAGGACATGAACCCGGGAATGGTCAATACTCAGGGGCTTGGACACCACGCTAAAGAGCCAACATTCATGTTGCCCATGAGGGGCCAGTTAGAGAAGCTTCTGTGGGGCTGAGGGAAATAACATCACTATTTTAGATGCAGTGTTGAGAACAGTAGGAAGGATGGGCTGAACTTTAAAGAAGTTTACAGTGCTGAAGGCACCAGCTGACTATTGCCCAGAGAAAAGATTATGAATATCAAAGCTACAATGGAGGTAGAAAGGAGAGAGAGAGAATGGAAAAGTAGAGAATGGAAACCAGTGACTGATTGTCAGAGGGTGGGGGAAGACATGGCATCACTGGAGAGTTGAAGAAGATTCAGGATCATTAGATTAGAAAAAAAATTGTTTCCCCATATATCTGGTTGTGGAGCCTATACCCCCCCAAAAAAAATATCAAAGAATGTAAATAGGAAAGAGAGAGGGGTGAGGGGTGGGGCAAGAATTTAGAAGAAGGCATCCTTTAACCTGAATCCCACAAATAAAATCATTTACTTTGGAAATGTGGTAAGGGCAGCACATGAGACACAGGAATAGAAACATGAGAAGGTATAACTCCTTCTATCAAGATGACTGACAGTTTAGTAAAAAGGCCATTATATTATATGTGATAAATGCTGTGAGGGGATATGTTTATGAAATACATGAGTATATGAATACCTTATTGTTGTAACAAACTTAGTGATGTGAAATATAACACCAATGTCTTCCCTTATAGTTTGGAAAGATAAAACTTCAAATGTATTTCACTGGGGTGGTGGTGTGACAAGGCTACACACACACACACACACCCCAGAGGAAAGAAATTGTTTCCTTTTCCAGCTACCCAAAGCTACCCATATACACTGTGATTTCTTCCTCCACATTCCTAGCCAGTAGCATAATACAGCGTGTTCTCCCTCTGACTCTACCTCCTTACATGGCTTTCTCCCTCTTACACAGAATCTTGGGATTACACTTAGGGCATGTCCAGATATTCTCAGATAATCTCCCTGACTTAAAACCCTTTATCATGGCTACAACGTGACTTAGTGACTTTTCCGTATCCACTGGCATATATAGGTTCTGCCGACTGGGGCCTGACAAGGCGGGGCTCACTATTTAGCTTATAACAAAGGGTCTAGAGGAAACCTGTCTCCTTTATTCTGAAAGGTGCACTGGGCCACTCTAAAATTTTAGTATGACATGGTAAGCTATGCGTTTTAGTTAGTGTAACTCAGGACTTTGAGGACACAGATTGAAGAGAAGCCTGGAGTCAAGAGAACTCAGGAGAACTCTTTAGCTTAGAGGTTATTAACCAGGATAAGGATACAAAAGGAAATTAAGGCCATGGTACTAACAGCTCTATGGCTTGCTGAGTGCAAAAGATTATGTCTGGCATTAGGCATCCTAGGATAAGGTGTTAATACACAGAGAGAAGCAGGTTGAGATTTAGAAGACTTTGGGCAGGGAAAGAAGTTGATTTAAGAAAAATCAGTTTGCTTGCAAACTAAGGTTTAAGACGCAAACCATCCTTGGAAGCTGTGTCGAAAACAGAATTCAGTTAGGTGATGCAACTGTTACAGAGTTAAAGTTTATCCTTGCCCCGACTGCAGGGCTACAACGAGTTCTTGACCACCATAAGGACGGAATGATAGGGACAGGAGATACAAGGAAATACACCAAGTCTAGATTCTGATCAAGGTGCCACTTTATTTTTCTCCAGAAGGGTTTATATAGTTTCTGCAGGATGGGGGGAGCAAGAAGCTGTCATCTGCATAAGGTGGGGCAAGCTAAGGATGTTTGTATAGGATGTTTACAGGGTGAAAGGGTCAAGGGCTCTGCCTCAATGTCCTGTTGCTAGGCAACCTGACTGTAAGATGATCTAGTTCCCTGTCTTATGGGGGTCTGTATTTTTCCACCAACTAGAGATTCTATCCTTGTCCCTGACATATCCTAAAGTCATTAAAAACAGAATTTAAGAATATCTATAAAATACATAATTGTTAGGTTCTTTTTACCTAAACTGGAACCCATGCAATTAGCCTGCCGATGAACTATCAGTTATAATGTGTGTGTGTGTGTGTGTGTGTGTGTGTGTGTGTGTGTGTATCCTAACAACCACTCAAAACCACACTCAGCTTTTCACTCCCCAAAGTTCTCAACCTTTCATTTCCCTTCTGCATGCATAATTAATGAGAGGGCACATTCCTCTAGTCAGTCTCCGAATAGGCACACCTGCCTCAACTTTTCCTCTTTCCTTTCACAGGAGGATGTTAGAACAACTTACAAATTCTCAAGATAACTGTATGAGTGAATTTTCTTATTGTTTTAACAATGTACTTGAGACCAAAAACACACCTTAAGGAAGGGAAGATTAGTTTTGGCTCATGACTTGAGGGCACAGCACAGCGTGGTAGGAAGGCACAGCCACAGCCCGAGGCAGCTGGTCACATTGTACCCAGAGTCGGGGAGCCGAGACAGCTGAAAGCGTTCGTCTCACTTTCTCTTCATTCAGTCTGTGGTTCCAGCCCATGGGATGGTGACCATCACATCAGGGGAGCTCATCTTTCCTCAGTTTCAGAAAAGTCTTTCTGAAAACGTTTCAAAACACCCAGAAGTATATTTCCATGGTGATTCTAAAATCCAGCCGGATTAACAACGAAGAGTAACCATTCCTAACCAAACCAACAGTTTTAAATAATCTGATAGCATAAACGACTGCCATGAGACATTCCTCTGCCGTATCAACACCTTATCCGGTTACCACAGTGGGAACGTGTGATTTGGTTCCCAAGTCCACCCGGACAAGGCAGCCATGGCAGCGGTAGTCTGTGATAGGTCAACTGAGCCATCCGCAGTGCAGTTGTGACTGGAGCCGGGTTTCATCCCATTGCTATCCCACCCTTCGCCATCTTCCCACCTGAAGTCCAGCCTCCGCCTGATCCTATCAGCCAGTGGGACCAGAGGCCACGGGAGCAGCAGCGCTCCCCTGCTTTGTCACTCCCACATGTCCAGACTCCATCCATGGAGTCTCTTTCTGACATTACTCTCGCCCCATGGCTCCTAATTCTGCTCCTGCCGCCGTCTCCCCCTCCTCTGTACTCCCTCGCCCTGAGTCTGTGCTGCACAGTTAGAGCCTGCAGCATCTTCTCCTCCGGTTCCCTCATAGGCACGTCTTGACCTCTTTCTGGACTGATGCGGTCCTCCTCGTAGGGTTTCACATCTCAATACTCAGAGATCAAGAGGTGATGTGAAGGTCAAACGGTAGGAAGTTTGAAATGGTCTGAGGTGTGTGTTGTGTCATTTGACGAGACTAAAATGTCTTTGCTCTGCCCAGCTCAGATCTGTCCATTTATTCTGCTGTTGTTCCGGATGTGAAGCTGGAAAAGCAAATTGTGTCTCTCATCAGAAACAAAGGATTCGTTCCCACAAACCAAGGGAAAACTGATAGTTTTTAGGTCCTCGTGTTCCTAAAACATGAAGAGCAGCGCTTCGACGCTCTGGCTCCTCCCTCCTAGGAGAAGCGGTTCTGGGCCCCTTTGCTGTGTTTTGCTTATTTCTTTGAGCTGCTGTGTCCTGGCGCTTTAGCTTCTGCTATCTTCATCTTCCATGGTGCAGCCAATATTTCAGATCGGAATCTGTGTAATTGAGGCCAGAGCTGGATAGAACTCTTCAAGTAATGTGTATCCAGCAGAGCCACATAAAGTCTCAGGGGGGGCTTAGCATTCGATAAAAATGTGTGAGTTGTTTCTTTACATTTTAGCAAAACCTAAATAGTGTCAGCAGAAAGCTATAAATATATTAGGCCTGTTTTAGTGCTCTTATTTCTACCTGAGTTAATTTATTGCCACATTAGACACCTAGCTCTCTGAATTCTGAATTTTATTTTGTAAAGACAGGATTGGTATAAGAGATGAGTAAGGCAAAAATTCAAGATAAACACCAGCAAAAATAATCTTAAACGTAATATCCTACTTCGCTGCTGAATCAATACTTAATCTGCAGTAAATAACATTGGCAGAATGCCAATCCATAAAATAAACCATAAAATGCTATGGAATACGCTAGCATCTAAAGTGCTTCTCAGGCTAACAGCAGTAAGCCAAGGAATCGTCCTCTTAATAGTACACAGTTTAACTCATGTGTCAGAATAATGAAATAAAAAGCTTTTTCATTTTTTATATGCTCAATATTAATCAAACATTATGTTAAGCACAATCATGTAAGATAATGTGAATAGATGCAATTTTAACGCAGAGACCCCAGTCACAAAGGGACCCCAGTCACAAAGGGACCCCAGTCACACAGGACCACAGTCACACAGGACCTCAGTCACACAGGACCACAGTCACACAGGACCTCAGTCACACAGGACCTCAGTCACACAGGACCACAGTCACACAGGACCTCAGTCACACAGGACCTCAGTCATACAGGACCTCAGTCACACAGGACCACAGTCACACGGAACCTCAGTCACACGGGACCACAGTCACACGGGACCACAGTCATACAGGACCACAGTCACACGGGACCACAGTCACACGGGACCACAGTCACACGGGACCACAGTCACACGGGACCTCAGTCATACAGGACCTCAGTCATACGGGACCACAGTGACACAGGACCTCAATCAAAAAGGACCTCAGTAACACAGGACCTCAATCACACAGGACCTCAGTCACACAGGACCACAGTCACACAGGACCACAGTCACACAGGACCTCAATCACAAAGGACCTCAGTCACACAGGACCTCAGTCACACAGGACTTCAGTCACACAGGATTTCAGTCACACAGGACCACAGTCACACAGGACCTCAATCACAAAGGACCTCAGTCACACAGGACCTCAATCACACAGGACCTCAGTCACACAGGACCACAGTCACACAGGACCTCAATCACAAAGGACCTCAGTCACACAGGACCACAATCACACAGGACCTCAATCACAAAGGACCTCAGTCACACAGGACCTCAATCACACAGGACCTCAGTCACACAGGAACACAGTCACACAGGACCACAGTCACACAGGACCTCAATCACAAAGGACCTCAGTCACACAGGACCTCGGGCACACAGGACTTCAGTCACACAGGATCTCAGTCACACAGGACCACAGTCACACAGGACCTCAATCACAAAGGACCTCAGTCACACAGGACCTCAATCACACAGGACCTCAGTCACACAGGACCACAGTCACACAGGACCTCAGTCACACAGGACCACAGTCACACAATACCTCAGTCACACAGGACCACAGTCACACAGGACCTCAGTCATACAGGACCACAGTCACACAGGACCTCAATCACAAAGGACCTCAGTCACACAGGACCACAATCACACAGGACCTCAGTCACACAGGACCACAGTCACACAGGACCTCAATCACAAAGGACCTCAGTCACACAGGACCTCAATCATACAGGACCTCAGTCACACAAAACCACAGTCACACAGGACCTCAGTCACACAAGACCTCAGTCATAGAGGACCACAGTCATTCAGGACTTCAGTCATACAGAACCTCAGTCACACAGGACCTCAGTCACACAGGACCACAGTCACACAGGACCTCAATCACAAAGGACCTCAGTCACACAAGACCTCAGTCATAGAGGACCACAGTCATTCAGGACTTCAGTCATACAGAACCTCAGTCATACAGGACCTCAGTCACACAGGACCTCAATCACACAGGAGCTCAGTCACACAGGACCACAGTCACACAGGACCACAGTCACACAGGACCTCAATCACAAAGGACCTCAGTCACACAGGACCTCAATAACACAGGACCTCAGTCACACAGGACCACAGTCACACAGGACCTCAATCACAAAGGACCTCAGTCACACAGGACCTCAATCACACAGGACTTCAGTCACACAGGACCTCAGTCACACAGGACCTCAGTCACACAGGACCACAGTTCACGGGACCACAGTCACACAGGACCACAGTCACACAGGACCTCAATCACAAAGGACCACAGTCACACAGGACCTCAATCACAAAGGACCACAGTCACACAGGACCTCAGTCATATAGGACCTCAGTCATATAGGACCACAGTCATTCAGGACCTCAGTCACACAGGACCACAGTCACACAGGACTTCAGTCACACAGGACCACAGTCACACAGGACCTCAATCACAAAGGACCACAGTCACACAGGACCTCAGTCATATAGGACCACAGTCACACAAGACCTCAGTCACACAGGACCTCAGTCACACAGGACCACAGTCATACAGGACCACAGTCACACAGGACCTCAATCACAAAGGACCTCAGTCACACAGGACCACAGTCACACAGGACCACAGTCACACAGGACCTCAATCACAAAGGACCTCAGTCACACAGGACCTCAATCATACAGGACCTCAGTCACACAGGACCACAGTCACACAGGACCACAGTCACAAAGGACCTCATTCACACAAGACCTCAGTCATAGAGGACCACAGTCATTCAGGACTTCAGTCATACAGAACCTCAGTCACACAGGACATCAGTCATACAGGACCTCAATCACACAGGACCTCAGTCACACAGGACCACAGTCACAAAGGACCACAGTCACACAGGACCTCAATCACAAAGGACCTCAGTCACACAGTTCCTCAATCACACAGGACCTCAGTCACACAGGACCACAGTCACACAGGACCACAGTCACACAGGACCTCAGTCATATACGACCACTGTCACACGGGACCACAGTCACACAAGACCACAGTCACACAGGACCCCAATCACAAAGGACCACAGTCACACAGGACCTCAGTCATATAGGACCACAGTCACACAGGACCTCAGTCACACAGGACCTCAGTCACACAGGACCACAGTCACACAGGACCACAGTCACAAAGGACCTCAGTCACACAGGACCACAGTCACACAGGACCTCAGTCACACAGGACCACAGTCACACAATACCTCAGTCACACAGGACCACAGTCACACAGGACCTCAGTCATACAGGACCACAGTCACACAGGACCTCAATCACAAAGGACCTCAGTCACACAGGACCACAATCACACAGGACCTCAGTCACACAGGACCACAGTCACACAGGACCTCAATCACAAAGGACCTCAGTCACACAGGACCTCAATCATACAGGACCTCAGTCACACAAAACCACAGTCACACAGGACCTCAGTCACACAAGACCTCAGTCATAGAGGACCACAGTCATTCAGGACTTCAGTCATACAGAACCTCAGTCACACAGGACCTCAGTCACACAGGACCACAGTCACACAGGACCTCAATCACAAAGGACCTCAGTCACACAAGACCTCAGTCATAGAGGACCACAGTCATTCAGGACTTCAGTCATACAGAACCTCAGTCATACAGGACCTCAGTCACACAGGACCTCAATCACACAGGAGCTCAGTCACACAGGACCACAGTCACACAGGACCACAGTCACACAGGACCTCAATCACAAAGGACCTCAGTCACACAGGACCTCAATAACACAGGACCTCAGTCACACAGGACCACAGTCACACAGGACCTCAATCACAAAGGACCTCAGTCACACAGGACCTCAATCACACAGGACTTCAGTCACACAGGACCTCAGTCACACAGGACCTCAGTCACACAGGACCACAGTTCACGGGACCACAGTCACACAGGACCACAGTCACACAGGACCTCAATCACAAAGGACCACAGTCACACAGGACCTCAATCACAAAGGACCACAGTCACACAGGACCTCAGTCATATAGGACCTCAGTCATATAGGACCACAGTCATTCAGGACCTCAGTCACACAGGACCACAGTCACACAGGACTTCAGTCACACAGGACCACAGTCACACAGGACCTCAATCACAAAGGACCACAGTCACACAGGACCTCAGTCATATAGGACCACAGTCACACAAGACCTCAGTCACACAGGACCTCAGTCACACAGGACCACAGTCATACAGGACCACAGTCACACAGGACCTCAATCACAAAGGACCTCAGTCACACAGGACCACAGTCACACAGGACCACAGTCACACAGGACCTCAATCACAAAGGACCTCAGTCACACAGGACCTCAATCATACAGGACCTCAGTCACACAGGACCACAGTCACACAGGACCACAGTCACAAAGGACCTCATTCACACAAGACCTCAGTCATAGAGGACCACAGTCATTCAGGACTTCAGTCATACAGAACCTCAGTCACACAGGACATCAGTCATACAGGACCTCAATCACACAGGACCTCAGTCACACAGGACCACAGTCACAAAGGACCACAGTCACACAGGACCTCAATCACAAAGGACCTCAGTCACACAGTTCCTCAATCACACAGGACCTCAGTCACACAGGACCACAGTCACACAGGACCACAGTCACACAGGACCTCAGTCACATACGACCACTGTCACACGGGACCACAGTCACACAAGACCACAGTCACACAGGACCCCAATCACAAAGGACCACAGTCACACAGGACCTCAGTCATATAGGACCACAGTCACACAGGACCTCAGTCACACAGGACCTCAGTCACACAGGACCACAGTCACACAGGACCACAGTCACAAAGGACCTCAGTCACACAAGACCTCAGTCATAGAGGACTACAGTCATTCAGGACTTCAGTCATACAGGACCTCAGTCACACAGGACCTCAGTCACACAGGACCACAGTCACACAGGACCTCAGTCACAAAGGACCACAGTCACATGGGACCACAGTCACACAGGACCTCAGTCACAAAGGACCTCAGTCACAAAGGACCTCAGTCATATAGGACCACAGTCACACAGGACCTCAGTCATATAGGACCACAGTCACACAGGACCTCAGTCACACAGGACCACAGTCACACGGGACCACAGTCACACAGGACCTCAGTCATATAGGACCACAGTCACACAGGACCTCAGTCACACAGGACCTTAGTCACACAGGACCACAGTCACACAGGACCACGGTCACAAAGGACCTCAGTCACACAAGACCTCAGTCATAGAGGACCACAGTCATTCAGGACTTCAGTCATACAGAACCTCAGTCACACAGGACCTCAGTCACACAGGACCTCAATCACACAGGACCACAGTCACACAGGACCATAGTCACACAGGACCTCAATCACAAAGGACCTCAGTCACACAGGACCTCAATCACAAAGGACCTCAGTCACACAGGACCTCAATCACACAGGACCTCAGTCACACAGGACCTCAGTCACACAGGACCTCAGTCACACAGGACCACAGTCACACGGGACCACAGTCACACAGGACCACAGTCACACAGGACCTCAGTCATATAGGACCACAGTCACACAGGACCTCAGTCACACAGGACCTCAGTCACACAGGACCTCAGTCACACAAGACCTCAGTCATAGAGGACCACAGTCATTCAGGACCTCAGTCACACAGGACCACAGTCACACAGGACCTCAGTCATATAGGACCACAGTCACACAGGACCTCAGTCACACAGGACCTCAGTCACACAAGACCTCAGTCATAGAGGACCACAGTCATACAGAACCTCAGTCACACAGGACCACAGTCACACAGGACCTCAGTCACATACGACCACTGTCACACGGGACCACAGTCACACAAGACCACAGTCACACAGGACCTCAATCACAAAGGACCACAGTCACACAGGACCTCAGTCATATAGGACCACAGTCACACAGGACCTCAGTCACACAGGACCTCAGTCACACAGGACCACAGTCACACAGGACCTCAGTACAAAGGACCACAGTCACACAGGACCTCAGTCACAAAGGACCTCAGTCACAAAGGACCTCAGTCATATAGGACCACAGTCACAGAGGACCTCAGTCATATAGGACCACAGTCACACAGGACCTAAGTCACACAGGACTTCAGTCACACGGGACCACAGTCACACAGGACCTCAGTCACACGGGACCTCAGTCACACGGGACCACAGTCACACAGGACCTCAGTCACACGGGACCACAGTCACAAAGGACCTCAGTCACACGGGACCTCAGTCACATGGGACCACACTCACACGGGACCTCAGTCACACGGGACCTCAGTCACACGGGACCACAGTCACACGGGACCACAGTCACACAGGACCTCAGTCACACAGGACCTCAGTCACACAGGACCTCAATCACACAGGACCTCAGTCACACAGGACCCCAGTCACACAGGACCTCAGTCACACAGGACCTCAATCACACAGGACCACCGTCACACAGGACCTCAATCACAAAGGACCTCAGTCACAAATGACCTCAGTCACAGGGGACCACAGTCAAAATCACAGGGTAACCTAAGACCCACCAGGCTGGCTGCAGACTCACAGGCACCTTCCTGCCTGAGCCTTCTGAGTTGCTAGGATTACGGGCACGCACCACCATTTCTGCCCCCATCAGTCACTTAATCATGGTGTTTTATCACAGCAACAGAAAAGTAACTAACACACAGGTCCAAATACTTTGCTTATATAACGCCAGCTTCGCTGATTCAACCTGTACCTGAAAGGTAGTGAAGTGTCCCTTTCCCTAAGTGTTAGTGAACATTGCATGGCCCCGTCTCCAAGGATGCACATTCTCTAAAAGGGAGGAATCATATATATATTTAACCTAACTGTAATACATACATACACATATATATACACACATTATGTGTGTGTTTGTATACATATATATGTGCGCATATACATATGTATACACACACACACACACACACACACACACACACACATATATATATATATATATATAAAACCTAACTGTAATACACCAGCAGTGCTAGCAGATTTAGTTTTCTACAGCCAGACGCAGCCACCTGTGTCTGGTCACCTGTTATATTGAATACTCTGTCACTCCCTGGGATATCTGGGTCTGCTCTTCGTGTACTGTCGCATCTACACTACTATGAGACAGTACACAAAGCCCCAAGCTTATCTACTGAGAAGGCTGGTGCTGGCTGGATGTAGTGCCAATGCTGTGGATGAGACAAGCGCCTTCAGAGGTCGACAGGAGTGTTTTGCTGTGGCTGTCCACCCCATGGGGACAAAGCAAGGTCCATGAACACCTGTGACTTCACCTGTGTCCATCTGCTCTCCACTCCAAAAAGGAACAGTAGCCTGACCTTCTTTTAGTAACAGAGCTGTCCTTGCTGCTGCTTGTTCATGAATAAAACCCATTATGCTTTGCTTTGCTTTCTTTATAGAGGCTGAAAAGACACCAATTCCCACCCTTTGTGTACTGAGAACAATTAGTGTCTGGCCTCTGTGAAATTTAGAAGTGGCTCACAAAGAGTTCCTTAATTATCATCTCCTTTGGTGGTTTGAACAATGGGAGTGATTTATCCTCAGTAATTTAGAGTATTTAGTTATTTAGAAGAGGTTTTGACTTCCTAAGGAAATGTCTCTAGAGCTTTACTCGCTTTCCTAAGTAGGAGGGCTGTTATATATTGCTTATAAAAATACGCTCAAGAGGTCATGTTTCACTTTTATAAGCCTCCAAAATAAAGTTTAAAGATATGGCCTTAGTGAGTAATTCTGTGGGTTACATTTGACAGAGATGGAGATGAAGAAAAAGAAGGAAAAAGATACCAGATGTGATGATGGGCCACACTGTCCCAGGAAGACTGTTATCTAGTCACAACAAGGACAACAACAAAACAATGAGATAGAATAAAGGAAAATGATAACATATGAACGAGCAGGAAACATAACAAGTGGGATGACATATGTTGCCTGTGAATTGGGTGACTCAGTGTAACAAGACCCTCCCCAGTGCAAGAGCACGTGCGCACGCGAACACACACACACACACACACACACACACACACACACACGCACGTGCACGGGCACGCGCACGCACACTCACGCACACGCACACGCACACACACACGTGCATGATCAAATGGACTTGTGGAGGTCAGAGAACAACTTGCATCGGTCAGTTTTCTTCTTCTACCTCGTAGGGCCCAAGGTTCCAAGCCAAGTCATTAGTCTTGAACTTTTGCCCTCTGAAGCATCTTGGGAGGCCCCATGAGACTCTTAATGAAGTTTTTGTTTTATTTTTTGCTTTTAGAAATTGAATAAACTAATCATAAACTTTATAGGGAAAAGTAAATGCACAAAAAAGTAAATAGGACTATGAAAAGATATCTGGCTGGGCAGTGGTGGCACACGCCTTTAATCCCAGCACTGGGGAGGCAGCGGTAGGCGGATCTCTGTGAGTTCGAAGCCAGCCTGGGCTACAGAGTGAATTCCAGGACAGCCAGGGCTACACAGAGAAACCCTGTCTCGAAAAACCAAAAAAAAAAAGAAAGAAAGAAAGAAAAAGAAAAAGATCCCTGATCGCAGAATATACACTGATATTTCTCAGTTGTTAGGATAGCAATATAGAAAACATGGCATAATGCACAGAAAATCCAAGAATACATCTACACATGTAAAAGACTTAAAGTATGCCCACGGTAGTATTTTGAGTCATTGGGACAATCATAGTGAGTGATGCTCACATAATTGGGGAGCCATTCAGAAAAGCTGAAGTTATAACAAAATGTTATAACAAAATACATCCTAAAATAAATCCAGAAGTATTAAGACTTAGTTGGAAGAATTTAAGTAGCAAATTCCTAGAAGAAAATTTAGAAAGTACCTGTAATCTTTACTAGTGGAAAAATTTCTCATCCAAGACAAGTAACCCAAAATCCATTTAAGAAGAAAGGACATAGTAATGATACACAACTTTAAACTTCTAAAATGAAGAAAGTGACTGAGAACTTTAAGAGTAGGAAAATGATAGACGGGGTAAAATGCAGTACAGGTGACAGTCTGTACAAAATACTTTCCTACACGTGTAACAAGAAAGCTAAAGGGAGCTGGAGAGATGGCTGAGCAGTAAGAGTGCTTGCTGCTCTTGGGAGGCCCTGTGTTCAGTTCCTAGAACTCACATCCCAAGGCTCACAACTGCCTGTAACTCCAGCTGTGGGTGACGTAACACCTTCTTCTGGGCTCCACCTTCATTCACATGTATATATGCCCCCATACACATAATTAAAAAGAAATCATTTTTATTTTAAAAAAATGTTATTCATTTTATATTCCAACCACAGATTCCCCTATCATCTTTCTTCCCCATCCCCCACCTCCCCTCCCTCCCCCTCTCCTCCTCTCCCCCCTTCCCCCCCAGACCCGCCCTCCATCCCCTTACTCCAAAAGAATAAGACCTCCCATGAGGAGTCAGCAAAACCTGGTACATTCAGTTGAGACAGCCCCTTCCCCTGCATCAAGGCTGAGCAAGGCGTCCCACCATAGACAATGGACTCCAAAAAGCCAGCTCAGGCACCAGGATCCTGATCCCACTGTCAGGGGCCCCTCAAACAGACCAAGCTACACCACTGTCTCCCATATGCAGAGGGCCTAGTCCAGTCCCAGATAGGTTCCACATGTCGGTCTAAAGTTTGTGAGTTCCTATGAGCTTGGTCAGCTGTTTCCCCATCATGGTCTTGAGCCCCTCATAGAATTCTCATAGAGCCTTGCTCATAGAATCCCTCTTCCCTCTCTTCCACTGGACTCCCAGAGCTCGGCCTGGTGCTTGGCTGTGGATCTCTGCATCTGCTTCCATATAAATCTTTTTTTTTTAAGTGGAAAAAGATAAACAGCCTAAGAAGCCCAAGCGTGAAGGACATGATTAAGCAATTCAGAAAGGAACTCCATCTAAAATAAACATGAATACAAGCACATTGGTCATAAAGCCAGCAAACACACTTGTAGATGATTTCTGGTAAGGATTAAGGAGAAATGGTACCTATATCTGTATAAATATAGATAGTAACAATTTTAGTAAGCAGTCTTACAAAAAATATGAAAATTTAAAAAAATTTTAAGCCAGGTGGTAGTGGTGCACACTTTTAATACCAGTACTCAGGAGTCAGAGGCAGGCAGATCACTGAGTTCAAGGCCAGCCTGGTCTACAAAGCAAATTCCAGGACAGCCAGGGCTACACAGAGAAACCCTGTCTCAAAAAAACAAACAAACAAATAAATAAATAATTTTAATTTAAAACTTTGAATTGTGTGAATTTGTTCTTTATGCTGGTGCCCTACTTCTGTGAATTTACCCCCACAGAATTAGTCCCAATCAGATATAAGAATTGTGTGTTTTGATAATTATTTCAGTGTTGTTTACATCACACAACCCTTGTTGTCCTGCTTTATTGTATTATTGTTCATTGTGGTAGGGAAAGAAAAAGGGAGAGAAACAAGTATAATTCTCAACAATTGAAGCAAAAGACTAAATTATGCTACAATAAAATAGAGTGAATTCTAAAGGATGAATGCAAGTTGCTATATAAGGAATTCAATATAAGTATAACTGAAGAAAAAGTAAGAGTCAAAAAATCCATATATGAGGATAATTATGGACTATGAAAAATATATATAATAACACATAATTGTATCTAAATATATAAACATGGATATATGCATGGGTGTATAAATATACATATGTATACTTATATACATGTATGTATATGTTATTAAACCATATTTATGGCTTCACTGTGCTCTTAACAGGCTATTTCAGGGTAAATCAACAGTTTGTGATACAAGCAAAGAAGTTTTGCTTTTTGTGTGCTGGAGATCAAATGCAGGGTCATATACATACTAGGTAATTGTTTAATCACTGAGATATACTACTGCCCCTCCCATCAAAAATTATTTTTGTTGTAATTTTTTATAAATCAATAGCATTCTAATTCCACATGTGAGACATTTTAAAATGCAATTGAAAAGAAAAACATACATTGAGAATGAAAATATAAATCAGGCACAGTAGCACATACCTAAAACCCCAGAAGTTGGGAGGCCAGGGCAGGAAGAGTGCAACATTCAGCATGAACCAGGGCTGCACAGTGAATTCAAGGCTATCTTGGATTAGAGACTAAGACTCTGTCTCAAAAAAAAATTTTTTTTTTAATCTTTAAGGACAGAAATCACACAATCATCCCAATAGCTATGGGAAAGGTCTTCCTCAGAGTCCAGTGTCCCATCCTAACAAAGCTGCAAGGAGACTAGGAAGAGAAGAAACAGCTCAACAGAGTGCAGGCTGCACATAACAGACCATGGCAAACATGCTAGATGGAGGAAAATGCAAAGCATTTCCAAAAAATCAAGAACATGACAAGTGTAGCAGGCTTTTTTGGACCACCAGCCCCCAAATCATGACACAGAGACTTATAATTTATTGTGAAAGCTCAGCCTTACTTGGGCTTGTTTCTAATTGGCTCTTTTAACTTAAATTAACCCACTTCCGTTCATCTACATGCTGCCACATGGCTCATGGCTTTTACCTCTCCTCCTGCATGTCTTGCTCCCTCTGCATCTGGCTGGTGACTCCACTTTTCTTTTTCCCAGAGCTCTCTCTGTCCAGAAGTCCCACCTATACCTCCTGCCTAGCTATTGGCCATTTAGCTTTTTATTAAACCAATCACAGTGACATATTTTTCCACAGTGTAACAAATACCTTACAACAGACAAGGGTATCCACTTTCTCCACTTATATTCAATATGGTGATAAAAGTCTTTTTTATATATGCACATGGATGTGTTCCTATGTGTACAGAGTGCATGCACATGTGTACTTACATATGGAGTATGGTGATATTTTATTTGTACTGTGATTTTATTTGTATGTTAATAAATAAAGTTGCCTGGGGGTCAGAGCTAATAGCAAGCCATAGCAGAGCTGAGCATTCGTGGCGCACGCCTTTAATCCTAGAACTTGGTAGGCAGAGCTAGGTAGATCTCTGTGTGGACAAGGATACAGCCAGCATTGGAGACACACACCTTTAATCTCAATACCAACCATAGAAGACCTGGAGGTCTGTACAAACAAGCAGAGACGAGGCAGTCATGTGGTTGGGTTTACAACCAATGAGAAGGCAGAATAGAAAGTCTATATAAAGACAGACACTCAGGAAGTAGGTCTCTCTTGGCTGAAGAGGCTAGCTGCAGCAGGCGGGTAAGGCTCTCAGCTCTGATCTCTTGGCTTTCTTCTTTGCATTGGTTCTGTGTTTCTTATTTAATAAGACGGTTGGTTACATCTACAATGGAGAACAGAAGACAACCTTAGGGACTACCCCCAGCAAGTCCCCAACTGCTTTGAAGCAAGTTCTCTTCACTGGTCTGAAACTCATCAACTAGACTAGCTTGGCTGCCCAGCCAGTCCCAGGAATCCTCGTGTCTCTGCCTCCCTCTTATTGAGATTGCAAGTGAGTACCACAGAACCAGGTCATTCTAAATTGTTTCTGAAGATCAAATTCAGTCCTTGCATTTGCAAGGCAAGTGCCATCAGTCTCCCACAAACCCCAGCCCTGTGCTGGGAGTCTTAGCTGGAGCGGTAAGACAAGAGAAGCAAATGAAAGTGATATAAATAGGAAAGAAAGAAGTAACGCTATCCTTATTTGCAGGTTATATGGTTCTATACAGAAAAGATTCTAAAGACTGGACCAGAAAACTCTTAGAAATGTTACTTTCAGCAAAGTGGCAAGATACAAAATTAACATTCAAAAATCAATAGCTACATATAAGGAACAAACATGTGGAGAAAGAAACAAAGAGAAGTCACTAGTGTGAGATTTCTCCAACTTCTTTATGTCGGCATTTAGAGCTATGAACTTTCCTCTTAGTACTGCTTTCATAGTGTCCCATGAGTTTGGGTATGTTGTACATTCATTTTCATTGAATTCTAGGAAGTCTTTAATTTCTTTATTTCTTCCTTGACCCAGTGGTGATTCAGTTGAGCATTATTCAGTTTCCATGAGTTTGTAGGCTTTCTGTAATTTGTGTTGTTGTTAAATTCTAACTTTAAGCCATTGGTGGTCCAATAAAATACAGGAGGTTAGACCAATAGCTGTGGAACCTTCATGGGACCGGACTAGGCCCTCTGCATATGGGAGACAGTGTGCAGCTTGGTCTGTTGGCAGTGGGATCAAGATCTATCCCTGGTGTATGAGCTGGCTTTCTGGATCCCATTCCCTCTGGAGGGATGCCTTGCTCACCCTTGATGCAGGGGAGAGGGGCTTGGTCCTGCCTCAACTAAATGTACCAGGCTTTGCTGACTCCCCATGGGAGGCCTTACCCTTTTGGAGGAGGGGCTGGGGGCCTATTTTTTTCTCATCTGTGGTTCCTAGATTTCATATAGCCCAATAACATCACATAATATATAAATATAAAATCACATAAATAAAGGGAAATTAGATGAACAAAGGAGACAAATGGGAGGAAAGGGCATGATCGGGGAGAGTATGAAGGTGTGGAAGAATACACTCTCCATACAGTGCATGCCTGTAGGAAATTTTTTGATTTAACTTTTTAAAAAAGTTAACTCACTGTTTTTGTTCTGTGAACTTGACATAAGCTAGAGTTATCTGGGAAGAGGAACCTCGACTGAGAAAATGCACCCAGCAGACTGACCTCTAGACAAGCCTGTGGAGCATTTTCTTAACTAATGATTGACGTAGAAGGGCCCACATAACTGTAGGGGGTGCCACACCCACCCCTAGGCAGGTGACCCTGGTGTATCCAGGAAAGCCGTCATGGGAACAAGGCAGCAAACAGTATTTCTCTATGGCCTCATCTTCAGTTCCTCCAGGTTCCTGCCTTGAGTTTCTACTCTGCCTTCCCACTGTGATGGAGTGTGACCTGAGGGCTGGACGCTGAAACACACCCTTTTCCTCCCCGGTTTGGTCATGATGTTGTAGCACAGCAACAGAAACTCTAAGACACAAAGAAAGCTAGATAATATAACCAGTGAAACGTAACCATAGGAAACACTTCTCCTGACACTACTAGAGATCCCATTCCTGTCTATTCCACAGACATCAAAAACGACTGTGAAATAAATCCGAATTTGATTACCATTTTCTGGTTTTACCAATTTCTCGTTTTAAAATGTTTTCTTTCTTAAAGATCTCTTAGGTCATTATTTTTGTTTTCTAATATTTCTAGTGTATGTATGAGAGAGAGAGAGAGAGAGAGACAGACAGACAGACAGACAGACCAGAAGAGGGCATCAGATCCATTGGATCTGGAGTTACATGTGGTTGTGAGCCATCCCACCTGGATGCTAGGTACTGAACTCAGTTCCTCTGTAAAAGCAGCAAGCACTGAGCCCTCTCTCCAGCCCCAGTTTCTAATATCTTTACATTTATACAATTGATATATTATAGAAATAAAACATTGCGAAGCAATTAGCATTTTTATCAGCCAAGCAAGTTACTATCATTCTTCAGAACCTTCTCCCTGGATACTTTAACCATTTTATTCATACAATTTAACGTTCTTTCTTTCTACTAAATATTCATCTTCTATTTATTGAATGAACTCTCCAATGGCTAGCCTTAGAGAAAGGAGTTTTTAATATTGAGACTACAGATTTCAATACACATGCTTTCACATAAAAATTCTAGTTAGAAAAAAATTCTAATTAGGAGATCAACAAAGAACTTAATGTGTTCATGGTTCTTTTATATCATAATTTATATCCTATTTCCATTTAGAAAAAAAGCACACCTGGACACTGCTATGGCACTTAAGTTGACTTTCCTGCAACTCACGCTCATTTTAAAAGAAAGGTGTGTTTTGGGCCTCTTTGGAGGCAGGTAAGATGGTCCACGAACCAACCCTAATTACCAGTGATGGCTCATCCATCAACACTACCTGCCTCACATTTTGTGCTGAACTTTAGTCATAAGTGTATCTTGCTTTTGTGCCATTGTTGACTGATTTGTTTACTCTCTGAGGTAATCCTCTACTGTAAATCTGTCCTTCTAGACTTTGTCTTCCAAGAAACAATGTCTCCTCCATGAAGGCTTTCCTCAACAGTCACACAAGATAATTACTTCTTCTCCCTACCTTCAAACCTAAACTAGACTTGTAAAAATAATTTAAAGAGAATTTGGTAAAGCTATTTTCTACCGTCTATAATTTTCTCAGAAAAATTTCCTCTATTCTTCCTAATATTTTTTTTCTAAATGTCATCACTTGCCATCTTAATTATATATGCACTATATATAGCTTTTACTTGCTGAGACATTGTGAAAACAACACAGGAACCACACTGTTGTTAAGGAGCCACATTGTTATTAAGTCTCCACACCTTACAAGAATAAGTTTCTGTTTCCAAAGCCTAATGTATCCTGCAATCCATGTTTTTCAACCTGTGCTGAATTTGTGACCCAGTGAGGCATATCCACCCCTGGCTAAGCCCCTGAACACCTGTGATGACTCCCTGCTGTGGGATGTTCTGTATGGCAAATGTGTTGCTAATTAGTCAATAAATAAAACACTGACTGGCCATTGGCTAGGCAGGAAGTGTAGGCGGGACAAGGAGGAGAATAAAGCTGGGAAGTGGAAGGCTGAGTCAGAGAGACACTGCCAGCTGCCATGATGAGAAACAGTATGTGAAGATGCCGGTAAGCCACGAGCCATGTGGCAAGGTATAGATTTATAGAAATGGATTAATTTAAGCTATAAGAACAGTTAGCAAGAAGCCTGCCACGGCCATACAGTTTGTAAGCAATGTAAGTCTCTGTGTTTACTTGGTCGTGTCTGAGTGGCTGTGGGACTGGCAGGTGAGAGAGATTTGTCCTGACCGTGGGCCAGGCAGGAAAACTCTAGCTACAACTCCCCTTCTGTATGATGTATCTTGTTATCTACCCCGCAGGCAGCCTTGAGCCCTGAGTCCTACTCTCCTCTGTCCAGATGCTACTCTCACACTTATCTACCCCACAGGTGGCCTTGACACTCTTCTGTCCAGGCACTAACAACCAATTATCTCAACAGCTGTTTTCTATCAGCCCTAACCCTTCCCCATAAAAGAGACTTCTAAAGCCAGGGATGGGCTGAAATCCCGATTTAGAGTGAGGCGCCTGTCTGGCCAGTCTAAATAAAGCTTGTTTAATCAGACAGTCATGGCAATGGATTTTTCTCAGTTCTAACACCATCTCTCTCTCTCGATCATTAAATATATGTTCAAAGTCTGTAGCAGGCTTTCTTTTGGGCCACCAACCAGTTCCTAAATAATGATATGGAAACTTAATATTAGTTATGAATGCTCAGCCTTATCTTATGCTTGTCCCACTAGTTTTTATAAATTAATTTAAACTGTTTCTCTTCATCTACATTTTGCCTCAGGGCTTTTGACCTTTTTTTCATTCTGTACATCCTAGTCTGTGTCTGGCTGGCTGGTGGCTGCCTGACTGGCCTTGGGCGTCTCCCTCTTTTTCTCCCTTGTACTCTCTTCTCTCAAGCCTAGATTCCTCCTCCTACTTATTCTCTCTGTCTCTGCCCGCCAGCCCCTATCCTTCCACTGCCTAGCTATTGGCCATTCAGTTTTTTATTAGACCAATCAGGTGCCTTAGGCAGACAAAGTGACGCATCTTTACATCATTCAACAAATGCAGCTTAAACAAATGCAACACATCTTTGCCTAGTTCAAGTGATATTCCACAACATAAACAAATGTAACACATCTTGACATGGTTAAAGTGATATTCCACAACAAAAGCCACTTTCTCCCACCCCTCACCATGCACATATAATCTGCATCAACAAAATGTAGGTACTCAAAAACACCCTCAAAACCATCACCACACTCAGGAAGCCCATGCAGAAGGATGAAGGAAAGGGGCAGAGCAGTCGGTCTCAGCCTTTCTAATGCTGTGACCCTTTAATACCATTCTTCACGGCATGGTGACCCCCAACTATAAAGTTATTTTTGTTGTTACTTCATAACTGTGATTTTGCTGCTGTTATGAATCATAATGTAAATATCTGTGTTTTCCTATGGTCTTAGGTCTTAACCTGTGAAAGGGTTATTCATCCCCCCCAAAGGGGTCATGACCCACAAGTTGAGAACCACTGGGCTAGAGCAAGCACCCAGCTAACAGTAACCAACCAGATCGTTATGGTTGATTCTTGCTTCACTATCGTTATTTTTTACACTATTTACACTATTAAAGTAGACATTTTACTTTTGCGTGTTTATGCAGTGAGGATCCGACAGAGTTTGCTCTATTACTCTTTAATGAACTAGTTTTCTCAATATCCTTTACCAGGCAACCTATTTCCATAGTGATCTCTGCTGCTGCTCTCTGAGTATAGCAAATTCCTACATATTCTGCCCTATTAGTCTGCCAGTATATTCCTGACTCTGTATCATTTTTATTAATATGCTTATACGGGATGTTTTAATGCCTGTTGGGATAAGTCCCTCTCCTCTGCTTTTCTAAGGTTTTCCTAACTATGCATTCCTTCTCAAAAATTGTAGTGTTCTTCTGGATGATGTGTTAACAAGACAGATGCAGGGGGGAAAAAAAGCACTGCATGTTCTCACTCACATGTGAAACGAAAAATATTGATCACAAAGAAAAGAATTAAATCTTGATTACCAGAGGCTAGAAGGGGTGGGCCAGTGAAGTTGGATACTGAGTAACAAAATATGTCAGAGAGAAAAAGGATTTATTGTTATACAGCACAGTAAAGTGAGTACAGTTTATAGCAACTTGTTATTTATTTTATAAAGAATTGGAAAATGGGGGTTTCTAGGCTCCAAACACAAAGAAATGATAAATGCTTGAAACAGAAATGGTAATTACCTTAATTTGATTAATATACATTGTATACAGGTATCAAATTATTTTATTGTACTCTGTAAATATGTGCACCTACATGTCAATTAAAGTAAGCTTCATGCTGGTTAGAATGGTTTGTGCCTGGTTGAGGCTAGAGGATTACCATAAGTTTGAGGCCACCCTGGGCTAGAGAGTGAGATCTAACCTTAAAAAAAGAGAAAAGAAAGAAATAAATAACGAATGGATGAATGATATCTTTATTTACTTTTATTTTTATTTTGTGTGTATGGGTGTTTTGCTCGTATGTCTGTCTGTGTACCGTGTGTGCCTAGTGCCTTCAGAAGCGAGAAGGAGGCACCAGATACCCTGGGATTAAAGTTACAGATGGTTGTGAGCCACCTTGTGGGTACTGGGAATTGAACCTGGGTCCTCTGACAGAGCTGTCAGTGCACTTAACAACTGAACCATTTCTCCAGCCCCTAAAACTATTTTTTAATTAGAGTTTGTTAGATCATGAAGTTTGTTAGATCATTTTGTAAATGACTCTAGCCACTGAGCCATCTTACCAGCCACATTGATTCCTTTTCTTTTTTTTTTTTAAACTCTGTTTTCTTCTTAAAAAAATTTTTTTTTTTTTTTTTTTTTGGTTTTTCAAGACAGGGTTTCTCTGTGTAACAGCCCTGGCTGTCCTGGAATTCACTCTGTAGCTTCTTTAAATTTTTAATTCAAAACAATTCTTCCAAATTCCTGAACTTAAAAAGAAAGTATTTCTTCATTAATAACTTTATTTAGTGATGAACCAGGAAATGATATTTGAAACCGAGAAAGTGATGGATATTGCATCTTAAATATCTACCCATCTATATAAATATAGACATGGGTAAAATATAAGTTAACAGTGAGGGAGATGCTTCTATTTTAGTTTGCCAACAAACTAAAAGTAACTTACTTGTCAAGTTTTAAGTCCTATGAACTAAAAGGATTTTCAGCTAATTTTGTGAGAGCACTCCATTATTTATAAGCCAATTTGAATAAAGCTCTTTTGGAAAAACTTCATTATGTAAACATATCCTATAACATCTACCCAAAGGTAGTATACTGAAACATTTACTCAAAGAGACCAAGATTATATCACCCTTAAGCTAAAGCTTATGTCCAAAGACAGATGAATAGGGCACAACAAATCTACTCATTTGGAAGAGTGCTGAGGCCTGGACATGCAGCCCTGTAATTCCAGCTACTTGGGAACATGGAGCAGGTGTTATCCAGGGTTCAGGCTTGCCGCAGAGTTCAAGGCTAGCCTGAGTAACTTAGCAGGGTGCCTTCTCAGAGAGAGAGAAGAGGGCACTGAGCACAAGGGCTTGTGCAGCCCAGCAGCAAAGCAATTACCTACCATGTACCTGGGCCCTGAGTTCAATTCCCACACTGGAAGAGAGAGAGAGACTTGCAGCTAGCTGATCTTTGTCCTTTGTCTCGGCTGTAGGGTTGGCTGATGGCTATACATCATGTAAGTTATAGCTCGATAAATTTTATTTTAAAAACCTAAAGTAACAAAAAATAAATGTTTTTAAATTAGAGTTTATATTCTCCAAAATTTCTGATGGTGGAATTTTTGTTGGGATTTTACAGGACAGAAAGAGTAAATAGGGAAGACCTGGCATCTTTATAATACTGTCAGCACACTCATAAACATGGCCTGGCTTTCTTGATTGTAGATAGTTAAGATTTTCTTTATAACATTATAGGAAGGGGTTGTTTGATAATATTCATAACATATTGTTTTCTATGAAGTAGTCTCATAAGAAAAATAATGAAAATAAAATTACACTATTGTTTTTGCTTGTTTGGTTGGTTTTGGTTTTTTGAGACAGTGTTCCTCTGTATAACAGACCTGGAAACTCACTTTGTAGACCAGGCTGGCCTTCAACTCATTGAGATCCTAGTGCCTCTGCCTCCCAAGTGCTGGGATTAAAGGCATGTGCCACCACTGCCCGGCCACTATTGTATTTCTAAAGTTGGTTGTGATCTAGTGTATTCCAGTCTCCTCTACTTGAACAACGGACATGAAGAATGACTCTAGGGATGTGTTTTACAGAGGACCTAGGTGGGAAAAACTATGGAAATTTTAGAACATGGAACCTGTCTGGAGGAAGTAGGTCACTGGGGATAGGTGTTTGAAGATATCTTATCTCTATCTAGCCTCTGTGTGTGTGTGTGTGTGTGTGTGTGTGTGTGTGTGTGTGTGTGGTGTGTGGTGTGTGGTCTTCCCTCTCCCCCTCTCTCTCCCTCCCTCTTTATCTCCCTCTCCTTTCTGTCTATCACCTCCCCGTGAATAAACGTCACTGCCACCTGCTCTTCCTGCTGTGGTGTTTTGCAGCAGGGTGACCCCCTCAGAACATGGCAGTGGGGCATGGCTCTTCCAAAATGCATGCGAACCTGGAATATCTCTATAAGAATGTGTTTGGAACCATTTGGTAAGAGGAGAAATTGCATATTAGAGTGAGCTCTAACTAACGAGAGGAAAGGACACACAGCACCACACAGAAAGACTTTCTCAGCGCTGTGACATAAAACCTCAGCATGATGCCATAAACAACTTAAGGTAGGAGGGTTTATTTCGTTCTTGACTTCAAAGGGTTCAAGTTCATGGTCCCTGACCCTGTGCACTTAGGCAGAACATCACACCAGAAAAAGTATGTGGCAGAGGAGTGTATTCATAGCAGACAAGAAGCAGAGAGAGACAGAAGGAGAGAGAGGCAGGGGCTAGGGCCAGCATATCCTAAAGATCTACTATTTCTTAAAATTCCCATGACCTCCCAAATGATCAACAAATGAGCCTGTGGAAGACATTTTATATTCAAACCACAATAAAGACCATGTGAAGGAGGAGAAGGCAGAAACGGAAGTAGCAGATCTACAAACCAATATGGCAGGAACCCAGAGAAGCCAGAAGTGGCCAGGAAGGGCTCTTCCCATTGAGCACTCAGTGGGAGGGCAGCTCTGCTGATGTCTTGATTTTATACTGCTAGTCTCAAGAACTGCAAAAGTATCATTTCTATTGCTTTAAGCCTACCAGCTTGTAGCATTGCAGCCGAGGAGGCATAAAGCTGCTGCAGTACTTTAAACAGACATCTGCTGTTTCTACCACAGCTTCATTACCTAGACACGCTATTGCTGGGTCTTATTTTCTCTGTAGGAAATATCTGTAATCAATGCTACAAGACTTGTTTCTGCTATCTTATTCCAGCCCTGTCCTCCACGGTTTCCTTTTTCTCCTTTAATATTTTCTGCTAGACGTTTCACATGACTCCTGTTAATTGTGAACTTGTGTTGTAATTTTCTTCTGATATTCCCAAGCCCCATGCTTAGGTTTTTCAACATGAATTTCTAAATTTAATCACTACCTACATTTCCTTTAAAAAAAAAAAAAAAAAAAAAAAGACTAGTCCTCTTGAGCCCATCAACAGTCCATCATGGAAACAAAGGAGCTCCCCAGACCTCTCAGCTGTTGGGGGTGGGGTGAGAAGGCATTGGTGTTTAATGGTTGCTGGGGAGGCAGAAGCATTTTCTTCAGTAGTTCATAAGTTGTCTGTGCTCCTGCATGTAACTTTAATTAAACTTATTGGCTGACACACACCAAAGAAAGAAAGGAAGAAGGAAAGAAGGGAGGAAGGGAAGGAGAGAGAGGGAGAGGGAGAGGGAGAGGGAGAGGGAGAGGGAGAGAGAGAGAGAGAGAGAGAGAGAGAGAGAGAGAGAGAGAGAGAGAGAAGGAAGAAAGGAAGGAAGGAAGGAAGGAAGGAAGGAAGGAAGGAAGGAAGGAAGGAAGGAGAGCAAGATTGAAGTTGGAAGACAAATTAGATCAACATGAGTGAGAGGGAGACAAGAGACTGTAATTGAGGGTGAATATAATCAAAATATATTATATTCATGTATGGAAATGTCATAACGAAATCCATTATTATGTATAATATATGCTAATAGTAAAACTGAAAAAACGATACAGGATTTCAGCAGGATTTTACTCCCTCTGATCCCCACACTCCATCTCCCACCAGTTTGCATTTCTTGGAATATTTTAGAAAATTTTTTATTTGATTTGATTTTTTAAGTTTTTGACTAATATATACTGGTTATACACATTAATGAAGTAACACTTTTGGAGTAATGTGAAACATTCTAGAATTATGTAGTGGTAGTTACACAGCTCTATACTTATCTTTAAAAGAACTGAATTGTACACTTTTAAAAGATAACTTTTATTGTATTATTTTGTTGAAACATTTTCTCCAGGAATTTTTCAAAGAGTATCAGTGTACAGTATACCTTTGAAACCTTTTATGCCAGAGAACATATTTATCCCATGTTCACATTTCAATAGAGTTCAGCTAGATAAAAAAGTCAACACTCAAATTTCCTTTAAAAGAAAAAACAAAACAAAACTTTGAAGCCAATTGAGGTGCTACAGTTCTTAGGGCAGAGGCAGGAGAATCAAGAATTTGAAAACAAGCAGGACTGCATGACAAAACCCCGTCCAAAATCAAGGACTTAGGGACATAGCTCGGGTGGCATACTTATAAGGCTCTAGATTTGGTGCTAGCTCCCAAAGGGGGAAAAAAGACATTATTGGAATCAAGATCCCTGATGCTATTGTTGAAAACTCAAATGTCAAGGCTGGAGAGATGGCTCAGTGGTTAACAGCACGCAGTGTTGCAGCAAAGGACCCAAGTTCAGTTCCCAGCACCCACACAGCAGCTCACAGTGGTCTTTAAGTTGAGTTCCAGGGAACCTGGCACCCTCTTGTGACCTTCTCTGGTGCCAGGTATGAACTTGGTACACAAACACACACGCACACACATACACACGAAGACAAACACTCATACAGAGAAAAATAAAAATATTTTAAAAGTCAAATGTTAATGTGACTGCTGTTCTTTTTCTAAACAGCTTATCTTTTTCTCTAAAATTATTTTCTTTCCTTAGACTTTATTGTGTCCGAGTATTGATATTTTTCCCATCTGTCTTTTGTTTGGTAATGTCTGTTTAATTTTCCCTTCATTGTGGAGAAATTTTAATTACCAGTTCTTCAAATGTTTATTTTTTTCTGTCCTTCTAGGTGCCCTACTAATCACATTGATATTTATTCTACTTCTCGAATTCTTTATTTCTGTCTCATTTTTCTAGCCCTTTATCCCTTCTGTGAATGCTTCAAACCAACTCACTAGTTTGTTCAGCTGTATTCACTCAAGCCATGAGATCAGTGACTGAAGAGCAGGCATCGTTTTCTGGAAGAAAGGGAATGATAATGGCCAACAGTGTGACATAAACTCACAAACTATAACTATAGCCACAGTTTCTTAGAACAGCAATGCTTTGTGGTTCTTAGAGTGCTTCTTAGCTTTTTCTGTCCTCTTAGTAAGCCAAAAATGGACATTGAAAAAAATGTTAAAAAATGAACATTAGAGCCAAGCGTGGTGGCTCACACCTGTAATCCTGGCACCCAAGGAGGCTGAGGGGGGACAGTTAGGAGTTCACTGCCAGCCCGGGTTCCATGAGACCCTGTCTCAAAAGGATAGAAAGATGGATGATGGATGGATGGATGGATGGATGGATAGATAGATAGATAGATAGATGGATAGATGATGGATGGATGATGGATGGATAATGGATGGATGGATAGATACATACATAGATAGATAGATAGATAGATAGATAGATAGATAGATAGATAGATAGATAGATAGATAGAAAGATAGATAGATAGATAGATAGATAGATAGATAGATAGATAGATAGATAGACAGATAGACAGATCAAATTTAAAAGTTTTTTTCAACACAGTGGCTCCCCATGATAAGAAGTTTCCTGGGTTTTATAAGTCAATCTAGACATCTCTGATCTAAAAATAGAATGGACCTTGTGTTCTGTCCTGGCCTCATGTTCTTGCTCTATCAAGATCTGTATGTGATCAGATGCTTTTTCAGATGTCTGCCTCTTTCTTTGGATTGGACATTGAATTCTTCAGTAAACATGTGTAGAGCTCTTCTCATACGACTGTCCTGGCTGCTAAGTAGGCAGCAAGAGATGAGAGTTCCACAAAGAACCGTGACAGTGCAGGTTCTGATAGAGTGCAGCTTTCCTCCTGTGCTGTGTCCATTGTGTCCCAGGCTTCTAGAACAGTGTAAACACCAGCTGAATGTTAAGCAGTAAATATTGAACACTAATTACATGTGCGTTCAATGTTATGAAAAGAAAGTACAGGTGTTGTGGGGCATATAAATGAGAAGCCTAGCCTGCTGTAAGGGATTAAACAGAATTATTTCTCCAGCAGGATAATGAACAGCTGAGAGAGATGTTCATTCAAAGTGTTCCTTAGAGCTTTACAGGCAGCCCCTGGCTCCCACTCAGGCCCTCTCACAGCGCATAGGCTTGAATCAGCTCAAAATTTTCATTATTGATTTCTGTAATGAGAAATTGGATTACTCATTCAATAATATCACCCATTTTTTAGAAAATAAGAAAAGGCCCAGTTTAGCAATGCCTGTTTGTGTTTCTGGTTTCTTCCCTGCCTGAACCCCGCAACCCATTTTCTTTTCTGACTTGCAGATGAAGGAGCCTCTACACACCCTTGTGACGATACTTACTGTGGTCCTTTCCCAGAATCTGAGCCGGAAGTGAAGGCTGTAGCTGACTTCCTTCGCAAACACAGAAAAAGTGTTAGGGCATACCTGTCCTTTCACGCCTATGCACAGATGTTGCTGTATCCCTATTCTTACAAATATGCAACAATCCCCAATTTTAGCTGTGTGGTAAGTATGTGTTCTTATATGTATGTGTCAGGCTTCATGGTTTTCTTTCTGAGACTGTGTTTCTGAGTACTAGTGATAGTAGCAAATGCATTATTCAAGTATTTTATACTCATGAACTCATTTACTCTTTATAAATTTTCTTGGTTCCATTTTACAGATGAGAAAATTGAGACCATTAAGTAGTTAGGCTAAGAACTCTCAGAGTCATAGTGGAGACTCTAGCTCCAGGATTGCTTCTTTTAACTGCTTACTGCTTCCCAAAATGCAATCCTTTCAAACCTATTTTGCATTCTTACCACAGGTTATTCAGAAAAGGTCAGGGTGGATTTGATTAATATTATAGCTTTGGTCACACATGCAGGACTGTAATTAACTTTATTGAGTCAATAATTGTTCATAAATTATAGTCTGACTCAATAATTAAAAGCAAGTTTTAATTTTTAAGTGTTGTTTGCTTACCGCTGCTAAGTCTCTGGGCACATAGCTAACATACGGGTCCTAAGGAGGAAGGGACTTTCAGGGCTAGATTGCATAAAGGTGAAAAAGACAAGATGAGATCCTTTCTCCTTATCTCACAGACACAACAAGCTGCTGCCTACAGGGCATGATTCACATTAAGGGAGCCATTTCAGAGCCTCCAGCACCGGAAGGCCAATAAAGTTCAAAAACGAAGGAAAACTAATAAATAGTGTTAGAAGTCAAAATAGCAATTACCTTTGGGGGAAAGGGGGGGTGTGACCAGGGGAAGCAGGGAGTTCTGGGTTATTGCTGTTATTCTGTTCCTTGACCTGGAAGGTGATAGGCATGTGTTCCATTGTGATCATTTATTGTGCTACACACTTAATGTTTGTGGTTATTTTTTTTCTTCTTCAACTCCTGACACTAAATATGTGGCGCCTTTTCCAACATCATTTCTCCATCACCAACCAAGTGGCCAATTTCATTTCTGACACTAACTGCCCAGGGTTGCCATCAGTCTCCACGAGTAACGGATGAAGTCCCATGAGATGGCATCCACTCCAGAGACCAACTAAAAAGCCCAAGGTTCCCAGGACACCTGCCCTCCTCAGTTTATATAATTTACTGGAACAACTCACAGATCCCTGAGAAATGCTTCACTTACTGTTACCAACATATAAAGCACAAACCCCGGAAACAGCCAAAGAGAAAGCACACATGATGCAAGGTTCAGCAGAGGCAGGAGGCCACGAAGCATGCCTTCTTCCAGCACAATCTATGTGCTCACCAAACCAGAAGACTTCAGACCCATTGTCTAGGGATGTTATAGGCTTTCCTTAGCATGGCACAATCAACCAGATTATTGCCCATTCGTAATTCCACTCCCTTTCTTAGACTGCTACACCAGGGATGAGGAATGCAATTGGCATGTATGGCATAGAGGCCAAGGGTGCTGCTGAACATGCGACACACACAGAACTGAACCCCACCCCCACCACAGCACCTCATTCAATCTGCAAGTCAAGAGTGACATCATTTTGGAATCTGGGGTGGACACTGTCAAAATAGTGGCTCAAAGGTTCAGGGTGCTTGTTGTACAAGCATGAATGAGGACCTGAGTTCAGATCCCCAATACCCATGTAAAAAGTTAAGCATGGTCTGTAACTCCAGAACTTTGGGGGACAGAAATATGAAAATTGCTGGGCCATGCTGACTACCAGCCTAGCCAAAAAAACAACTGAGTTCCCAGCTAAGGGAGAGACCCTGCCTCAAAAGAATGTGTCAGAGTGATAGAAGAGGACCCCCAACACCTACTCTGGCCTCAAACACACACACACACACACACACACACACACACACACACACACATGCACACACACAGGTACAGGCACATGTACCAACACATACGTATAATACAAAGGTATATGGGTAGAGTGAGGCAGGGGAGAGAAATCTGGAATGGGCTAAGCATAAACTAAATCGCTAAAACTAAGATGAAAAATTTTCAGGAACTAAGAAATCTCTGAATGTTAATAAGAAATCATCACATCCTATTAAAATTTTTAAAAATATTCCACCAATATGTAAGAGCCTATGCTTCTGGTAACTTTTAAAAGTCATCCATTAAACTACTTTAAATATGGAAATATTTCAATAAAAGTGTGCTTCTTGCTTAGCTGAGGGCCAACAAATGTCCTTTTGGACAATTGAAAGGAGACAATTGGGAAAGGAAGAGATCCCCTATGTCTGTGCCACCCTGAAAACAATTTTGGGGGGGGAGGAAGATGAAATGCCCACTCTTTATGGATAGATCATATCTAAACCACTTATCAGCACAGTACGTGCAACTAGAACGCCAGAAGAACAGGGAACTCGAAGAGGTGGGAACTAGACTTTCAGGTGTAATGGCAGCCTGGAAGCTGCCTCCATTTGACCCAGTCCAAGACAAGAGTCAGAATGGGAAAACTAGACTCCACTCTAAAGAAAAGAAGAGCTTTAAAATTCTCACAGGTCATGATAATATATTGGGTAAGTGCAGAGAGAGGGATAATGACCATAAAAAGGACGACACCAAGATAAACATGGTTCCAGTGGGGCTGGGGATAGGGTGTGGCGGTGTGGCGGGGATAAGAAGCCTCATCAGAAAGGAAAGCCAGGCAGCCTTGGTGAAGAGACTAGGGGTTTCTACCAGACAAAGCCCACAGTCCCCACAAGCCTCAAAGCCAGTTGTGGGTTTTGATGGCGCAGTGACGTTTCAGTGTGGATGTGCACAGCAGAACGGAATCCGTTTTGTGACTCTGTATGATTCAGAGGGCAGTGGCTAGGCAGCATCCTAAAACTGAGCCACCCTGCTGAAGACCTGAGAACAGACAACAGCCCCAAATCAGGGAGACTCAATTTAACTTGCCACAGCCCCAAGGTGAGAGACAACCCTGGGAGATGTGGTGCAAGCAGACACTCTGACAATGAAAAAAGATGTTGGTTTTGAAAAAGAAAAAAAAAAAAAAAAAGAGGTTCTGCTAAGGCAAAGAGAACCCCACCCTCAGCAGCGGGAGCAAAGCAGGTCCACTGAGAATAACCGTAGTCGACCGTCCCTATCCACTGCTCACTGCTGGAGAGCACCACGTGCCGAAGTTCCGGGGATGTGCCTTGATACTGACAGCTGTACCCCTCCAATCACAGTGTTGACGCTCAGGAGAGCCTGGAAGTCCAAAGACAGGCCCTCCATCCACCTCACCATACCTCACTGCTGTGGGTTGGTTCCTCTCCTTTGTCCCTCCCGATGCACTTGGGAAAGACACAGCAAAAACATTAGGTACCCCAGTGGGTAATGTGGTGAGGGAATCTCAGGAGAGATCTGCCCAGCACCCTGCATACAAGCCTAAGTGCAGACACCCGCGGAGGACATCACACACCGGTCCAATGCAGGATCAACATTAGCAAGAAGGAATGCTCAGAAAAGATAAGATTCACAAGGTCTTCTGGCTTATGGTTCCTGATGACTATAACTGGCAGTCTCCAAATTTGAAGACCAAGGGCTTCATTTTTTTCCACTTTTTGCCCTTTTTTTTGGGGGGGGGTACTTTTACTTTGTCACATTTATTTTTTTTCTTTTTATGTTTTATTGCCCTTCATACAATCACCTAACATTGCTTATATTTTTTTTTAACTATAGGGTAATCATGTCATGCTGTTCTCTTCTCTTGCCTGTGCCCACCCCTTTTCTTCTTTTTACTATACCTTTAAGTAATGTTTCTTTTATTTTACCATACTCGTTTTTATTTCAAAATAAAAGCTTTCCTCTTTTAACCCCTCCTCACTTCATAAATGAATCCATTTGTACATTTGAACTTCTTCTTTCTTGGGAAAACTTTTGGGTTTTTTGCTTTTTGTTTTGTTTTGTTTTCTCTTTTCTTCCAAAACAGTATTCTCCACTGCTCTTCCTCTCCCTTTTACTTAACCTTGTTTCTTCTGTATTGAAGAAGACACAGGAGATGTGATACCTCTTGTGCTCATAGGTGGATAGAATAAAAGTTATGAAAATGCCTGCATTAGCAAAAGTGACCTACAGAGTTGATATAATCCCTATCAAAATTCCAGTAACATGGGGCTGGAGAGACAGTTCAGCAGTTAAGAGCCCTGGTTGCTCTTCCAGAGGACCTGGGTTCAATTCTCAGCAACTACGTGGTAGCTCATAAACTGTAATTCCGGTTCCAGAGGGATCTGATGCCCCTTTTTGGTCTCCACAGACACCAGGCATGCATGTGATGCACAAACATACATGCAGAAATACTCATACACATAAAAAGCCAAAAAATTTAATACTTTTTAAATGTTTTTAAAGTTCCAGTAACAGCAGTCACAGAAGTAGAAAAAGCAACCCTAAAATTCCTATGTAAGGATGAAGGACCAAAATATCCAAAGCAGAGAAAACGATGTTAGGGGCATCAAAACATCTCATCTCAAGTTGTGCCACAGAGCCGTAGTAGCAAAAACAGCATGGTATTGCATTAAAAAATAAACATGTGGGCCAACAGAGTGAAATAGAGGGCGCGCGCGCGTACACACACACACACACACACACAAATCCTCACATGTGGTGGTCTGAATGAAAATGGCCCCCATAAGCTCGTAGGGAATAACACTATTAGGAGGTGTGGTCTTGTTGGAGTAGGTGTGACCTTGTTGGAGGAAGTGTATCACTAGAAGCAGGCTTTGAGGTCTCAGAAGCTCAAGCCAGGCTCACTGTCTCTTCCTGCTGCCTGCCAACCCAGATGTAGAACTCTCAGCTACCTCTCCAATGCCCTATCTGCCTGCACCTCACCATGCTCCCACCATGATGGTAATGGACTAAACCTCTGAATTTTAAGCAAGACCCAATTAAATGCTTTCCTTTATTTGAGTTGCCCGGGTCATGGCCTCTCTTCACAGCAATAGAAATCTTAACAAAGACATCATACAAACCATATAGTTGGTTTTTACAGGTTGCAAAAAAAAAAAAAAAAAAAAATCCCTGACATGAAGATAGCCTCCTCAGCAAATTGTGCAGGGAAACTGGAATAACCATGTGTAGAATAATGAAATGACTACACCCAGATCTCTCACCCTGCTCAAAAATAAATTAAAAATGGATCAAAGGCTGAAATGTAAAGTTTTGAGACTACTAGAGAAAAACATAGGTAAAACGCTTCAAGATTTAGACAAGGATTGTCTGAAAAGATCTCCAATAACACAAGAAGTAATCTTCCAAAGTGGGAAAGAGGGTTCCATGAAATTAGAACCTTTCTGCACAGCAAAGGAAACAGTCAGCAGACTGAAGGAGCCTACAAAATGGGGAAGAAATCTTCGCCAACTATGTTCAGTTTGAGACTGCTATCTAAAATATGCAAAGACCTACCAAAGTCAAACACCCCTAAAACAAACATCCCCATCAATAAATGGACTAATGACTGAATATGTTTTCCCCCCCAAAAAAAGTTACAAGTGGCCAATAAATATATGAAAATGTGTTGAACATCAGGAAAATGCAAACTAAAATTGCCTTGAGAGTCCATCTCACTCCAGTCAGAATGACCATCATCAAGAAAACCAGCAATAAATGCTGGCAAGGACACGGTAAAAGACTAACCCTTGTACTCTATTGGTAGAGCCGCAAACTGACACAACCACCATGGAAACCAATGTGGAGGTTCCCCCAAACTAAAAGTAGAACTACCATAAGAGCCAGCTCTACTACTCTTGGGTACATACCCAAAAGACTAAGTCAACATCCATGTTCATTGCTGTTCTATTCACAATAGCCAGGACATGGGGCCAGCATAGATGCCCACCAACAGATGAAGGAAGAAAGTGTGCTCCCTAGACATAATGGAAATTTATTCAGCTATAAAGAAAAATCATAACATTTGCAGGAAGAAATGGATAAAACTAAAAATCATTGTGGTACAAAACAAGCCAACTCAAAAAGGCAAATACCTCCTGTTTTCTCTTATATGAAGAGCCTCAATCTAAATACTTCTCAGGGGGACATGGGTGAGGGTGGGTATGGGTGTGTATACTAGTTGTGAAACTCAAAGAGGACCATGAAAAATGAGGAAGATGTCTTAAAGGAAAGGGGGAAGAGAGGATAATGCAATACACGAGGTAGAAAGAGGGTCTATAGGGAGGGAGGGGACAGGAAAACAGAGGGATGGGATGAATTATAACAAAGTATTATGATGCATATTTGAAAATTCCACAGTGAATTCCATTCCTTTGTATGCTAACTTAGTATAATAACAGTTAAAATTGTGCACAAACCTTGTCCAAATAAGCAAAGGAGTGTTTTGTTTCTTAATACATTTTTTCATAGTCATCAAAAATAATGAAAACACAAATGTCCTGACCAGCAAAATGCAATAATCTTCAAATTGTAAGAACATTTGCATTTGCTATAGAATACTGCTAAGACTATTGGAGATAATATTGAATTTTTTCCATAGACTCATGACAGTGTTTACATTTCGTTTCTATTGGCTCCTGTAAGAATGTCACCACCAGTGAGATCACTGTGAAATGGTCTGGCAGTGCCCGGAGCCCTGCCCTGGAGTAGCCACAAATCGGCAAACAATGCCACGTGTATTCCTGAGCATAACAAGGACAGCCACCAGAGGCTCGCTCCACCACACACCAGCATGTTCCCCAGGGTGCTTCAAATGAAGTATTAAATTATTCACAGGCAAATTGAAATGGGAGAGTTGTGTGCTGGTTTCAGCATACTTCTTTCCTCTCATTTGTCATCTAATACCTGTCTAAACCCTCACTAAAACTAGTCCTTTGACAGCATCTGAAAAGGTTTTAAAGAACAGTACTGTTCTGTTAAAATACCTGCCATTTAGGATTTTGACCATGTTGAGATGTGTGTGTGTGTGTGTGTGTGTGTTGTTTTTTCCCCTGACTTTCTGCATCTTAGCAGCAGCTTGACTTAGCTTTGTGAGAGGCTCTGTGACCTCAGAAGTCAGGAGGTGTCGTTAAATTGATATTCTTGTTCCCAGCAGAAACAAACACATGGCATAAAGGTAGCCAGTCATTTTATTGGTGGTTTCTTCATTGATCCAGATGCATTTGAAATATCTGTGTAGACCTACTGAAATACATGCTTGTGGATCAATATGATTGTCTGAATACTCTTGCAGACTTATGCTTCTTCAACATTCCTATGAGAAATATCGATTAAGTATCTGTTATATATACAGACATGTCGCTAAGGGCAGGATATGAATTGGAGATAAGATTGACATTATCACAGCCCTGTCAGTTATCTTGTAATGCACAGAAATAAGTGCTCCTGAGATAAAGGGAGGAGGACAGAACACCTAAGTAGCTTCAGGAAATGTGAGCACTTGTCATAGCTCACCCATTCTTTGCTGGGTCACCCCAGGACACCACTTCAACCTCACTGAACTTTCTTTTTCTCGTCTACAAAATAGAACTGCTGTCTATCATTGGTTTGTGTGGGGATCAACCAAATCAAAAGTTTATGTTTTAAAATGTGCTTTGATCCTCAGCACTATAAAAAAATAACAATAATAAAGTGTGTTGCAAAATATACTATTAACATCACAAGTTACTATTATTAAATATAGCTGTTAACTAGTGAGACCTCTCTGCTCTCTCTGTTGACCACCAATGAGGCTCAAGCAATATGCCAGCATTTCTAGAAGTTTCAGTGCAGCAATACAAGTGACCCAGTTTCTCCATTTCGCCCTCACAGGAATTCGCAGCTCACAAAGCTGTGAAGGCACTTCGGTCAGTCCATGGGATACGGTACAGATATGGCCCGGCCTCCCAAACATTGTGTAAGTTTCCTGTGCATGTTGTATAGAATCATCTCTCTTGAACCAATATCCTGTGCCATGACTTCCCTTTAAGAAGAAAAGTGTGCTCTCCCTGAAGCAAAATTTGTGACGATCAGATTAGCCAGAGAAGACGGGAAGATATCTGATTCGCTTTCCACAGCTTGACAAAAACTGCTGTACCAGTTTAAGCCAATTCTAAGCAGAGAATATGCTAAGCGTGCGGTAATGACTGTAAGTTGAATTGAGATCCCCTGACAGTGGAAAGTACCAAAATGGGCTCCTTAAGCAATCTGTAAGGACTGTAAGTGTGGAAATGGCCTCAGGAAGATAATGAAGTTAATGTTTCAGCTCTCCAAGAGCTTCCCTTTTATCCTTCGTCTCCACCGTTCCTGTTATGAAATGTCATTTCCTATACAGCATCTTCATCGTGATTTTCTCTTGAAGACTGGTTTTAAAGTGTTTCTTTTATATAAAATAAAAAGGAACCAAGGATATGGAAAGAACTTGGATACTGTATGGTATGGATTCTATTCCTGAGCCTGCCAGATGTGTTGTCCTGGCCAGGGTATTGATTAATTCTGGCTTTTTAATTTCTCCAAATGCAACATGAGTAATTGGATTACATCATTTCTCGTGGCCTTCCAAATTCTACAATTTACTGTTATCGGGAAAATCTAGTGAACAAGCATGCATATGTGAACGTCTGTGTGCATGTGATCACGTGTGTGTGTCTGTGTGCATTTAACTGGAATCTGATTATGTTCCTCCACAAAGCCCAATTTCTCCTTGGTTTCTTTACATAGTCTTACTGTCTTACCCCTCATTTTCTTCAGGAAAGGTCCATTTGTTCATTAACATCACAGGTCAAATAAGTTTACATTGAAAATGAGAAGGGCACAAGTGTCAGTGGGTTTATTCCATAGTTCATGATCGTAGGTCCATGGTGACCTTTTAAAATGGTTTCAGCTCCCTCCCTGTCTATCTTCCCACCTACTTCCCTTTTATCTCCCCTCCCTCTACCCACCCCCCACTTTTCCCTCTGACTCACCCTTTCTCTGCCCCTCCTACTCCCCCTCCCTTCCTTACTCATATGGTCTTGATATATAGCCAACGTTTACATTAAATTTGCCATCCTTCTGCCCCAGCCACAGCTACTTTGCCTGACTTTAGAACTGCCATTTAATTGTTCTCTTGAAAGGGGAAAGTAGCATTTCCAATCAATCACGTACCTACCGATACCAATGTAATACCTATATTGACAATTTGGTCATTTTCTAAGTCTTAGCAGCATGCTCACTTTGGTACAAAGCATAGCCACACTATTATATTTACAGAGAACAATCTGTTACCATAGAAATGAGTCTGTCACATCACCATGATGTAATGCTTGGCACTTGCTATCTCTGTTTGTACTCTATCTATTTGTACTCTGTGCAGAGGAACACTGGGGCCACAGCACTTTTTCTATCCTTAGCCAAAGCCAAAGGAATCTGAGAGGTAACAGAGCAGCTTGTGATCCCAGCACTCTGGAGTTAGAGGACTCTAAGAGGACTGATGAAAGCAGTCTTGGTCTATATAGTGAGTTCTGGCCAGTTTAGTCTCTATAGCAAGTTTCAGGCCAGGATAGGGCTACATAATGAGACTCTGTTGGGTTTTTTGTTTGTTTTTGTTGTTTGTTTGTTTGTTTGTTTAAAAAACGGCCAGGTAATGGTGTCCCACACCTTTAATCACAGCACTCATGAGGCAGAGGCTTGTGGATCTCTGTGAGTTTGAGGCCAGCCTGGTCTAAAGTGCAAGTTCTAGGACAGTCAGAGCTACACAGAGAAACTGTAGCTGAAAGTTTTGCTGATCCCGCCCAGCTCCTATGGCCCTGTGGTCCTGCAGCTGCTCAGACCCAAATAAACACACAAAGGCTTATATTAATTATCAACTGTATGATCTACTGGCTCAGGCTTCTCGCTAGCTAGATCTTACATCTTAAATTAACCCATTTCTATAAATCTATACTTGGCCACGTGGCTCGTGGCTTACCGGTACCTTTACATCTTGCTTCTCATGGTGGCAGCTGATAGCATCTCCTCCGTTCTGCCTTTCTCCTTCTTTCTCTCTAGTTAGAGTGTCCTGCCTAACCCTGTTCTGCCTCACCATTGGCCAAACAGCTTTATTTATCAACCAATCAGATCAACACATATTCACAGTATACAGAACAATATCACCCATCATTTCCCCCCTTTTTTCCTATTTAAAAGGAAGGTTTTTAACTTCAACATGTCTCAAAAAACCAAAACCAAAAAAAAAAAAAAAAAAAAAAAGGAGCTCAGTGCTCGGTGGATAAAGTGTTTTAAAGTGTTTACTGAACCAAGCATGAGGACCAGAGTTTAAATCCTCAGGACTCACAGGGCAGGAAGGGATCAACAGGAGTGAGAGAACCGGGGAGGTGAAGGAAGTAAGGGGCTTCAGGAAACAGAATTCCAATTTCCCAGACCTTGAAAGAAAAGAACTGAGTCATCAGAACCCAGGTTCTCAGTGTAGATTGCTTATTTGTGAATAAAGTGAGTAATACAAGGGTAAAGGGAAATGCTGTGGGAACTGAGGTTGAGAAACCGAGGGCTTCACCTTGGCACAGCATTAATGCCTAGACCAGATCCCCAAAGATGATAGCAAGTATGATTTGTAAGATTCGTGAGCCAGAGGCCAAAGAACTACTGTTAATTTATTCTTTTAATTTTTGTTCGTTATTCCTTTGTGTATAGCAGCATGCGTATGGAGGTCATAGGACAAGTGGGTGGAGTCTGTTCTCTCCTTCCATCTTTACGTGGGTTCCATGGTCAAACTCAAGTCCTTTGTAGCAAGAAGTTTGCCTGCTTAGCCATCTATCTTAAATCATTCTTAGTAAAGTGCTACTTCATTGGAAGGATTTGGTAATTTAGTGAATGTGCAGTGTGTGTGTGTGTGTGTGTGTGTGTGTGAAAACTAATGCACACTCTTTAGTGAAGTGAATGTTTCTTTTTGACTTTTAGACATAAGCTCCGGTAACTCAATGGATTGGGCTTATAAAAATGGAATTCCCTATGCATTTGCTTTTGAACTGCGAGACACTGGGCAATTTGGATTTTTACTGCCCGAGATGCTCATTAAACCTACCTGCACAGAGACCATGCTGGCTGTGAAGAATATCACAATGCACCTGCTAAAGAAGTGTCCTTGAGAGAAACAAGGTCTGGTCTACCAACCCAGAGAAAGCAGATTCTGATCAAAAAGCTGTTTAGCCAAAGTAACTGTGACCTTAAAGGATCTTTTCATGCAATTTGACACTTTATAACAATAGAAAATTAGGGCACAGCCTGCTTCCGTATGAGAAGAAAATCCACTTTATATCCCTTTAGAGTCTTATCTGATTACAGGGGGAAGGGAATGTTTTCAAATTCCTTTGTCTCAAGAAGTGTACAAATTAATTGAGGATTTCCCTTCAATCAACCTCTATGCCCTCGATTAAGATCTGGGTTACCAATGATGTTTAATTACTTGGTTCTTGTTTGAAATGGGAAAACTCATCTGTATTTCTTAATAAATATATGATTTTCAAAGACTAACATTATGCACACATTCATCTCAGTTTAGTGCACTGTTTCCACCCATAGAAAGTCTGGCAAGTGTTTCAGTAGAGTCTGAACCCACAGCAGCTGTGGTTCCCAGCAACACTGAATCACAGGCAGAGGAGGGGCGTCTGAGGGTCCCCGCTAACTGAGAATGCAGTGGTGGTTAAGGGCTGCTGGGAAACAGGAGGTCATTTTTCTTCAGATGTGTAGTTGCTGCTAAGTCTGTTAGGATCTAGTAAATAACTCCACACTCGTGTGCATGCAAGCAAACAACCCTAATTAAACTCTAGGTTATTTAAAAAAAAAAAAAAGAGTGAGAAAGAAGGAGGAGGATGTGTTAGGAAAAAAAAAAAAAAAGACGTCCAAAGGGAGTAGGACAGGGTTAAGAGAGGAGAAGGAGGTGAAAATGATCCAAACACATTATATACATATATGAAATTGTCAAAGAATAAGTAACAGCAAGATTGAGTGGCTTACATTTATATTCTGAGAATCCCACTTTACAAAAAAAAAAAAGAAAAGAAAAGTTATCAGGGTGGTGGTAGCCCACACTTTTAATCCCCGCACTTGGAGACAGATGTAGGCAGATCTCTGTGAGTTCAAGGCCAGCCTGGTCTACAGAGCTAGCTCCAGGACAGCCAGAGCTACACAGAGAAACCCTGTCTTGAAAAGAATAAAAAAACAAAACAAAAAGGAAAGAAAGAGAAAGAGAGAGGGAGAGGGGAGGGAGGGAGGGAGGGAGGAGAGAGAGAGAGAGAGAGAGAGAGAGAGAGAGAGAGAGAGAGAGAGAGAGAGAGAGATATTAAATAAGCCAGGCATGGTTATAATCCAAGATACTCAAGAGACTGAATCAGGATTCTAAGATCATGGACTGCCTGGGCTACAGAGTAAGTTCAAAGCCAGCATGATCAAATCAATGAAACTCTCTGAAAATAAAAAATGAGAGGAGGTGCAGGGCTATAGCTCAACAGTGAGACACTTTACCTAGCATGTGTGAGCCTTGGGTTCACTCTCCAATGCTGACAAAAAGCAAAAGTCAGTATTAATTACAGGTGCCAGACACAGGAGTTTTACATTAATATTCTCATTTACTCTGCACAGTACATGATTCAAATGAGGAAACAGGATTATAAAGGTGACATAGACTTCCATTTACAACAGGATATGTATCTTCATCATGGAAAATAACTTAAACTCCTGGACAAGACAGAACTTTTCTTGAGATGGGGCCTCTTCTGCCTCTGTCTCTTTACTGCTCCTATATACCAAAACACCAACCAGGCCTGTGATTGTTTTAAATCACCATAAACCATTAGACAGGAAAGTAAAGAAATCTCAGGCCAGACCTTGAATGAATACAGAAATCTAGAAAGGTAAAGCATGCACTGTTGACCTCAGGGATGCTTGCAGACCTGAATTTCACAGCATTGTGAGAAATGGGGCCAGAGAACAAAGTCCAAGGCTACACCAAGCTGTGACACAGTCTAATGGGTCACTTCTGCCAGGTTTCTGGGATTTCCAAGAGTTGTGCCTTCGATGTAAGGGTAAATTAGATTATCATACACTCATTACTTCACACAGTGTTCTAGTGGAAGATCCATGTCAACTCCCCTCCCCCATCTCTTTCCCTAAACCCACCCCTTCAAAGCCCACCAAACACAGCGCCTCCCCCAGAGAGGTTCAAGACCACTCCCACAGGGCATATAAACTACATCCCAGAAAACAGACAGGTGGTTTTCCAGTCTCTCTTCCCCATTTCCTTTTTTTTTTGGGGGGGGGGATGGGCGGAAAACCACTCAGGAACACTTTACCCATTAAACTGGGGCTGTTCTAATTCGGTCTGATTTGGTTTGATTTGGATTGCTGCCACAGCGGAGAGGCTTATCAGGGGTGTAAAAAAATCACACATATGCATATAGACACACACTCACACAAATATACTCTCTCTCTCTCTCTCTCTCTCTCTCTCTCTCTCTCTCTCTCTCTCTCTCTTTCACACACACACACACACACACACACACACACTCATATTATTTCTAATGAACCAGCAGAAAAAGTGACCATTCCCAATCTGGGCAAGAGTAGAGTGGCAAGAAACTACCACTATGAGTTTGTAAGGACACATCAGTTCTGATGCAGGTTTGTGACCCAAACTCAGACTTCTTAAATGGTCTGATAAACTTCTAGCCAATAGTTTAGTTCAGATTTGTTCCAGTTCGGACTGGTAATACCCTCAAACATTTGGTGGAAAGCCTCTTAAAAGTTTTGTCTGACTAAAACATGACTATGAACATAAACGGCTGGCCCAAAAACTTCCAGAGGGGAGAAAACGGCCAGTCAAAGGAACAAGGACATGTGTAGCACAAACTTCACTGGCACCACTCAAGCTGAAGACGATGGAGAAATGTCTTCAGGAATTTGAGGAAAAAATCACTCCCCCAAATATACTCAGCAAAAATGTTGATGAAATATTAGGGTAAAATGTAGACATTTTCATAAAAGTGAGCTCCTAATAATTTCCCTCTTCCTGGAAAGTCCTAGTGGGAATAAATCGAAAGAGATGTAGGATTCCAAAACACGTAATCATGTTTAGATATGAAATGTCCCCCCAAAAGTCTCATCTGTTAGGGGTGTCTCTTTTGGAAGCAATGAAATTTCAGGAGTGGGGCTTCCCTGGAGGAGGTACGTCAGCCAGACAGGGTGTCAGGGCTCCTGTGTCCCTGGGCCCTTCCCAGTCTTGTGGCCACCATGAGATGAGAAAGTTCAAGTTCTGTCAAGCACCTTTTGGCCATGATGTGCTGCCCTTCCACGGACCCCAAACCAACAGAACCAAGACCAAGGACGGCAGCTCTGGAACTGCCACCCAAAAGAATTATCGGCTCCTTTGTGTCTGTATTTAGTAACAGGGATAATAAAGGGAGCACAAGGACCATCCAACATAGGAGACAGGTATGGAGAGAAATCCCAAGGCGATAGTAAGGAAAGGTCCCAGGCAGCAGCTTTGTGATGGACTTGAAAAAGGATTAACTTAAGTGGAAGGAAGAGAACCAAGGCTTCTGATGAGCGTGACGATGTATGTGAAATACACACTAATATGTCCAGGGCAATGCTTACTTGTACAGGGCTTAAGGTTGAACTCACAATAAAAGCATAGAAAAACAAGCGAGCAAACACTGTACTTAAGCTGGGCGTTTGTAGCTAGAGTTTTCCTGCCTGGCCCACAGTCAGGACAAATCTCTATCACCTGCCAGTCCCACAGCTGCTCAGACCCAACCAAGTAAACACAGAGACTTATATTGCTTATAAACTGTATGGCCGTGGCAGGCTTCTTGCTAACTTTTCTTACAGCTTAAATTAATCCATTTCTATAAATCTATACCTTGCCACATGGCTCGTGGCTTACCGGCATCTTCACATGCTGTTTCTCATCATGGCAGCTGGCAGTGTCTCTCTGACTCAGCCTTCCACTTCCCAGCTTTATTCTCCTCCTTGTCCCGCCTATACTTCCTGCCTAGCCAATGGCCAATCTGTGTTTTATTTATTGACCAATCAGCAACACATTTGCCATACAGAACATCCCACAGCAGGCGTTGGTGGTGCACGCCTTTAATCCCAGCACTCTGGAGGCAGAGGCAGGCAGATCTTTGTGAGTTCGAGGCCAGCCTGGTCTACAGAGCAAGATATCCAGGAAAAGACGCAAAGCTACACAGAGAAACCCTGTCTTGAAAAACAAAAAACAAAAAAAAAAAAAACTGTATTTAAGCTGGCCTTCAAGGAGGGGGGGGCGGTTAAAGAGTGATCCTAGAATGCTGCATGACTTAGTTCGAAATAATACAAAGTCAAATAGTGTCAGACATAAACATTCCGGGACAGGAAGAAGCAAATGCAAGTGAGATGAGAGCACGAACAGCAGCTTCATCTTCATGGCCCCTCCATAGAAGGAAGTCAGGTCGTCTCTAAGGCCGGAAGAAAAATCTAAACACATATGCTATTTAAAATCGGGAGGCAGAGCCAGGCGGATCTCTGTGAGTTCGAGGCCAGCCTGGACTACCAAGTGAGTTCCAGTAAAGGCGCAAAGCTACACAGAGAAACCCTGTCTCGAAAAACCAAAAAACAAAACAAAACAAAAATCAGAAAACAGGGCCAGTGAGATGGCTCACCAGGTAAGATTCACAACAAGCCTGACTGTCTGAGTTCAATCCCTGGAACCCACATAGTGAAAGGAGAGGGCTAATTCCCACACGTTGTCCTCTGACCTCTACAAGTACACTGTGGCATGTGTGTGTGTGTGTGTGTGTGTGTGTGTGTGTGTGTATACATGCATGTACCCAGAAACATGCACACAAATAAATGTGAGAAAAGAATGTAAATAGAAAGATTAAAAATTACTGGACTAATGAAAGAGAATAGGAATTAACACAGGATGGAATGAAGGACTGTTGTTTTAGCATACACTTCTGCGTGTTACTAAATAAACTTTCATTCAAGGAGAAAGTTAATAAAGGTATTTTAATATAGGCATAAGCACAAGGATTAAGAGAAGAGGGGCACAAAAATGATACGAAACACTCCTGAGAGTGTCAATATGAGTCTCTTGAAGAAGAGTTATCGAAAACAAGACCAATTTTATTGTTTAATCAAGAAAGGCACATATAAAAGCATATACTTCTTTTAAAGAAAAACAATATTTTAAAAGCAAAGTCATCCTTACTTACTTTCTTGTTTTGAGACAGGGTTTTGCAATGTAGGCCAAGATGACTTCAAAGTCACAACCTTCCTGACTCTGTTTCCCTAATGTTGGAATTAACACATGTGCCACCACACTAATTTTTCTTTTTACCATTCCAGAGACATATTTAGAGAACAATTCTTAGATAAAATCGACTTGGTTCTGTGGAGAAGAAGTACACTCCTCCAGCAGGAAACACTGAGGAGTGGCCAGGGGGCCAAAGGGTACAATACACTCTACTTTTTATCTCTACCAGTAGGACAGTTACAAGCCAAAATGGCCAGCACAATAAGGAGGGGTGGAAGCTGATGAAGACTCCAGGGATGGAAATAAGATATTTCTCAAAGAACCTAACAACAGGTATGTCACCTGACAAGACACCAGCATGTCTTGTCTAGTGACCTGTGTGGATTCTTGATGCCAGGAAACTTTGCCCCTTGGTTGGGAGCTCAGACCTCGGACTGGTGTCTATCCATCAAATAGCATCACCCCTTTGACAACAATTTGTGGAGGAAAAAAAAAACACAACAAATATATAAATAAACCTCAAAATGTATTCTTCATTATATTTGCAGTCTAGCCTTACCAAGCCCAATATAGTAAAAACAGTTGGCAAATAAATGCCCAGAACTAGATATTCACATTATTTTATTTATCCTTTCTGTCACACAGCAGAAGTGCTAAGAATGCTTTTCAGAGAACAAAGAAAGGTGTGCACACACAAATAATAGTAATGATAATAATAATAATCCACTGACTTCAGGGTATCCAGTTTCTTTACTATCCATATGTAGATTCAGAATGAAATAGTTTTGATGAAGTTCATGTAAATTCTTACCCATGGTGACTCTCACATTTCAGTAATACTGTTTACATTTTATGCCTCAGGTTCTTTAAGTAGATATTTTAATATTTATAGGCTATTTTCATATTTAATATTTTTAAACTAAGCCACAAAATGTATGGAGGGATGATTTATGTTCAAAGCACTCTGCTAGGTGCTGTGTATGAAGAACAGAAATCTTATATTTATGTCAATTCTTGCTTAAGACTATAACATATTCTTCAACTATAAATAGAACATGCATTTTAAAAATTCTTAGTAAAATTTCCCCTTACACATACTACTATAAAGTAATTTTATAATGCTGATTACATCATTTTATTTTTCCACTGAGTTTTAGCAAGTGTTTAAGTTTCTTAGGGGTGCCATAATAAAGTACTACAAACGAGGGGGGGGGGAGCTTAAAGCAATAGAAATGTATTAACTCATGGTTCTGAAGGCTGGAATTCTAAAACCAAGCATCAGTAGGACTGTGTTTCCTCTGACACGTCAAGGAGAACTGCTGCCCCTTCCTGTCTTCTCTGGTCGTTTCTCAGCTATTTTCTTTGGTACTCCTTGACTTTCAGCTACATAGCTCTAACCTCCACGTTGTATGTCTCCACCTTCACATGACCAGGTTCTTATCAGAACACTGGTTATATTGTACTCACTGGTTCATTTTTTTTAATTAGTAACTTTTTATTAAGTAATTTTTTATCCATTTTACATGCCAATCACAGATCCCCCTCTTCCCTCCTCCTGCCCCTCCACCCCCCCACAACCCATCCCCCATTACCTCCTACAAGCAGGTAAGGCCTCCCATGGGGAGTCAGCAGAGCCTGGTACATTCAGTAGAGGCAGGTCCAAGCCCCTCCCTCTGCCTCAAGGCTGTGCAAGGTGTCCCACTATAAGTAGTGGGCTCCAAAAAGCCAGCTCATGCACCAGGGATAGATCCTGATCACACTGCCAGGGGGCCCCTTAAGCAGATCAAGCTACACAACTGTCTCGCTTATGCAGAGGGCCCAGTCCAGTCCTGTGGAGGCTCCATAGGTGCTGGTCTAAAGTTCATGAGTTCCCACTAGTTTGGTTTGGTTGTCTCTGTAGGTTTCCTCATTATGATCTTGAACCCCACTCCCACCCCTTGCTCATAGACTCCCTCTTCTCTCTGTTCAACTGGACTCTTTGAGCTCAGCCTGATGTTTGGCTGTGGATCTCTGCATCTGCTTCCATCAGTTACTGGAGAATGGCTCTATGATGAGTTAGGGTATTCACTGATCTGATTACTGGGGTAAGCCAGTTCAGGTACCCTCTTCACTATTGCTAGTAGTCTAAGCTGGGGTCATCCTTCTGGATTCCTGGGAACTTTCCTAGGTTTTTCCCTATCCCCATAATGTCTTCCTCTATCATGGTATCTCTTTCATTGCTCTCCCACTCCACCCCTGTTCCAGCTCTACCATCCTGTTCCCTTATGTTCTCATCCCCCATCCCCTACCCTCCACTGCCCACCCCTTACCCCCAGTTTACTCATGGAAATCTCATCTATTTCCCCTTCCCAGGGTGATCCATGAGTCCCTCTTCAGGTTCTCCTTCTTTAGCTAGCTTCTCTGGAGCTGTGGGTTGTAGTCTGGTTATCCTTTGCTTTATATCTAGTATCCACTTATGAGTGAGTACATACCATGTTTGTACTTCTGAGTCTGGGTTACCTCACTCAGGATGATATTTTCTAGTTCCATCCATTTGCCCGCAAATTTCATGATGTCATTGTTTTTTACTGCTGAGTAGTATTCCATTGTGTGTATGTACCACATTTTATTAATCCATTCTTCAGTTGAGGAGCATCTAGGTTGTTTCCAGGTTCTGGATATTACAAATAATGCTGCTATGAACATAGCTGAGTGTGTATCCTTGTGGTATGATTGAGCATTCCTTGGGTACATGCTCAAGAGTGATATAGCTGGGACTTGAGGAAGATTGATTCCGAATTTTCTGAGAAACCACCATACTGATTTCCAAAGTGGCTGTACAAGTTTGCACTCCCACCAACAGTGGAGGAGTGTTCCCCTTGTTCCACATCCTCTCCAACATAAGACACTGAGAGCAACAATTAATAAATGGTACCTCCTGAAACTGAGAAGCTTCTGTAAGGCAAAAGACACGGTAAATAAGACAAAATGACAGCCTACAGAATGGGAAAAAAATCTTCACCAACTCAACATCTGACAGAGGGCTCACTCCAAAATATATAAAGAATTCAAGAAACTAAACATCAAAATATCTAACAATCCAATTAAAAAGTGGGCTACAGAGCTAAACAGAGAATTCTCAACAGAAGAATCTCAAATGGCCGAAAGACATTTAAGGAATTGCTCAACATCCTTAGTCATCAGGGAAATGCAAACCAAAAGGACTCTGAGATAACATCTTACATCTGTCAGAATGGATAAGCTCACTAGTTCTTTTATTGTCAACTTGATATAACCTAGAGTCACCTGGCAAGGAGGACCTTCAGCTGAAGAATTTCGTTCAGTAGATTGGTCTATAGGATGTCTTTGGGGGCATTGTATTGATTGACAACTTATGTAGGAGTTCCCAGCTCACTGTGGATGGTACCATCTCTAAGTAGGTGGTCCTGAGTTGCATTTTTTAAAAAGCTAACTGAGCATAAACACCAGGGAACAAGCCAGTATGCAGCCTTCCTCTGTGAGTCCCACCTTGAGTTCCTCAGCTGACTTCTCTCAGTGATGGACTGTGACCTATAAATAATAAATAAATAAATAAAATAAATAAAAGCTGAAATAAAGTCTCTCCCCCTCAAACTGGTTTTGGTCAGAGTGTTTTATCTTAGCAACAGAAATAAAACACTAGTCATAGGAGGTCATGTAGCCTACTCCAATATGACATCACCTGACCAAATACAGCTGCAATAACCCTGTCTCCAACAGACAGGCACACTGAAGTCATACATATGGTTCAAGTTATAACACTACAATCAAATTTTAAGAGACTATTAGAAGAGGTAGAGTAATCTATTTATAACTTACCTTTTTGAATCACAAAATTATCATTCAAATTTTGATGTGCATAACATAGGAAATGTGTTACTTTTACTTTAAGTTGTGTATTACCTGAGTTCTTGATGCTTGTTTGGGGCTGATGCATCATAAAAAGTATTTACACCTAAGTTAAACTGGATTAAAAACTAATTGATTAAATCAGAATTCCATGCAAATGTTAATTATGTTGTAGATTAAGCACAGTAATTATATAATGATTGTATTTAATGGAATATTTTCATGAATCATAATCAGAATATTGCATAATAAGCCTGAAAACAGATTCACTGAATACCTAATGCATTTCCCAAAACACACTATACCAAGAACTGCTAAGACAGGTGAAAAATCCCATGAAAATAAGCTTGAAGTTCATTGAAGGCAGATTCTAATTATCTCCTTGATTCCAACCCCTGACACTGTATCACAATGATGACCTATAGGACTGTGTCCTCTTTCCCTAGTGGATGCCCTAGGGGAACTCTGCACAAAACATCTATTCTTCCTGTGCCAGCCCAGCACAGGTGAAGCAAGCACATCCAATTACAGCTGAAGACATTATAGTGTGTAGACATTATAATTAGCCTTATAATTTAATTATGAATTAAACTAAGAAGCTAACTCCATGACCTAGTGATATAGCAAGGAAATGGTGGGTTCTTAGCTTCAAATTAACTGAACAGTAAACGTTTCCCCAACTGGGAAGAATTCAAAAATTAACAGCCTTCTGTCACAGCGAGCTGGCAGACAAGTGTGCATACTCTGGGAAAATACATTAGCAACAACCACATGATTGGTATGAAGATCAGTTACTGCTATGGTCTGAGTAGAAACACCAAATGCCATATGGTGAAAATTCAATCCCCAAGTTTGTATGCAAACAGTGAATACAGGATCGTAAAGAGTTAACTAGAACTGGATAAGCTCTTATGGGAAGGGCCCTGTGATGGCATTAATAGCTTCATAAGAAGTCTGATTTAGTGGGCTTGCTATCTCATCACATGATGGCCTCTATCATGTTTTGATGCAACAAAAGGCCCTCACCACATGCCAGCACCACTCTCTTGAATTCTTAGCTTCCAAACTGTGGTTTCAATAAGTTTTGTGCAATCGCCTAGTTGGTTGTATTATAACAGTAGAAAACATGAAGTCAGTTACCAAATTTCCATTATAGTTACACTTGTTCAGAGATATGAATGACTGCTACCCTGGTTAGAACTCTTGAGTAACTGAAGCTGTTTTCAACGCATTAAGGAAGACTATCTGATATCTGCTAAATAGAAGTTATGTTGTTAGATGCATTGGTATGCATCTATCTGTCTGCAGAATTATTGACCTAAGAGTATCCATTTTGTGGTTTGGGGTACGGACATTGATGGTTTATTGGTTTTGTTTCAGGATCAAAAAATATCATAAAAGAATTAGTATTTGATGTGTCACTTCATGTGTCATGAGCTCTCATGAGAGATAAATGAGGACACCCTAAAACAGGCAATGCTTGCTACATCACCAGGAGCAGCCAACTATTTCCAAGAATAACGCTGAGTAGAATCTACTGCCTCCAAACTAATTCTGTACCGAGAACTAGAAATCACACTCACACTCTTTTGTTAGACTGTCAAGCATAAACACTAGCCTTTCTCTTTCTTTCAAAACACATGGGGGTCTATTCATTTTTATTTATTGCCTCTAGTCAAGGTGCTTTTATACTGAAGTCTCTTTGAATAACCATCAAATTTTCAACCACAAATCTTAGGGCAACTGCACACTTTGTTACAATCAGTCGACTATTTTAGGAAGTACTTAAAATATCTCTAGCAAAGGTGTCTGTCTTATGGCTGGCTACATGTTTTCCATGCACCAGCATTTCCCTTCCCTCTAGTGCTGAAGAGAGTTTTAGCTTTTCTTACTTCAGTCTCCTACATCTGCCTCCTTCCTGGATTCTGCTTGACTATACCAATTATTGAGTTGAATGGTGGAAAATGGAGAGATGAAGAAAACAAATCATGAACAAGAGGATCTTTAGATGAGGCATGGGAGGTTTACTAGGAGCCATACAGAGTGGAGGCATGAGCAAGAAATTTAATATGAATACAAAGAAAGGATATTTTAAGGTTCATTGTTGAAAATTACATATCTTTTTTTTATCACATTCAAAGAAAAAATTGAAAATTTAGAATTCTTAGGCTATATTCTTTGAAATATATAATCATTTTGATAATATATTTTGAGATAAACTAGCTATAGTCCATCCTTGCTAACATTAAAATCTATAATCAAGCTGGAAGATGTAGCTCAGTGGTAGAACATTTGCCTAGCATGCGCAAGGCCTTGGTTTCAATCCCCAAAAATCATACTGTACATTTGCTCTGGCTTCTGTATGACTAGAAAGCATTGATTGCTATTACCATGTTTATTAAGGCAGAGCCATAAGTATCCTGCTTTGCCAAGAGAAAACCCAGATAATGTAGCACCCCAATCTCCTATGTAACATACATGTGTTATGTAGTTGGGACCACCAGCCAACAAATTACAACACAGCAATATATTATTAATTATGAAATCTTGGCTTTAGCTTAGGCTTGCTCCTAACTAGTTTTTATAACACAAATTAACCCATTTATCTTAATCTATGTTCTGCCACATGATATTACCTCTTTTCTATCTTGCACCTCCTGTTTCCTCTCCTCTGGCTGGTGACTCCACCTTTCTTCTTCCCAGAGTCCTCTCTGTCACCAGAAGTCTCACCTAACCTCTTCCTGCCTAGTTATTGGCCATTCAGCTCTTATTACACCAACCACAGCAATACATCTTCACCCAGTGTACAAATATCCCACAACATTTCCCCCTTTTTGTCTAAATAAAAAGGGAAGGCTTTAACTTGAACACAGTAAAACTATATACAATAAGAACAACTATCAGGTAAGAATTACATTCACAGTGCCAAGTCCATTTGCATTTGGCAAATTCAAAGAAAATGCTTTATTACCTATCCTCTCTTAGTGAGTCCAAAGTTTTGTACCTGATTTACTTTCTATCATATCTAAGGAAAACTGCAACTATAACTATCTAGTCTTCAACCCCATCAAAGAACTGAGAAGGATATAATGTTACCTAAGTAAATAGGAAGTGCAGAGCAAACAAATTCCAAAACTATAGGAATGACAGAGACATCTAGCTGCCTGGATAGTCAACCAAATTTCCTCTGCAACATTGTGGCATCCATTTTCAGCCTAAGGTCTAGAATATCTTACAGATTTTTCTGTGAAGCAGCAATTTTGAAAGACTGTTATGCCTTATCATGGCAAAGTTTGGCAGTTGCCTTCTTTTGTGTCCTCCTTATCCAGTTTGGACAGCATACTGTCAGCAGTCAAGGCAAGGGAAGTTTCTTGCCCAAATGGCTAGCTTTGCCACATTGCAAGCAAACTCCATACAGAGGTTCTTCAATGCCCATCATCTTTTTTTAAGTAAGTTGGTGCTGCCAGGAACAGATGTGTCTCACTGTCATGAAAAGCATTATGTTATTAAAACATTTTAAATACCCTATTCTGTAGGACTTTGAAGTGTTTCAAGGCCACCTATCTGTTTAAAATATGTCTCTGTTTGACCTTGAAAACATACCTAATATGACTATAAGTTTGATTGTTTAGATGACTAACTGCTAACCCATCTTCCTTTATTATCCTAAATAGCTTTCAAGGACTAAAACTTTCTATTACATTTTTAAATGAGCTGTATAGGTACACTACCTTAAACAAGAGTAGAAACATATATAGAGTATAATAAAATAACCTTAAATTTGTATCATTATGCAAAAACCACACCAATGTAAAATATTTGAAACTAGTAGTTGTTCAAAAGCAGACACAACAATCCACCCTTTTATCCCATCATTTCTATACTATATCCCCCTTTTCCCTTCAGAAAGAGATCTCTGAATCTAATCTTTGTTCAGCTTTTTTTCCTGATCATGACTAATAACAATTTGTAACCAACCCCTAAATGATTACATATACATCCATAACCCACAAAATGACCCCAAACCACCTACTCTATCTCTTGGAAATGTGGGCATCATGTTCTCTAAACTGCTTCCTATTGTCTGGGGGTAAAGCATCTTTAGGGAACCCTGAGAAAATTGGAATAATGGTCAAGTCCTGAGAGAGCTAGCTGTATTATTTTTTGTTTAGTCTCCGTGTGATGGGAAAGTGTAGATCTTATCTGAAGTCTTGCCTGGAAAGTCTGCGAGGCTTGACCATCTCAGCTAGTAGCTTTGAAGTCATTTCTGGATGCAGAATTTTGAGGAAACTGCAACAGAGGCATTCTAAGAGGCTGAATTACCTAGGCTACTTGTCTTTATTAGTGTCTGGTCCTTTTGTTCTGAAAACACGCAAACTTTTAAAGGTAACATATATATCTGCATTAACACAAGTATAGAATGTATGGTGTGTCCAAGTCAGTTAAAGATGATTTTTTGTTCTATGTTTGATCAGGTAAAAGGCATCTATCAACTTTATAAGTCCATTTGGACTGTATAACCAAATCTCTATCCATGTCGTATGAAAGAATGACATCTAATAGTAAGTCATGAGGATTCTGTAGCCAACAAGATTTATCATGTCTCATTCAGTCTCAGAGTTGTTCCCATGGTAGAGGGATAAGCATGCACATCACTTATCCTCTAGTCTTTCTTGGCCTTTTTGTCTTTCTGTAGGAGCCAAGATCCTAGAGAATTTCTCCCCAATCAAATCTGATCTTTATTAATTTTGAAGAGATCCATAGCTTGTTTCCTGTGGAAACAAAAGCAAAAACCTCTCCCCCAATGCAACATATTTCTTGACTTCCATTCTGAAGTTAAGACATTGTTATAATGTATAGGCTAGTTTAATGTAGCATTTTTCCACAACCCAATACCTCTCAGCAGCTGTCATTTTCTGTTCACTAGTATTTAAAAAATTCAAAGTCAACAAAACACCATACAGGATCCAGACTCCCTGTGCATTTCCCATCCTTATGTGGCTTATACTTTTATATTACCTTATTTATTTAAAGACTTGGTTATTTTTAAACTATTTTTATGACTATCTATACTCATTTTTTACTGTATCTCTTTTTTTTAAAAAAAAGATTTATTTATTTGGTATACAGTATTCTGCTTGCATGTACACCTGCACGCCAGAAGAGGACACTGATCTCATTACAGATGGTTGTGAGCCACCATGTGGTTACTGGGAATTGAACTCAGGACCTCTGGAAGAGCAGCCAACCTCTTAACCTCTGAGCCATCTCTCCATCCCCATTACTGTATCTCTTTAAAGGCTTCTTGGTCTGGACTGCTTTACTGCATGCCTGCAGCCTTCTCTGGCTGCATGAGCCAAGCTTTAAATCTGCTGTGCATCTCTGCACATGGTGCTGGCTGGCTCAAGCCCACAGGCAGCTTCTGGAAGCTGCATCTTTGTACATGTGGCCTGCCTGAGAGACTGTGGGACTAGGGAGCCACATCTGGCTCTGCGTTTGGGTGTTTAGAACCTTTTTTAAAAGCTTTCTTGGGTCCTATGTGGAAATACGTGCCCCCATGTTGGACACCATATGTAATGCGTCTTTGTCTGTCCTGCCAGCCAGCTCCCAAATAATGACATGGAGACTTATTATTAATTATGAAACCTCAGCCTTAAGCTAGGCTTTTTCCTAACTAGTTCTTATAAGTTAAATTAATCCATCTATATTAACCTACATTCTGCCAAATGGTGTTACCTTTCTTTCATCTTGAACCTCCTGTTTTCTCTCCTTTGGCTGGTGACTCTTCCTTTCTTCTTCCCAGAGTCCTCTCTGTCCCTGGAAGTCCCTCCTAACCTCTTTCTGCCTAGCTATTAGCCAATCGCCTCTTTATTATACCAATCACAGCAATATACATATATTCAAACAGTCTACAAATATCCCACAACATACAGGCATGTAACTGAGACTTCTCTAATAAGAATCAGTTATGATACATGCTCTGTTATTGGCCAGGTAACCTTAAAGAATATACTTGCTGTTAAAATTTTCTAATTTCAAAATGAGAAATAATATGCAGTGTGTGAAATTGTTATAAAATAAGTAGTATCCACTTCACTACAATCCACTAGCCCATGGTGTAGATCACCTGTTCTCTCACTGTGTCTCTCTCCATCTCTTTCTTTCTATGTGTGTATGCATGTGTATGTCTGTGTATCTGAGTATGTGTGTTCACATGTGTGCACATATGCACACGCATGATTGTATATCTGTCTGGAAGCTAGAGGTACATCAGTATCTTCCTTAGTCACTTTCTACCTTTTTGTTGTTGTTGCTTTGTTTAGAGGCCAGGGCATCTTACTAATTTGTCCCACGTTAGCTAGACTGACTGGCCAGTGAGCACCAGGGATTCATCTGTCTCTGCTTTTCAGCACTGCTTTTACAAGCCCTCACTGCAGTGACTGGCTTTTATGTGGGGGCTGAGTATCAACCTCAGATCCTTAGATCCTTTACTACATGAGACATTTCCACAGACCCTGATTCTCTTTGTGAAATCCCTAGGTTGACATCCCAAGATTTCAGAGATTCAGGGCAAGCATTTTCTTGGTATTGTTTGCTTAGATTTTACTTAATTGACATTTTCAAAACTCTTAAATGTACTTAAACTGCATCCTGCCTTCATTAGAAGTCTGAAGGCACACTTGCCTAAATTCAGTACAATGTATATTCATGTGTCTAAAATAGTACTGCAAATGGATTCATACTCACTTTCTTTCTTACATTTCTGGGTCTTTTTAGTGAGACATGATCATAAGCAAAGGGGGAACTATAGATATCGCTTCCTATAGATAGCTGACCTTGCGAGGAAATTTGTCACTACCATTTTGTGAAGGCTTATTTTACTTCCATAATTGTCCAAGAACTGCATGGTCTGTGGCATTTAGGATATGCTTACTTGATTTTCAATGTGAGGTTTTATAGAGGAGTTACATAGTGTTTAGTGAGGTGGTAGATTATGCTTAATGCTGTTGTAGATAAAGCCCTTAGAAACTAAAATTTCCTCTAGTATATCCTTGTTTTTGTCTCCTCCATTGGCTTTGGCTTTCCTGCACACTTCCTTTTTAAAACACCTTAAACAGACATACAAGTAATATTTTATGGACTGATTAGGTTACATTTAGGAATATATATATATATATGTACATATATATGTATATATATACAAACACATATATGCATGCTATAACCATTGTTGTAAAAAGAGGTCACAAATCTGAAGGAAGGGAGGGGTATATGGGAGAGCAGAGAAGGAAAAGAGAAAACGTTGTCATTGAATTACAATCTCAAAAATAAACAACAACCAAAGAATCAGTTCTGAAGTGAGTTGCTGTAGAACAGGTATAAAGTTTTAGTTGTGCAAGATGAAGTCCTGGACATCTGCTATACAACCTCTCACAAGACTGAGCTGCTAACTAATTTATTTACGCTGGAGGTCAAGTCTGGGGCTTTGTGTGTGCTAGGCAAGCATGCTGAGCTATAACCCCTCAGCTTGTGTACTGAAGTTGTTTTTACAGGATTGATCTCATGTTACATGTTTTTATTACAAAGACAAAATAAAAATATAAAGACTCTTTTAGGAAACCTTGAAGGAAGTACTACACAGAATCCGCATGTTAATAAAAAGCGTTGGGGCAACAGCAAACAAGTCTTTGTACTGGGGGAAAATATTAATCTAATCAAAGCACCTTGGGGTCCTTGTGATTATGAGTAATCATTAGATGGTCACTCTGATCTTTTCTCATAGTCAAGCTACTGGATATCTTAATTGGGAGATTTATTGTTTTCTATTGACAACTGTTGACAAAGGAATAACTTGAAAACAATTTGCTCCAGTAAACATCTCTCTAAATGGAGAAAAGATCATTTAAATACAGGCTTTAGTGGGATGCAATAGTCCTCCTTAGCACTCTGGGGTAGTACAGATTTTCTTCTTAAGCCTAAACTAGACTACAATAACTATTGAATATACTTTTACTCTGTGTCAATAGTCAAATAGCCAGAGACAAATCTATGTCCCAGGAGAATTTGTATACTTACTCAATAAATGTTTATTGCACAACTTCTGGGTGATTGATACTGCCTTGCATCAAAATTAGTAAGAGTAAGGTTTGCTCAATACCTTCTCTCTTGGCAACTTCTCTGTCCAGTATGCACTGTTGCCCCTCACTGCCCGAGAAACTATTTCACTACCACCTACCCCTCTGCATGAAAAACATCCAGGTCCTGCCTATCTTTCTAGATGGCTCACCAATATTTGTCTCCCCTCTTTCTGTCAAAGCTGGCCTCTCTAGTGTACCCCAGAAAGAAAGCACTCTGGTTTACCTGTCTGTTACACAAGCTCAGACATACCCCAGTATAAAAGAACATCAAGGGCTTGGGAAGATGGCTCAGTGCTTGCCTCACTAACAGGAGAGCCTAGGTCCTAGCTCCAGAATCCATGTAAAAGCCAAGCATAGGCTGTGTTTGTAAACCCAGCCCCAGGAGGGCAGTGAGAGGAAGTTCCCTGGGGATTGCTGACTAGCCAGTTTTTCTGACGACATGGATATTATCCTCTGACCTCCATATACATGTACACTTGTGTATGCACATAAACACACACACACACACAATTTAACCTTCTGCACAGAGTGTGATCTTCTAGCAGGGAAGAATTTTTTGATAACCACAGGGAAGAACTGCTACTAATTCAGGACGGTGAGTATCCACCATACTTTAGCACATCTCCTCATGTCTTCCCTTACTCCACTAGTATGTGAAGTACATTCTTGCTCTAGCTTGTGGCCATCTTTTTTCCCCTCCTCCTCTGGTGCCAGTCAAGAGCTTAAAGCTCACCAATCCACTGATGGCTGGACACATGACCAAACATTCCTTTGTTTAGGCCCTAGGTCACCTACAGACCCAAAGCGTGCCAAAGCCTTCAAGCCTACAAACAAGAGATCCCTGTTCTGGCAGTAAGCCACACAGTCATGCGCTGAGCTGCATTCCAAAGAGTTTATTTCGTTTATGCTTGTTCACACATTGCAACAAATACACAAGCTCGCATACTTTTCCACCCTTTAACTGCTTCCTCTCTATTACCTGCCTTTGGGGGAACTGACCATAAAAAGTCAAATTAAATTGTGTTAGTACATAGTGTGTACAGATGGCAGTCAGAGAACTCAAAGGTTTCCTCAGAAATACACGAGGAGCCAAGATGTGTAACATGTTACTCTTCTTTTTCTGTCCTGCTTGCCACGTGGCAGTCTGAGCAGCTGCGTGCGATCTCAGCAGATAACCTACATAACTATTCTTAAACATGACAGAAAACGTCTCCAGGAGCCTCCCTTTGTGAAAGATCTGTGTTCCACGCGTTTGTACTCAAAGAATTTCAGCAATGGATCTTGTGATAATAACACTTGAAAAGTGGCTTAAACTTCTTAAGTCACATTACACATTTTAGGAACCTGACAGCATCCCTGTGAATTCAGAGGAACGTCAGAATGCTACCCACACAGCAAAGCTTGCTCAGTCATCACCAGCTGATTAACTAATTACTATGTAACCATTTGTTTTTAAAAAATAGTACATAATTGTTAAATGATTTGAGAATGTTTTTTGTCCCATTAGTGGTAAGGTGGGGAATACAAGCCAAGTCCTTAGACTTTTTGTACTGGTTAGAATTATCAAACACACAAAGGCGCTGCCACAATATAAAATCTACCACCCAGGTATTATAGTTATTAGTTATTAGTACCTCTTACCAAACATTTCATCTCCCCTCCATTAATTATTTTCCTCATTGCAGAATTTTAAGCAAAACGCAGACGTCATTGTGCCACTGAACAGTTCAGCGATTTTCTAATGATGCAATCCTTAGGTTTTTATGTGTATGTGTGGTAGATTAGCAGTCTCCAAACAGTGGTTAAATATCTCAGATGCTTCCCAAAAAAACCTTCTATTTAAAAAAAAAAAATCTGTGCTTAACAAGATAATTCAGCAGCAAAAGGCACTTTGCTGCCTATCCTAGTGACTTGAGTTCTCCCCAGGACCACTCACATGAGGTCCTTGTTAAAGTTTCTATCGCTCTGATGAAAAAAACCATCATGACCAAAAGCAAGTCAGGAGGAAAGGGTTTATTTGGCTTACACTTGCACACTGTAGTCCACCATTAAAGGAAGTCAGGCCAGGAACTCAAACAGGGCAGGAAACTGGAGGCAGGAGCTGATGTAGGAGCATGGAGGAGTGCTGCTTAATGTCTTGTTCCCCATGGCTTGCTCAGCCTGCTTTTTTATAGAACTTAGGACCACCAGCCCAGGGACAACACTACCCACAATGGTCTGGGCTTTCTCATGTCACTAATTAAGAAAATTCCTTACAGATTTGCCTACAGCTCTCCCTATCTTATGGAGGAGAGAACCAATGACTTCACACACACACACACACACACACACACACACACACACACACACACACACACACAGGAAATACAGAGCATCGATGAAAACCTGAATAAACCTAGTTTCACTTAATTCTAATAACTCACTTCTCTCATGGGAGATCACCTCGTTAAGCAGCATGCTGTCATTGGCTTCATTCTGGATTAACACCTCAGGATGGAAATAGCTTTCTAAGCTGTGTTTCAGATACTTGGAAGTAAACCAAACCATTTGAAACCCCTGACACTTCGCTTTGGTGTACAGAGGCGTGTGATGAATGACCTTTGACATCAGAGTGCCAAGACCTTCACTCCCAGAGCATGCTAATGTCACCACTGTCCCCTAGCAAGAGCCACTCACCACTCCATTTTTTTCTTACCTTCCGTCTACTTTTCCTGTTCCTCCAACCATGCTGGTTTTTTTTTTTTTTTATCTCATGAATATCTTTAATCCCAATACTCAAGAGGCAGATTTGAGACATGGGGCTCCCATCTCTGATATTTGACTTTCTCATTAATAAATTCTTTCACTTTTGCAAAAGTCCTGATTTCAGTAATTAGCATATTGCAAGGTAGGAAAAAAATTCAGCCTGGCTCTCAGGAGGATGGTACACATCATGGTGATTACCAGGGAGAATTTTACTTTGAAAGGGGTTTTTTTAAGTTTTCACATTTATTTAGTTTATGTGTGTGGGCATATACACACCCCAGTACACATGTGGGCTCTGGCAATTGAACTCAGGTCATTAGGCTTAGGAGCAAGCCCTTATACCCTCTGAGTCACCTCACCAGCCCAAGAATTGTACTCTTTTCTTCCATGGTGCCATTGTGGAGAATGAATGGAAGTTCCACTCCACATCCTTAGACACAGTGAACAAGAAGATCTTCATTACAGAGTAGAAGGCCTTGGTGAGTGAGAGGTAGTTCCATGGAGCATATTCGAGACCCTGGAGGACTACAGATCACATGAATATGTGACCGACTTCCAAGGTGAAGTTTGCCATAGTGGTAGATACCTCCAGCATGGTCCTTAGAGGCACTGGAATTTGCAACATGCTTTGGAAGCCGCGTAATTCTTACAGAGCAATTTACAGCATCCTCTATAGCCCTTGGGGCTACAGCCAACTGGGGCCTTTGGTACCGTAATGATGGATGAAATGATACCAGTGTGTTAAAGTAATCAAACAAACAAAACACAAACAAACAAAACGCTCTGCACTCACCGCCTGTTAGAGAAGTGCAGTCTGTACATATTCTGTGCTGTGGCATACATCTTATCCCCGAGTCCTGCTGCACATACCAGGTATGCCACTGTGCTGCCCATGGTGCTTCTCAACGAAGCATCTTGTATGAGAAAACAGAAGAGGGACTGGGTTGTGAGATAGTTCAGCAGGCAAAGTGCTGTCTGTGTTAGCCTCATGACCTGATTTCAATCCCCCAAACCCACGTAAAGGTGAAAAGGGACAGATGACACCATAAAGCTGTCCTCTGGCCTCCATACATGTGCACTGGTGTGCCCACAATCATACATATACCCACACACATACACACACACACACAATCACACACACACATACACACACAATCACACACACAATCACATATACACATACACACAGTCATATATACATATACACACACAATCACACACTCACATACACATACACACAATCACACACTCACACACACATACACACAATCACACACTCACACACACATACAAGCACACATATACACACATACACACACACACACAGTCATTGTTTGTTTTGTTTTAAGGGAAAAGAAACATGGGGAAAAAGTGGAGAGGAGTAATCCTTTTTTTATAATTGACAATCTTGATCCTTCTCCAAGGTCTAGCCCAGTAAATGGATGGGACTAGAAAAGATCATACTGAGTGAAATAACCCGGACCCAGAAAAACAAACCTTGTATGTTCTTTTTGATCAGAGGCTCCTAGTTCCAAATCTTTAGATGTGAGTACATAGCCTGGAGTAACTTCAGAAACCAGGAAAGTAAAAAGAGACCATTGCTGGGGTGGGAGATGGAGGGGCAGGAGACAGGGAAACAGCAGACACAAGGGATCTGATTGGAGAAATGGGAGAGGGCAGCTCTACTTAGAGAGGGGATGGGAGGTAAACACAGAAGGAGGGAGAAGGGTAAAATAACAGTAAGGGTGTCTGAGAAAGTCATAAAGAACCACACTACTAACTATCTACTTAAAAAGAAAGCTATAATACATATAAATCTGTGTATTATAATATACAGATAGACTAACATATACAGTTTAAATGAACTATTCTCATCTGGGCTGACAATGTGCCCTTCAAGAGCCAAAGACCATCTAACAAAAACCCAAATACCAGGCACGAGAAATCCTCTTTTGAGTTGTTGGTCAGGGTGGTCCAAGAGACTCCCAAGCCATACAGACTATTGTTATTGCTCCTGGTCCCCGCAGCCCACCCCCCGGCCCCAGGAAGTGGAAGGTAAGTCCCTATTGCTGAAGACACCACACACTTCAGACACAGGGCCCAGAGAACCCTGATCTGGAACTGACCTGAACGTCTCCTCCCTGGTACCAGAAGGCACCATGCAAGCTTATAAAGGAAAGAAGCAATCAATAGTTCTACCCAGCTTTGGTGCCTATGAACCACAACAATGACCAGCACAGCACAATAACCCTAAGGGTGCTATAACGGTGCACATACCTTGGTGGTAACCAACATCTCTCTAATTGGACTTAGGATCTGCTCAACGAGAGATAAGCTATGCCTAGTACAGAGAATGCAGCCAACTACCCAGGGCTAGTGAAGTCATGGATCTTAGAGGAAAACTTGGCATCTCCATTTTACTAAATCAGAACAATCCCTAACTACATTCTAAATATTTGTCCTTAAACCACAGATCAGGGCAGTCCTCACCACTCATTAAGAAAACTCTTTGCCACAGACAGGAACCACTACAGAAAACCACAACCAATTGAAGCATAGAGCTCAGTTCCAGAGGCTACATCTACCAAACAGCTCCTGCCCTAAGCCTCGGGGAACATTGCAGGAAAAAAGGTGGAAAGATTCTAAGACCTAGAGGATCAGGGAGTTTGCTGTGTTAGAAGCTACACCCATGAAGTCCTATCAACATGATTGCCTAAACATGCATGAGCTGAACAAGGGCAATAATAAACATTCCAAAGAGGACAGGGGAAAGACCACGAGGCTTCAACCCTACACCAAGAACTACAGGTAACTAAAAAAATGCTGAGAGCAGCAGAAACAGTTTTCCCTAGGGAGGAGCACATCCAATACCAAATGGCCAGTCCTGAAGACACAATACATAACACAGACTGAACAGGTTAGGTTAAAAATATATAGGCATATACATGTACATACCTGCATGTAACAGCAAGTAATGAGAAAAGAGTCTATGAATTTGAAAGAGAGCAAGGATGAGTATATGGGAGGGCTTGGAGTGAGGAAAGGGAAGTGGGAAATGATGTAAATATAATAAACTCTCAAAAATAAAATAATTTTTAAAAGAAAAAGGCTTAGCCTGGGCTATATAGTGAGTTCCAGAGCAGCCCGGACAACAACAAAGATTGGCCTCAAAAACTGAGAATGACTTGGGAAGTCCTTCACTATCATCTATGGGTTTTCCTCCATGAACCTACTGTGACAGTGATCACTGTGACACACACAACTAAAATGGCAGTCTTGGGCTGTAGAGGTGGCTCAGGTGCTGAAGTACATGCAGCCCGTGCTCATTCCACAGAACTCACATAAAAACAAGCCGGGTGGGGTCATGGGCTTGTAATCCCAGCAGTGAAGAGCAGAGACAGGTGACCCCGGGGCTCACTGGCCAGCCTGTTAGTCTACCATACTTGACGAGTTTCAGGCCAGGCTAGTAAGAGACTCTTTCTCAAAAATGAATTACTTTAAGGTGAACAGCACTCTTGAGGACTGACATTCAAGGTGTCCTCTGGGCTCCACATACATTCACACACAAGTACACACACACACACACACACACACACACACGATATGAATGATACAAATATAAGATGTCAGCTTCAAACTTGCTTTAGAATATTTAAGTATTTGCTAAGTCAATAAATAGCACAAACATCTCCTTTTTCTTTCTCAAACACCACCCAACCCCTAGAAAAGTTACGAAATGGCAACTCCATTCAGAGTCTCCACAAATCCTAGATCTGTGTGAAGACTGTGTGAAAATCTGTGTGAAGGCTTAATTGTGGTTGTGAATATATTATAAATAGAATTCCTAGGGGTCTCTACTTGTTAAATATTTATTTGGTATATACTTTAACAAGGGTTCTCTAATATTAAACTATTCACGGGTTGATTGAACTTTGAATTCTAACTTGAGTATGAGATTCTAATTTTACATTCACTAACACAACCCATTCACCACAGAGAAAATATTTTACCTATAGAATGGCAATAAAGTCTGAAGGTGGCCGTGCATAATAAGTGATTTATTGATGTTATATTACAGTACAGGCTGTAGTTACTGTTTTGTCCTAGTAAATGCATAGTTTACTCTTTGGGGCAGCATTAAAATGACCAGAGAACGTAACAAGCAAACCCAGCCACAGCTGCATGCACATGTGGTGTCATCTCAGACCTAAAATTTTCAGATATGATCCCTGGAATCAGCAGGATCGATAAGCAAGTTAGGACTATTAAAAATTCAAACTGGGAGGCTTCACTCTAGCCTTACTGACCCAGAAAATTAACTAATAGCTGAGTCCCATTAGCTAATAGCTGAATGCCAGTGCTTCCAATACAAGCTGAAGTTAAGGACCACAGGCTCCGATTACTTGTCTCTGATTTTCACTGAAGAAGAACCTATCCTTTTAGTGTGTGCTTCTTAGTTGTCAGGCTTATCCAATAAAAAGATAGGCTGATAATTTAAATTTCAGATTAAAAGAACAAAATTTAGACGAATTACTTCTTTGCAAGTGTTTCCCACGTATAATAGTCCGTGTATTTAAAGGACATGTAACTATTCTGTACATACATAAGCATTATTTGTGGCTTACCTGATATTCAATTTTAGCTTCTAATCTTGTGTCCTAATTTGTTCTGGCATCCTTACACCATACCTAAGGGTGTGTTGGTCTGGCCAGAACACAGCATACTCCACAGGAATATGTAATCTAACCCAATTTTAGAAATTATCACCTTTCCAGCCCTTCCCCTCTCTGTGGTCACATGGCAGTGTTCTTGAGGTAACCTTCCATTCCTGCCTAGTGAGGTCACTAATTGGTGGTCAGCTGGCATGGGCAATAGGCAGTCACTCGTATTTCCAAGCACTGTACTCACTCATCAGTGGAAACATTGGTTGTTGTGAAGTCATGAATGGCAATCTCAGACAGTTGACTTTTGTTTATGAATGCACAGTTTTCTCTGTTTAACAGGCTCTATGTTACGCAAAACTGGGTTCCTAATAGATCATTGAATACAGATTGAAATTGTTTTATATCCCTTAGCAGTGGTACACGCTGATGGCTGGTCCATCTCTTAAGACTGGCCCCCTGAAAGCAAGGAAAGTATAACCAAACTAGTTTGAAATCTAAATCTTTGCTGAGTTCTCTTCTCCTGCCATTTCCCTTTTATTTTTGAATTTGCTAGTATAAGGGTTGGAGAGATGGCTTAGTGGTTAAGAGCACTGACTGCTCTTCCAAAGGACCCACGTTCAATTCCCAGCACCCACGTGGCAGGTCACAACTGTCTGTGACTCCAGGGATTCAAACACCCTTACAGACATACATTCAGGCAAAACACTAATGCACATAAAATAAAAATATAAAAGAATTTGCTAATATGGTGTATCTCTTTAAATATCCATGGAACAAAGTGTATAGCCCTTAGTTGTAGAGTCCAGTGAGTTTTTAGCAAATGCACTCTTATAGATACTGGATATTTCCTTCACTCTACAAGAGATCTTCACATTTCTTTCATGTCAGTACCCCCTGCAGAGACAACCACAGTTCTGATTTTCACCATCGAGAGAAGTTTTGTTTTTTTCTAGGACTTTCTTTAAATTGGATTACTCTCATTTTTTTCACATTCAAAACATTTTGTTCTACAGAGTAGAATTTAAAACATAAATATGTATGTGCAATTTTTCCCCTCTAAAGTCATGTGGACTGAAGTCTAAAGATAGTTAGTCCTCTGTCTCCCCTCATCAAGGTCGACAGAGGTTACAGAGAAGGAGCAGAAGCTGCAGGAGGGCCCCAAGTGAGGAAGTAAGTCAGCTAGAAGACCCAGGAAGTCTCCAGGAGCTACTCCAGCTGGGGACACCCCAGTACCTCAGCATGCCCTTGAGGTCTGACACTCTTTCTGGGGAGATATAAACACATGTCTATTCCTCTCCTCTCTAGCAAGGGCACCAACAACAGACCAAAGTAAGAATTCCACCAGGTCCAGTTTGGTGAACCAATGAATCCATCAGGCTTACCCACGGAGCATAAGTGACCCCAAAACAGCTGTACCACAGAAAAATCTCACCTCAGCGTGAATGACAATTTCCACATGCTGCACAGATGGAGTCCCCTTTCCAGTTAATCCCACAATCTATATACCCTTGCACCTCCTCAGACTGTGAAACCACATGTGGTAGCTCAGAAGTGCATGCCGCTGGCAGGAACACACAGAAGGGAGAGCCTGGGTTCTCAGGAGAGGCTCTTGACTCTCCCCTTATAATGAGAGCACATCAACAAGGCCTAATCTTAGGATCTCTTACTAGTAGTCACAGCTTCTCTGATGAAGATGCCAATAGTTGTTAGGCTTGGAAAAGAATGTTCTACCACACCTTGGTAGACCACGCATACCCAGGCCTCTGCTTATTCAGTAGCTGTGGTTATGTTACCCTTGTCTCTTATGAGCTCCATATTAAAGACAGGTTTAAATATCCCAGCAACTCCTATATCTTAACTGGGGCAGAGGGTAGAATAGACCATGGTGGTACATCTAAATTAAAGATCAAGAGATACCACAAATAACTATGTTCCAGCTGATGCAAGTTAAATATTTACCATGTTATTTGATATTTTAATACTTTGCACATTGTCTACTGAAATAGCACCTAATTATCATTTTAAAAGTCTACTCTCCATACAGAACATAAAATTTAGAATAGAATAGTATTCTCTATGGAAAAACAAAGTTCGCTTTTGTCCACAGTCCTGGAGGGCCCAGGGATAAAAGAACATACAAATCCAAACAGCTGTTATTACTAGCATGGACACCTTAAGAGTATACGCATGATTATCATTTGAGACAAATTTAGAAAAATGCACATTGACAGTAAGATGCAGATTAAATGCAACTCAAAATACTAGTGCTCGTCACAGATCTTCACACACACACACACCCAGATTGTGCTCTGACTTCAAGAGTCTAATGCAAACTTACATATAAACTCCTGTAGGAAGACTCAAAGGACACACTTATTTGCCATAAGTATAGTCCATTGAAGGACACTCACTGTCTCTGCTTTGCAGACAAAGTCCAATAATTACCCTCTCCCATGCAAGTCTTCCTGTTTCACAAGGTTGTGTTCTTTGCACAGGCTTTCTGATACAGAGTTTGAAGAATTTGATAGTTATTAAAGACCCTCCCCTGTGAAGGGAGGAAGGGGGATGAAGCAGGATTGATGGAGCAGGAAATTGAACTATAATACATACCCAAGAAACAGCCCAGAGCTCTGCTGAGTATCACTTGTCAAAATGTCACCAATCCGGCTGTATCTCTGGACCTCTCTCACTAACTAGATACAGGTCAACTCAGGTGAAGTTCATCTGGGCAAGGTCAACTCAGGAACTTTGGTCTACCGGAAGGAGCTGACCACTGTAAACTATGGACCACATGTTCCGTATCTGGGTATCAAATCCTTTCTTTAAAGTAAGTTTAAGTGTCTTCTACAATTGTTCAATTGTCTGCAAGAAGAATCCATATGGATTTTTTTCAATCCCTCAAAACACAAGGCTCACATTATTAAGTGAGTCCACTTGCCTGGGGCATTTTCCCTATCCTCTCACTTGACTAACTGCTTCCCTTCTTTAGGTCAACCTTAGGAAGGCTTTCTCTTACCCAAAGGCTTCACAACATTCATCCGACTTGTAATTTACTTAGCTTCTCAATCCCCTACTTAAAAGACTCCCCATGAGAGCAGGACCCTGTCCTACTTGATTGTGCTGTATCTTCACACTGAGCTGTATACTGAGTACGAAGTGAATCTGCTGCATGTATTTGATGACTGGATAAGTTAACTCAATATGCCTAACATTTTCATTTGAGTTCTCCTGGAAGCTGGTCACAAAACAAGGATTTGGGTGCAAGCATTTTATTTAAGAACTAATTCCAGAAACACTGATAGAAAAGTTGGACAAGTAAGGGAGCCAGCTAATTTATAACCCACTGCCACTGGAGACATAATCCCACTGGGAAAACCAGAGAACCAGTATGGAACATCTATCTGTCTTGGTATTATCTATCCAAGAAATGAAGAAGCACACAGTGTATAACCCTACAAATGTGAAATTTCTAAAATACTTCAATTCACAGAAGAAGTAGAGACAGAAGATGGGGAGCAGAGAGTGTCAGATCCAAAGGAAACTCCATTTTCTCAAATTCTGGCAGTTAGACAAAAGCCAGACTTCCTCAGGAACTTGTGAAGCTGATTCCCCTCTACCAAAAGGAGCCATTTCCCTTATGACTGGCAGAAGGGATAAACGACTATCTGTGGTGCCTATTAGCATACCAAAGCACATGCTGGCCTGTAGACTCCCTTAGTGCCACAAGTACCTGTTACACATTTCAGATTTCATGCTAACATCCTGGTTCTCCTCACCTCCTCCCCTACCCTAAACTCCCTCCAGCTTGCAGGTTTCCCTCCCCTCAGCTACTCATTCTCCTTATAACCCTGCTATTCCAGCTATGCTCTCCCTTTTGACCAAGCTCTCTTTGTCTTCTCCTCTCTGTCTCCTTTCTCCCACTCTCTCTTCTCTCCCACACTCTTCCTCTCTGTATACCCCACCCTCCATCTCTGCTCTGCTCTGCTTCTCTCTTGGCCAGGTCCAGTCAGCTGGCCATATTCAGTCTACTACTTTCTCCCTCTACTCTGGACTCTTCCAGATGCCTCTGGCTGTTCTCTCTCTCTCATGTATACAATAAAAACCTTCCCCTTAGCCACCCCATGGAGCAGTCATGTCATGAGTTTATACAGGGAAGACTCAGAGTAACTATTACAGGACTATAGTTTCTTTTGGAAGGTTAGAAATGTTCTAGAATTAGTAAAGACTGCTGTACAGCATTTTAAGTGCATTAGCACCCACTAAAATTAAATTGTGTGCTTTAACATCATGAATAAGATGTAAATTATATTAATACAAATAATTGCAAAACAGAAATGAGGAAGCATAGATCCATTCACGAGTCAAACCTGTTGGGATAGCCATGTTTATTGCATAGCATTTGCGGCCTATCCTGAACACAAGTCACACACGGTAACAGCAGGTTCAACTAAGTTGAACCTCTTGGCAAAGATGGAGACACCAGCAGCCAGCAGTGCCTTCTGATGATGTGAGCCCTGAAATGGGAAGTGAGAGCTAGAGATAGCAAACCTGCCTGGCACATCCAAAGATAACTCCTTCTGTGGGGAAGGAGGATTCCCTCAACAGCCTCCAGCACCAAGAAATTATTCTACACAGATCAATGTGGATGGCATGTCTACAGAGTCCAATTATCTCAACTGTAACCCCAAATCAAGCAAAAGCTGTGAATTGAGAGGGAAATAAATGGGACTTTCCAAAGAAAGCGAAGCTGTTGTTGGCTGAATAACAATCCCCATGTCATGTGCCTGACTTCTAAGGCTCAGGACCTCCAAAAGCTCCATTTTAAACTAAAAGGAAGTGTCCAGCTCTGACTAGGTTCAGAATTTCGAGGTGGGGTGATTGTTCTGGATATAAACAACATCTGCCCCTTCCTCCTGTGGTCCCAATAACAAATCAAGATAAGATTTCACCAAAGTTCACTCTACACTTGATCTTAGCCAAAAGACTGAGAGACATCCAGAGTTCATTCTAGGGAACTGAAAAATGTGCTTATGTACAGAGCAGTGGGTGAGGGGTTACAGGTAGGATTGAGAGTGACCTTAACGCAGCCACACTGGAAGGTCTGAACCCCTGCATGGATGCTGACTCCTCGAAGGCTGTGGAGATGGAGTCCCCCCGCCAGTCCTGCCCCCACCTAAATCCTCTAGCCCTTCCCAAAGACCTGGAGGCCCTGTGAAATTAGGGCAGAATTATTTACTGGTTGGGAGGAGTGGTGAGGAGCCCACGACTCTCGCCTCACCCTCCTTCCAAGAGGAAACATGAAGAGCCAACAAGCCCAGCTATGACAATCTTTAAGAAGAGGTCAAACTGGGGCTGGAGTGATGGCTCAGTGGTTAAGAGCACCAACTGCTCTACCAGAGGACCGGGATTCGACTCCCAGCACCCACATGGCAGCTAACAACTGTCTGTAACTCTAAACTCTGACACCCTCACGTACACATACATGCATACACCAATGCACATAAAAAATAAAGATAGCCGGTTGTGGTGGCGCGCACCGGTAGGATTTGCTGAAGGAGGCAGAGGCAGGAGGATCATGAGTTCGAGGCCAGCCTGGACTCTTATGAATAAAATACTTAAAAAAAATAAAGATAATAAATTGTTTAAAAAAAAAAAAGAACAGGTCAAACAACTCCTGAGGATAGCAGTTCTTCTTCGAGAATGGTCTTGTACGACAGCAGTGTAATAAAAAAGACCTTTTTGTAACCTTTGTACGTAGAGGAACAAAGAAAGAGAAGAGTTACAAGGAGGGCAGCAGAGGCAGGAGCGATGCTCGTTGCAGATGGAGGAAGGGACCACAGCCCAGGGATACAAGAATCTCCCGGCAGCTGAAGAAGACATGGACACAACTCCTCCCTTCAGAGCTTCGGGAAGAAACCAGCCCTGCCAAGATCCTGACGCTAGCAAATTGATATGATGGCAGGTTTCTGACTTCCACAACGATAGAAGAAATTTGTGCTGTTTTAAGCCACTAAATGTGATGTAATTGTATGTGAGGAGACACAGTAAAGAAACTACCAAAATGGTCACTCCATTAAGAGAAAGGTTTTTATTGTAAGTAAGAGAGAGAGAACACCCAGAGGCATCTGGAAGAGTCCAGAGAAGAGAAAACACACACACACACACACACACACACACACACACACACACACACACACAGAGAGAGAGAGAGGGGGGGGGGGGAGACTGGACATAGCCAGGGCTATCAGTGAGGGAGGAGAGAGAGTTGGTGGTGGAAAATCATGTTGGGGTATAAGGAGGACAAGTAGCTGGGAGAGGGAAGCCTGTGAGCTGAAGCAGGCCTTGGAGTTTGGGGTGGGGAGGAGCCATCATGCTAGCATGGGGACTTTGAAATGTATAACAAGTACTTGTGAGTATGGACTGAGGGAGCCTGGAGGTGAACATGGGCTATGATGTGCAACCACAAGTATATGTCATTGGAGAGCTGTATGTCCCTTCTGCCAGAGGCAAGGGAAATGACTCCTTTTGGTGGACAGGAACCCATCTCACAAGTTCCTGAGACATGCTGGCTTTTATCTAAGCCCCAGAAATCCTTCTATAGTCCAGCTTGAATTGAGCCAAGACTCTCATTTCTAGATGGCCTGAGACCGAACAGTAATCCCGTCCACTGGCAACAGAAAACCAATGCAAGGACTAGCCGAGGGCACTGCTACAGAGTGGATTTTAAAATAATCAGTATTTCCACACCAAAACTCACTGCAAAATTTGGAAGGAGCTTAAAATCACAAAGAAAATAAACACTGTGTATCTTTGGCTTTCTTGTTCAACAATTAATTTCTTTCCTTTTTGTTTGTTGTTTTGTTTTGTTTGTTCAGACAGAGTTTCACACTATGGCCCAGGTTGGCCTGGAACACACTCTACACTATGTAGCGTAGGCTGGCCTGGAAATCCTGGCAACCCTCCTTTCTCAGTCTCCCTAGTGCTAGGATTACAAGTGTAAGCCATCACACACAGCAAACTTCATCTTTTTCAATATTTTAAAATGCCATATTTATACTTTGTGTAAGTCTCTGTATTTTCCCTTCTTAGAATAGGATATGATTTGGAATAGAGTGCATGCATGTTCACTTAAATACATGGAATGTTGCTATTTACCTTTTAGACTTAAATGTATAAATTATATCATGCTCAGTAAAAATTCTTACCAGAGACATATTAAAAAAAAGCAGACAAATTCCAAGAAAATAACGTTTACAACTCTAAAAATACTGAGAAATCCAGCCATTTAAATAGCAATAACTCTACTGTACATCAGCAAATGCCAGAGTGTACACTGAGGAACTGAAGAGAGAGGGCTGCCAGGCATGACTGTCAGTGTCTGGGGTCTAGTGATGAGCCTGGGCCACAGGAAAGCTAGAGTGAGGTAGTGAAGGGATAAAACCGGGAAAGGATACACCAATGTTTAGAGGGCATAAAGGAAATGATGTGTTCTAATGACATGTAGTAAGAGATGCTTGTAGTTCTTCTTCCTTCGGGATTGGGCCACCAGTCCACAAGGGAGGAAGGAGCAGAGGTGAGTGAGCAGCAGGCTCAGATAGTTTGTGATTCAATGGAGACAGCTCTCAGGGAGACAGTTTAAGTGTTCCAGCTCCACTTTATTCCAGAGAGCGAGAGGGATATAAAGGCTGGGGACAGTGCCTGGCATCTCCTAATCTGCATTAAACAGCACACTCCTCCTATTGCAAAGCTCCTAGCGCAAGTCATAGTCATCCTATGTGGAGGCACGGTCCTATCGTAGAGCTCCAGCACAATGTCTAATTACCATGTGGTCTGCAGGGGGCAGAGCTCCAGCAGGGAACTGTGCCAAGGGTCACACTAGAGATAAATCAGGCATCCAGGCTTAGGGACAGCTTCCAGATAAGGTCAGACATCCAGGACTAGAGACCTTCTCCAAATAAGGGCAGGTAGAGAACAGGAAGTCTCTCTGGGGAGGGAGTCCTTCGTGTTTCCAAGCTTGGGGAGAGCTGCCAGGCCATGGTAGACTGCAATCTCTGACTAGCAAGCCCTCCCAACAACCCTCAGAGTTCATTTGGGGCCTATCATCACCAGATAGAAGAAGATAAAATTTAATCATGCCGTTCCTGTGCTTAAGATCTCCTGAAATTCTTAGGTTAATAGGAGTCGAAAGCCTGCTGCATAATTTCAGCGGCATGCAACGCTCCTGAAGATTTGGTGGCAGCCCTACTTGTTCAACCTCCTGAGTCATGCCCTGCTTTCCACTGTACTCAACATTGCTAACAGCTCAGGACCTTTGCAAATGCTGTTCCTTCCCTCTGACCGAGGGAAGCAAGCCCTTGTTCTCAACAACATCTGTTTTACTGAGGCTAAATATCTTCTCAGTGAGTTTCTGCTACAAGAGTCAATCCATTTGGATGTCAGCATCCAGCCAGCACATTCTGAGCACAGGTGTCATGAACACAATACCTGGATGCTCTTTATTCTGACCATTAGTCCCATGTCACGTAACCCAACCTGAAAACAAAACACCAGGACCTGGCACCAACATCATACTCATGCTTCCCACTGGGCTATCAGCAATAGCCATTTGTCCCTGACCTAAGATCTCCTGTCTTCTGCCACCCACAAATACTACCAAGCTACTCAGTTAGCTGTCAAGTGTAGCAAATCCCAGTTTCTCACAGACTTTCAGGGCTTCCTATCTCTCCAGACCAGAGTGTGGAGCTTCTTCTATCTGCAGTCCTACAAGGTTTGCTCAAATATATATGGTATCCTAGCAGAGCATGGAATATGGCACATAGGAAATCGTCAGAAATACACATTCCCAGTAAAGAAAAGAAAATAGGTCTAGTTTAGTTAAGGTCTGTGCTCTAATAGCAGCTGCTTCTCCTTCTAACGAAAACTGGACCCATTTAAATGCAGTGGAGAAAAGGGATAGACCTTGCCTTGTCAGAGGTGCTCCTGGACTCTACTCTGAGGACAAGGGGCCCTGAGAATGCCATAGTAAGCTTTCAGATTTTTCCCCGTGTCAATTAAATTCAGCTACCATGATGCTGCTAACAACTACCAGATTTTAAAATGCTCATTTATTTAAGAAAACATCCTTTTTGTAGTCTAGGGAACTGAGGTTTTTGTCCTTGGGATTAAGGGCTAAGTCTACATTTTGAGATTTCTTTAGTAAGATTTTTTTTTGTCTGTTAGAAACTGAGGGGGCTTGGAAATCTCATTAATTATTCAATTCTTTTCCCAGTGATTTTTATCAAATTTTTTCAGCCAGAAGGCATGGCAGTACATTAATGCAGTGAATAAAATGAATAAATAGAGTCTTACTTGGTTATGACTCATAGAGAGAAATTGAGGGAATGAAAAGTAGCATACACAAGCCCCAGAAGTGAGCACACCATAAAATAGCATGCCTCTCCCTAGCTGAGGGCAACAGGTATCTTACTCTATTCAAAACTAGTCAGGCATTTATATTTACATCACAAACAGAACTCAGATTCTCATATTTGAAATCAGACTTGCATTGATAGAATGCACATATTGTTTGGCAAGGATCTTCTAGGCAGGGCTCAATTCCTGCTAGAAATGAGCCCTTGCTGAATGGAAGGGACCAGTCCTGCCCATCTGCCCTGCCAAGCTGGTGACCTGTGGGGCCACACCAAACTTATGGTAACACAGGTTTATGCTCCAAGTAGTGCCCTGTTCCCCACACTCTGACTCCAGGGCCTGGTCTCTGCAGAGGGTTAAGGGGCAGTCAGAAGTTTTACAAAAACATTCTCATATGTCCAGTTGAGAAGCCGCTGAATGGTCAGCCTTGATCCACTTTCCTTAATTTTATCATTTGAAAATGGAAAATGTCATTGATGAAGTGATCGAAGCAGAGGGCAGGGAGACTCCTCCCAGCAATTTGGAGAAAAATATTCCACACATCCTCATAAAGGTGTCAGCTTTGCTGTCCTGCCCTGCTTGTGTCTCAAACCAGAGAGGGTGGCCTACATCCTGGGGCTCGGGAAAGGGATTACTTAAACATTCAAACCTCATTCAGGCATCGAGTACTATTCCTACTATTGACAAGAGTAGGCAAAGGGAGAAGCGAAAGGCTAGGTTCTTGGCCACTGCCAGTGGCACGCCAGGAGCCTCACCTGCCCTTTTCACTTAACGCCACATCTGTACGGTGCCTACTACGTTAAAATGTCATGTGCAAATTTTAACTCTCCACTAACACCTTCATTACCAACCAGAGACCACAGTCGTGTTGAATCATTATTCTTCATAATTTGAAAAGCTGAATAGAGAATTCTGGGTCAGAAATAGATGAAGGGAGGGAATGTTGAGAACCACAACTTAAGAGAAATGAAAGAACACTGGTCAGTCTCAATGTTCCCGCACTCCACAGTCCTCTCCTGCTAGGAAAACTCTCCTCACATTTCCAATTCTTTTCAGACTGCTGGATCCCTTCAACAGTCTCTGTAAGGAAGTGGCCAAGATTCCAGACTACTCCGATGGGATTTTGCTGTGTTCTGTGCCACAAACTGACCTAGTGTGTGACTATCAGAAAAAATTATCTCAAGTGACTCATCTTGGGGACACAGATGATATGCAGAACACTGATGGCATTATCTGCAACATCACCCCAAAGAAATCTGAAGCACCTTAAAGTAGCTTACAAACCCTAAGTTGTGGTGATATTTTGCTATACCCTAATAAAATTTGCCTGAAGATCAGAGGGCAGAGCCAGTCACTAGATTAAACATAGAGGTCAGGCAGTGGTGGCATGCACCTTTAATCCCAGCACTCAGGAGGCAGAGATCCATTTGGATCCTTGTGAGTTCAAGGTCACACTGGGTTACACGAGATTGATCCAGTCTAGGAGAGAAACAGAGCCAGGCAGAGATGGCACACACCTTTAACCCCAGTATTTGGGAAGCACATATGCCATTAATCCCAGCACTAGGAAGGTTGAGATAGGAAGTGAAATGGCTGGGCAGAGAAAGGCATATAAGGCATGAGGAGACAGGAACCAGAAGCTTTTTGGCTGAGGGCTCAGAAGCATTCAGTCTGAGGATTTGTAGACATTGGCTGAGGAGTTGATGAGGTGAGAAGTGGCTGTGGCTTGTTCCTTTGTCCCTCTAATCTTTCAGCATTTACCCCAATATCTGGCTCCAGGTTTTTATTTCCAGACCATTTAGGATTTGTGCAATACTAAGCCTCTGACCAAATCACTCAAGTTTGTGCTTGCATCCACTAAACTATAGATTTGAGTAATTCTGGTGGTTTCATTTCCATTTTTCAAATTGGGGAAATAACTAACAAGGGAAAGTTGTTTTCTACTTCCTCATTTGTAGTGGCATCGAGAAGTCTCAAAAATTAGACTCACTTATTGACTGCCCTACTTGAAATTTGCCTACAGCATTCAAGCCAAGACACTGTGGTATGTGCTGCCAGGACCTGTGCCTCTTCCTCCAAAGAATGAGAAAGAAGGCAAAGCCCTCACACATGACTTACCACAGGCCTTAGACTACTGAAGATCCCATTTCAGCTGGATGTGGTGGTGCATGACTTTAATCCCAGCCCTCAAGAGGCAGAGGCAGATGTCTGTGAGTTCAAGGCAACCTGGTCTACAAAGCAAGTTCTAGGACAGCCAGAGCTACACAGAAAAGCTATGTCTAGAAAAACTAAAATTAGATAGATAGATGAATGAATGGATGAATAGAAGATAGATAGATAGATAGATAGATACATAGATAGATAGATAGAAAGATAGAAAGATAGATAGATAGATTGTATTTAGAAGGAATCATGAAGTTTAATAAAGCAGTAAATTGATGAATTACTGTAATGGACAATATTCATGTTCCTCAAGTTTTTGCTAGAATGCTAAGATTATCCCTAAAGAACATCACTAATTCTAGCTAATGTATACATACCATTTAAAACCCAATTACTCCAAGCCACATTTCTCATGTAATTCCTGAATATCTTTTTTTTAAAGATTTATTTATTTATTAAGTATACAGAAGAGGGCGCCAGATCTTATTACAGATGGTTGTGAGCCACCATGTGGTTGCTGGGAATTGAACTCAGGACCTCTGGAAGAGCAGTCAGTGATCTTAACCTCTGAACCATCTCTCCAGCTCCAATTCCTGAATATCTTATTTCTGTTAACTGCATCAATAGTCTTCTGCTTGGCCAGATGTAAGATGTCATACCCATCTTTGATTGTTTTTCATGACTCCCCCTTCCCTATGTCATCAGCTGCCAAACTCCACTATCCCATCTACTTTTGTCAACAAAGTGACCTGAAGCTCCTTTCCTACCAAACACTGCTTCTGCTTCTAGCTGTGGCTTTGAACAGTCTCCCAACTTCCTGTTCCTTCTCCCTTTCATCCATTTTGCACAAGACAGTTTAGTCTGCTTATTGCATCACTTAGGTTAGAGAATCCTCGTGTCTAACCCTCCACCTACATTTGGCTGCCTACAGCAATGGTCTCCATCTGGTTAAGACAGAGAACTTTCTTTGTTAACCTCTATCTTGTGTCGTTTGCTTTTGCCCTACCATCTTCGGAATAATAGCTAAAAAACTCCCTGTTGCCAGCATTCAAACTTTTAGCAACACTTTCTGTCAAACAGAATGCTGACCTGAGCAATCTGTAAGGTCTAAAGTAGAAATCAAGTTGCGACAAGTAAGAAAGCATCAGGTGTGCCCAGGGAATGACCTGGCACTTATCGGAACTGTAAGAACATTGCCTCCAAGTATTCACAAGTGCACATCAGGGAGACAGTGGCTGTACTCCAGCAGAAGCATGGTGCTGAAGGCCAAGGAAGTGAACTTCGTGGTAACTGTGAATGCTTTCATGGACACATGAGACTAAAATCACACCATGTGTTGTGCAGGCTGTCTTGTACAGAGTTGTCAGGCTTTTAATCCTCTTCTTTGTCTTAGCTAGTACTGGTGTGTGTGTGTATGTGTGTGTGTGTGTGTGTGTGTGTGTGTGTGTGTGTGTGTGTATGTCCCCATGAGCAGCCGTCATATATGTTACAAAGGCATGTGGTTTATAACAGTGTGCCACAAACACACAAGGCTGAAAATCATGGGTCCATAAACTCGGTTCCAAATTACTTAAGACAATGCATTACACTCTTCCCATCTTAATTCCAACTTTACTGCCAGCCTCCGTTCCCATACTTCCCCTCGGGTCATGGGGGCCACAATGTTTTTCTTTGACAAAGCCAGTTTTCTGTCTCTGGGACTTTGTATGCAGAGGAAACATCGTGTTCTTTTGTTGTCTGCATGCTTTTATCAAGACCCAGTTGCAATAGTGTCTCCTCTGGTGTTTTCTCTAACTCCTCCAGGGGAAGGTGTTTGTTCCAACAGCCCTTCACATCTTCATCACAGCGTCTGCCCTCAGATATTACACTCATTGTTTCACACTTATCTCTGAGTCATTGATGGCAGTGTGTCTGAATTCACTTTGTTCATCTCTAAATTTTTCCAACTCCTAGGCAATGACAAGCTCCTAATAAGTATTTGTGGGATTGTTTTTTTATTCCCTGTGTTTCAAGCTACTTATAGCCTATTGCTTATTAGATTTTCAAAAATAATCTCTCAAAATTCTTCTCCAAACCAATCTAAAATAATTCCTGTTGCTCAAACATAATTTAGCTTTTCCAATCTCCCATCCAATTAACTACTGCCCAGCTCTAATCTGCTTAGCTTCTACAATCAGATCTGGGAAGGTTTGGCTATAGATATACTTCATATCTTTGCCCATGATCCAAAGGATTCTTGTGCGTGTGTGTGTGTGTGTGTGTGTGTGTGTGTGTGTGCACTCATGTATGTGCACATGTGTGGGAGGATGCACATAAATGTGTGTATGTATGGCAGCTAGAAGTTGTAGCAAGTCTCTGTCCTGCCAGACAGCTCCCAAATAATGACATGGAGATTTATTATTAATTATGAAAACTCAGCCTTAGCTTAGGCTTGTCCCACTAGCTCTTATAACTTAAATTAACTCATATTTTTATTAATCTACATTCTACTACATGGCTTTTATCTCTATCCCATTCTATGTGTCTGACTCATTCTGAATCTGGCTGGCTTCTCTGCCTCTCTTCTTCCCAGAGTCCTCTATGTGCCTGGAAGTCCCACCTATACCTCTTGCCTATCTATTGACCATTTAGCTCTTTATTAAACCAATCAGAAGATGCCTTGGCAAAGACACATCTTCAGAGTGCACAAAAAGATTATCCGACAACAAGCAATCAACCTGAGTTACATAGGCGTTGTTCCTCAGGTGCCACCTGCCTTGGTTTTCTAAGAAAGGGCCTCTCAGCCTGGAGCTTGCTAAGTGGGCAAGGCTGGCTGCCAGTGAGCCCTGGTGCTGCAATTTTAGTGTACACCACCACGCGCAGCATTTTCTTTAACGTGGCTTCAATCCTAGTGATGGGATGGCAAACACTTTACAAACTGAACTCTCACCTCAGCCTCCAAAAGAGTCTTTTGTTTAGGACACTTACCATCCCTCAAAGATAGCCAGCTACTGGCTGATGACCCACTTTAAACCCATTTTTTTCTAAATATCACCCCCCATACCCAGACAAAGTATTCTTCTCTGAAACCTTGTATTTTAATCATGTAGTTCTTAAGATGGTGGCACAAACTTCCTGTGGATATCACTATGTATAAATAAATGCTGATTGGCCAGTAGCCAGGCAGAAAGTATAGGCAGGACAAGCAGAGAAGAGAATTCTGGGAACATGAAGGCTGAAGCAGGAGTTGCCAGCCAGACACAGAGGAAGCATGATGTGAAAGTACCGGTAAGCCACAAGCCATGCGGCAACTTATAGATTAATAGAAATGGGTTAATTTACGATATAAGAACTGGATAGCAAGAAGCCTGAGCCAGTAGGCCAAACAGTTTTAATTAATATAAGCTCCTGTGTGTTTATTTGGGTCTGAGTGGATGCAGGTCTGAGCAGGACTGGAGAAAACTCCAGCAACACAAACTAGTCTGGATTGTCATTACTTGAGTACATTTACTTCTTTGCATGGTAATAATCCTTCTTAGACATAATGAATAATGCCTTATTAATTTTCCTCTCTTTCCCTGATGCCTGGATAATACATCATGCACAAAATTACACACTTTCCCACCTGCATTAGTGAGTGAAATGATGCAGATGTCTTATATAATCTATTCACTGTATTCTATTTACATTCAGTGGCACACAATAAAATTAAAGAATGTTTTATGCAATACAGTAGTCCCAACACTTTCTTGGTACATTATGCACTTGTTATTCTGTGTATCAAATTTTTATATAACATGCTCCACACAAATGCTGACCTTCCCATTTCATGAGATAGAATTTCAAGACCCTACATAGGTAGTACCAGTCTACTCTGGAATGTGAAAATGATAATTCAGAAAGCAATATAACATTACATCCTAGTGTAAGTAAATTCCTCTTTTCCATCTTATAGGCAAAAATAGTTTCTCCTCTTTGTTTTAGGTCACAGATCTATTATGGCAATTGTTTCTGTGGCTTCATAATTAGATGTTTTCACATTTACCTCCCCTGCCAGAATTGAACTTCTCAAGACTAAGAATTAAAGATGATCAGGCTATAATAATTAGTAAGCATATATAAATATATTGCTTAGGTTATTAGTGCTTACATATTTTACACACACACACACACACACACACACACACACATTTGTAAATACCTTGCAGAATAATATTCCTGTGACTATTATGGAAAGGATGAGAGGACTTCCTAAAAGCTTAGTATTTTTATTCTAAAATGTATTTATGAAATGACTAGAAAGAGAAAAAATAATTAAAGACACAGAAACTTGTCTGCAAATTCATAATTATAAGTTAATATGAAATACTTAGAGAGTAATAACGAAAGCTCCAGTATGATTCAATTTCCACAGAATGTTCTAGTTTGATCTTAATGGTCTATAGCATGATATTATTTAATCACCATGGTAGCACTGATCCTCTATACAGTTTAGAACAATGTTTCTCAAACTTGAAAATATAATAACACTCCAAATTTGCAAACTTGCCCTAATTAGTGTCTACTCCATGAGTATCTAAATACATTAAAAAAAAAAAACTTGAGGAAATCCAGGCATGGTGATATATACCTTCACTCCTAGCACTTGGGCGGCAGACTTAGGCAGATGTCTGTGAGTTAGAAGCCAGCCTGGATGACAGAAAAAAGTCCCAGCCCAGGCAGGGCTACAGTAAGACTCTTTTCCCAACAATGTAAAACAAAACCTAAGGAAAACTACAAACATTTTATGCTTACAGTTTCATCGTATTTTAAATTCAAAATAAAATTTTAAATTATAGTCAAGTAAAATGGTAAAATGAACGAAATGCCAATCCACATTCATGTGATGGATTAGGCCCCTTTGATGAAGCCAAATTGCCATCTTCATTCAGACTATGGTACCCACATTTAATGTGGGATCTCTTGTGTTCTCGGTGCCCCCATTGTCTAAGTGTGTCTTGGCCTCAAAAATCACTCCACTTCTGCACTGCTTTCTCTATTCAGGTGTTAAATCATTTGTTTCCTTTACCTTTTTCCCCCTTCAAATGGCCGTTATTTTCCCATTCTGACATTTCTATCAAAATGCCAGGTAGCTGGAGTTAGATGCAGTCCACCGCAGGAAAAGTAAACAAACACACAGAAGCAGTTAAAAACGAATTTATTTCCCCATTAAAAAATTGACCCAGATTCACCAGCAAGTGGTGCCAGTTCAACCTTACAGTGCTTACCCATTTGCTTCGTAATTCTGAAAAGGGTGTGTAAGTTCACCCTGTGTTTTACAACTTCGAATCACTTGATCTTTGCTTAGCACAGATATCATTAATTAGGTTGCCCACTGCTCACTTGTTACTAGCCTTGAGAATTAGTGCAGCTCAGTGGAACTCCACACCTCCCCAAATAGCTGAAGTGGAAATAAACACTGTCATGAACCTCTGAGGCAGTGGTATGTTCTAAAGTAAATCTGACAGTGAATCATAATTATCCTTTTGTTAGCATTTTAGATTATCACCAAATAGACCATCAAATTTGACTCAAAGACTCACATTCCTCAGAATGTGTGTTCAGACACTCAGTTTGGCAAACACAGTTCCAGGAAAGAAATGTCTTCCATTGTAAACTTTTCAATTTCTGTAGAAGTCCATTCAAAGTTATAAGAAATGTCTAAGTTTGCATTTTATATGCTCACACTTTTAAAATAGTAGAAAGAACCATCCCTGAATTTCTAGGCTGAAGCTGATATGGTCATGTGACGAATCTTCTGCTGTGTTTTTGAATTTGGTTTTCAAGTATCTTTTAGAGAAATTTTGCATGTATGTTCATCTGGGAGGTAATCTATGATTCTCTTTGCCTCTCTCCTTGTTGAGTTTTTATCCTTGAGTATCAGGGTAATACTGATTGAGAAGTGTTTCTTTTCTGTCTTATGGAACAAACTGAGGAATATTGCTGTTAGTTCATCTTTAACACCAGGTAGAATTCTGTGTTCAATACATCTTGCCCTGGGCTTTTGTTAGTTGGGAGATATTTAATTACTCTTTCTATATCATTGGTCATAGTGAGCCTATTTAAATTATTTATGTCATTTGGTTTAACTTTGATAGGTCATATGCATCTAGAAATTCATCCATTTCTCTTAGGGTTTCCAATTTACTGGAAAATAAATGTTCAAAGTATGTCCTTATGATTCTCAGATTTTCATCAATATCTATTGTAATGTCTCTCTTTTCTTTTTGAGACAGGGTTTTCTTTTTTTCTACAGAGCCCAGGCTATCCTGGAACTCACCATGTAGATCAGACTGACCCTCAACCAAAGAATGGATAAGGAAAACGTGGTACATTTACACAATGAAGCATTACTCAGCTGTAAAAATAACAATGACTTCATGAAATTTGAAGACAAATGGATGGAACTAGAAAAAAATAATTCTGAGTGAGGTAACCCAGACCCAGAAAGACAAACATGGTATGTACGCACTCATAAGTGGATATTAGGATTAAAGTATAGGATAAACAACCTACAATCCACAGCACCAGAGAGGATAGATAACAAAGAGGGCCCAAAGAGGGATGCATGGGTTTCTCTGGGAAGGAAAAATAGAAGAGATCTATCTCCTGGGTAAACTGGGCGGGGGGGGGGGGGTGAGGGGAATAGGGGATGGGAACTTGAGGAAGTGGATTAGGAGGGCTTGGTACAGGAGGTGGTTTTAGGGCAGGATAGAAGGCTAGGGAGAAACCTGGTGCCAGGGAAACTCCAAGGAATCCACAAGGATGACCCCAGCTAAGCCCCCTAGCAGTAGTGGAGAGGGTGCCTGAACTAGCCATCTACTGTGATCAGATTGGTACCACTCCCTAGTCCTGAAGTCTTTCATGCAGTAGTGGTACAAAGACACATCTCTGGGCCATTACCTGCAGGCTTGAGCTACCAGCATGCCATGAGCTAAGCTGTGCAGTGGTTTAAGATTTTGTTCATGCAGACAGAAAAGGTTACAGATATGCAGTAAAGCAGGTTCAAATGGAAAAAAAACTTTAACCAGATTACAGTGTGTTTAACAATGTGTGTAGGCTTAAGGAAAAGCATATAGACAGTCATTAAAAAAAACTTTAAAATTTTAAAGCAAGAATTAAAGTAATAAAAAGAAAGAAAGAAAGAATAAGATGGGAAATACTCAGGAAGTCTGGATCCTGCATGGTGTTGTACTGACTTTAAATTTTTTGATTGCTGATGAGCAAGCAATAGCTGCTCAGAAACATTGAATTATAAAAACTACTATATTAAACCAACTTATGTATTTTTAAAATGTCTTAAGTTCAAAATGGAAGTTACATTGAGGAAGAGTTTATGCTTTTGTTTCCACAGAAAACAAAAAGCTGTAGACTCATTCAAGGTTGATAGATATCAGATTTTATTGGGGGAGGCCCTCTGAAAATCCTGCTACAGACATTAAAAAAAAAACTAAAAAAACTATAAGACAGGTAACATATATTTTACCCGCTCAAACATAAAACAAAAAATCATCTTTGGCTGGCTTGTGTGCAACACACAGTCCACACTTGTATTAATGCAGATATGTGTGTTACCTTTGAAAGTTTATGCATTTTCAGAGAAAGGGGATCAGACAGCAATGAAAACAGATAGTTCAGGTGATCCAGCCTCTCAGAGCAGTGCCTCTGCTGCAGTTTCCTCAGAGTTCTGGGTCCAGAATGACTTCAAGGCTGCTGGCTGAGATGGTCTAGCCTCACAGACTACTCTAGCCAAGATTTCAGATAAGCCTTGAACTTTCCTATTGCACAGAGACTGAAGAACAAATGATATAACTAGCTCTCCCAGGACTTGACCATTATCCCAGTTTTCTCAGGGTCTCCTAAAGATGCCAGTGCCCCCAGACAACAGGAAGAAGTTTAGAGAACACAAAGCCCACATTCCCAAGAGGTGGGACGGGTGGTTTTTGTTCATTTGGTGGGTTATGGATGTTTGTCATCATTTAGGAGGGTTGGTTATAAGTTATTATTGGCCATGGTCAGAGAGAAAGTTAAACAATGGCAATTAGATCCAAGGATCTCTTTCAAAAGGGAAAAGGGGGGATATAATTAGAAATGATGAGATAAAAGGGTAGATTGTTGAGTCTACTTTTGAACAACTAATAGTCTAAAATATTTTACATTGGGATGGATTTTTGTATATTGATACAAATGTCAAGTTACTTTTGTTTTACTGAATGTATGTTCCTACTCTTGTTTGGCATATTGTGCTTATGCAGTTCATTTAAAAATGTAATGTATAATTTAAGAATGCAGGTTAGTAGTTAGTCATCTATAATTATCAAACTTGTATGCTTTGAGGGTCAAACATAGATATATTTTAGATAGACAGATGATCTTTAAACACTTCAGAGATCTATAAAATATGGCACTTAAGAGGTTTTAATAACATAAGCCTTTTCATGACAGTGAGAATGTCTACTCCTGGAAGCACTAATTTACTTTAAAAAAGGATAAGGGGCAATGAAGAACCTCCAAACGGAGTTTGCTTTCTTTGTGGCAAAAGCTAGCCATTTGGGCAAGAAACTGCCCTTGCTTCAACTGCTGACAGTATGCTATCCAAACTGGACAAGTAGGACACAAAGAAAGCTACTGCTGAACTTTGCCAAGACAAGATAGACAATCCTTCAAAATTCCTGCTTTGCAGAAAAGTCTGTCAAATATTCTAAGCCTGTAGGCCAAAGATGAATGCCCCAACATTGCAGAGGAACCTTGGGGTAACTATCTAGACAGCCAGATGTCTCTGTCATTTCTATAGTTTTGGAAGTTGTTTGCTCTTCATTTCCTGTTTATTCAAGTAATATTTTTATCCTTCTTTGGTCTCTTATGGAGATTGAAGACTACATAGTTATAGGTTTATGGTTTTCCTTGTACCAAATTAAAAAAAGAAACTTACATAAGAGATATAAAGTTTATAAGGTTGAGAGACATAAAAGCTTAAATTGTTTAGCTAAAAAAATGTTTTGAGATCTAAAAAGATAGTTTTAAGATGGTAATGTGAGTTATAATAGAAAATGGTTTAGGTATAAAACTTTAAATTGATCAAGATAAGATAGATAATGGAGTATTTTCTCTGAAAATGTCAAATAAAAATGGGTTGGATATTGTGAATGTAATTCTTACTTGATAATTGTTCTTATTGTATATAGTTTCATTTGTTAAAGTTAATAACTTTCCTGTCTATTTAGACAATATCTGATAATTGTTATTACTGTATATAGTTTTACTATGTTAGAATTAAAACCTTTCATTTTTATTTAGACAAAAGGGGGAAATGTTGTGGAATAATGTTTTTGTACACTGTAAATATGTGTCACTGATTGGTTTAATAAAAAGCTGAACAGCCAATAGCTAGGCAGGATTTCCAGGCACAGAGGACACTGGGAAGAAAAAGGGCAGAGACCGCCATGAGATGAAGAACGAGCAGGATGGACATGATGGAGATGAGGTAATAAAGCCATGTGAGGCAGAAAGTAAATTAATAGAAATGGATTAATTTAAGTTACAAGAGCAAGTAGAAACAAGCCCAAACTATTGGAGGAGCTTTCATAATTAATAATAAGTCTTAGTGTCATGATTTGGGAGCTGGCTGGCAGGACAGAGAAAGACTCAATACGTAGATGTTCCTTATTGTTCTACACTATCGTGCTATACTACTCCTAAGCATAGTCCCAAAGGAGTCTACATCCTACTACAGAGATCCTTGCTCATCCATGTTCATTGCTGCTTTATTCACAATAGCCAAGAAATGGGAACAGCCTAGATCCCCATCAACTAATGAAAGGATAATAAAAAATATTGTATATTTAACATTGGAATATCATCCAGCTATAATAAAAAATTTTTCAGGTAAATGTATGGAGTTGGAATAATCATTCTGAGTGAGGTAACTCAGACCAACAAATACAAATGACCCATAGTCTCTCTCATATGTGGAATCTAATTCTAAAACTTTAGATAAGTACATTAGGTTTCAATGTCCATTTATGTTGGTTTAAATGAGAATAGGCTCATATATTTGAATAATTTGTGTAGAACTATTTGGGAAGGATTAGAAGGTGTGACCTTGTTGAAGGAGATGTGGCACTGTCAACAGACTGTGAGGTTTCAAATGCCCATGCCATTCCCAGTTATTTCTTTCTGCTTTTTCCCTGTGAATCAGAACGTAAGCTCACAGCTACTGCTCCAGTGCCATGTCTGCCTGCTGCCTTGCTCCCCACCATAACAGTCAGGAACTCACCCTCTGAAAATGTAAGGCCCCATTAAACTTTTTTCTATAATTTGCCTTAGTTATGGTATCTTAGCACAGCAATATTAAAGTAACTGAGACATGATAGAAGTCCAGAAACTAGTAAGGAGCCTTGGGGCAGGTTTCGAAGGAGAGGAGATAGACTACAGGTGGTATGAAGGGGAAAGGAGAAAAATGGAACAGAGGGGGTAAATAGAGAGAGGGGGAAAGAGGGCAGAACAGAGGAGGGCATATGGGGCGGGATCCCTAACACTGAAGACCATATGGAAACATACTGCTATATAAGCTTCCTAAAATATAGACATATACAAAAGGGGTTTAAAGGGAGTTACCCTATAATGGAGGGATCATGCCTCCTTCAGACATGATAGGCTATCAAATAAAAAGCCCAGTGCCAGGTATGGGTTGACTCTTCTTTTGTTGTTGGTCAGTGGGGTTCCATAGACCGACCCCCAAATATCACAGGTGTTTCTATTGCTCTTGGTTACCCTCTAGAGCTTGATTATAAGACCCTATTGCTCAAAACATGACATATTTGAATTGTAGGACATGGAAAAATCCAACCGGTACTAACCTGGAAGCTTCATCTCTATTGACTAGCTTTTACGGCTTTGGAAGGTTCTATGTGTACTACCAGGGGAGAAAAGTAATTAACCAATTAATTAATTAATCTTACCAATTAATCTTACCAAGCTGTGAGTTACAGTAATGCAAGTCATGCCCACAATAGTGGCATAATTGTTAGGGGGTAAACAATTACTTTCTAGCTGGATTTAAAGCTTACTCCATAATATGAAACTTGTGCTTTGTAGCATTAACTAAAACAAAGACTGTACCTGGCTAGGTCATAGGCCATAGGGACAAATCTAATACTATTATTCTACTAAATGGACATCCTATTAAACTGCCTCCTTGTTCTTATATTTATGCCTATAGATTAGTGCATCTCTTAATCCTCATAAGAGAAAATTATTTTTCCAGGAGATGGAGATTAATACAGAAACCCACAACTAGTCAACCTGCAGAAAATTAGAGACTGTAGAGTGTTCACCTATGAAAGGGACATCTGTCTCACACCTCATCCTCCCAAGGTTCAGGGATCACTATAGCCAGAGGGTTTCTCCATCCCACCAAGCCCCTGCAGTCCCATGGTCCACTTACAGAATAATCATTCAGAGGCTTAATATTATTTAAAACTGCTCAGCCATTAGCTCAGGCTTACTACTGACTAGCTCTTACACTTAAACCAGCCCATTTCTGTTAATCTATATGTCACCATGTTTTCTGTGGCTTTACCCATGTGCCATTACATGCTGCTCCCTGGACAGCGGGCTGGCGTCTCTTGACTCAGCCTTCCTCTTCCCAGAATTCTCCTTGTCTGCTTATCCTGTCTACACTTCCTGCCTGGCTACTTGCCAATCAGTATTTTATTAAACCAGTGTACAAAAGCCTTATTCCACAGCAGATCATCATGGAATAAGTAGTATGTGATATTTGTAAGATCCAAAGATAGGTTGGACATGTGCTCCAAAGCAGTATTTGCCAGACATGAAAGCACAATTGCACACATGAACCCAGCAGCTGTGCCAGCAGATCAAGCCAACCAGAATCTCAGCATAGATGGGGCAGGGGCTCATGAAGTTCCACTCCTAGCTAACGAACTACTGGCAATTGATGGCTGCTGGGGAAGAGTCAGTTTTATTCAAAGATGAGGCCCCTGTGAGGTTATCAGTGCTCCAGTAAATGTTCCTACACCCATGCACGTTCGAGCAGCACCAAGTGGACGCTGTGAGTTTGAAGCATGTGAGGTTAAGAGTGAAAAGTGGTAGTGGTGGTTATTAGGCAGGAACTGGGGAGTCGAGATTGGGATGGACTTTATCAAAATACAGTATATGCATGGATTAAATGATCAAACAATAAAAATAAATAGCAAGAGCACAGCATCCTCAGTGAGAGCCTGGGTTCCTTCCATTTTGTACAGCCTCTCTCTTCTCCACTGCCCATTCACTCTTCCTCTTTTTAACCCCCATGGTTGCTTGTTTTCTCTTCCATCTTTCATAGTTCTCCTCATTTTGTCAGCTCTCCTCTAACTAAACATTGCACAAAATTGAAATGTATTTCCAAATTATTTTACATATCTCGTTGACTTTTGATTCTGTATAGATTAGTAGCCAAATGCTTTTTCATCTCTCATGACATGGTAAGATCACAATATCTCACATCAAAGATAAGTTCTTATGGGCTTACCCCTAGTTTCCCAATTCAACAAGTACTTCTCTGAGAAGACAAGATTGTTCTAACTGCACTGCACACGCAAATGTGCACCCTCTCTTTCTCTCTGTCTCTGTCTCTGTGTCTCTCTCTGTCTCTGTCTCTGTCTGTCTGTCTGTCTGTCTGTCTTTGTGTATGTGTGTGTGTGTGTGTGTGTGAGTGTGTGTGTGTGTGTGTGTGTGTGTGTGTGTACACAGATCCCAAAATTTCCACTTTCATATCACTCAAGATGCTTATCTGGGCATGGTGACACATGCCTGTCACTAGGCCTCAGTTGGTGGATGAAGGAAGATCAGTAGTTAAGGGTCATCTTTGTATACATAGTGAGTTCTAGCCCAGCCTAAGCTGTCTCAGAACACGAACAAAAATTCTTACATATGGACTCCCAGAGATCCACCCGGGGCCTAGTCATGGATCTGGGTGGACCAATTAGCGAGAATGAGGAGGGTTTATATGAGCGAGAATTGTTGAGACCAAGGTTGGATAAAGCACAGGGACAAATAGCCAAACGAACGGAAACACATGAAATATGAACCAATGGCTGAGGGGTCACCAACTGGATCAGGCCCTCTGAGTGGGTGAGACAGTTGATTGGCCTGATCTGTTTGGGAGGCATCCAGGCAGTGGCACCGGGTCCTGTGCTCATTGCATGAGTTGGCTGTTTGAAACCTGGGGCCTATGCAGGGTCGCTTGGCTCTGCCTGGGAGGAGGGGACTGGACCTACCTGGACTGAGTCCACCAGGTTGATCTCAGTCTGCGGGGAAGGCTTTGCCCTGGAGAAGATGGGAATGAGGGGCGGGCTGGGGGGAAGGTGAGGGGGGCGGGAGGGGGGAGAACAAGGGAATCCGTGGCTGATATGTAGAACTGAATTGTATTGCAAAATAAAAATTAAAAAAAAAAATCTTACATATGGCAAAATATTTCCTCTTAAGACAGGCCTATCTTTCACATACTAGCAAATGTGGCTGACTTCTGCAAGTACCTGAGCTCAGGTTCAGACAAAAAAGCTCCCTTGAAGGTCTTCAGATTCCAAGAACTATTCATCTTTTCTCCCTCTCTTCAAATCACAAAGACGCGGAGTCGAGGCTCCCTCTGAAGGGAGGGATGCTGTCTACTTGAACTGATGGTAGTGATTGGCGTTCTGATTTTCTTTAAAGCGACTACAGAGAAATGGGGTTGATCATCCTATGTGGCAAAACAATATGGAGAGGCGATTTCTGGAATATTTTGACAATTGTCAGCCTCAGTGAGATGCAAGCTGAGGCTGCTAAGCATATCGCTTTGAAGGACAGTGGTGGCGGCTTGTTTTTAAATGACTCCTTAGATCAGGTGTCATCCCTAGGTAAGGCTTTCTTTGATCTCTTTTGTCAAAATCCATTGTTCTCACTGCTCCATGTCCATAATTATGCCTCTGTTGAATAGCTGTCACACCACTTTGTACTGTCATTAGACAATTAAAAATCAAGGTGGGCCTTTAATCTTAACTGCACAAGAGTTTGAGGCAGGGGGACCCAGGTTCAAGGTCAGCCTGGGTTACAGAGTTAGTTCAGTGCCAGACTGGATAATTTCCTGAATTCATGTCTCAAATGAAACATGAAAAGCAAAAACAAAAACAAAACTGGGCTTGGTAGGGCTTAATCTCAGCCCTTGAGAGTCAAAGACAGGAGGAGCTCTGTGAGTTCAAAGTCAGCCTGGTCTTCATAGTGAGTTCCAGAGCAGCCGGGGGCTACATAATGAGATCGTATCTCAAAAGCTGTGAGGCAAGTCCACCAGAGAACACACATAAACACTGTTAGAGCCAAATAGAAAGTCTGTATTGTGGGCCAGCAGCTGCATGGGGAACTTGCCCACATCACGCAGCCTGAGCCTCACTGTTCTTACCCTTTCATGCACAAAAACCACATCCTATTTGATACACTTCAGGCAGCAAGAACAATTAGCAAAAAGTGAACCTACAGAAGCCAAAAAAACAAGGTTAGTATATTTAAGGACTCTCCTGGATCCTGGAACTATTGACTAGGTCTTTGAAAGCTTATGTCTTTGCTCCTGTCTTGGCAGGTATTGGAGCCTATGTGCTGGGTTTTAAGGTCACAATGGTGCTTCCAACATGGCAGCAGTTGTGCTAAGGTCTGGGGGCCTGTTACAAAACAACAAAAGTACAAGGGAAGATTGGGGATATAACTCAGTAGTGTGGGGGTTTCCAAACATGCATGAGACCCTGGGTTTAATTCCATGTACAGAGAAAAAAGTAAACTGGACACAGGCTAAGGCTATCTGAGAAGAGGGAGCCACACTGAGAAGAGGGAAAATAACTGCATGAGATTGGCCTTCAGACAAGCCTGGGAGCTATCTCCTTGATTAATGATTGATGTGGAAGGGGCCCAGGCCATTGTGGATGGTGCCACCCCCAGGGCAGGTGGTCTTAGAGTGTGTAAGAGAGCAGTTTGAACAAACCCTGAGGAACAAGCCAGGAAGCAGTGTTCCTCTGTGGCCTCTGCTTCAGTCCCTGCCTCCAGGTTCCTGCCTTGAGTTTGGCCCGGACTTGACTCAGTGGTGGAGAGTGGAGTGCTAAGATAAAATAAGGCCCTTTCATCTCCTAGATGTCTTTGGTCATGGTGTTTTACCACAGCAATAGAAAACCTGATTAAGAGAGACCAAAAGTGTGCTCAGTTATTATTTTGACCCCAAAGAGAGTTGATAGTCTATGTTATATGATCTTGAAAACTAGCTATGTATCTGTAGCAGCTGGGAAGTCGGGCTTTCAAAACATAACTCACAGCTTTTCTTTTTTTAAAAGACAGGGTTTTCCTATCAACGCAGGCAGGCTTTAAAGTCAATCCTTCAGCTTCAGCCCTCAAAGTCCTCAAACGACTGGAGCGTTCTACCATGCCTGGCATGGATTTTGTTTTTCTTTCTTAGACATATCTGTGCTGGATAGTTTTATGTCAACCTGACACAAGTTAGAGTTATCTGAAAAAAGGGAACCTCAGATGAGAATGCCTCCATAAGATCTGCTGTAGGGCACTTTCTTAACTAGTGATTTATGTAGGTGGTGCCATCCCCGAGCTAGTGGGCCTAAGTTCTATAGGAAAGTAGGCTGAGTAAACCTTGGAGAGCAAGCCAGTAAGCAGCACCCCTCCAAGGCCTCTGCATCAGCTCCTGCCTCCAGGTCCCTGCTCCATTTGAGTTCAGTGATATAGAAGTGTAAACCAAAAAAACCCTTTCCTCCCCAGCTTGCTTTTGTGTCATGGTGTTTGGTTGCAGCAGTAGAAATCCTACCTAAGACACTGTCTTTGGAAATCTGTTACCAGTGGTATGTGTGGAAAACACTTTAAAACCCATATGCTCTGGTTAATTGTCAACTTGATTGCATCAATCATCCAGAAATGCTAGGCAGTGGTGGTGCACACCTTTGATCCCAGCACTCAGGAAGCAGATGAAGGCAAATCACTGAGTTCAAAAACAGCCTGATCCAGGATGGCCAGGGCTATACAGAGAAACCCTGTCTCAAACAACAACAGCAGCAACAACAACAACAAAATCACCCAGCAAATGATTAAAGTGTTCCAGGGATGTCTGTGAGGCATTTCTGGACATAATTAGATCTTGAGGACTCTGACCTAAGGAATGATTGAATCCACTGATGGAGTCAACATCTGCACAGATGGGAAATGGTAGAAGTGGGGACTACAGAGGAAATGAGTTACTGGGACATGCCCTGGTCTTTTCTTTCTGCCCTGATTCAAGGTATTCTGCTACACCCTCCCCACCATAATGGGGATAACTCTGAAGCCACGAGGAAAATAAATCTTTCTCCCTTCAGTTCTTTCTGTTGGGCATTTGGTCACATTGACAAGAAGACATCCACATACAAACCATTATATAAATATGAGCAGCTGTGTTTGAGGGTTGAGATGAGCAAAGGATCTTCAGATACCACAGGGCCTAAAGTGTGTTTCTGTTGAATGTGACTATTTCAAATAGAACATAGTGTAGGGAAAGCCCATTGATTGCCATGATAGATGCATCCTCTACTGACATCAGAATTCATCTTTGGGATCATATGAGCTGCACAATACACTTGCTTCACTGATACATGGAAGATCAAGGAAGCAAGGAATTTTAAGAGTCTGATAGCCTCTATTTCTGTAGAACATGCCCATAGCTGTACTGAAACAAATTAAAGATTAAAGGCAAAGCTCCTTCCCAAGACCTCAGCTGAACAGAGGGTTGTTGCTCATATAGCCGAAAGAATTAAAGCTGCTTCATGTTTAAAAGCAGCTTTTTATTCATACTTTCCTTTTAGCATAATTGTGCAGCTTTCTCACTCATAATTGTGCAGGTTTTTTTTTAATGTGTGTGCGTGCTCTGCCTGTGTATATGTCTGTGCATCACGTGCATGGCTGGTGCCCACAGAGGGCAGAATAGGGTGACCGACCCCCTGGAGCTGAAGTTATTGACAGTTGTAAGCTGGCATGTGGGTTCCAGGAATTGATCCCAAGGACTTGGGGTCCTCTGCAAAACCAGCGAGTTCTCTTCACTACTGAGCCATGGCTCCAGGCGTTTGACAGTTTATTTAAAAGTATTACGGACAGATCACCAGAGGACATAGGAAATCTCAGCTGCTTTATAGAACAATGACAGAAATTGTGTGAAAGAGATCACGATTTTTCAACAAGCAAAAATAAATCTTCGGTGTTTGCAAGCCAGTAGAAAAACTGGTCACATTCACAGAAATCTACTGTTGTAAAACATAACATGAAATTTAAAATTCAAGGGATGTCTTTGGAGTTAACAAAGGAATCTCAGAAAGAAAAAAAACACACACACACAGTTGCTGGAAACTTAAACCCACATAGCTATAGTCAGAAAACCATACATATTGGTCCTTTGACATTTTTTCAGATGTGCTACTGTTGTGGAATAGCTAATATTTGAGGGATTTCAAGCTTCTCCTCATGCTGGAAACTGAACAAAAGAGTGATATGAATGTCAAGAGCTATACAATGTTCCCAGAGTAAGTACAGATATTGATTCATAAAATGGACCTGAGCTCAGATACATTCCACTGCGTGTTGGTTTCTAATTATTCAGATGTTTTTCATCAGACCTTTTCAGTGTCACACAAGCAGGATGACCAGAGTTCAGATCCTGGTACTCACGTAAAAGCAGATGCAGCAGCACATGTCTGTCACTCCAGCATTGGAGTATGACAAAGGGTCCTAGTTAGCCTTAGCTGTCAACTTGATACAGCTGGGAGTCAGCAGAGAAGGGAGTCTCACTTGAGGGATTACCAAGATCAAACTGGCCAGTGGGCATGTCTGTGAGGGACTGTATCAGTTGGTAACTGATAGACTAGGGACCAGGTCACTTTGGATGGCACCCTTCCCTAGACAGATGGGCCTGGCTTATATAAAAACACTGTCTAAACATGAACAAGCAAGCATCGTTCCTTCATCATTTCTGCTTCAAGTTCCTGTTTGAGCTCCCGCTCTGACTTCTCTTGATGATGGACTGTAACTAATAAGCTAAAACAAGCCCTTTCCTCCCTTGAGTTGCTTTCGTTTGGAGTATTTTATCATAGCAACAGACATGAAACCAGCAGACAGAGAGAGCAGATCCCTGAAGTCAGTCAGCCCAGATGAATCAGTGAGCTCCAGGCTCAGTGGGAAAGCCTGTCTTGAAAACTAAGGAGGGATGCAATTGAGGGAGACAGCTGACATCGACATCTGGAGTCCATATACAGGTACGCACACATGCACACATACCCAAATATATAATTGCACATAACCACATGAACACAAATATCACACACACACACACACACACACACACACACACACACGTCAGAAGCACGGTGAAAATCAACACTCAGTTGGAAGGGAACTGTACACTGGTTCAAAGAAAATATTAAGATCAAAGATATTGACACATGCAGGAAAAAAGGAATAGTGGACTTTAGTTTTAAAGAATGCTCCCTGTGTGGTGACACTTTTGTTTTTCCATTATAAATTGTGTGGAATAATCATTGAAATGTGCTACAAAAGACTGTGTGAAGTAGGCAAAATGAAACCTCCACAACTCTTTATTATAAAAAATTATTATAAATATTTCACAGTAATGAAATACTTTAGTGTTAGGTCATATTCTAATCTTATGTCAGGGAAACTTGTTTTTAATTACTCCAGCAGAAAAATTAGACTATGTAGGTAAGCAAAAAAAAAAAAAGGTTAAAAAAAATCACTAGTTTGTTGTTCAGAGAAAAACCATATAGACATTTTCATTTATATACTTTCAGATCTTTTTTAAAAATATACATACATTATACTGAACTTTATCCTTCCCCTCCCCATTACTGTAATGTGGACATTTTTCTAGGTTAACGTATTTACATGCCAACATTTTAATGGTATCATAGTATTCTATTTAATGGCTACATTATAATTTACTTAACCAATTCTGTATTGACATATACTTAGATTATTTATTATAAATAGCTTTACTAAGCAATTTATTCTCCTTCCTACACCTACAATGATCTTTTAAAGCATAAATTGTATAAGTTATTCCTCCAGTGATGATTTCATTTACTCTTGGAACCAAGACCCTCGTTCCTTAGGATGGCCTTGAAGACTCTTCCCTAAGAGGGCTCTGGCTCCTCCCCAGAACCTCCACCCCTCTTCATCTTGACTGGCCTGAGTGCCGGTTGCCTTTTCCTGTGGTCAGATAAAGCCACAGTGCTGCTGTTTCTGTCACAAGATTCCTTTCCATTGGCTAACCTCCTCACTCGCCAGGCTTCTGCCCAAGACCTCTCTCGGGCCGGCCCTGGCCGCTGCTCACCTTGTCGCCATCTTCAGCTGCTTCGTTTCGTACTGCTGTCAGAAATGATCATACTTCACTTTCATTCCACCAACACCACCAACACCACCACCACCACCACCACCACCACCCCTCTCTCTCTCTCTCTCTCTCTCACACACACACACACACACACACACACACACACACCAGGCTGCTCATAAGATCCCTGTAACCTGAGCACAGCGCCAGGCATGTGAAACCCCCTCAAACGTCACACTTCCTGTTTCAGGTGACTCTTCAGAGGCCATATTTGCAGGGGAGGAAAAAAAGCAAAACGAAAAAATGTATGTATATTTTTTAAAAAGATCTGAATAAACCAACGTTTCAAAATCCAGAACAAATTCAATGTCATCAAGCTCCTGCCACCATCACAGCCTTGCGAATAGCATTCTGAGATTTTCCTTTGTGGCCTTTACCACAAATAATTATCTGTATCATTATTTGTCTAAAGCATTCCTTTCTCCTCCAGATGAAAACTTCTCCAGGGTCAGGATTGTGTAAAGCTCCCTGCTGTGCTTACAGCTCCAGCAGTCATGTTGGCATAGAACAAGCAGATAGAAAATACTCTTTCAGTAAAAGAAATACTAGTATTCTCTGGGCTGAAAGCACTGGAGTTTTAAAATAAACCATACAGAGCTGAGATTTGTATTTTCTTAACAGCTGGCTCCAGAATTCTTCTCGGGAACAGAGAGGTGATAAGCCACTTGGAGGAGGGAGCACCTGAAGTTGATGTGAAGGCCCTGAGGAAATGGGACGGGTGGCCTGATGGTTTGCCTGACACGAGAGAAATTGGGTCCCGAGAGAGAAGGGGAACAGGAACCCAGCTGATGACCTGAAAGTGGGGTACCAAGTAAGGTAGAGTGAGTGACTGAAAATTTTCCTTTTTGAATTCGTTTTTTAAGTTATCATAACAAAAACAGGCTTCACTGAGACTGCTGATACACGCCTCTAAACCAGCCACCCAGGAGTCGGAAGTTCAAGACCATCTCAGCTGCAGAGAGCCAGTTAAGAGTCCAGTCTGGGCTAAGGGAAATCCTGTCTTTAAAAAAAAAAAAAAGTTTCATTATGGCATTTTCATATGCGCAATATCACTATACTTTGCTCTTATTTATATCCCCATACACACACGCATGTAGGAGAAAATGCAGGCGTGACCTGGCACACTGCACTTCTTGTTTAGAAGTGCAGTACACCATGCTCCTGCATAGTCAGAACTCCGAGTTCTGAAGTAGCTTGAGTAGCCAGTAGCTGGCCTACTGATGAGTCTGCACTCTCAGCTCTCCTTTTATGCGCTTCTCCCACATAAAGACCGCGGTGGTGTGAGCGCTCACTGTCCAATCCGAGGTACTGTGCTAACCAATCACAGCCGATAGGCTTCCACTATGTAAGTGGTTGTTCACGTTCAATAAAGCAGACTCTGAAACGCTCTCAGGAGTGGTTCTCGGCGCCCTTTACAGACCTAGGACATTGCGGTCTTGTTGGGGGATGTCACAATAATGACTGCAGCAGCAAACTATTATCCCTTTTCCCACTCCTAGTAATCCCTCCCTCCTAGCCCTGGTCCGCCACCCATACAGTCATCGCCCCTTGTGTAAGTGTCACATTTGGAGTTAAATCTAGATTCTGCACATGACAGGAATTATGTCACATTTGCCCCACCCCATTACTGTCACCTGGGTCTTGCTCTGGACTCTCCCCACTTCCCATCCTTGTGAATGCCATCAAAAGAATTCTGCAGAAACGCACAAAACACAGTGCAGAAGATACATAGAATTTATCACAGTAAAAAGTGGAGCTCTCTCGAGGTGAGTGGACAGGGCCAAGGGCACCATTGGGCAGATCTACATTTTGGGATTGTTTAGAACAGACAGCTTTTCCTGAGAGGCGTTTTCCTTCCCAAGAGATTGACAGGTCCATTTGGATTAAATCTTAAGGGACAGGACAATGGTATATCACTGTCCTCTATCAGCAGGTCTTGATAGACGGTTATTTTATTAGGTTTAGATGTTATCTATTAATGAACTTTCAGGCAGTTCAGAATGTTATGTCTCCACCCAGGAATATGACTCAGATCGCATCCTTTTGACCAGCAGCCGGAACCCTGCAGCTTCATTTCCTGGTTTCACAGGCTGCTGATCATGAGGGAAGAGTCCGCTCTGAGAGCCTTTCAAGCCTGTTAAAAATCTAGTTTCCCAGCACTAGCCTCCCTCCTCTTCCCTCCACACAGTCCCTCTTCTACCTCCACGTCGAACACGTTTTTAATCCAGATGCTGCCTATGAGAAGAAGAAAAATGTGCAAAACTTGTCTTTCCATGTCTGGCTTGTTTCACTTAACATGTTGATTTTCGGTTTCATCCATTTTTCCTGCATGCGTGATTTCGTTCTTTATGGCTGAGTAAAACACACACACACACACACACACACACACACACACACCTCACGTTTTCTTCATTCACTGATCTGTTGGTGGGCATGTAGGCTGTTTCTATGTCTTGGCTATTATGAACAGGGCAGCAATAAGCATGGATGTACAGGTATCTTTGTGTTATGCTGACTTTAGATTCCTTTGGATACACACCCAGGAGTGGCATGTGACAGTTGTTCAGCTTTTAGTTGTTTAAGAGGAGTTCACACGGATTTCTATAGTGGCCACACCAGCCCACACTCCTACCAGCGATGTACAATGGCTCCCCTTTCTCCACATCCTTGCCAGCATCTGTTGTTGGTCTTTGTTTTCCTGATGGTAGACATCCTGACTAGGGTGAGTCAGAGTCTCAAAGCAGTTTTAATCTGCATTTTCCTGGTGACTACGGATATTGAATAGTTTTTTCTGGTTTTTATTGACCATTTATACTTTGTCTTTTGAGGAGCGTATATTTGGTTCACTCATCGATTTATTGGCTAAATGATCTCAATTTATGGCATTTTGTTTTCAGTTATTTATATATCCTAGATACTAACAGCCTGTCATATTTATGGTGGGAAAGGATTTTTCTCCCATTCTTCGGGTTGTCTTTTCACTAATAATTATTTCCTTTGCTGTGCAGAAGGTTTTGTTTTCTCATACAGTTCTATCAGTTCTTGCGATTAAACCCCTGCGCTTCGCAGTCGTTTTAGAAGGTCCCTGCCTCTGCCACGTTCTGAAGTGTTTTCCTCCAGCAGCTTCAAGGCTTCAGGTCTTACACTGAGGTCTTTGATCCATTCTGAGTTTACTTTTGTACAGGGTTAGAGGTGGGGATCTCGTTAGAAAACTTCCTTGAGAAAAAAATCACCATTTCCATGCCTTTCCCCCAAACCTTCAGCCAAGTCTACTCCTGTGTCCTGTGCAAACTACCTAATGGAAGTGGTGTGTGTGTGTGTGTGTGTGTGTGTGGTGTGTGTGCATGTGTGTGTGTGCGCGCGCATGTGTATATATGTTGTGTTTTGTGTGTATGTTGTGCGTGTTTTGTGTGTATGTTGTGTGTGTTTTGTGTGTATTTGTTGTGTGTTGTGTTTTTTTTGTGTGTGTACAAGTGACAGCAAACAGGAAAGGGGCCTAAATATGATATCTAAACCAATACATTGCCATGAAGAAATAAAGACTAGAGGCTTAGAGCCAGAGGTGACTTTGAGAATGCAAACTGCCTGCCTGGAGATTCCTAGAAATTAGCCATAGCATAGATTTAGAGTATTGGCTTCACTATATCTAGACCTCAAAAGCCAAGGAAACAAGTGAGTTTTTCCCTTTGAAAACATCTATATTGTGGATAGCAGCACATCTTACTCCTCACTCATCTCTTGCCTAATTACTGATCATTTTTCACCAGTTGAAAATCTAGAATCTGGGATCTAAAAAGATGAGAAAAATAGGAGTCATGGAGGAAAGACTGGAATGAGAGATCTGTCTGCCTATCACCAGATTAGATAAAATTTGTCAAATTGTCTCTTCCTACTTTGTTTTTTAAGAGATAATAGAAAGAAAGAGGTAGTGGCCCATCCTTATAATCGCTGCACTTGGGAGGCTGAAGCAGGAGGATGACCTTGAGTTTTAAAGCCAGCCTGGGCTACAAAGTAAGGCCCTGATGGTTGTCCTTCCTTTCTTCCTTCCTTCCTTCCTTCCTTCCTTCCTTCCTTCCTTCCTTCCTTCCTTCCTTCCTCCTTTCTGTGTGTACATCTGAAAGAGATTGAAAGTGAACAGGTGCTGTATAAATAATAATTACGCCTCCCTTTACAGTTATAATTAGGTCACACAAAATAAAATCCATATAGTTTTCTTAATTTTATTTGATTACACTGGTTTTGCCAGTTTGAAACTTCCTGAGAGCGTGAACTACGTGTTGTTTTCAACTCCCTACCTGGAGAACAGACTGTACAGCCAATCCTGTGACCAGCTTAGACGATGACTCAGAAGTGACTGGCAGGGAGAAAATGTGCCATTCTTTACATCTGTGTTATCTTAGAATGCCAGGGAGGGGGGAAGAGTTGTCCAGCAGGATACAAACTATTAGAATACATACATGGAAAACCCAATTTCTTTCTTTTCCAGAGACCTCAGCAGACTGGACCTTAATTAGTTACAAGTGTGAACACATCCAGGCTTCATTTCAGCCAGTTGCCCTGTTCTCATAGGAATACCCCTAATTCTTCCATGAAAGAAAGATTGTACTTTCCGACTTGCTGGTGTATTCATGAGTCATCACATGGTGATACTGTCACTCTAGCTCCGTAGTTACCTGAATGGGGAAAGGGTCATCCTGAGTGAGGCTAGTGTGCACTTGTTATACTCAAAGTACCCTTGTTAATTATTAGCTGAGCTAAAAGTGGAGCCTGACTCCATTCCTCTTATGCACATCATCTCATTTTAAATGAGTGGAACATCCATAGAAATATATATTGTGTGTGTGTAATATATATTTACATATATGTAAGTATTATCAAGAATGGAGAGAATGTGGGTGGGAAGGAATAATGGCACCCCTGCACAGATGCTATAGTCTTTAGAATGTGCTATATTATATTACATGGCAAAAAGGAATTAGACTGCAAATGCTAACCAGCAGCTGGTTACACTGCATTATCCAAGTGTAATTAGAAGAGACTATAAAGTCAAAGAGGAAAGCAGAAGGGAGTCAAAGAGAGAAGCTAAGGAGGAATGATCAGAGTCACAAGCCACAGACTTGCAAGGTGATCAAGGAGACCACAAGCCCAAGAATGTAAGCAACTTCCCCAGGCTGGGAAAGCAAGGGATAGGAAGCTCCCTGGAGCCTCTACACTGAGCATAGCCCGGTTGACACCTGCGTTTACCCCAAGAAACCTGGGTCAGACATCTGACCTCCAGAACTGTATTTATGGGTTCTGTGGTGCTAGGGCTCACACTCAGGGCCTTACAGGTGCTAGTCAAGCACCTTACCACTGAGCCACATTCTCAGGCCCTCTAAAAACCATAAAGGAATGCCCTCATCTTTATTTTAAGTCCCTAAAGTTGTACTGACAACTGTTGGACATAGTAGAAGGACATGAATACTATGGATGACTATAGTTATTGTTTTTCTGGGAACTGTGAAAGGAAGAGAGTCCGATATTGTTCACATTTTATAAAATGTATCTGTTATTTTTATGAAAGATTCTCCTTTAGTCATGTTCCAAACCCTCAGAGAAATCCTGAGCAAATTATAGCACTGAATTGTGTGTGTGTGTGTGTGTGTGTGTGTGTGTGTGTGTGTCTACACACGAGTATGTGTTCTCCATATTAAGAAGTTTCACCTTGGCCTGGTGAGATGGTTCAGCGGATCCAGACACTTGCCTTCAAGTCTGATGGCCTAAAGTTGATCCCGGAAGCCCACAGGCCGGAAGAAGCAAATGGACTCTCAAAGGTTGTCCAACATGTACATGTGGGCTCACATACATTCATCTTAACATACAAAATAAATAAATACATGTAATGAAAAATTTTAATGAATTATTGCTAGAAAAATGTATATTTACGGACCTTTGTTGACCTCTACTAACTTAAACTGAAGAAAGTGAAATCACAGATCAGAGAAGTCAACTGCCATTTGGAAAATTACAAGATTGATTTATTCTTAATGTTGCTAAATGGGGGTTATGGTCAAAACTATTCAACATTTAAACTAAAATTTGACAATATCCCAGCTGCTTCTTGATATTCCTAATCTCATTATTGAAGGAAAAAAAACCCATTGACTTATGAAGATTCATAGGACAAAAAGTAGCCAAGTTTATTTTAATCAAGATCTCATAAGCAATTAAAACTCAATTTAACAAAGACTTGTTGAGGCCCTGCAGAATACCAGCCACCATCTGGATCCATCTGCCAAGGTGGATCTTCTCCACAAAATTCAATCGAGGACAAAGGATGTCATTCCTGGGAAGGACAGTGTGCAGCCACTTCTTGTCCATGTCCTCCTGTTCACCTCCATGTGCTTGATGGCGATGGTGGGATTCTGGAGGGTGGGGGGGGCGCTGGTGACAGTGCTGCCAGTGGCTGAGTGAATAGCAGAGCTGGGATGTAGGGGTCCCAGGTGATGTCAGATATATTGAAGATGGAGTTAATGCTGCTGGTATCCACGGAGTGGGGATGGAGCAGGCTGGGAAGAGAGGGGTCAAGGGAAGCAGAGACAGTGGCCATTTCACAATTCATTAATTAGGACACAGGGTACTACCAAGATGTCCTTGTGGGTTGTGACATGTTGGTTTTCCTTTCCATATGTCTTTTTTTAAAAACCAAACCAGGTTGATAGAGAAGGTAATGACACCTCAGGAGGAGAGGCAAAACACCTATCTTTTCTTCACGTCTGAATCCCATGGCCTGGTGCACGCAGTTCCCAGTACTTTTGTCTACTGTAACTTTCCATGTCTCATTTCCATCTCCTCTTTGTAGTAAGTACACAGCAACTTTCACTCTCTGCTTCACTGCTGAGCCCCAAACTGTCAGCTCTGACTCTGTGCTGCTCCCTCAGCCTGGAACACCCTTCTCCTCTATTTAAAGGTCTTCTATCCTTCAGACTTTACATCATGTGTCAATTGCTTCTCAAAGTAGTAAGTGAGGTGGTGCCCAAAGAGCTTAATAGGCATCCTGTCATTCAGTCTGCTTTCTCTTGTCTCACTTTCTCGTCTCACTGTTGTGTGTCGTGTGTGTGTGTGTGTGTGTGTGTGTGTGTGTGTGTGTGTGTGTGAGTGAACTAGGGTATCTGAGCCATGTGGCCACTACCTGAGGCTCCACTGTAAAGTCTCTCAATAGGGTGTCACTCTTGTCTCTCTGTCCCCTTAGACACATGTAAATCTCTGTCATTTATTTTATCCTGCTTCAGCCTTACTGGTTTCTGTGTCTGACTCTTCTCTCCTGCTTTCTCTTTCAGCTGTTGAGGACTGACAGTCTCCCCCTGTAAGTGCATCTCCACAACCTGCAGTGGAAGAGCTTTAGAGAAGACAGCAGTCACTGCCGGTGTGTCAAATAGAACATATGCACACAGGAAGTAACTTAGCAATGATTTCTTTTCTGGCTTTTTCTCCTACCCAGGAATTTTTGACAACCAGAGGTTTTTAAAAGGTTAGAATTTTCCACCTTGCCATACAATGTGGAAAGTTCATGGGTGTGTCTCTGACAGGAGTTAGGAAATGTTGCTAACCAAAACTGTTGCTTGCTTCTATTTTTTTTTTTAAAGCTTTTGCAAACAGCACCTGTTGCTTAATGGAACAGAGTAATGGACATGGAAGAAATGGCTCTGGGTTGGCTGATAATATCGCTGGAGAGGAAGTAGAAGGAAATAATTAACTTCCAGCAAGAGGAGCCCTCCTCTGCCCCTCCCGATTGAACTTACCTTTGCTTTTTCCTTATAAAACATGTTTTAGGGTGGGGAGGAAGGCAGGAAGGGAGACTGCTTTGACTTGTTGGTACAAATGTTCAATTGAGGCAATGGTAATTCACGCCATAGTCGAAGCTTTACGGGTAGTTACTGAAGAGTTCCCAAGAAAGTTCAAAGAAGCATTGATGTAAATGAAAATTAAGGAAATTTCACGGAAACTCTTTGATTATTTGAAGAGCAAGTGGGTCTGTCTTAGTCACTGTTCTATTGCTGTGAAGAGATACTTTACCAAGGCAACCTACAAAAGAAAACATTTAACTGGGGTCTTGCTTACAGTTTCAGAGGATGAGTCCACAATATTCATGACCAGGAATGTAGCACTAAAGCAGTAGCTAAGAGTTTACATTCTTATCTACAAGCACAAGGCAGAGAGTGCTAACTGGGAATGGTGTAGGCTTTTGAAATCTCAAAGTCCACCCCCAGTGGCACACCTCTGCCAACAAGGCCACACCTCCTAATCCTTTCTAAACAGTTCTACCAACCAAGGACCAAGCATTCAAACATATGAACCTATAGGGGCCATTCCCATTCAAACCACCACAGGGTCTTATTGATTTGTGGTGTTTATGTTGTTTTTTTGTTGAGATCACGTGTCCCTATGGATTCCACCCTGGACTTGAACTCTGTGTAGCCCAAGCTAGCTTCAAGCTCAAGATTCTCCTGATTCATCCTCCCCAGTACTTCAATTACAATTGTAGGCCACTACATCTGACCAAAATACATTTTTGATAGCTCCTAGAAATGATGTCTCTCAAATTTTGTTAATTTGCCCCATCTGAGGGGAGTTACAAAATAAAAATTCTAGTGTTAGAAAAACAAAGAAGTGGCCCTGTGCTACGATCTGTTTCTGAAGTTCAAGATTATTTTCTATGCCTCTATGCTTTGAAAGAACACTGTGGGTAGGCTTGTGTGTGAATAATTATTTTTTTCATTTATTTTACCATATCATGTATTTTGCAAAGCTACATAAATATTTAACACAGAAAAACAACAGAATACATCTCCCCCAAATAGAGTTTCCTCATATATCCCTACCCCAAAACCATGTATTTTCAGAAACAAGGTTTCTTTCTGTGGAATGTGTTTTGCAAATGAGATGCAGGAATATATTAAGTCAATCAGTACAGTGTGTTGACCGCTGGAGTACAAAGTTCAGAACCACAGTCCTTTTCCACACTATCTCTCTCCGTGACTGCTCACATCCCCAATATCCCTTCTGCTCTCTGGTAGTAGGAAGAATGTACAGATTATGCCCATTAGTGATTAATTGAGTTACCAGTAATACATCTGTGTCACCTTAAGGAAAGAAAGGAAAGTAGCTTCCTCTTGGAGACATTTAACCAAAGCAGGTCCAGATTTGAATCCTCTTCTTCATGCTCCCAGTGTCTTCCACCCTCCATCAGTGCGTTACAAGAGTCTTAATCTGTACCTGTCTGAAGTCTGTCTTGTGAATCTGTTTGTCCCCATATCTGTCCATATGTATGTCTGCTTTTTTTGTCTCTGTAATATCTACCTGTGGAATTGTGCGTGTGTGTCTGTAAATGTCTGTTTGTGCTGTCTATGTCTGTGTGTACAAGCAGTATCTGACTGATTATGTATGTGTGTGTCATATGAGCTGTGTGTGTTTGTCCTGTCTTTGTAAGTGGTATTTGTGGCTGTGTATGTCTGACCCTATGTGTGTCTGTCTGTTGTATGCTGTGTGTCTCTGTCTATGTCTATGTGTCTTGTGTGTGACTGCTCTGGAGTCCAGCAAAATTTCCAGTCTCTTAGAATGTAAGAGATATTTTCAGAATGCTGCATCATCACAGAAGATGCTGGCAATGGACTGGGCTACCTACTGAGGAGCCAAGCATGCTTTATATTCAGCTGTAAATGCAGAAGGGAAAAACAATCATATAAATACTATCATTTTTCCTTCCCAGTCTTTGTCTCAGAAGCATATATCCAATCACAAAAGTGTTAGCCAAAGGCAAATTGTAGGATATTTGGGAATTTTTTTTAAACAGGAGAGAATATGAATCTGGTTTGTAGGCTCTAGATTTGACTTTCCCCTCCAATGTCCAATGTTGTCATTGAACTTTAGCAATCCATGCTGTGATTGCAAAGATAGACGGTGATTTCCATAACTATTCATGACCAAGAATCTCTCTGTTCTTGTTTTAGAGAAAATAGAGTAAAGAGGGAAAAGCAGGAACAAGAATGCAGACACATTCTTCCAGGTTGTTTATTGACGTAACTAGGCTCAGGTCACAGTTAACAACTAACCAAGTCCTGATTATATATACAGAATGCATTTAACCACATCAGCAGTGGTTCTCAAAGTTTAGTACCTGAAAATTACCACGAGAGGTTCAGGTGGTGGTAGACATACATACTCACTTATGGGCTTAAGCAGGAGGACCTTGGGCCACCCTAGGATACCCAGCAAGCTGTGTGGGTGAGGAAGAGAAAAAGGAAAAGAGAGAGTGGAGGAGAAAAGTATTTTCAGAAAACAATACATCCCCACGGTCTCAGAATCAGTGGGAAGAGAGGGTCAACATATGAAAGTTCCCAGGTGACAGTGAAGCTGTTGTCCTCACTTTAGGGATCGATATCCCACAGACTGCTGTAGGGCAAATCTAGCTGCACCAGGAGAGTCTCCTGTGGAACTTTCTATAAAATAAGGAAGAATGCCTGTGTGAACTGAACTCAAGTTCATTGGGGAAAAAAGATAAGTGGCATTTTAATAGTTGGTATGGACTGAAAGCAAGACAAGACAAGATGGGTGGGAGGTGGCTGGTCCACGTGAGGGGAGACAAGCTTCTGATATATTGGATATAAAAGAGGGAGCAATGTGAGTCAGAGCATTTGTCAATCAAGGCTGGGCCATCAGAGATAGGTGTAGACCAAGAATTGTGCGAAGATAGTTCTGAGTGGGAGAACGCTTACATCTCAGAGGATCAGAGAACTTGGCACAGCAAACTCTTTAAAGTAACTGCTCCAAGAGGAGAAACGGGTTCTTTCTGCCTATGATTTTTAACTGGCAGAAAGTAATGAAATTCTTCACGGTGCCATTGGGCTTTTTGAGACAAGAACTTATGGAGGCTGGGCTTATCACTTTAGGAATGTGCCGTTGAGCTGTTTGAACCCTGCTAATGTCTGTTCACATGTCCAGTGTACGTTGAGGGGAACTAGAGGTGGATGAATTTATGCTGTGTTAAGATGGAGGCCATATTGAGAAGAGGGTTCAGGGGGTTAGACACGGAGCAAAGAGAGCTGTTTGTTTGTTCATATTCTAGAGAGTTTCAGTCTGTATGTTGAAATAAGTCTATGGGTGATTCTAGCAATGGTGGCTGACAATCACAACAGTGAGATGTACAATTTCAGCAACTGGGACAAATTTTTCTCAATGGTATTTTTTAGGTACACTGTTCCTAATACACAACTACAGAAGCAAGTGGCAAATGGGGAGGATCCTGCACTCTGGCACTGTGTGGACATGGAGCATCTGAGAGAAGCTGCAATTACCTAACGTCTTATGAAATGGCAGATCAAGCCAGTTCCAAATCAAGGAAAACGGGAGACTGAGCAGTTGCTGCAGCAAACACCTGCAATTCAAAATTCAAATTCTTTTATCTATCTATCTATCTATCTATCTATCTATCTATCTATCTATCTATCCATCCATCCATCCCTATCTATCTATCCATCCATCCCTATCTATCTATCTATCTATCTATCTATCTATCTATCTATCTATCTATCTATCTATCAACCTACCTATCTATCTACCTACCTATCAATCATCTATCATCTATCTATATCTATTCATCTATCTATCTATCTACCTATCTCAACATTTAAAAAAATACATATTCAATAACATCTGAGTACTGAATGAGGAAGACACAATATAAGCTCCCTGCCTCTCTCTGCTCCTTAAAAACTCCACCTCCATTCCCAAGACAATTCATATCATGTGCTATCACCCCTTGATATAGCATTTTTGTTCAAGGAGAGACATTAAACTAAATGCCAAATGCAGCCTTGAATGAGATTAAAAACAAAAATGGAATCACAGCCAAGGGGAGAATTTTTTGGTGATGGTAAGGACAAACTAATTATGGGATCTGCTATGAAATGAATTGTGTCCCCTTCATGCCCCAAATTTGTGTGTGGGAGCTCTAACCCTCAATGGCATGACATTTGCAGAAATCCCCTTCCCATGAATATGATCAGAGGAAGGTCAGTCAAGGACACAGGTACATTTTCTTATGGGGTTCCACCAATGGGTTGTTTGCAGGTTAAGTAGAAACTGTATTTTACATTTGTATTTGCACGTAGAAACTAGGATTTCCTTCTTTCTTTTCTTTCTTTTTTTTTTTTTTTTTTGAGATAAGATCTCCAAAGTTGGTTTTAGATTCAGTATGTATCCAAGAAAACCTTGAACTTCTAAACTTCCTGCCTCTACCTTTTCAGTGTAGGGACTACAAGTATCACTGTTAACCCAGTCTATGTGGTATTGGAGAACAGAACCCAGGACTTCACATACACTAGACAAGCATTCTACCAACTGAGCTACATCCTCAGTCTTGTTTGAACCCAAGTTCTAAGGTCTTTTTGATTCACTCTGGCTCTTCACCAGATCCTTTAGAGAGTTGCTTGCTACCTGGAAGGCCACCCACTTCCCTACGAGTCTCTGGCTGGGTATTGCCTCCATCTAACTGCATCCTGCCTGTTGGAAATATATTTCTGACACTGTAGCACTTACAAATCTCCTAGGGGATCTCTTAAAGAAACATTTTGATTTAGTAGGTCTGGGAGAACCAAGTATTTTGTCTTTCTAGCCAGCTCCAGATATTGCTGAGGCTGGGACAACATATAATATATTGAGCATGAATATATTAAAGTATCTGAGGACCTTATACACTTCTCCATTCTTTTGTGAAGAAAAAAAATATCAGAAAAAATGTGACAATAGGAAATTTTTTATTCTGCTCACTTCTTGGGCTCTAAGAAATAAAAACTGAATTAATTACTCTTTTTCCAGTTAATTATATTTAATGTAATTTTATTTATTGAAAAATAAGAAAGGGGAGGGGAATGGAGAGATGGCTGGCTCAGTCATTAAATGAAAACTTCTCTGGAAACAGACCCAAGTTCGATTCCCAATACTCATGCTGGATGTCTCACAACTATCTGTAACTACAGTTCCAGGAGGATCTGACACTTTGGCCTCCTCAGGGACCTGCAACTCAGATGTGCATATCCACACACAGGCCCACACATATACCATTAACTAAGAAAATCCTTAAGGAAAAAGAGAAATCCTTTGTGCCTGTGAGACATATTTTACTTTGTAGCCTAGGCTGGCATCAAATTCAAGACGATCCTCTTGCCTCGGCCTCCTGAGTACTGGGGAAGGTATTAATTTTAATTTTATAATAAGTAAATATTCACAAGGCTTAATATGTAAAATAAAGTTGTCAATGATTCATCTCAATTCTCACTATAAACTGATTCCTCAGCTCGTCGGTATTCTTCCAAAGACAAATTAAAGTCGTAGAAATAAACTATGTGTATATAATCTATGTATGTAGGAATATGTATGAACATCTCTCTTTTTACATTAAAAAAAGAACATTTCAGATATACTATTTTGAAATTATCTTTCCATACCTAAAAATGCTCATTCAATATCAGGACATTAAAAGTAATTTCATTCTTTAAAAAAAAAAAGATTAGTTTAATGTATATGGATGTTCTGTCTGCATGTATGTCTGTGCACCATGTCCATGCACGGTGCCCTCAGAGGCCAGAAGAGGTCATCAGATTCCCTGGAACTGGAGTTACAGACGGTTGTGAGCTACCATGTGGGTGCTTGGATATGAACATAAATTTTCTGGAAGAGCAGCCTGTGTTCTTAATCACTGAGCCATTTCCCCGTATTTACTTTTAGGTGTGTGTGGGGGGGTATATGCACATGAGTACAGTTGTCTACAGTGGCCAGAAGAGGCCATTAGATCCTGTGGACCTATAGTTACTGAGAGTTTTGAGCTGCCCAATGTAGGTGCTGGGAACTGAACTCAGGTCCTCTGGAAGAGCAGTACAAGCTTAATGCCTAAGCTGTCTCTCCAGCTCTGTGATGTCCTCCTTTAGTATGGCTACACAATATTCTATTTGATGGGTATACCACAGTTTATTAACTGCTCTCAAAATGTAGTGAGATGGCTCAGCAAGTGATGGCACTTACCGCCAAGCCTGAAAACTCGAGTTCAATTCTCCATGGTCCACAAGTATAAGGAGAGAATTGACTCCTGAAAGTTGTCTTCTGAGCTCCACACGTGTGTCATGATACACACACACACACACACACACACACACACACACACACACACTAAAAAATAAATATAATAACTAAACTTTAGAGTACTTTTAGGCTGGATGTGGTAGCAAATATCCAGCTCTTGGGAGATGGAAAAGGAAGATCAAGAGTTCAAGGTCATCCTCAGCAACCTAAGACTCTGCTAGCTGGGAAGACAGTTCAGTGGATAAGAGCACTTGCTAGACCAGGATGAGGACCTGAGTTTGGAACCCAAGCATCCATGTAAAACTCTGGGCGTTGCTGTACATGCTTGTAACCCCAGCAAAAGGTGATGTGAAAAGGAGGATTGGGGTGCTTACTGCCAGCCTAGGTCCAGAAAGAACCGTGTCTCAAGAGAAGGAGGCAGAGAGTTACAGAACAAGACACCTGGCACCCCCCTGGCCTCTGTGCATGCACACTGCAAAACACCTGTGTGTGCATCTACACCTCACACATGTATCACATGCATATAGTATGCACACACACTTACATGCGTACATAAAAGTTAAATATAATTATAGTTGACAATTCTGAAAACTATCATCAAAACCAAATTATAAGCTCTTCAGCCACAGGAGAAAGAAGTTCATGCATGAAGTAAAGGTCAAATTGTTATACCTATTATGACTTCTCTTAAATGTTGAGAAAAGTGAAAAAAGTTTTCACTTAGCTACATATCAGTGGTGATATGCATTCTGCAGTGTGTAATGTAAGAGTTTCCTTTGGGATTAGGAAGGGTGTGTTAAGAAACTGCATAAAGTCTTTTGGGTTGAAATCATGCTGAATCACTAAGAAAAGCATTGAAAGTACATACATGTCCATGGACAATCCCCCACACTGTGGCATTGCAGGGGAGCCATGATTGAGTTTCAAAAGTCTTGTTGGTCATACATGAGTGGAACTGTATGTACTCATCCAAGAACATTAATTCATGGTCTAGTTGACTCACCTAGCTCTTACCAGATGCCCCTCCTCCCAATGCTACTTCGATTTTTGTATTGATTCATGTACCAAAGCTGTATTTCTTTTTAATGATAAAAGAGAGATCTCCAGAATGAATTCTTTCTTTACCCCATATCCAGTGGTTTCTGATTCAGTAGTCTCCTAGAGGCATAATGTACTACTAAATGTAAAATGTAAATGTACTACTGAGTTCAAATAAAAGTTATCAGACTAAAACTGGCTTATTTTTGTGAATAGTTCTATGAATTTCAACACAAGCATGCGTGTAACTACCCAGAATCAGGACTCAGAATAAGTATATCACTCTCAGAATTCTTATCCTGATCCTTCACAGACATTCCTTCCTCCATGTCTGACAATTGCTGACTACTCATATTTTAATCTCTGTACTTTTGTCTTTGTGAGACTGTCATAAAATGGATAATATTGTACATATTAGTCAGCTTTCTGTTACTATACCAAATATCTGAGATACTCAACTTACTAAGAAGAAAGACACTGCAGTTGGTCATGGTGGTATATACTGTCTAATTAGGGTTACTGTTGCTGTGACAAAACACCACAGCCAAAGAAACTTGGGGAAGAAAGTGTTTATTTGGCTTATGCTCCCATATTCCTTTTCATACAAAGTCAGGACAGGAACTCAAACAGGGCAGGAACCTGGAGGCAGGAGCTGATACAGAGGCCATAGATGGGTGCTGCTTACTGGCTGGTTCACAATGGCTTGTTCAACCTGATTTCTTATAGAACCCAGGACCACCAGTCCAGGGATGGCACCGCTCACCATGGGCTGGGCCCTCCCGTATCAGTCACTAATTAAGAAGATGCACTACCGCCCATTCTTATGGAGGCATCTTCTCAGTTGTGGTTCCACCCTCTCAGATGACTCTAGCCTATGTCAAGTTGACATAAAATTAGCCAGCACTTTGGAGGCAGAAGGATCATTGCAAGTTTGAGGACAACCTGGTCTACATAGCAAGCTCTAGGGCTACACAGCAAGATCCTGGCAAAAACAAAAACAAATGAACAAAAAAACAAAGAAAGGAGAGAAAAGAGGAAGGGAATGAGTTTACTTTGATTCATATTTCTGAAGGTTTCAGTCCATGATCCATTGGCCCCGTTGTTGAGGGCCTGTGGAGGCACATCACAGTATGGGTCCCTGGTAAAACAAAATCACTCATCTCATGGCCACAAACAGAAAGAGGCAAAGAGAAAGGGATAGGATACCACAGTTGCCTTTGAGGGCACAGCCTCAGTGATCCAAACATCTCTCTAAGCTCCATTCCTTAGAGTCTCACCTTTTGATAGTGCCATGCTAGGGACCAATACTTTGACATATTGACCACTGGGCATATTGAATATCTAAACATAGCAAATGTGTTAGAGAGCTTTCCATTACTGAGAAAATCAACTTAAAGGAAAGAATATTTCCTTTGGTTTATAGTTTCAGAGATTTCAGTCCAGGGTCCTTGTGTCCATTGCATTTGGGCCCCTGCTAAGGCAGAACATCATGGTGAGGAACACTTGGTGGAGCAAAGCTTCTTGCCTTATGTTTGGCAAGAAAGGGGGGGGGGATGAACATACCCTAAGGGGGCATGCCCTTAGTAGACTACTTTCAATTAGGCTTCACCTTTCAATCACTTCTCAATACCAATCAAGCTACAGATCCACAAATGAATTAACTGGTGAAGTTGGAACCCTCATGATCCAAGGCCTCACAAAAATCCCATTTCTGAACACTGATGCATTGGGGACCAAGTCTTTAACACACAGCTTTTAAAGAGTATTTTAAATACAAATCATAACAGCAAGCACAGAACCATTTTCAGATCATTCTCTCTTACGCAGCATCATGATTTTTAGGTGTATCCAAGTTGCTGCATGTGTTAGCTCTCTTTCTGTAATTGTGCCCAGATGACATAAATGTCCTAGTTTTCCTTCCATTGCTAGATAAAACTGACCAAAGGCCACATGGGAAGAAAGGGCTTACACAGCCTATCACAATCCACAATCGAGGGAAGTCAGGGCAGGAAGCCAAGGCGGGAACCTAGAGGCATGAAGCAGAGGCCAGAGGCTGCTTAATGGATTGTGTTCCAGGGCTCAATTCAGCCACTTTTTTCATACCTCAAGGATCACCTGCCTGAAGGTGGCACAGCCCACAGTGGGCTGGGTTCTCTTACATCAACTGCTGGTCAAGACAATGTCCCAACATCTTGCTTACAGGCCTATTTGATAGAGGCATTTTCTCAATTAAGTTCTCTCTTCCAAGGTGACCTTGGTCTGTGTCATGTTGATTAAAAACAAAAAAACAAAAAACAAAAAAACTAACCAGTACGCTAGATAATGAATGGAGGAAATTATTTTGGCTCACGGTTTCAGACTTTTCAGTCTCTAGTCATTGGTTCCATTGATTCTGGGCCTGAGGTGAAGCAGTACATTGTTGTGATGGATGCACTTGGCAGAGGCTAACCCCCTCATGGAAGACAGGAAGCAGAAAGAGAATAAGGGTCTGGAGACCATGTGTAACCTTTAAAGCTACACCCTTGTGACCTAAACTTCTACATATGCTTCATGTTCTACCAGCTCCCAAAGTAGCAGCACTAGATAGAGACCAAGCATTCAACACGAGTCTGTTGGGGCATTTCATACTTAAACTACAACACTGGAAGTACTGATAATTTGGGTGATGGTGATCGTATGTGTGTACTGCTGAATACTATTTCATTGACTAGGCATATTACAGTTTATTTACTAAATGAAACAGCAATTTTAAGTCGGTTCCAAATTTTAGTTAACTGTGCATACAGCTGTTAGGAACACATGTGGACAGTGTTTCTGTGCGCCTGTTTAATTGTCCTCAGGCAGACATACACATTGTTTTTTGTTTTTGTTTTTGTTTTTTTCAAGACAGGGTTTCTCTGTGTAGCCCTGGCTATCCTAGAACTCACTCTGTGGGCCAGGCTGGCCTTGAACTCAGATCTGCCTGCCTCTGCCTCCCGAGTGCTGGGATTAAAGGCGTGGGCCCCAGCACCAGGCCATACACTTTGTTAAGCATTAAACTTTCTGTGTAACAACCCCCTTTTCCAGACTTGCTGCACCATGTCGCACCTCTGCCAGCAGGAAATGAGAATGAGATTGACCTACATCTCGACACCCCACACTGTCAGCATTTTCTATTTCAGCCATTTTTGTAGGTGTACCGTAGTAGCTCACTGGAGTTTTAATTTGCATTTACTTAATGGGTGATGATACTGAATACTTTGTTCAAGATCTTTACCAAGTTTTAAATTGTGCTGATTTTTCTATTGATTCTTGAGGACTTTAAAAATATGTATTCTGCATACAAGTCTTTTGTCAAATAGGTGATTTTTCAAAATCATTTCCTCATTTTCCAGTTTGTTTCTCTTCTGGTCTGTATCCTGTCGTGATTGAGCACTGACCCACTTGAGGAGGAGGAAAGGGTTTGTTTGGCTTATGTTTTCGGATTACAGTCTATAGCTGAGCGAAGTCTGGGAGAGGCAGGAGCTGGTGATCTCTAGTAAATGCTGCTTACTGGCTCGCCTTTTCTGGCTCGCTCACCTATTTTTCTCACACAAACCAGGCTCAGCGACCTGAGGATGACACTGCCCGTCGTGGCCTGGGCCCTCCTACGCCAATTAGCCCTCCTAAGAAAATGCGCACCAATATGCACAGGCCAATGTGATGGAGGCCGCTCCACACACAGCTGAGGTTCCCTCCAGCTTGTGTCAAGTTGACGTAGCCACTCAGTCTCTCCTTGTACTTTTATAGACGCAGTTTTTAAAAACTTTAAAGTTTGTTGTTTTTCTTTTCTTTAAGGATTATGCTTTGGCGTTATAGCTAAGGGTTTCTTTGTTGTTTTGTTTTTGTTTTTGTTTTTGTCTAACTTCAACTCACGAAGATTTTCTTGTGTTTTTATCTGAACGTTTTAGAGATTCACATTTTTCATTTTTGATCTTTTTTGAGTTTTTTTGGTATGAAGTGTTGTTTTGCATAAAGATAGGGGTTTTGACATATGGGTATCTAATGGTTTCAACCCCACCTCCTTCTTCACAGAATCACGTCTATCCTTTTGTCAAAAATTAATTGACTATGTTTTTCAGATCTGCATCTCAACTTTCTATACTGTTCTGTGATCTCTGACTCCCTTAGCTGACTCCACACTGTCTGGATTCTTGGGATCCCTTCAATTTTATTACTATTTTAGTTACATTCTTTCCATGAATTCTGTCACATGCCCTGAACTGTAGAATTGCCATTCAGCATACGGTCAGATCGGCTTCCAGGATTACAGTGTTTTCCAGTTCAGGAACATGTTTAGATTTGCTTGGGACCTTTTCAGCTTCCCTCAGTAGCATTTTGTTGTTCTCAGCATGGAGACCATCTGTACGTTTTCTTAGATACAGGAATGAGTATTTTGTTTCTCAGATTTATTGTAAAAGCATTCATTAAATGTTGGTTTCTAATTGAATATTGGTAAAATATATATTTTTGTGCCTTCATTTTGTATTCTGAAAACATCTGACTTTGTTATATGTTCCAAGAGCTTTATTTTTTAAATAGCTTCATTGAGATCTTTGACCCAACTATATCACCTGTGAATAAGAACACTGTTGCTTCCATTTTAATGTGTGTGCTTTTTCTCTCCATTTCTTGCCTTGGACTGGCTAGAACTCCCACTAGTGTTGAAGAGCTGTCAGGAGAAATGTAGACATCTTTGCCTTATTTCCAATCTTAGCATTCAGTTTATCGTTGGCTGGTTTTAGCTTTTTTTTTAGGTCTCTTTAGTCAGGTTGAAGATTTCTGCTTAGTCTCTCTCCCCCTCCCACCTCTCTCTCTCTCTCTCTCTCTCTCTCTCTCTCTCTGTGTGTGTGTGTGTGTGTGTGTGTGTGTGTGTGTGTGTGTGTGTGGTCTGCAGTAGCAGAGATTGAACCTGGGGAATCATATATGAAGATCAAAGGTTCTACAATTGAGCTACAGCCCCCAACCCTTCTCATGAATAGATGTTGAGTTTTTTTCATATTCCCTTTTTTATTGAGCATGATTATGTAGGTTTTCTTTGTGTCTGTCTGTTAAGTGTGTCAATTATAATACTTTTTTTTTTTTAGAATTAAATCAGGCTGCATTTTTCAGGATGAACCCCAAGTGTTTGGGACATGTTATCATTTTGACTTATTCCTAAATTTGATTTGCTAGTATTTTGTTGAAGGTCTTTGCATCGATGTTCAGGAAGAATATTGGTCTGCTATTCCTCCAGTACTGTTACCTAGTTTCTATAATTGTTGTTGTTTGTAAATGATGTGCGATGGGGGCACATATCATGACGCATGTGTGGAGGTCAGAGTGCAACTTTCTGGAGTCTGTTTTCTCCCTCAGGTTTGCGTAAGATTCAGGAATTAAACTCAGCTCTGCCGGGCGGTGGTGGTGCAAGCCTTTAATCCCAGCACTCGGGAGGCAGAGCCAGGCGGATCTCTGTGAGTTCGAGGCCAGCCTGGGCTACCAAGTGAGTTCCAGGAGAGGCGCAAAGCTACACAGAGAAACCCTGTCTCGAAAAACCAAATAAAAAAAACAAAAACAAAAACAAAAACAAAAAAAAAAAACAAAAACAAAACTCAGCTCTTCAGGGGTTGCGTAGCAATCCCCTTTATCTGCTGAGTTATCTTGCCCATTGGTTTTACCTAGCCCCACTCCAGGAGTTTCAGAAACTGAACTGAGAAGAGTGCTTACTCCTCTGAATTTTTTCTTCTTAGCTATTTAGTAGAGTTCACTAGTAAAACCATCTGGCCTTAGAATTTACTTTTTCCAGAAGTCTAAAATACAAGTTCAACGTATTAATGGCACGCTTTCAGTCATTAAAAATCCCCATGGATTAATCTATTTACTTATTTTACTTTATTTTGGAGACAAGTCTCACTCCTGGCTGGTCTGGAACTCACAGAGATCTGCCTGCCTCTGCCTCCTGAGTGCTGATACCATACTTGGCTACTGTAAAAAAAAATTTTAAATTTTGATTTCATCAGAAAGTTTTATATTTCCCAAGTCATTAAAATTTAACATTTGAAGGCTGGTGAGATGGCTCTAAGGTGAAGGTGCTGCCACCAAGCCTGATGGCCTGAGTTCAATTCCCCCAGAATACTCATAATGGAAGGAGAGAAAGAACTCATGAAGTTTATCCCGATTTCCACATCGGCATTGTAGCACATGTGCATGCACGCACACACACACACACACACACACAAAGTAATAATCACTAATGTATAAAATTACTGTATTTATTATTATATAATATACAATTTTATTATCTATTTTATACAATTGTATATTGTATACAATTAATATTGTACTATTATTGTAATCAATTATATTATCATTATTGTTACCATAATTATTGTAATTAATACAATTAATATTGTAATAATTGTAATATATTATACACAACATATGATATTGTATAATTATTGTATATTGTATTCCATTAATATACATTTTATAATCCTATACATTAATGTATAGAATACATGTAATAAAAAGTTTAAAATATTTAATATTTGATTTTGTGTACTAGTAGTTGAAGGTAACTTCAATAGAGGTAGTATGGTTACATTTTATGACCTCATACTACTGAAAAGTCATTTTCAAATGATGTATGAATATACATGATTAAGAATAAACAGGACAAAATTATGGGTAAGAGTACGCATGCACTTTGGCAAGTTAGAAACATATTTATATTTGGTTCTGCCACATTGTACTGGTGAGCTCTAAGTTCAGCGAGGGACCCTGCCTCAATGTATAAAATGTGAGGTAGAGGATGCCGTAGAAAGACAGAGGGAAGGAACTAACGGGGCCACTAGTAGAAGAAAGAACACCTTTAGGAGGTGACAGAATTCTGAAGGGGCTCCGAAGGTTGGGAAGGCTGAGGAAAGTAAACAAAAGCTAGACGTCGGCAGATATTCCAGAAGAAAAGAGGAGCGGAGGCGGGTGAGCTCGGTGTAGGTCTGGATTTATGGTGTGAGAATAACATAGGAGGGGAGAGCTGAAGGACCAAGGGTGGAAAGCCGTGGCCACATTGAGTATGTGCAGCTGGGGACAGAAGAGGCGGTCAGTGACAATGGGCTAGCTTCATTTATCAATGAGGGCTAATAACAAAACCTTCATTTGGGTTGCTGTATTTTTCCCATAATAAGCTCATATAAATAAGCTCATAACTATTAATACCACTACTATCAATAAATTAGTTGGAAAGTAAAGAGTGGCTGAATATGGCACCCTAAAACATTCTACACTGGATCACTATTTTGAAGCAAAGGCAATTGGAAATATACACAAGGAATCCTTGCCCCCTGCAAGACTAAAGACTATCTGAGTAAAACCAGGACACAAATTTACAAAAGTCCCCTCCTCTCTTTATCCAGGGGGTGACAACTGAAGACAATTCTAGATGCTCACTGGCCTAAAGAACCCATCAGAGAAGTCTACATGATAACCTTTACTAAGGAGCCTTTGTCTTCCTTTCCCCATGTGTACTTCCCACACTCACTACTGTAGAATCTCCAAGTTCTTTTTATTTACCTTGTTATTGCTCAATAAGTGTGCTGTTCCCAAAGACGCCCACCAAGCCCAAGTTCTAAGCAGCCGGCTACTGAGTACCCCTGTGTCCCGAGACAGACATGTAATTGTTTGCTTGCTCTTGTTAGCCTGTTAACCAGATCTGCATAGGCCTGGCCAGTGAACCTAGGCTGGGTAGAGGGGAAAATGTTTTTTCCTTTTCTACATTAAATCACAGGTCAGATCATGTTTTGAAATGTTTTGAAAGCTGAGAAAATTCAGAGACCATGTGGAAGGCTACTGGAGTCTTTGTATTTTCAGCCAAGTAAACATGATAGTAAGTAATATTGTTTGAACCTCAGTCAAATACATTCATCCTTAACTAAAAAAGGATTCCATCTTTAATTTTCATATTCTAAATATAGTTAAAAGAACAGTTATACAGCATGCCGAGAAAGCTACTAAAACTCAGAGCAAAGTCTCTTGTTCCTTTTATTGTCTGATGTTATTTGGCTCCTTAGAACCATGGTGGGAAATTTTTCAAAGAGAAAATCCAAAGCAGACAGCAGACTGTGAGGTTACTGGTAAAGAAAAAAATCATTCAGTGAAAGATGAGCAACTCAGAAACAGAACTTGAAAGTTTTGAAAACTACAGGGACTACTGAGGAAGGCTTACTTAAATAACTGAATAATCCAAACACTACAAATAAAAAGCAAAAGGAAGCAGAAATACCTGCGCACACTCAGTTTCGTGTATAATTACCTGAGCTTGTCACCCTCTGAAGACCTGTCAATAAAACACTACACATAGCATTTCCCCTTTATTTCCCATGAATATCAGCTTTACTCCAGAACTGGATCCCATGTTTGCTTCAAGTCACTTAACATCTCAAGTTTTCAGCAGGTGGGAGTGCTCCCCTCCCATGAGCATCCCCGTCTACTTCAACAAGGGACAAACTGGAATGGTCCTCTGAGAAAACCTTGCCTTCTGGACAATCAAGTCATAGCTCAGAAGTGTTTTTCCTAAAGCTGAAAAGTAAACACCTTACTTTCAAACCTCCTCTCACTCCACTGTAGCTTCCCTCTGCAAATGGTCTTTCAACCTGGTTCTCACTCGAAACCTAGCATTTCGGAGCGTTTTATCTTTGATGCCAATTTACTAAGTGCTTTCCAACCCGCCACCAAAATACACCTCAAATGTGCCCATTCTCCTTTACCTCTAAAATCCTCTAGAACTTTTATAAAAACCAATGGCGTTCTTAACCTGAGCAGATGCTAGGACTAGACCAGCCCCACACGGCTCTTGTAGAATACATGATCCCAAGATTTTGCCTGGTGGCCATGGATCATAGATAGCACAAGCCATCCTGCACTGCTGTGATGAACACTTCACTGTTCAGTCCACATCCTTGAAGTCCCCTTCCACCATATACCAAAGGTATTATGATTTCTATTTTTTTTAAATCTCATGCACGTATCTATCTATATTTTTAAGTCACCAATCTGATCATGTCATGCCCTACTTCAAAACCCTCAACGGATTTCCATTGCTGCAACCCAAACACATACTGTGGCCAACAAGGTTCATAAGATTTGCTCTTAACTTCCTCTTGATCCTTCTCACCACTCCTTGTTTGGCCCTAAAATCTGCCAAGTGACCTCCACACCAAGGCATTGCATAGAAAAGTCTTCACTGACTTAGTTTAGCTAATTCCTCCTTTCTTCAGGTTCCAGGTTAGCTGTCACTTCTGGCTGGTTATCCCTGAATCTAAGATCTACAGTAGATTGCCTGCTAGCACTCTTTAATCATACTTCACACACACTTTGCAATTACATATTCACTAGTCATTAACTTAACCTATCTCTACCTACTACATTCTGTAAGCTCTAGAAGGGCAGATATGGCTGACTTAGTCCAATGTCTTTCATTTATCCAACTTTCTATTTGACAAGTGTATCAGAATTCCCTGTGTCAATAACACAGTAGACGGTAGGCACAAAGGAGAAAACAGATGGGGTCCTTGCTCCTATGAGAGAAGCAGGCGACCAACAAAGTAAACAAGGTGAAAAATGATGACAAATTGTGACGAATACAATGGAATACACTGTGAGCTCTTCAAGGGCAAAAATTCCTCTGTTGCTCATTCTTTTGTTGGTTGGTTGGTTTTGGTTTTGGTTTTCTGAGACAGGGATTTTCTGTAGCCTTGGCTGACCTGGAACTTGCTCTATAGACCAGGCTGGCCTTGAACTCAGAGATCCACCAGCCTCTGCCTGCCAAGTGCGTGTGCCACCACAGCTCGGCTTCTGTTGCTCATTCTTGACACCCATGTCTGCTGCTTAGGATAAGACTAACTGCTAAACATAACAGAACAGTTCACTTTGATCATGTAGAATCCAAAAGAGGCATTCATAATGATGCTCTACTCAAAGAGTCATTCAGGGGCCCAGACTTCTTCTAATTTGCCTTTCTGCTTTCTTTACTCTTTGACCACAGACAGGAAAAGAGAATGGAAGTTTCTCAAAGTTTTTGTTTGCTTCAATAAGCTAAACCTACTGGCTACATCTAGCAGCAGGGAAGGCTAGAGAATGTTAATGCAGCTATGAACTGAGGCAGAACAGTACATTGATTTGCTGATCTGATAGTACTTACAGAGGAATCTGGCACAACCCTGGCACTACGAAGCAAAGAAAAATTAGAAACGGAGTATGCTCCCCTAATGTATAACAGTGTACATTATGTTTGATAGGAGTATAATGAATCTCTAATTTCCAAGAATCTGATGTTTAAAAGAAGGTAGTGGATTTATGGATTTCGCAGGACAAACACATTTTTAATCTATTTGTCCATTTTAATTGTATATCACCCCCAGGTTTTCCATTTTTATTCTCTTTGGCTTTTTGCATGTCCCAAGTCTTGTCACTTTGCAGCGTTTACATCTTTGCGTTTGAATGGCTGCATTAGGATAAGTCCACAGCTAGAGCAATCTAAGGAAGAGAACAGCAAAGATGTATCCTAACAGGGATCCCATGTTGCTGGAGCCATGCAATAGCTTGCAACTTAGAGATGTGCCCCAGACCCATTTCCTGGGATTCTTAACGCTTTCGCTCAGAAGGAAGCACTGCAGAACCGTGAATTCTATGGCATTAAAGCAGGCACAGCACGGTCACGAGTATCTGTTTGTACTTAGAGCTTTTCCGTTCTGAAACTGGTTTTCATATTCTGAGCCGAATCTCAGGATTAAAGGTACAGAACTCTGGGGCCCTCTGGGGTACCTGAGTCAGAAGCACTCACCGTAACTTCAGAGTCCATCAGGAAGGACATGAAATCTACGGCTTACTGACTTAATCCTAGAGAGATCAAAAAGTGAACACACTCTTCAAACCTCATCCATTGGTTTTTAGCTTACGTTTTGCAAAAAAAAAGAGATCCTCCCTGAAGTAAGCGGAGAGGTCGGTCAAAGACAGCAATTTCCTACACCTGGGAAGGAAATTTAGACCCCGTGCGGCAGGCGGAAATCAGGTGCGTCAGAGGGAGCGACGTAGGTGTTTCTGTGGCCCCAGGACCGCGGGGGACTTTGCTCCTAGCGACCAGAAAGTTGGAAAAGCCAGTGTCCGGGGGCCGGGGGTCCTGTCTGCCCGGCCTCGGGAACGCCCGGGGTGCCAGCATCCCGCACCCCAGCCGCCCGCAGGAGCCCAAGTCCCCCACCCCACCCCACCCCGCCCCCGCTCCGCGCCGCAGGACGCCCGCCACGCCCCACGCTGCCCTGCAGGCGAACGCGGGAGGCCGCGAGTCCCCGCCGGGCCGCCGTAGAGTTGCGGCTCCGGCCGCTCCTCCCGCGCCGCCCTCCGCCCCTTGGCTCCCGGCGCCGCGGCAGCTCTGGGCTGGCACCGCCGCCGCCGCCGCCGCCGCCGCCGCTTCCTCTCTGCAGCCGTTCGGCCGCTGCGTGACGCGTCGTTTCCTCTCAACATGGCGTCCGGGGCAGGTCGGCGGTGATGGAGGCCAGTCCGCGGCTGCGGCGGGTGCTCGTCCCCACGGTAGCTAGGGCAGCCTCGCGCTCGCCGGCTGTGTGAGGCGCTGCCGCCTAGGCCCTCGGCCCCGGGAAGACGGCCGCCCGGGCCGGGCTCCGCCGCCGCCGCCGCCGCCGCCGCCGGGCCGGAGGGACGAGTGAGGCGGGCGGCCGGGAAGAGACCCCCGGGCCGCCAGGCGCCGAGGCCCGACGGGCGCGGCCCCCGAACGGCGGCCCCTCGAGCGCGGCGAGGCTTTGGACGCCCTTGCCGGCCCCGCGGCCGCTCCGTGGCGCCTGCCGCTTCCTGGTGGCGCCGCTGCCCTCCACGCCTCCTCGCCCCCACCGCCACCTCCTCGCCTTTCTCTCTCCCCGTCCCCCTCCTCCTCCGCCTCCCCTCCAGCCGCCCGGACCGCCGCCGCCGCCTCCTCCTCCTCCGCGTCCATGTATGAGGGCAAGAAGACGAAGAACATGTTCCTGACCCGGGCCCTGGAGAAGATTTTGGCCGACAAGGAAGTGAAGAAGGCGCATCACTCCCAGCTGCGCAAAGCGTGCGAGGTGGCCCTAGGTGAGCGGGGAGGAGGCCGCGGTGCGGGCAGGGCGATCGCGGGAGGTGGGCTGGCCCGGGCCGGTTCGTCCTGGGAGCCCCCCTCGGCCAGCTTCCTGCCGCCCCGGCTGGAGTTGACAGCAACTCGGCTGGACGCGGGGCCCCGGCGGGGTGGAGGAGAAGAAAGGGCGGCCAGGCGGGGCCCCGGGAACTCGAGATGGTTCAGGATCGCGGGGCACCTGGGTTCGAGCGTTCCACTCACTGGACGGGGTGGGGGTGGGGGTGGGGGTGCGGATTTTGTTGGTAGCCCTTGCGGTGCGGACAGAATGTCATCCTTTGTGATGGAGCAGAAGATGAGCTGTTGTTTATTAGCTTAGAAATTGAGGTGGGGCCGATATGGCAAGATTGGGCGTGGGGGGAGGGTTCCGTATCGTAATTACAATAACTTTATCGTTTGGCGTGGTACTTTGGGAAAGAAAGCCTGAAGTTGTTCCCTTGTTGACCGTCTCGAGAAAGGGGGTTGCAAGAGGTGCTTGAGTTCTGCCATCTCTCTGCCCCAGCTACAGGAAAGAGTAGTAATGTAGCCTACTGGGCTGACCTGGAAGAAGAAGACTGGAGGTTACGGGGTGGCGGTGGCGGTATGAAAATGGGGAAGGAAAGAACCTTTAGATAAACTGGTTTTAGGTAACACAGAAAGGGGTGTGTGTGTGTGTGGAATGAGAGAAATGAAAAAGACAATGACACCCGCCAGCCACATGTCTGGACAGTGGCAGCTGCTCTCAAGCTTCAGTTGTGATTTATAGTTCAGACAGAGGAGATCGAGTGTAATGAAGCCACAGCAGGGAAAAACCCAAACAATACCTATAACCGCGGTAGGCAGATAACGATTTGTCTGGGGAGGGCCAGTGGTAGGTCTAGTGCATCCATCAGTGAGGAAATTGTTAAGGGAGAAACCAGGACACTTAACGTACAGATGAATTCTGAATGCTTACGCTTTTGTTTTTTAGCCCTGGATGAGAGCGTCTTAGATCGGCAAGAAATTATAAGTGGGTTTTGAAAACTGTTTTTGAAGGGGAACAAACCATAACTTTATGCTAAAGTAAGGAGTCAAGACAGCTTAAAAACAACTTTGTGTTCAAGTCTTGAAATCTGTGGAAGACTGTCTTTTAACTTGTAAATGTTGTGGCTTCCTCCTCCTCTTTTTCCTGAATGTGAAAAACATCAAGTGGATTTCAGTTTAAATGGTGCTTTTTGTTGTTGTTTTGTTTTCTAATTTTTAATGTACAGTATAGTGGACTTAAGTAGTACTTTCTTTTTCCCCTTCATTGGTCATAAGTTCCCATTTTGTTGTTCTTGTAAGGGTATGTTTCAAACCAGGTGAGTGAGAATACTGTTGTATAGTTGCAAAAACTGAATTTATGTTTGGTTCCTTAAAGGAATCCCTAATTGGGGTGATATGAGTGGTTTTAGAATTTTTAAAAGAATTGTTCTCTGTAGGGTTATCAGTAACGGGGCAGGGTAAAGAACATAAATTCAAATTAAAAGCTTTAGTATTTAAGAACTAAGATTTGCCATGTTAGAGTGTGTGCGTGCAATTTTTCCTTTTTCTTTCTTTCTTTCTTTCCTTTTTTTTTTTTTTTTTTTTTTTGGTGGTGGGGGGGTTGTGGGAACATTCAGACAGGCTTCAAGTAGCCCAGGCTGACCTAATATTCCTTAGTAGCTGAGGACAACTTGAACTTTCCTGAAGCACCCGTCTCTGCCTCTGGAATTCTGGGATTACAGACAAGCACCATCATGCCATGTTTTAGAGGTGCAGTACAGGGGATGGAACTCAGGGATTCACACTTGATTGGCAGGCACTCTACCAATTGAACTATGTCCACAGTCCAGAATACATTTTCAGTATGTTAAAGCATAAACATTTAAAGGTTTTAAGTAAAGTGTATTGTTTATGTATTTTCCCCTTTGCAAATATTAATATAAATAAACACATTAATTGAAAGTTCATTGAATGAAAGTCTGGGATCCTTGTTTAAATCCTAGTTTTGTTACATTGCAGTTTCACTGTGCTTGGACTTTGTGTAAAATTAAAGTATTAAACTTAATGAATGTGCCGTGAATGTGAATGAAGTCTTCTGCTAACTTGTACATCTAGTATTCTCACCGCTCTGATTACCATCTTTAAAAAGTCTGTAACTCCCTTAACTGAGTTCCTGGCATTTCTAGGCACATGAATTCTTGAAGCTGTGCGCACAAACTGCCATGGTTCTTTGAATCAGATTTTGCCAGCTAACTAGCACCAGAGTACTTTCTTTATAAGAGGCATTTTCCATGTTTCATAAAAGTTACATTTAGCCCTCTATAAAGTACAGTTTCAGTATGCAATCTCATGGTAGATAACCCCTGATGAGTTTTTTTCCTTGTAGTCATCCGTTAATAATTAGGTTTGGGATAACTGCTATATATCCCTGACTGACTTGAAACTCATTATGTAGACCAGACTTACCTTTGAACTATAGAACTTGTGGCAATCCCCCTGTCTCTGCCTCTCAGGTACTGGGATTACTGATGTGTGCTCCCATTGCAGGTGTGTGTGGCTATTGTTAAAACCCTTGCTGGATGGTGGTGGCACACTCCTTTAATCCTAGCACTTGGGAGGCAGAAGCAGGCAGTTCTCTGTGAGCTCAAGGCCAGCCTGGTCTACAGAGCTAGTTCCAGGACAGCTAGGGCTATACAGAGAAACCCTGTCTTGAAAAACAAACAAAAAAACAAAAAGAAGAAAACTTGAAGATTCCTGTATATATTCATTCCCCCTTCAGATGTTATTGAGTGCTTAACACAGAGCTGAAAGGAGATGGACAGTAAGCAAGAAAATATGATACACCAGACTTTGATCCGTTTTTTGTTTTGTTTTGTTTGAAAACAATTTCATTGGCATTTAAGTGGAATTCAAATCATAGGTGTTTGCAATAAATTCATCCTCCTTTTATTTTAATGACCTATTAAAAATAAGTTTTCTGTAAGTAATACTCAAAATTATAGCTTATGAATTCTTAAGAATGCTATCTTTTGACTAGAAGTATAGCCTTTTGTAAACTGTATAAGCCAAGTGCTGTGACTGATGCACATAATTCCAGCAGATAGATTGCCATGAGTGAGTTCCAGGCCCACTTGTTTAGGTTTCTTAGAAAAACCCTTTTCCACTCTCAGACACTACACAAAGGAACTTTTATTTCTACAAACAGCATAAATCTTTAAAGGGTATACAATTATTTAAAACTTATTTCCAATTTCCTAACATGTTAGATTTTGTTTTAAAGAATGATTTAAAAAGAGCCTTTCCTTGTTGAATTGGTAGGAAGCCCACAGGCCCAGGAACAGCTCCAGGTTGCCCTCTCTTGGTACCTGTCCTACTACAATTCTGTGCAGTGAACGTTGAGGGATTCTAGGCTGCCCTAGCTTAGTGTGATCCATCCTGCTCTTGAGAATCCTGCATTAAAAATAGTCAGGCCATCTGCTGGCAGATGAGACAACAGCTGAGCTATTTTTAGTTTCAAAGAATTTAGGATTGTTTCAGGATTGAGCTTGAAGGTGGTGGCATTGTTTATCTTTGGGGAGGTGCAGTTGGGACATACCCCAGTCAGGCTTCTAGGTTCAGGAGTTTCTTTGATGTTAGGCTGTAACTAAACTAGTTTAACTTCTGCCTTCAGATAGCTGTGAGATAACTCCAAGTGTCAGAATGAAAGTTCATGGTTGGAAACTGACCCTGGTACCAAACAAGAGAGAAGCTTTAAGGAAGGAAGACATTTGAGTCAGTGATAAGTAAGGCAGGGAAACCTCCGGGATGCAAGAGAATGATCGAAGAATCCTTTACAGAAGTCATTTTTGCCCAGACAGGATCGGAATTCATATTTTTCATCAGATTGTGAAGTGATCCTATTGACTTAGCTTTCTTATGAGTCTGTTAACCAAAAACATAATTTACCCCCAAATCCATAATTTATTAATTTTTTATTAATTTTTTTTTAGACAAGGCCTTACTGGGTAGATTTGATTGGCTTGGTACTAGCTGTGTAAAGCAGAGGAACGCAGATTGCAGCAGTCATCCTGCCTTGGCCTCTCTGGTGTTGGGATAAGTGTGAGCCACCCTAACCTTGTCTAGTCAGAGATAGGAATATACTGTCATGATGCACATCTTACAGACTTCCTTGCTTCTGCCTTAGGAACCCACTCTTACTTCAGGTGCTATGTTATAAAAGAGTGGGAGTGTTGGCTGAATTACTGTGTGCCTTTGGCCCTAGTTTTGTGGTACTTTCACTTATCACCATTTACAAGCATGTGACATCTCTGAACTACTTCAGAATATTTATACCAGTATGTGTGTGCATGTTTAGGTGTGGGTATATTTGGCCATGTGAGCATGTGTGGATGCTGCAGGCCAGTGTTGCCTTCCCCTGTCACCCTCTACCTTATATTTTGAGACAGTCTCCTGTTCAACCTGGAAATTACCCTCCTGTAAGTCTGGCAGGGCAGTGAGCCCTCGCGATTTCCCGGTCTCCACACCTCCCAGCACTGGGATAACAAATTCATGTCACTGTGCCTGCCTGCCTGCCTTTACATGGATGCTGGGGATCCAAATTCGGGGCTTCCTGTTTGTGCAGTGAGCACAACCCAGTGAGCTGCTCCCCGCTCCCCTAACCCAGTTAAGTTTAAATCAGTTAGCAGGTCTTCCTTGCTGTCTAAAGTAAAAGATAGCCATCAGTCCCTGAGCTGCCTGAACTTTGGGGTTGGCTAGGGAGGAAGAGTAAAGCAAGATAGTTTACATTTTTTTTTGTTTCGCATTTCAGGTTGGTTTTAAGGACCCTTGATTCAGAATAGCCTTGAGTACAGTGTCATGGAGCCCAGGCTTTAGAGAAACTCCTGCCCACAAATTTGGGTTGCCAAAGTAAGTTCAGGTTACAGTCAGTGTATATTTTAGAAATTTAAAATGCACATGAATAGTATTAAGGTTCTGAAAAATTCTCCTAAGAAACCTGCTGAATTTGTGTTAGCTTTTCCTAAGTTTATCTGACCTTTTTTCAATCTCTTAATGTAGTTAATGCCTCAAGGACACATTTTCCTTGGGATTACTTTGAAACAGCACTTAAGAGAAAAGACAAAGTAGATAATGCAATGGCCGGAACTACTGCTGAGACACTTTGAGCAGCCCTGTGTTTGGGGAAAACAGTAGTTTTGTTCAGAATTAAGCAGCTGGCAGCCAACCATGGAAGTGCATGCCCGTAATCCCAGCACTTGGGAGGTGGAGACAGAATGATCAAGGAGTTTAAGGCCAGTCTTGGCAGCATAAGATCCTGTCCCAAAAACAAAAACAGAAACAAATAAAAACCAACAACAAGGACTGGGGTTGAAGCTCAGTTGAGTGCTTGCCTAGCATGGAGGACTCCCTGTGTTGTCTTCACCAATGAATAAACCAGATGTGGTAGAATACACCTGTAATCTCAGGACTCAGGAAATGAAGATAGAAGGATCAGGAGTTCAAGGTCAGCCTGGGCTACCTGAGACCTTTCATCAAAAAGGTGCATGGGATGGATGATCAGGGTTTGCTTTAGTATCAACTTAAAACTTAGGTTTTTCTCCTCCCTCCCTCCCTCCCCCCTTTCTTTCTTTCTTTTTTTCTTTCTTTCTTTCCTCCCATCTGGTGGCGGATACTAGATTGACTCTCCTGATAACCTTTATCTTTAAGATACAATTGTGAATAGAAAATAGTTTGAAGAAGTGTTTGTCATGATATCCCTCACATAATTGAGGAAGAATATCTGACCAAAAAACACAAGTAAATTATTGCTATTTCGAACAATTTTAATTTTTTTTGTAATTTTTACTTTATGTGTATGAGTGTTTTGCCTGCATGTATGCCCCACACAACTGCCTGGTACCCAACGAAGTCAGATAAAATCATCAGATTGTCTCCAACTGGAGCATAGTTGGTTCCGGGGGTCATGTGGGTGATGAGAACCAACCATACCCAGGTTCTCTGAAAGAGCTTGAACTGCTGAGCCATCCATCTCTCCAGCCCCACAACATAGATTCCTTCTGACTACATGCTTCTAGTCCACCTCTTAGGAGGTTGAGGGCGCAGGATGAAGACTGTCTGGACAGTATATAGCAAGACCTGACCTCAAAAGTGAGAAGAAACTAGGTTGTTCCCGTAATTGTTTCTGGATTTCTTCCTGTTTCGGGTAGTGAGCCTGCACTGGGCACACACTGTGAACCAAGCATGCTTTCATGGAAGGTAACATTTTAGTAGGGTGAGAATGACTACCGTTTAGTAGTACATGGGAACTACTAATTAATAAGTACCATCAGTTGTTGTCTGAAGAAACATCTCAGAAGGGTAAAGACAAGGGGAGGGGGTGGTTGACTGTTAGGAGAGGCTTCTCTGTGAAGTGACATTAAGGTGAAAAGTGACAGAGATTCAGTCTTCCAGATAGTAGAGTAGATAAATGTAGTAACAGAGGGAACAAGAAGATGTGTGCTTCAGGTTTCAGGTTGCAAAGAGACTTGTGTTGTTGGGGGAAAGAGGGAAGTGAGAAGAGCAAGTTTGGAGTTTTGTCTGTGGAAAAGCCAAAGAGGAGTTTTTATTTTCTAAGAGAGGGTCTTATATAAGGCAGACTGGCCTAGAATTTCCTTTGTGGGTAAAGATGACCTTGATCTGCTCTTCCTAAATCCCACCTCCCAAGTGCTAGGATTACAGGGGTGGACTATGGTTTCTGGCCTCTGGAGAGTGGGGAGTGGGGATGGGGAGTGGGGAGAGAAAACAACCTGGGGAGATAAGTCGGCCTCCACTCTCATTGTTTTGTTTGGTTTTTGAGATATCTCTCTGTGTCTAATTTGGTGATCCTCCTGCCTTAGCCTCCTAAGTGCTAGGATTGTATACATACATATATATATATATATACATATATATATATATATATGTGTGTGTGTGTGTGTGTGTGTGTGTGTGTGTGTTGATCGCCGGGCTTGGCAGAAAAAGTGGTTGTGTGTGTTGGTTTTGGTGGGGTTTTTGCTGTTTTGTGGAGCTTTTTTGTTTTTTGGAGTTTTTGTTTTTTGGGTTTTTTTTTTTTTTTTTTTTTGGTAGCAAACATAGCCTGGTTTATCCTTGAACCCCATATGTACCCTCCAGCCAAGTGCTAAGATTATAGGCATGCTGTACTATGCCTTGCTTTAGGTTTTTCTTTTTCCTTTTTCTAGAGGTTGAGGTTTTGGGTTTTTGTTTTGTTTTTTCTAGATGTTGAGCCCAGGGCCTTGTGCACACTAGGAAAGCTCCCTACCATTGAGCTGCTACATTCCTGGCTGAGAATTACAAATAAAAAATGTATTAGTTCTTCGTCCAGTGTGTTTGGCTCATCTTCACCACTTATTCCATCTACCCCTAGATCCCCTTCCCTAACAACCCATGTACTCTTTTTCATACCAAGTCAGTCCTATTGTGCTGCCCATGTATTCTTAGATGTGTGGCCGTCACTGGAGCGTAGTCAGCTTACCAGATGCTACACACTCAAAGAAAGCTGACTCTTCTCCCCGCAGCCATCAGTTGTCAGCTGCTCTGCTAGATGTGGGGCTTCATGATCACTGTGAGTTCAGATGTGTTGTATCCAGAAGACTCTGATTACGGTTGTCTACTGCCTCTGCCTCTTATGTCTTTCCATCCCTGCAGGTCAGGAGGCATATGCAGTACACACCTATTCCTGCGAGCCACCTCCTCTCTGGAATTTTTTTAATCACGGAATTTCCCAATGGGATAATAGGAAATTTTATACTAAGACGGATACAATTCAAAATAGAGGGCTGCCAAGAATGGTGGCTGTGGTGGTCAGTTTTCATTGTCAGCTTGACCGACAGTCTGGAATCACCTGGAAAGAGAGTTGCTCAGTAAAAGAGTGTTTAGATGAGCTTGGCCTGTGGGCATGTCTGGGGGTTATTATCCTGATTATGTTAATGAAAGAACCAGCTAAAAGTGGGTTGCACTAGTCCTTGGGTTCAGGTCCTAGATGGTATACAGAGAGCAGAACTGTGGCGCTGAGGCAAACCTGGGTTCACTCGTTCTCTCTGTGCCCCTGACTGTGGACTATAAGCTGGCATTGGGAGCTAAACCCCTTCTCCCCTGGATTACTTTTGTCAGGGTATTTTCTCATAGCAACAAACAGAATTAAGACAGTGGCTCGTACCTGTAATCTCAGCACTTGTGAGGCTGCTGTGAGTTCAGGGCTAACCTAGAATACATGCTAAGTTCTAGGCCAGCCTGGACTGCATACAGCGTGAGACTTGTTTCAAGACAAACAAACAAACAACAACAACAAAAACCCACTTCTCCCCTTCCCTGTTTTTTTTTCTACTGAAAATGATATAAAATAAATTCAAATATGAATTGCCAGAATTTTTTCAGTGAAAAAAATTTTTTCTAAAGAAAATGAGCTTTTCCTCTTGTCTGGATCCTTCTGGAATTTTGCATACACCATTCATTAAGGATCTCAATCCAGTAACTGTCACCCTTACAAGAAGAGGGTAGGACCTAGAGGCACACAAGAAGACATTGTCAAAACAGGTAGAGTTTGGACTTGTGCTGCCACAGTCAGGGAACCCTAGAAGAAGCCACCAGAAGCTCATCAAAGGAGACTTTTTACCTACAGCTGCTGATCCCCAAAACTAAGAGAATAGACTTTGGTTGCTTTAAGTCACTAAGTTTATGATAATTCTTAGGAAATTGTAGAAACTAATGAAAGTTTTCCTAACCTTTCAGACCAAGTTGATTTCTTAATTTGAATTTTCATTTTTAAAATATAGCAAATATATTGTTATGTGTTGGGCTCTTCTTTCATTGTCTCAGAGTCTGGGAAGCAGTCTAGGATTTGCTATGCATTAAGTAGAAAATAGGAAACTTTAATGTAGAGTAAATGGAGCACAATTATTTATATTTATATTCTCTTGTGTAGCAAATCTATGTAGAGAGATAGATTAGGAGAGATAGATAGATGATACTAAATTGATCTATGTAGCCTACATTATCTTTTCATTCAAAAAAGTTATAAACATTTTAGAAATACTTTTATCATGATATTAACTATAGGAAACTATGAAGCCATATTCTTTCTTCTAATTTTGAATCCAAATGTCACTTAATCAGCTGTTCACAGCCAGTGCTTATCCAGAATTGTCTAAGAAATGAGGGAATGAAAACATAAGTAACCAAGGTATAAATGCCAAACACTTTTAATTTTTGATGCATGAGATTTTAGACAGGAGAATCTATATGACGTTTGCTGAAGTCTGTTGATATTTATAATTTCAATAAAATTGGCAATTTAGTTTTCACCTTTTCTAAAAGAAGACAGACAATTCTTTCAAGCTTTTTTAAAAAGTAAAACTGAAGAAATATCACCAGGATGTCCTTAATGTGGGAATATCCATTTAACTCTCTTTCTCTTGTTCTTTTTCTTCTCCTCATTCCTTTCTTTGGTTTTACAGTGCTGGGGATCAAAACCAGGGGCCTCATGCCTGTTAGACAAGAGACCAAGCTGTACTCCAGTCACTGTTAATTTAGTAAAAAAATAAATAAATAAAAAGGCTGGGAAGATGATTTGCTTGGTAATGTGCTTGCCTTGCAAGTATGAAGACTGAGTCTAACCCCACGACTCCTGTGAAAATCGTGGGATAGCAGTGCACTCTTGAAATCCCAGCACTGGGGAAGCGTAGTCTGTGCGTCCCAGGTCCTATTGAGAGACCCTGTCGCAAGAAACACAGTGAATGGCTCCCAAGGGACAACATGTGAGGATGGCTCTTGGTCTTCACACACATGCGTGTGCACCTGTGTGTGCAAACACACAACTTTGTTGAAGTATAATTTATCTGCTGTAAATACTGCCTATCAGTCTGTTTACTCAGTTGTGAGTCACTACCATAATCCAGTTACAGAATGTTTCTACAGCTAAGTAAGACCTCGTGTCCATTTACAGCTCATCTTTGTTGCTTCTCTCAGTTCCACATATCTCCTGATAGGTTTTCTGTCTCTAGAAATGCATTTTCTGAACATTGTGTACAAATAGTCTACATCGATGAGTTTTTTTGTCTTTCACTCAGTATGCTTTTGAAGTTCATTCTTGAACTGATACTTCATCTCTGCCGAGTGTAGTGGCACACATCTGTTATCTGTAATCTGAAATTTCAGGAAGTTAAGGCAGGAAAATTGTAAGCTTCAGGAAAGCCTGGATATAGCCCCTATCTCAAACAACAACAAAAACCCACAAACCTCAGTTTTGTATTAACGAATAGGAAAATACAGGTTCTTTATTTTAAATACTTGGGATCCAAAGTGCTCCAGACTTAAGAGTTTTTCAGGAATATTTGCATAGACTTTACTGGCCAAACCTTCACATTTGAAATACTCTAAAACCTGGAACCTTTTGAGCATTGACATAAGATCCAAAAAGTTTTCAATTTTGGAGCATTCCAGATTAGATATGTTCATCCTGTTATCTGTTCATTGGTTGATGAACATTTGGGTTGAATGACTAATGCTGCTGTGACTATTTGGGTATAAATTTATGTGGACATAAATATTTATCTCTCTTAAATAGATAACCTAGGAGTGGAGTTGATGGGCTGCGTAAGATTATATCTGAAGGGTTATCTCATTGAAGTACTTGACATTTTGGAGAATTTTTTCCAGACCTCATTCTTAATACAGATACTGTAATATGAGCACATTACACAAGTGTGTTCTTTTTTAGAAAAGATTTTTCTCTGTGTGTGTGAGTCCCTGCATGTATCTGTGCACCGTGTTGTGCCAAGACCTCAGAGACCAGAAGAGGGCATTAGATCTCTTGGAACCGCAGTTACAGATAAGGTTGTGAGCCACGGTGTAAAAGCTGGGAACTGAGCTAGGATCTTCTCTACAAGAGCAGCAAATGTTCTTAACCATTGACACATCTCTCCATCCCCTAGAAACACATTCTTTAAAAAAAAAAATTACACTGATTTCTAAGGCATAATCATAGAAATAACAGCTAATTAGGTTTAGTGTATTCTGGGTTCTATGCCGATTAAATACTTACTGGCTTTATCTTCCTTAGTCTTCAGAACTCTCCTGAATGCTTAAGAAATTGAACTATTTTTATTTTGTAGACAAGAAACGAAGTTTGGAGTTTGTATTAGCCGAGTTGGAATGTGGCCATGCACTGTCTTGGGGTTTGGATAGTCCTCCTTTTCTGACCTAAAATGGCAGTCCTGATCTGTAATGTTAACCAATGCAGTGAATGTGGGTAAGAGACAAGGTGCAAATGGGAAAGGGAAACTGAAAAAGAAAGGGACGATCAGGACATGAAAAAGGTTGGGCATTTTGCATGTCTATACAGATGGCAAGTCTGCAGTCTCAGCACTTGGTGTGTGTAGGCACGAGGATCAGGTGGGTAGTCAAGGTCATTCCTAACTACATAATGAATTTGAGGCCAGTTTGGGCGACTTGAGAACCTGCCTCAGTAAACAAACAAAACTTTACTAACCAAATAAATGAATAAAAAAGTTTGGGGCTTTATGTCAGAGGTAGGACACATACCTAGCATGTGTGAAGCCCTAGGTTCAATCCCTAGTACTAGGAAAGGGAATTTTAAAAAGGGAAAAGGGATGAAACATTTGTAACTGCTAATAGGCAAAGAAACAAACAACATCAATAGTTACATACATTTATATATAACATCAGTATTGCTCTATACATTTTACAGTGAATCTCTAGGGTATTTATGTTCTCTGTGTTTGTGGTAGTAGTGTAAATCCATCATAGAGATAGAATTTTAATTCTGTGTTCCACTTAAGAAAGCAGACATTCTTCTGTATTCACAAAAAGTTTTGATAATGCATTTGAAAATTTGAAGAGTTGTGTAAGTTCTCAAAGATTCTGCATAGAATGGCTTTTATTATAACTGTAGTCCTACCCCACAATGGTGTGCGTGCGCGTGGAGGGGGTGGGGAGATGGTGAGTTTAGTTAGAGTTGCTTACATGTGCATAGGTCAGAGGTTATTTACAGGCACATGGGTAACTTTACCATTAAAAGAATATGTCCACCACGTGTCCCTAACAGCCATTAACTTCCAGTAGTTCCTTAGGAGGGTTGAAGCCAGATGTATTTTCCCTCATCCATGATGGAATGCTGGTGTACACAGACTTGTGTGGGTCATGTGCAAGTAATCACAGTTGTTGTGAGCTCATGAGAGGAACAGCCATATCATAGCCATGTCACAACACTCTTCCTCCTACATTCTTTGCATACTCTGAGCTCTGTCTTACTTAGGGCTTACTTTCAGCCCTACGTTGGCCAGTTAGGAGTTTGCGGTAACTTCTGTCACCTGCGAACAGAAGGTTTCTCTCACCAAAGCAGAGAGCAGCACTATCAGTGAGCATAAACATGAATATTTAGAAAGCAATTTATGAGTACAACATGTTATCTTGTCAAAACAATAGCAGCTTCTCTACTAGAGCCTGACCTGGCCAGGCATGAATTCAGCCTGTGCAGCAACCCTCAAATCCAATCAGAAGGCATTTGGTTATCCCCATAACAGTCAGGCCACAATATCCATAAGCTACATATGTGTTTGCTGCTTTTTATTACATTGTTATTGTGGTTTTCTGAACTTTTCATCGAGCTTGTTACTCCTTTGTGAATTTCCAAAGCTCTTCCTGTCCGTCTTTGCAGTGGGGTCTGTTTTTTTTCTTATTCTGATTCTACTTCCTTCATCACATAAGGCACTGTCTAATATGCTTTTAATATTTAATATTTTAATATGGTTTTACTTTGTTCTGTTATCTACAGTTGGCTGCTATATAAAAATATTAAACTTGAGTTTGCAGAAGTAGTTACTGATTTTTGAATGTACCATCTCTTTGTTCAGAATGTCCATTCCTTATATTCTACCCATCCACTAGTCCAGTGGTTTTCAACCTTCCTAACCCTTTAATATAGTTCCTCATGTGTGACCCCCAACCATAAAATTACTTTGCTGCTGCTTCATAACTATAATTTTGCTACTGTTATGAATCATAATGTAAATATATTTTTGGAGATAGAGGTTTGTTAAGGGTCATGGCCCACAGGTTGAGAACTACTGCACTATTCAACACTGTCAGTTATCACATCCTCTGTCACATTATTACAGTGCTTTTGGTTCTATCATTTTTGCTTGGCAATGGCTTGAGAGTGGTGATGTTTGGATATGCTGAAAGTGAAGCTGTAAAGTTTTCCTTTAAGTGAAAAATGAAAGTTCTTGTTTTAATGAAGAGTGCAAAAAATCATATTTTAAGGATGGTGTGATTTATGATAAGAATGAATCTCATATTCTTAAGTTTGTGAATAGGGAAAAGAAATTTGGACTGGTTTAACTGTAACTCTTCAGATTGTAGCAGTCATAGTCCTCCTACTTGCATAATAAGTGCCTAGTTAAAATGGAAAGGATGTTAAGCGTGTATATTGTTATATATCAGAAGAAACATGCGGAGGATTTGGTACTGTCTGTGGCTTTAGGCACCTGCTGGTTGTGTTGGAATGTGTCTCCTGTTGGTGTTAGGGGATATTGCTATAGTGTCTCGTGGTTTTAAAATTCAATTTGCCATTTTTAAAAAAAGAATAATTTATTAAATACACTGCATAAGGGTAAGAGGGCAGGCAGGTGACACAGTAACTGGCATGCCACCTATCTGCCAAACTGTCTCAATTCTTATACTTGGACCTTTGTTTTTAATATTATGTTGATAATGTTAGGGTTTAGAGCTGTCATTTTATGTTTGCTTTTCATTGCTTCCTTTTCCTTTTTTTTCTGATTCTTTTCTTGCCATTATTAAGTCTTAATATTTCCTTTATACACAGCGAAGAGCACATGATGGAATGACAGATGTTTTGTTTATCACCTCAGTCATATTTCTAAAACTTAGGAGATGAAAGATAATGTTAGACTTTCTTTTTTATTGTATATTTTCTCTTATTTCCATTAATTTTTATAATTATTTTGTGAGATTATAATATATTTACATTTTCTCTCTCACTCCCTTTGACCCCCTTCTACCCCTTTGATGTACCCCCATTCCTTTCAATTCATGGTCTCTTTTTATTGTGTGCGTGTGTGTATTCTCAAATACACAAATACAACCTGCTCAGTCCTTTATAATGTTTCTTGTATGTATATCTTCAGAGCTGGCCATTTGGTATTGGTGTACTCTTCCTTGAGGAAAACTATTTCTCCCATTCTCAGTGTTCCTTAGTTGCCTGTAGTTCTTTATGTAGGCCTGAGGCCTCTTCAGCTAAAAGACATATTGGCATGCCTGTTGGTATCGTTCTTGTTCAGGTCATGTTTTGGCAGCCATGGTGGTGAGATTTCGTAGGTTCAGCTCTTCTGACATTTGTAGGAGACACAGTGTCACAGCAAACTTTGTGTTCCTCTGGCTCTTCCAGTCTTTCAGCCCCTCTTCCACAGTGACCCTTGAGGTAGAGTTGTGTTGTAGATGTGTCCATTGGGACTGTGCTCTCTAACTCTGTGTTTTGTTCACTTGTGGTTTCTGTAATGGTTTCCATCTGCTGCAAAGAGAAATTTCTTTGATGAGTGAGGACTATAGTTACCTATGGGTATAAGGACAAATATGTAGGATGTAGTTAGGGAATACGCTGATTTAGTAAAATGGGGGTTCCAAGTTCTCCAAGATCCCTGACTTCTTGGCCCTGGGTAGTTGGTTGAGTTCCAAGTACCACAAGTGATTTTCCTCTTGTCTAGTAGGTTTTAAGTCCAGTTAGAGAGCTGTTGGTTACCACAGGTATGTGAGCCACCACTGCACCCTCAGGGTTAATTGTGCTAGGCTGGCCATTGTTTTGGTTCATAGGCATCATAGCCGGGTAGGACTATTGGTTGTTTCACTTCTTTGGAGGCTTACATGGTCCTCAGGAAGGAGGCTTTCAGGTCAGATCCAACTCAGGTCCTCTGGGTCTTGTGTCCAAAGTGTAAGGTGTCTTCAGCAGTTGTGACTTACCTTCTACCCCTGCGGGGGAAGGGCAACAGCAATTAGCCTATAATATTTTTGGATCCTCTTGGACATCTCTGACCAACAGCTCAAAAGAGGGTTTCTCGTGCCTGGTGTTGGGTTTTTTGTTTTTTTTTTTCCCCTGGCTCTTAAGGGAGCACTGTCAGGCCATATCTATGGATATATATACACAGTATACATACACACTTATAGACATGTATGGTATAGATGAATATTTTAGGTAAGTAGTTAATATTCCTTTACCATGTCTATTGTTTGAAGAACATTTGAATTCCTTTTAAGATAACTCTGGTAGTGATTTTTCTTCAGTCAGCTTTAATCTTTCAAGGTCTTGATTTTTTTAAATAAACTTTTAAAAAATTATTTACTTATTTTTACTTTTGTTTTAATGTGCATTGGTGTTTTGCCTTAATGTATGTCTGTGGGAGTGTATTGGATCCCCTGGAACTGGAATTACAGACAGTTACAAGCTGCCATATGGGTGCTGGGAATTGAACCCAGGTCCTCTGAAAGAACAGTCAGTGCTCTTAACTACTGAGCATCTCTCCAGCCCGGAGGTCTTAATTTTAAGATTTATTCTCCCACTGAAAATAATGTACAGATATGAAAATGTGCCACTGACCAAATGTTAGCCTTTATGGTGTGAATTTTGCTACCATTCAGATCATTCATTTGTACACAATGTGTCATTTATTTGTACCTGCTTTCACTATTTTTCCCTCTCTTTGTTTCTTTGAAATTTAATTATAATGTATTTTGGCATGTATTTCCTTGGATATCTTATTCTTGTTTTCTCAGCTTTAAAACACATAGTTTTGTATGTAGTACTACATTTTGTGTTTGTAGTTACAAAGCTTTGTTAGTTATGAAGTCAGGTTTGTAGTTAATAGCTGGTTTTGTAACTTATAAAAGAATACAACATGAGACTATATTCCCTTTAATTAAAGGAGTAATTAATTTTTTTACATATATGTTCTGAGATTCAAAGTGAAACATTCCTTCCTGTGGTTTTCTGCAAAATAGTTTTAAGAGCTGTTGATGAAAACCATTCACATTTTATTCTGTTTGAAGAGGGGTAATTGGCAGCATCCCTGGAGTTGAGACTGCTGATAAGCAGAAAGGTGGGATTATTTTTTTCCCTCCAAATTACCTAGTTTTTATGGCTTATTTTTCTAAACGATTAAATTGATTACAAACTGATCTGCATCAATTAAAAGCAGCCTTAGAAGCACTCAGCATCAGTCTGTCCCGATGGTAGATGGAGAGCTGAAGTAGAAAGGGTGAGAAAAGGAAGGAAAGAAAGAAAGAAAAGTCATCACAAGGCGTATTCCTCTTAGCTAACCGACATTTTGAATGTTTTCTTTTTTTCTCTTTATCAAATCCTACCTCTTCCACATCCTGGTACCATTATTCTACCATTCCTGTGAGTTTGCCCTTTTTGGATTCCATGTGCAAATGACCCCTGGTGTTTGTTTTTCCATGCCTGTCTTGTTCCTCTCAGGCATTGTGAACCTCTATTAAGTTAATAGTTCCGAGTATATTCTTACACTGTCCCTCCTTTGCTCCTACCACTGTTGAAAGGCTTTGGTCCTCGGAGAACTAGACAGAAATCCTGAGTATCAAATGTCTGGCACACCGTTGCCAATGAGTAAAATGTATATATTTTATGAATCAATGCTATAGCAAAGTAATTTAAGAAAGTTACTTTATACTTAATATAGTGCTTGGCAACAGAAGGCAGTCAGTAAATAATATTACTAAATTTAAAAGTGTTGCATTAACTTTTCCTGAAGAGACTTGAACACCTGTTTGCCCCGTAACAGACCAAAGAAATGATTCCACTGAAGTCCAGCTTGCTGAAGCAGTTAGTTTAGTTGGAGTTTTAGGAGCATGGATGAGATGTTTGTTAGGATTCTGTACATACGCAGCTCGGGGTCCTGTGTCTTACGTCGTACATCATCGGCAGGCACTGGTGACTACGCCATGTGGTCGCGAAGTCCCCACCTTAAAAAGCCAGATGCGGACCCCCACCCTTCTCTTTCTGTGTTTCCTCTCTGCTCTGCTCCCTCCCCCAGGCCTGGCTCTCCCCCCACCTTTCCCTTCTAATAAAGCTCTGGTAGTCGTGGCCATGGCCTATGACTTTGCCGCTAACCAGCGCTGCCAGGAGCGCCGTTTATCATAACCATCATTTGGTGCTGTGACTCGGATTCCAGACTTTTTGCTTATTATAAAAAAGCAAGTGAATAGGAATAGGGGCGTCGTTTCTCCTGGAAAAACTGTTTCCAGCTGACTTGGTGGGCGTTGCTTGGCTCTGGGGCGGGAGTAAGGAAGGGGGCCTTCTGAGATAGACAGGTGTTCTGGGATGATGGGCTATCCTGCTGCCCTGGATCCATCCATCCCTCTTGGCTTGGCACTCTGGCTGCTTTTGTGTCTGACAGGATACTGGTGAGACAGAAAAAGCCTGAAGTAGACCCAACCTGTCCAGATGGATTTAAGCTGGTTTCTGAAGCTTGGGAAATATTTGAACATGTTAAGAAGCAGCCATGAGAAAATTAGTGACCATGGTAGTGTTTAGTACTCTACTTAATTTTTACCTGAGACAAGCTTTATTACAGGTAGTTTGTTTAAGGCACCTGTTTCCTGTGTGTGTTTAGTATTTAGGAAACACAGGTGATCAATTGTTGAGAGCATTTATAGTAATAGATGGTTATATTAAAGTCTGTTTTTGTAGAGACCAGACACTTTTGGGTCTGGGGGTGTAAATACCTTTTAGCTGTTAGAGTTTCTTACTTGATGATCTCTGGACTCCAGTTCTGCGGTGATCCTGTGACCATTAGTTGAGCAGTTAATTAGAAGAGGGAACTGGGAAGAGAAAATCTTGTGGGGTGAGAACTCATTTTTTTGGAATTAGGGACAAGGTAGAGATCAGGGCCCTGTCTTATGTGCATGAGGAGAAGAAGCACTTTCGACGGGTCTGGAGTGAGGCACATGGAGGGAGCAATGAAATGAAAGCTCCTACCTTAGCTGGAAAATCTTTTCCCATTAAGTAACCCTGAAAGTGCAATTAAGTCTGGGGGGCAGGTAAGGCTATTCTCCCTACCCTGACAATAGGGAAATGAGGAGAGATGAGACATCCAAACTCCCAGTACTGGGTTAGTGACTCTGGTGTCCAGGAGGAAAGAAATGGATTGTGTCCATGCTGCATTCTGGGTTCCCTGCAAACGAGCTTGTGGCCAAGCCTAGAAGTCTGCTGGAGGTCTTTGTCCGTCCCCCTGCTCCTTGGTGCCTGGGTGCAGTCAGCTGAACGGTTGTCTTTCTAGGTGGCACTCTGAACAAGGCTCAATTGATGGCCCGGCAGGGGACACACTAGCCCGCGTGGCCTTTTTTCTGCATTTAAAACAGGGAACCAATGGCTTTCGGGAGCCAGCATGTCCCAGCACTTGGCAATTCTGTTCTCGGGCTTTTTTCATCCCTCCCCTGGTACACCTTAAATGCCACAGCTGAAACTTTCGCCTGTGGGGTCAGGATCCTTGCTCTACAGATGTTTAAGTTTTAGCCCCCATGTTGGGGAGGTCTGGGGGACAAGAGATGGACTTTACTCCGAGTCTTGAATTTTTTTGATACCTGTTGGCTTGGGGACAGCTTTAGGAAGATCCACCAGGAGGCAGGCTATAAACTGATCTCTGGCTAAAGAGCCATCCTGATTACTGTCATCTTATTTGCATGGATCCTAGCCTGCTTTCAGACTCGTCTGTGCTTCTCAAGGGCAGCCTGAGAATGAATGGGGGGAGTTAAGGGGAGAGTCAGCAGAAGCGGCCGTCCAATACTGGAGAGCGGAAAGTGGAGGTGAGGTAGTCAGAAGTGGTTGCACATGGCAGAGAAAGAATCAGAAATGGAGAAGAAGGGTTCAGAGCTTAGGTAGAAAGCTTGGGGATAAGGTAACTCTTTTCATTTGTCCGTTCACTAGCAGAAGTTAGATAATTCCTGTGAAATATTGGGGTTGAAACAGCCAAATTTACTGGTGTCCACCCCTATGTCCCATGGCTGCAGCTCTGAGAGAGAAAAATAAAAAATTAAAATAACAAACGGGATCTCAGGCTCCTACTTCAAGCATCCTTGAGAATAGACAGTCTGTGGATCAGCATTAACAGCACAAATTACCAGAACCATCATCACGATAATGGTAAGGGCTGGGGCATATGTACTGGAGGACCCCCCAGGGGCCCAGACAGCATCCTATACTTCATCAAATAGAATGTGTCATGGTACCCGCCGAGGACCCCCAGGGGTCTGGTGCGAGGAATATAGCTCAGACTGCAGCCACGGGAAACAGCGGGGACTCACCAATCATGGCAGCACGTGTGGTGGGGGGAGACACGCTGGCAGTGGTGGCGGCATGAGCACAGCCCGGACCTCACCTGCGGTGGCAGCTGGGCAAATGCGTAGCAGGCAGTCACAGGTCTTCCGTATAGGTTTCCGACAAGGAAACTCTGCTCACTCAGTGTCAGGGCTGAGCGTTGTCAGATCCTATCCGAGCCACAGCGCCAATGAAAGGATGATAAACGGCTCTGGTTACCGCATGGAAAGGTCACGGTCACAACAGAACCCAATGTTAGTTTTCAGAGCTTTATTAGGAGGGACAAGGGGGAGGGGAAAGAGAAGTGCCAGGCCTGGAGAGAGAGAAAGATGATGGAGGGGAGGGTGGTGTCTGCGTTCGGCTTAAGGCGCCTACATAGTCGCCAGTGCACACTGATGATGTAAGACGCAAGACCCTGAACTGGAGTGAGGGCAGAATCCTAAAAATGTTACCTACAGACGTGTGTGTGTGTGTGTGTGTGTGTGTGTGTGTGTGTGTGTGTGTGCGTGTGCGTGTGCGTGTGCGCTAGAAGGAGTGCCATGACAATGAAGGAAAGGATCTTAAAGTAGAGGAGAGAAGTAATGGAATACATGTAGCATGGTAACAGGAGGGAGGCTTGTCTGTGGGAGAAAAAGAACCAGCAGGGGGACAGGAAGGAAGGGTAGTGAGGGAGGAAGAAAAGAAAGCAGTGTGAAAATACCGTAACATTACTTTGCATGCTAAGTTGAAAGATTAACTTTAAAAATTGGGCATGCATATTTTATAGGGTTTTTTTAGTAATAGTCTTAACTAGAAAAATTAGTTACTATCAACACATATAAGCATTTTCAAGAAGTTAGAATTCTGTTCATAATCTTCCCAAGAGGCACATGATACACACACACACACACACACACACACACACACACACACACACGCGCGCGCGCACACGCACACACATGCACCGGGGGTTGGGGGAAGGGAGGAGGAAGTGCACATGTACCTGATATATTGTGATTACAATATTTTGTTCCTAGTACTTTTGGTTAATGTAGTTGTTTTGGGGGGGGGGATGATTTGGTAATTAAAATTCTGTTGACATACATTCTTTGTGATCTGTTCTTTGTATATCTAGGTGAAACAAAATTTTGGAACCTGATTTTCTTTTGAATTTATATTTTTTGCAGTTTTGGTTTTAATGTTCCAAATGAGCTTCTGAAGACTGTAATCAATTTACCTAGTGAACGTTCTGCTCTCTTGTGCTAATGTTTGCTTTTCTTTCTTTTTGCCCTTACCAGAGGAAATAAAAGTTGAAACTGAGAAACAAAGGTTTGTATGATTTCTTTTATAAAATTAATTTGTATACTTGTCAGTCTTGGCCAAAATAGTAATATAATCATCTGTATTTTTAGCACTACAGATTTTCTTTATGTAATCTTTCTAATAAAATTAAAAATATTTTTAAGAAACATCTTCATATAAATTAGACATTTCTGAAATACCATGAGCTATATTGTTAACTTCTTTTCTTGAAGAGTTTAATGTATATTTAGAAAAAGTTACTAGGTTTCTTTGACCATGTGAGCTTCTTTAGAACAGAGTGGAAATAATTCAGAAGTGTACTTCAGCATAAAGGCATGTGGAAAGTCCATGGCTGCTTAAAGTTCCAAGATACTGTGTTAGGTCCTTTGAAATGTTTGTTTAGTGGACCTTAGGATCTTAGGAAACATAGAAATCCCATTTTGTGTTTGGCAGCTGAGGTGACTGCTGTACATTCTGTGGCAGATTGCTGACCTCTAGCTAGGCTAGGCTTTGCTTTCCTTGTGAAGTACAGAAGGACACAAAAGTGGTTCCTAAGGTTCCTTCTATAACTGATTTTTTTCTTTAATGAATTGGTCATATTGAGTGACATAATGAATTTGTGGTATTCTAATTAAACTCTCCTTTTTTATTTAGTCCTCCTCATGGAGAAACAAAAGCTGGATCAAGCACCCTTCCACCAGTGAAATCCAAGACAAATTTTATTGAAGCAGACAAGTACTTCTTACCTTTTGAGTTGGCATGCCAGTCCAAGTGTCCCCGCATAGTTAGTACATCTCTAGACTGTTTGCAGGTATGTATAAAATGCTATCTAACGCCGTCTATTTCAGTGTATTTCTAATACTACTCACAGTTGGTGGTTTAGACATGTCCGTAAAAGCCTTTGAATACTCTTTTTGAGGTAAGAAACAAAATAGTCATTTATATTCCAGATAGACAGTAGTTTCAAAAAGATGTTTCTGGCTAGTATTAATAAAAACCATTAGCAAACAAAATCTAAGGTTGTTACTAAAAGTGCTTATTTGCTGTCTTTCCATCAGTGATATAATACTGTTGTATGTTTAGTTCTTGAGATAGGCACTTAATGTGTTCCTTGTGTGGTCCTGAGCTCCTAGTTTCAAGCAGTCATTCTGTCTCAGCCTCCTGAAGTAGCTAGGCCCAAGAGCATGCACCACCGTACTTACGTCATCATTTGGAAATGATTTCACTAAAGCCCTGTTTTTTTATAAAATGCAGCATTTTGATGTTGACACTGATTGCCTTCTTACCATTTCCCTCACCTGTGGCATTCATTCATGTCAGAAATAGTCATGAGTTCTTCCCCCTTTTATTCTCATATGCAGATACAGCATCTTAGGTATTCTTCAAGATTTCGAGTGTTTGTGTTTTTTTTCAGATATTGTCACTGTTTAGAGGTTGTACATTCTCAGCTAACAACTTAGTAGCCAAGAAAAGATGACTTGTTCTTAACATAGGTTAAAGATAAATTCATCTGATTTCTAACCTTGCTTTCGCTGGAAAACTAGCATTATTAATGTCCAATGCCTTCCTTCCCAGCTAAAATGGTAATAGTGAATGGATAATTCCAAGACTTTTGCAGCCAGTATTTGGAAACTAGATTTCATAAACATGAAAATTGATGATGTAAGTTAGAAAGAGATTTGATGTCATTTGAAAGTGTTAAAATAGTTGTGTCCCCTGCCTACCCCTACTCCGAAAAGAAAACTATCAGTAAAACCTTGTTTACAAAGAAAACAGAAAGCAGTTCTAACATATCACAGACATGTTCTTAAGCCTGGTTTTCTAGAAGTATTGCCTAGTAGTTTTGTTGTTATCAGTCTGTGCTTGTGATTATTCCAGCTACAAATAGTTATCCAATATTGGTTAGTAAACTATACAGGAAAGAAAGGTATAGTCTTTGGCTTTGAATATACCTTGGTGTTTTTGTTTAAAAATTAATGTATATTCATTCAAATGTATTTTAATTTATAGTCAATTAATGTATTTATTAGTTAGCTTGACTTGTTGCTTTATTATATCTGTTTCAGAAACTTATTGCTTACGGGCACCTGACTGGCAATGCTCCAGATAGTACAACACCAGGCAAAAAATTAATTGATAGAATTATTGAAACAATATGTGGCTGCTTCCAGGGTCCTCAAACAGATGAAGGAGTTCAGTTGCAGATAATAAAGGTAATTAATTATATAAAATGGGTGTGTTATTTTAAAACCAGAATGTGTTATATACTTTTAAAACCGGAAGCTTTTTGCCTTGGAAATATTAGGAAAGGTTATTTTCTGTGCATTCTGGGTGGGATGGAGACATTGGGGTAATGTTTAGAATCCACATGAGATTTGCTTTTTTATGCCAAGGGTTTATTAGAGGAAAACTACATTCTGATTCTCGTCTTTTGGCCATCCTGGTTAGGATTAAATCCCTGGGGTCTTTATGAGTTTTCTGTGCTTTTCTGCTTTTTGTACATCTTCCATCTTTTTAAGATGATTCATGAAATTGTGACCTTACTTATTTTTTCTGTATGTTAGATCCCATGTAGTCTTCCTTCTCAGCCCATGTATTACTAGATATACTATTTTTCTACCGGCTTTCAGTATTCTCTTGTGCCCATCCACTTATTGAACCTGCTCAAAAAAATCCAAATTTGTGCTGTAATCAACCTGGATGGTTGAATTCTTTTAAAGAAAAACTAGTTATGTTCTAGTCACTAATATTACAACTGTGGTAATAATAGTATGTTTACGTATTGATACTATGTTGTATGAGACATATCTATGCTCAATTGTGATGAAATGTAAATACTCTGCATTTTAATAAAGAATACTATTTCTAATGAAATTTAGCTAAAGGATGTTCTGGAGTTGAGAGGCCTGTGGGAAAACTACTTTCAGAGTGGTGAAAGCCTCAGCTATTTTAATAGTTAGTAACAAGTTCAAATTAGGTAGAAATATATACACATTACTACCTAAAGTGGTAATTGTTTCTGAAAGTTTTAATTTGAAATGAAACTGCCTATTTTTGTGCTTAAACTCTGGATGCAGAATTACTTGTGTTTCTTTTCTCTTAAAGGCTTTACTTACTGCAGTAACATCACAACACATAGAAATCCACGAAGGAACGGTCTTGCAAGCTGTGAGAACATGCTACAATATCTATCTAGCCAGCAAAAATCTCATCAATCAGACAACAGCCAAAGCTACTCTTACTCAGATGCTAAATGTTATCTTTGCACGCATGGAAAACCAAGCAGTGAGTATTAACAGGAGAGAGAACACCACAGGCGTTGGGAGTAGTTGCAGTGAAGTTCAGGTTTCTGTAGCAATGTCGTTTGTGTACAGTAGGGCCTGGCAATTCCTGTGTGTGTCTTAGTTTTACTGACTTGTTTGACTTTAGACAAGATGTCCTTTTAATTTCACAAATAGAATGTATAAGATTGAGTACCTCATGGAAATTTTGTATATTGATATTTTACCAAATTTAAGCTTAATAAAGTGTAAAGTAGATATAAAACTACCTCATTTGATCTGTTCAAGTATAAAATGATTCATTAAGCCTTAAAATGAAAGTACATTTTTATATTGATGAAGGATATTTTATTTCTTCTATACATTAAAGGGCTGTGATATTCCTTATGTTAGAAACTACTTCAGGTTGATTGGAAAGAAATTAAGAACGACAGACTTACCTTTGAAACTACTTCAGGTTGATTGGAAAGAAATTAAGAGCTACAGACTTACCTTGGTTCTTTGTTTTGTTTTGCATCTTATTGAATAGGTCTTCATAATTAAAGAAAGACTGCAGAAATAATTGAGAGATATTTCTCCTACACCCTTGACTTTCTGCTTTTTGTTTTTACATTTTGTGTGTATGTATGTGTGGTATATGGTGGTATGCTCCTTAGTATAAGACATCATGAGTCTTCCTCTATCAATTGCTACCTTTTTAAAAAATAATTTATTTGACTTTATTTTATGTGCATTGGTGTGAAAGTGTCAGATCCCCTGGAACTGGAGCTACAGACAGTTGTGAGCTGCCATTTGGGTGCTGGGAATTGAATCTGGGTTCTCAGGAAGATTAGCCAGTGCTCTTAACCACTGAGTCATCTCTCTAGCCCCCCCCCCCTTTTTTTTTTTAGATAGGGTCAGCATCAGCATCTGTTTGTCTTTATGCTCCCAGCACTAGAATTGCAGACACATGTCACTGCACCTGGCTGTTATGTTAATTCTGAGGACCCGAACTTAGTTCTCATGCTTTCCTAACGAGCTCTGTACCCACTGTGCCACCTCCCAGGCTTACTACTTCCCTTCTTGCCAGTATAACCATAACTTACCATCAACAGCAGAATTACCTCTAGTACAGAGCCTTATTCGGATTTCATCAATCTCGCCAACAATATCTGGTTTCTGTTTTGGTAGCTGACCTAGGGTTCCCACATTATATTCAGTTGTTGGTTTTTGTTTTCTCCATTCTGTTACAATGCCTCAGCCTTGCTGTCTTTTTCATGATCTTGCTTTGTTTTCTGTTTTCTCATGATTAGAATGAAGTTACACTTTTTTTTTTTTTTTTTTTTTGCTAAAAATGTGTTCTTTACATGCATTACGTCAAGAAGCTAATGCTGATTCCTTTTTTGAGTAGTGATACTAACCTTGATCACTTGTTTGAGAATGTTTCTGTCAGGAGCTAGAGAGAGGGTTGAGCTCTTAAGAGCACTGGCTGCTCTTTCAGAGGACCTGAGTTTGATTCCTAGCACCCGTATGTTGGTTCACACCATTTACCACTCTAATGCACTCTATGCCTTCCTTGGCCTCCTTGCTTTTGTTGCACAGGCATATTATATTACAGGCAAAACACCCAGATATGTAAAAGTAAAACATTAAAAAGAGTGTATCTGTCAGGTTCCTCCGGTGTGAAGTTATTAATCTTCCTTTGGCCTTTAGTGGACATCTTGGAAGGTAGTTTAGGAAAATACAAATATTTTATTTTACCTTTATACCCCATTTTAGTATATTTGAATAGTAAATCTTGTTGGGAATAATTCTTACTCTGTTGTTTCCTTGGTGGTGTTTTTCTGTTTCCTTCTTTTTCTGTTTATCAACTAGAGTCCTCTTTTTTAAATTTTCCTATTTATTTAGTTATTCAAGTCAAAACTAATCCTGGGTCTTTATTCTATCTTATGTATAGTAACCTGATAGTATCATTTTTTGCCCATGTTATTTCAGCTTGATGTCCTTTTGCCCATTTGACAAGATTCCTTCTGTTTTGAATACCTCCATACTATCCTGAAATCTTAAGGTGTTTTATGCTGTGTAAAAAAATACCCTTTTATAGGTGGAGTTTCTCTGTGCTGTGGCAGCCACTCACAAATAACCACTCAGAGACTTCTTACTAATTAATTATAAAAGCTCGGCCAATAGCTTATGCTTGTTTTTAGCCAGCTCTTATAACTTAACCCATTTCTATTCATCTATGTGCTGCCCTTAAGACTCATTTACCTCATGTACATACTTCCCATCTTGCTCGCTCTGCATATCATGCAGTCTCCTCAGACTCTCCTTCTTCCCAGCATTCTCTTAGTCTGGTTCTCCTGCGTGACCTTATCCTGCCTAGCTGTAGGCCGGTCAGCTTCTTTATTAAACCAATCACAGTGCCATGTATTCGCACAGTGGGAAGGACTATTCCATACTCGGAAACTTTTCATAAATACACAGTGTGTCCTGGTGAAATCTACCTCTTCCCCTTAACTCGTCTCAGGACCCCTCACATCGTATCTTCCTCCCAACTCTATGTCCTTTCATGGTTATTTGATACACTGAGTTAGTTCAGTGAGTGCTGTCAGTGGGAGTGGTTGTACCCTGGGGCATGGGGACGGACTACCAGTCCACATTCCTAAAGAAAGGGACCTTTGCCCCCCCCCCCCCCAGCCACCAGTTGCAGTAGCTCCTCAACTACGAGTAATGCCTCAGAAGTCTCTACCCATCCCGTTTTGAATCTGACTGGTTGGTCTTGTGTAGCTAACCACAGCTGTTGTGATTGGTGTGTACAGTAGCTGTGTCGTGTTCAGAGGACAGCATTTTGCTCACAGCACTCGTCATGGCATCGTATGGCTCTTTGTTCTCTGTTTCCCTGATGTTCATAGCGCCCCAGGATGGATATGATGTAGATGTCCCAACTATGTTGAACACAGAGTTACTTGCTCCCATTGTACTCATTTTTAATAATCTGGAACTTAACCAAGTTAACTAGTGTGTTCATTGTTTTTGAGTTCCTGCTTCGGGCTCTCTGAGCAAATACAGCTAGAAAATATTCCTATATTCTAGTCTCTCCTCCACCTATCTCTACATCTGTATGTGACCTTTTTATTTGTATATATTTAAGGCCACTGACATTTCCGATTCCAGTTCAACATCAGAGAGTTCATTTTAGCCTTCTCCCTTGATTTACTTATAACTTCTTTCTCTAGACAGCAGGAAATCTGGCTTTTATTTTCATTTTGGTATTGTTGTTTGTTCTTTAAATTTATACATGTATACAATGCATCTTGGCTATATCCCCATTCCCATTCCTTCCCCGCAGCACATTCCTCTTCCATTCCATGATGCCACGGCCTGCTTCTCCTTTACCTCCCCCTTCTTTAGGAAAAAAAAATAGTCCAGTTAGTGTTACCAACAGTCATATGGGTATAGGGACATCCACTGGAGCATGGGCAACCTACCAGTGGACACATCTTTGAAGAAAATGTATTCTCAGCTGGGTGGCAGTGGTGCACACCTTTAATCCCAGCACTCAGGAGGCAGAGCCAGGCGGATCCAGGCCAGCCTGGTCTACAGAGCGAGATCCAGGACAGGCACCAAAACTACACAGAGAAACCCTATCTCTAAAAACAAAAAAAAAAAGAAAAGAAAAGAAAAAGAAAAAAAAAAGAAAAAGAAAGAAAATATATTCTCTCTTTCCTAGCAGCCATTAGTTGCCAGTAGTTCCTCAGCTGGGTGCAGAGCTCCTGAGCTTCTGCTTCATTCATGCTAGAATGCTGGATGGTTTGGTCTTGTACATGTTTTGCAGGAAACTGCAGCTACAATGAGTTCTTGAGAGCAATGGCCACATCGATCTAAAAGACGCATTTCATAGCACTCTTCTCCAGCCTCTGACTCTTAGATTCTCTCCGCTCCCACTTCCCTCAGCCCTGGATGGGAGAGGTTGGCATAGCTGTTCCATTTGGGACTGAGCACTCAACAGTCTCTTACTCTGAGCTCCCGGATGAGTCTCCACATTAACCACTGCCCACTACAGAAAGAAGCTTTTCTCGTGAAAGTTGAGAGCATCACTGATTTTTTTTTTTTTTTAAATGAACTGGTGGCACAGCTGCACTGAGTTGAAGGGTGATGATCTCAAATCCCTCTGATACTAGCAAGCTACACATGCTGAAGCGTTGGTCTCAGGCTTGTTTTCATTCTGATTGTGCATCTTGTAGTGCCTTTATTTGTAAAGTACGAACTTTGGACTATTAATTATAAGGTTCTTTTACTTTTTAGACATGAGAATCACTTAATTCAATTTTATTTATATAAATTTATATAATTCTATGTAATTTGAAATATTGCTGAAGATTATGAAATATTATTTAATACTGTAAAATATTTATCTTTGTGGAAATTAATCCTGTGATAATCCTTCATATCAACTCATAAAGACTGAAAGAATGTATGAAGAGAAATAAAGTTCTAAAAGATGGAATACTGGGATCCTGCTTGTTTTAGCATTTTGTTAAGTGAGCCAGTTTATGAGGTGGTATTATATACACAAAAATGACAGACCTTCTAAAGTAAAATTCAAACTGATTGACACAATTATTTTTGTGCTTTCTAGATGACTGGGCAAATGATGTAAGCCCTCAAGGCAATTTTACTTACTAAATGTAGTTTTTTAATACACTGTTTAAAAGGTGTTTGACATGATAATGTCAGAACATGTTACAAAAGGGTATGTACTGAAAAGTTGTTACCCTTTGTTTCCCATTTGATCACTTCCTAATCTCCACCCCACATAGATGTTTCTTATGTAGCTTTCTATACTTTATTTCCAGATACACAGACAAAAGGGAGGGGATAGGAGAGAAGTAGCAAGAAAGGGAGGGAGAGAGACAGAGAGGGAATAAATGTGGAAAAGTATGTGTCTGTTGTACTTTGTTCTTATTTGTGGGATTTTTATTTGGTTTTAGGTAAATATATTATTGGCAACAATCCAGTCACCACTTGGTGGCATTAAAATTATTTTCATTTTGTTTAGATAGTACATTTCTCAACATCAGACATAAAATACAAGGTCTAGAGAGATGGCTCTGTAGCTAAGAGCACTCGCTTCTCTTCCAGAGGACCCAGTTTGGTTCCCAGCACTCAAATCAGAAGGCTCATAATCTGACACCCTCTTCAAGCCTTCATGAGCACTAGCACACATGTGGCATTCACTCATGTGTCTACACACACACACACACACACACAAAGTAAAAAATGAACACCGAATCACCAATTTCCAGACTTCTAAGGAGTAACATTGTTTCTTTTAGTATATTTTATCTTGGTTCTGATGGGCTATAATTCCCAAGCCCAGAGAAAAAGGATATGTTATATAAAGGACTTATAGTTAGGTGAATTTCAAGCTACTTATTTTACTGATACTGGAAATGGTTTTGTTCTTTCCAGTTACAGGAAGCCAAACAAATGGAAAAAGAAAGGCACCGGCAGCATCATCATCTGTTACAGTCTCCAGTAAGCCATCATGAGCCTGAATCACCTCATCTTAGATATTTGCCGCCTCAGACTGTTGATCATCTATCCCAAGAACATGAAGGGGATCTTGATCCCCATACACATGATATGGATAAAAGTCTCCAAGATGATACAGAGCCTGAAAATGGATCTGATATTTCCAGTGCAGAAAATGAACAGACAGAAGCTGATCAGGCCACTGCAGCTGAAAGTAATCTTGAGCTGGGGCTCTGGGGTGCTAGCATGCTAAGGGAAATGTGGAAAGAACGACTTCATGTTACCAGATACTTTGTGATAATTGTGATTTACTCTATCATTGGTAAAGCTAATGCACTTCAACCTGCAAAATATCTCTTAATGATACTGTACATTCATTAGCATCTCACAAGCAGTATGACTTACAGACTTCTTTGGAAGAGAGTTACCTTTCTGTTACAAAATTACATAAGTACTTTAGTTTTCTTTTTCACATTAGTTTTATAGCAAAAAATCTACTCAATAAGAGCTTTTAAAATATGGTTGAAAACGCCATTATTGGTTTAGGAAGTGTCATGCCTGCAATTCCAGGACTTAGGAGGCTGAGGCAGGAAGATTATGACTTTGAGACTGGCCTCAACTACAGAGCAAGAACCTATTTCAGAAAAAAGTTACAAAATTAAATATAAAAACAATTTTGATTAACAAAATTACATATAAAAAGTTCATTTAAAATATTTTTACACCTTGTATAGTAGTCAGCAAGGTTGATGTTCTCTTTCAATATTTTTCTTTTTTTTAAATCTGTGTACGTGTAAGAGTGAGTGCAAGTGTGCACAGTACATGTGTGGAGGTCAGAAAACAATTTTGGATGTCAGTCTTTGCCTTTCCATATTACTTAAGACAGACTGGCTGGCCCAGGAACATCTGGGAGGTCCCTGTCTCCACCCCCCATCTCACTGTAAGAGAGCTGAGATTACAGACTAGTGACATTTCCTGCATTCTAGGATCTGAGCTCAGGTCTTCATGCTTGTATAGCAGCTGCTCTACCCACTGAGCCAGCTCCCTAGTCCTGTGTCATTCTCTATGTGAGAGAAGTTAATGTGACGTAGAAGCCAATGGTTACATAAATTTTTCTACAGAAATAAACACACGATGTCATTTTCTCTTTATTCTTTCAGCATGCCAGAGAGTTTGAGTTATTCCCTTTGATTCTCCCTTAGCCTGATTTGAAAATGATAGAAATTGTGTTGCCCTGTGTTGTAGATAGATAGGACTTAGACGTCATCTAAAATCTGTTTTTACTTTGCTTTGAGGAAAGACCTCAGCTGTTGACTTTTTTTAAAACTATGTTTTCTAGAGCCCAGTGTGGGATAAATGGATGTGTATGTGTACATACTTGTATGGAGGCAAAAAGGCAGCTAACCGAAAGTGTCATTCCTTGGGTGCTACCATTTTATTATTTTATTTTTGAAATAGGGATTCATCAGTTAGGCTAGGCTGGCTGACCAGTGATCCCAAAGATCTGCCTGTCTTCACCTCCCCAGAACTGGTGTTATAAGTATACACCGCCATACAGTTTACATGTATACATGTAATGCTGATCACTCTCACCTCTCTTTTCCGTATTCATGGTTTGGTTTGGTTTTGTGACCCAGTGTGTTTAACCAGGGCCATCTGTGTGACTGAGGGTATGACTCTCCATTGGAGTCTAGTAGGCTCACTAGTGAGTACTTAGCTGATGGCAGTGACTCCCCAGTTTCCAGAATCTATCAGTGATCACTAGTTCAGTTAGGCCTGAGGCATGGACAGCTCTTGAGGCCCTCCCCCATCTGGTTGGCCGTTAACAGGCCTATCCTTGTGCTGGTTGTGTGTAGACAAGTACAGTTGCTTTGAGTCCATGATTGGAATGGCTGTATCATGCCTAGAAAGATAGCATTCTGTAGCTCTTCTATGTTCTTACATTTTCTGGCCCCTTGTCTAAAGTTTTGATCTTTAGAGGAAGTGGTATAAATGTCTTGTTTATGGTTCAGCATTTAATCTCCATTTATTCTCAGCACCTAGTGTAGGCATGTGTTCCTGCAAAGGTCTTCTCTGGTTAAGGCAAGAGTAGCATTTGCCTTTGACACTTGGCTGGTGGTTTGTTTTGAGGCAGTTTTACTGGAATGTGCTATATAGACCTATATAGACCAGGCTGGCCTTGAACTCATGGAGATCTTTCTGCCTCTGCCTCTGTAGTGCTGATAGTCACTTTTTTATGTGTTCAGAGTATCAAGCTCAGGTTCTTATGCTTTCCTGACAAGCACTCTACTGACTGAGCTGTCTTCCTCAGTCTTCCTTTTCTGTATTTGAAAAGGCTACCTTAGGCAAACCAACCATTCACACTAGGTAAGCTACCAATTGGTGAATCCATGTGCTTTGTCTAAACTGCTTTTGCCAAAATTGCTCCTACTTTTCACTGCATGTTTAAAGGAGTTGATTCAAAGGGCTGATCTCTGACACAGGTGGGATCTTGTTTGTTCTTCATTTATTTATACATTCAGTAAACATGTTGAGCATTCTGTGTTTTAATGTCTGAGTACTAGAATTTGGGGTTAAGATGATAGATACAGCTCTTGCTTTTAGTGTGTTTGCTGCTTTCAGCCACCCAGCGAGTCAGATGAGCATGAACAGGTACTGTATTATTATAGGTTTCCTAGAAGAGACTTGCCTAGGGCGTTAGGCTGAGGAGAATTAGTAAAGTACCTTCACAGAGAAGGCAATGATGCTTTAGTTGAGTTATAGTGGATAAAAATGACTAGCTAGAAAAAATGGAAAAATTTCCAACAGAAATAACATGGGCTACTCCAAAGGAACACGTGCCGTGTGTAAGACACCACTGTAGCTGTCTTATAGAGTGAAGTAAGATAGTATGGTTATTTTGACCATGAAGGCATTGTTCTAACAACTGGTATAAATAAGCCTTCAGTTGAGAGTGCATGTTCTAGAGCACAACTTTATTAGCTGTGTGAAGTTGCACATAATAGCTAACTTCTAGGCAGTTCTTATGCATTATAAATATTAATCACTTACACATTTCTGTCAATTTACATGAAAATTTTAATTTTCTGTTTTTTAGATACTTGTAGATAGTAGCTTTGTATATTTACTCACATTGAAATTATAATTTTCTTTTGTTGTTTTTTGTTTGTTTGTTTGTTTGTTTTCGAGACAGGGTTTCTCTGTGTAGCCCTGGCTGTCCTGGAACTCACTCTGTAGACCAGACTGAGACCTGCCTGCCTCTCCTTCCCAAGTGCCACAATTTTCAAACTCAAGCTGTTTTAGCAAACTGCAGCACAGAAATGAAAGCTTAGAAATGGTAGAAAAAATACCTACGCTGGGTGGCGGTGGCGCACACCTTTAATCCCAGCAGAGCCAGGTGGATCTCTATGAGTTCAAAGCCAGCCTGGTCTACAGAGCAAGATCCAGGACAGGCACCAAAACTACACAGAGAAACCCTGTCTCAAAAAAACCAAATTTAAAAAAAAAAAAAAAAAAAAAAACTACCAAGACACTTAGGTTTTTATCCCACAGAGGGATCTAAATGCTATTTTTTTCTGGTTTATGATACAAGTGTACTGATTGAACATATTTATTTAACAGATTCCCCATTGTGACAGTTAACTTTTATAGAACGTGGCAGATAGTAGATTAAAAACATTGCAATTATAGGGAGGACAGGCTTTGGGACAAGAGCATTGTTAAGTCATAATCCTTTGTAATTGTGCGCATGGGGAGCAGTGGAGACATTGCTGTAACCGCAGATAGAAAAGTTGGCTGCCAGGCTGCCATTTGTCACAGGGAGGTGTTTGCCAGGTGCTAATTGAACCACCTTGAGATTCTTTCAGCACCTCAAAAGCCCCAAGTGTGATCCTCTTTTTGTCCGTAGTCATCTGTACAAGCTGTCGGATTCCATCAAGTTTTCTTTAGCTGCTCAGAAGTTCTGCCACCTGTTTTCATTTTTATTAAATTGAGAAATAAATTTTTTTAGTGTTAATTCAGTTTTACATTGGAAATATAGATTCTTTTGTGAAGAAACAGTAAGCAAAACATTAGTGGTGTCCCAAATGGCTCAGTCTCTGTCTCTTGAGTTATTTTTCTGTAATAAAATGCACTGTTGATATTTATATCAAAGTAAGCTTCAGTTATCAGATGTTGGATAAGTCTTAGTACAGACATGTATGTACCAAGTGCACACTAATGTGCACAAGACAATAAAAATTCAGAATGCTGTTAGAAGTTTGGGTCTTTATAGGAATAATCTATGAACTTTCATTACTTGAATAGTAGCTTAATAGCTTATCAAATAGAAAGAACCCTGTTAAAATGGGTTTGAATTTGAAAAATGCTATATTGTCTTGATAATGAATTCTGAAAATTTAACAAGATATTGTTCCAAATTTTTTATATTCATTTGACTTTTTTCCAAAAATGTTTCATTATATATGTTTGGTAAAGGTTTCTTAGAAAGTTAAAATAATGTTGTCTTGAATTTTTCTCTTTCAAAGCATTGTCTAAAAATGACATATTGTATGATGGAGACTGTGAGGAAAAGCCACATGATATTGTCCAGAGCATTGTAGAAGAAATGGTGAACATCATTGTTGGAGGTAGTGTACTTTACTTGAAATTAGTTTATTTATTTTTTTTTTTTAAGGATTTCATCTGACTGTGGAAAACCTTTAATGGGAAACCAAAGCGGTGAAATTATCAATTCTCAAATTAATGTTTGTATGTATGTGTATGTCTGCCAGACACAGTATACCCCTCCCCTATCCATGCAGGATGCTTTCTAAGATCGCCAGTGGATGCTTTCAGCCACCAGATAGTATCAAACCCCCATTTTCCTAAGCACAGCTGCACAGCTGTGATGCCCTTCCCATGCCCTGTGGTCAGAGCATCGCTGTTTGAAATACATCAGCAAACTAGTAAAAACATCTTTCTCCGCAGTTTTTTTTGTTTTTTCGAGACAGGGTTTCTCTGTGTAGCTTTGTGCCTCTCCTGGAACTCACTTGGTAGCCCAGGCTGGCCTCGAACTCACAGAGATCCGCCTGGATCTGCCTCCCGAGTGCTGGGATTAAAGGCGTGTGCCACCACCGCCTGGCTTTCTCCGCAGTTTTAAGACTATTCAGTGTTACTATAATATTTTTAGATTGCAGTTGTAATTGGGTAATTAGGTGAAGATCAGTGCCACAGATGAAAGGAAACTACCACATTTAAACATTTTTGACCATAGAAGAGGACTTTATCTCTAGCTTCTGTTAGAATCTGCCATGAAAACCCTCCTCCTTACCACACTGAATTGATTGATTCCATTTCTTGTTTTTGTTTTTGTTCTAGGTAGCAAAGGGACAAGGGTGTATTTTTCCATTGTCCTGAAAATGCTAAGATTTATTAAAATATTTAGTGTTTGGGTTTTCAGTGATTTATATCTGTTGGAGAAAAAAACGTGTTTTCTTTTTTGTTTTATTTTGTTTTTGTACTGAGACAGCATCTTGGATTTAAAGCCCAGGCTAGCTTTAAATTCGTGATCCTCCTGCTTCAGCCTTTCATATGTTGGAAGTACGGTTGTGCACCCCAGTCTCCTGAATGTTGAGGTCATAAGCTATTCACTGCCACATTTGAATGAAAATCACAGTTTCTTAAAATATCTAGATGCTAGGCTAGAGTTGACATAGAATCAGTGCTTCGCCAAAAAATTACACTCTAAAATACTCAATGTGGTCAAGTTTGTTAGGCCCTTCACATAAATATTATTAGTATAGTAAGGGTCAGATTTGAGGTCAATCCATTGACACTTCAATTCGTGATGATATGAACAGGGTAAGCAAAGACCTGTCAAACAATCTGGGAAATAACATTAGATGCATAGGATAGATTTGAATATTGCTATTTTAGCTGTACTAACTTACCATTAAAGCACTCTCAGAATATATTTCATTCCTTACTAAAGCTCCAGGAGCAGCCTTCATGTGATCGCCTTCTATCTTTTCCATTCATCATTTGGTCTAGCACATTCTTAATGATTTGTGCACAGTTGTATATCTTTGTAAGGGGCTACAGACATTAACTCAAGATGGACCACACTCAGAAGAACAGGGATTGTGAAATGTCTGTAGATAAGAAGGACAGGGTTACATTCCATTATCAATGAAGTTAAAATTTCAGGGAAAAAAAACCTAATGATTTCTACTTAAAATGAGCTAGCAGGACTTCAGATGTTAGGTAACACATAAGGGGATGACATGCATCATGCAGGTGTGGAAGAATGGCATTTGATGTACTGGAAGGGATGATTAGATACATGAGTGGTGATTTGGTATAACACATATGTCATAAAATGGGAAAATCACAGAAGCAGTTTAACGGGGTTATACATTCCAGGGTTAGGATTTTGGATTTCATTCTAGGGCAAAATGAATCAGCATTGGAGATTTAGAACTGAGATTTTGATAAGAAGATCTATACTTTAAGAAACCAAGTCTGAAAAAAGGAAGGTTGTAACAAACTTGTATCACAGGAGTCTGATCTAATTATAGTAAGAGTGAAAATAAAGCAGGAATCGTAAGTAAGATAACAGACTTTGTAACCAGCCAAGTAGCTAAAGAAGAAAAAAAACAAGTATGTCACTAGGGTTGCTTCACAGTGTACTGATTACTGAGAAGACTCAACGTAAGAGTTGTCTCCATTGATAAGTTTTATTACAGCCTAAAGGTACAGAGTAACACCATTAAAGGAAAAGATAGATGAGATATGTGAAGTAAAGTCTAGAGGGAGTCGGGTATCTATTTTCAAGAGTCCTCATCCAGTGAAGTCTTAATTCCTCCAGTATGAAATTGTGGAATATTAGCAAAATGTTTAATATATATTTGAGATTTCAGGACCAGTGTTGTAAGTGCTGTCACATTGTACTTTTTGCCTAGCATGCACTAAAATTCCAGACTCCTGAAAGAAAAGTTGGTTCACCATAGTGTAAACTGGTTGTACAAATATTTGAACTTAGTGACCCACTTTGGTCAGCTCTGTATGGAAACACTCCTAAAATATAATATACCAAAAATTAGCCAAAGGACAATACTTAAAGTATGCTTTTCTAAGATTAGCCATAGACCTATTACTATTTTTCTTCATCAGTAGCCTCCCAGTTTTAAAACTCAATACATTAGATGTTTAGTGATATACTCCTGACAGAATTAAGTGATAGTATAGAAATTACTTGGGGAAAAGCACTAATACTTATATTTGACATACTGAATTTGACCTTCAGGTTATCTATCTGTATAGTCAAGTATATGAGACACACAGTAGAAATTAGCACTTTTTTCCTAAACAGAGAGCATGTGCTGCTGGTGCATTGTGTTAGTAAACCTTATGTCACTGTGGTGGGTATTTGAGAAAGTAACTTAGAGGTAGAAAAGGCTTCTTTTGGTTCACATTTTGAGAGTTTAAGTCCAGAGTCCCTTGGTTCTATTGTTCCCCAGCTGTACTGAGGCAGAAACTTGTGGAGGAAGCATGTGGTGGAGCAAAGCAGCTTATCTCCTGGCAGGTAGGAAGCAAAGAGGAGGAGGGAGGGTCGGATCTCCAGTGACTGCTTCCTTCAACCAGTCCCCACTGACCTCCAAAAATAGTACCAAACCTCAGGACCTTGCTTCTTCACATATTCAGATATAACATTCTGCTCATTGCCCCCAAAGGTCCGTGGATATCTCATGATGTAAAATGCATTTAGTCTAATTCCATGAGTCTACAAAGTAGTAACAGTTACAGCATTGTTAAAAAGTCTTCACCAAAACAAATCCATAACCATGAGTCCTTTAAAGTCAAAACAGCAAGCTATGTAACTTTCCCATTCCGAAGGGAGGACTGGGAGCAAAGAAAAGCTGCAGCCCATCAGGACAAACAGGAAGTCCTGCCTGTGGCTGCACATTAGGCATCCAGGGTTAGCCACTGCCTTCTGTGGCTTCTTTGCCCATGCTCATTTTCTGGCCAGACTGCAAGTTTTCAAACCCTTATATCGTTTTTTCCTCTCAATTCTCATTGCACCCTGACTAGAGGCAGCCAGTAATCACTATGCCACAGCTTGACTGCTGGGCTGCTTGAAGTTTGTTCCACCAGGTTAGTCTGCCCTATAAATTCTACATCCTACAAAGTTGCAGGACACAGACAAAATGTAGGCAAGGGTTTTTTACCACAGTGTAGCATGACTGGCTTCTAGGCCGATTCCTGATGTTTTCTTGATATCACACAAGTTCAGTCTTCACTGGTTACTCCTTTATCAGCATTCTGTTTTTCTGACCTCCCACCAGAATTAGCCATTATATTCTGCTTATAACACTCTAGGCCAGTAGTTCTCAACCTGTGGGTCATGACCCTACTGTGGGATGAATGACCCTTTCATAGGGGCCACCTAAGACCATCAGAAAACACAGATATTTACATTATGATTCGTAACAGTAGCAAAATTACAGATATGCAGTAGCAACAAAATAATTGTATGGTCGGGGGTCACCACAACATGAGGAACTGTATTAAAAGGCCATAGCATTAGGAAGGTTGAGAACCACTGCTCTAGACCTTTGATATAAAAAACAGTTTGGGAAAGCGAACACCCCTGAAGAATTACACCTGGAGCCCTGCAGGCAGAACAGCAACTGTCACTTCTTAGTCCTCATTTTTTGTCTTAGACTTTTTGTCACAATAACAAATATCTGGAGGGAATAATTTAGGAGGAGGAAAGAATTACTTTGGCTCACAGTTTGGGTTTTTGGGAATGTTTACTTGGCTCTCTTGCTTCCAGGTGACAGTGAGACACAGCATCATGCTGGGGAGTATGTGGTGGGACAGACAGAGCAGCTCACATCCTAAGGGACAGGAAGCAAGGGGGTGGGCAACCTTTATAACACACTGCCTTTATAAGCACACTACCAGTGACTTCCTAAAGGAACATCACCAGCTGGAGGCTAAGCCCTGAACACATAATCCTGGTGGATCTGAGTCACAGCAGGTGTCTGTCTGTTTAAAACGGTAGTTGAAGCCCTAAGATTATCCAGTAGGAAAATGTAGGGACTAAAAACAAAGACACTGTGGTATTAGGATTATTAATTAAAAGTATAGAACATTTAAAACATTATAGTTATAGAAAAAGGAAAAGTAGTCTGTGCCCATATATTATTTTAAAATAGTGCATTATAGGTCAGGGGTTAGCAAATTATAAGCTATGTGCCAATTTTTGTTTATTTGGAGAGTATTGGAGATAGAACTAGGTCCTGGAGCAGTCTAGGCCAGTGTTCCAGTGTTGAACATCTCCAGTCCCGCCTGTTTTTATATGTAAAGTGTTGTAACAGAGCCATGTTGATTTTGTATTGCCTTCCACAGTTACAGTAGAGACTGACTTATAAACACTAAGATATGTACTGTCTGATGTTTTACCATAAAACATTGCGAATACCTCATACAGGTGTAGACTGGGAAGTAAAAGTTCTTTGATTCTTCTGCAACATTTTACTCAGAAAACTCTTCAAGTCTAGAGAAATTCACAGAACAGGATTAGGAGCACCTTTACCTGAATTCACTAATACTTTTCCTTCCTTTGCTTTTTATCTTTACACACACCTCATGCATGTATAGGTCTTTGTTGAACCATTAGAAGATTGGTTGTGTACATGGTGACATTTCACCCCTATATAATGCCCAGATACAATATAGTTTCTTCTTTTAAAAAATAATTTATTTAACTTTATTTTATGTACATTAGTGTAAGAGTGTCAGATTCCCTAGAACTGGAGTTACAGACAGTTGTGGGCTGCCATGTGGTTGCTGGGAATTGAACCCAGGACCTCTGGAAGGGCAGCCAGTGCTCTTAAATGCAGAGCCATCGCTCCAGCCCATAAAATATATTTTCTTAAATAAGGACATTATCATATGTAACCTCAACTTTATTTTCACACCTAGGAAAATTGCCACCTTTTAAAGAATATGTAATATACTTAAGAATGTTCTCACTTGCCCCAAAATGTGCCTCTGATGCTCTTTTCTTCCTTTTTTTAAGTCCAGGACCTAATCTGAGTACAGTCATCATATACTATACTGATATGTATTTGATCTCTTCATTTGTAGTCCTCTGACCTTTATCAAAAGAATTGAGTATTTGTTTGAGAAGAAATGGGTAATAGCTGAAGTTCAGCCAAACTTCTCAGTATGAAGCATTCATCAGAGCCCAGTTTAGTGAGTTAGAGTGACTTTAAAAGTAGGCCTCTGCCTGTGTACATCTGGAATATCCTTCCATCAGCAAGTGTGTTTATTCCCTGTGCAACTTACAGACCATGTTGAAAAGCACGCCAAGTGCATGTTTGCACTGTAGTAAATACACTACCTTTTAACAGTGCCAATATGTATTTCACTTTGCTTTTCTGGCCACTGTTTCATTTTAGATACTCTTGAGTACACTCTGGTTTAGTCAAATATGCTTGAGTGTCTTTTTTTACCATTTTAGATATGGGAGAAGGGACTGCTATAAGTGCTCGTACAGACGGCAACATTGGAACAATAGAGGATGGTAGTGACAGTGAAAACATTCAAGCAAATGGAATCCCGGGAACACCGATTTCTGTTGCATACACACCATCGTTACCTGATGACAGATTGTCTGTCTCTTCCAATGATACTCAGGTATATATCGGGTGAAGTGGAAAGAAAGAAATGGATGGTCTGCCAGTATCTCAAGCAAGTCTTCCCAGCTGATGCTTTTGGCTGATTTCCACTGTTGGAAATAAAAGGCTGGGTTTTGAGTGGATTTCTTTCTTTCTCATTGCTATAACTTAGAGCAGTTTGTTCTCTTAAGATGTATTAATAGCTACATTCCAACTATAAGTTGTGTTTCATCTGTCTTTATAGCCCCTCACCCCCACTGAAGTTACATTTAAGAGGAACAGTCTTTTCACATACTCATAGGGAAATTACAGTATCATAGGACAGTGAAACACCTAGGAATATAGGACATTTTATCTGACTCTGTTCAGAGCCACAGAGAAGTCAGCATGGAATGGAGTGACAGGCCTTCCTCTGCTTCTCTGTTTTATGTGTTTCTCGTCTTTGTCTTTGACGATGAGGGATTCTAGAGATTTTCATGATTGGGTTGACCTCCGCCAGTAAATTTTAAAGATTACTCCATTTTGTCTTATGTCCAACAGAATTGATTAAAAAATATAAACTGGTTACATTTTAGGAGTATGCTTAATATCAAAGAAGGAATTTTGGGGGGGGGGGGTTGTTTGTTTGTTTTTTGATACAAAGTTCCTCTGTGTAGCCCTGGCTGTCCTGAAACTCACTCTGTATGCCAGGCTGGCCTTGAACTCCCAGAGAACCACCTGCCTCCGCCTCTCGAGTGCTGGAGTTAAAAGTGAGCACCACCACCCGGCCAAAGAAGGAATATTTTAAAGAACATATTTTGAAGGTATTAATTTAGTGTTGGGTATGAGAACAGCACATCAAAGATCAGTGTGCCAGATTCCACTTCAGGTTCTTCTTGTAGCAGTTGGGAAGAATCCCACATCAGAGTCAATTGAGTAGTAATATGCTAGAAGGCTAAAAGGATTTACACTGGGATATGTCTTCATTTTCATGGTATATTAACTTGTTTAGGAATCTGGAAATTCTTCAGGACCTTCACCTGGTGCTAAGTTTTCCCACATTTTACAAAAGGATGCCTTTTTAGTATTCAGGTCATTGTGCAAGCTGTCAATGAAACCACTGTCAGACGGACCACCAGATCCAAAGTAAGTCATTAGCCATTTGGCCTAAGAAGTTTTTAAGCTTCAAACTTACTGTTAATATAGTGTTTGGGTTTTCATTTGTTCTTCTTGTCCTGTAGAATCTTTAAAAATTTGCTGAAGGGGATATTTTACTTTAAAAAATATGTACCAAAAATAGTAGGTTCTGAAACTATTGAAATATATACCTTATACTATTTGAGAAAGGATGGGCAGCAATATAGAATAGTAAATACCTGGTACATAGTAGGTGTTAATATATGTTATTGAGTGAATAAATCAGTGATTTCATATTTCCACATTCTGAGTAACATTGGAACTATTAAGGTCTGATGAACTACCTTAAGATGATTTCTGTTTCCACTTGTACTAAGTGCTCTGATAAAAATTAATTATCTAATTCCTATCAAATATAGTACGTTTGTTTGTTTGACTCAAGTTGGAGCCATCTAGGAAGAGGGAGTCTCAGTTAAGAAATTGCCTCCATTAGACTAGCCTGTGGGCAAGACTCTGAGATGTTTTCTTGATTGATGATAGATGTGGGAAGGCCCAGACTACTGTGGGTGGTCCCAACTATGGGTCCTGGATTCTATAAGAAAGCAGGCTGAGCAAGCCATGAGGAAGAGGACAGTAATCAGCACTCCTCCATGGCCTCTGCATCAGCTCCTGCCTCTAGGTTCCTGCCTTGAGTTCATTCTCTGGATTCTTGATGATGGTCTGTGACATGGAAATGTAAGCCAAATAAACTCTTTCCTCCCCAAGTTGCTTTTGATCAGTGTTTTATCACAGCAATTGAAAGCAAACTTCAATACCTAGGAAAATGCCATATTTTGTAGATCATAATGTTCATAGGTGTTTATAGGATTCCAGTGAAACTTATTTCTGCTTGAAGTTACTAGAATGGCCTGGGGTTTTTTGTTTTGTTTTGTTTTATTATTGTAGCAGGATATATTGTACTTGACAGTTTTAAGAGAATTTCTAGAAAATGGATGTTTGAAAAAGGAATGACTTGAAGAAAAAGATGCTGAAATAGGGAGAAATGTAAGCTACTTCAATTAAAGAAAAAATCTCTGGAGCGTTTGAGTTTCTGATGCAGCTAAAGTCTAGAGAGTCGTTACAGAAACTTGAGAGCTAGGGAGATTGCCACACTGGTGTGAAGAGCCCATGTGAATCCTCAGAAGTTTGCAGGCCAGCTAGCCTGCTCCACACAACTGCAAACAGTAAAGAGACCCTGTAACAAATAAAGTGGAAGATGAGGCCACCACTCAAGCTTGTCCTCTGACCTTTGTACACAGATACAGTTTGTCGACAGTCATACGTGAATGTGTGTGCATACACAAACACTCATGTAAACACACTCGTACATATAGAAAAACACTTTTAAAACTTCGTAAGGTTCTGTAAAACACATTATATTTTCTTTTTAATAATTTACTTTATTTTTATTTTATGTACGTTGGTGTTTTGCCTGCATGTATATTTGGGTTAGATCCCCGGAACTGTAGTTATAAACAATTGTGAGCTGTCATTTGGGTGCTGGGAATTGAACTCAGGTCCTCTGGAAAGGCAGTCAATGCTCTTAACCACTGAGCCGTATCTCCAGCCCTACATTATATTTTCTATAGTTTTATTTTGTCACATTGTTCTGCTTTAGAGAGAAGCTTGTTTTAGGTTTAGAAGGAAAATTTTAAAATATTTTTAGGCCCAAATCTCAAGAATCAGAAAAATAAGTTATTGCTTCTTCAGTATTTTGAAAATAGGAACTTTACAGAAGTAGAATTAAAGTTATACTACTAAAGAATATTTTTTAAAACTTATTTCCTTATTATGGAAAATCAACTTTCTCATTAAAAATTTGGCAACTTTGGCATTTCCTTCTAAATTGATGAGGGATCTACTTTAAGAAGAAACCTTTGATAATTTGGAGTAAGTTAACATCTTAGAGAAGATCCAGGTTGGGCTCCCAGACCTACAACAGGCAGATCACAGTCAGCTGTACTCCAGTTGAGGGGATGGGATGCCCTCTTCTGGCTTTTGAGGACACCTGCATGCATGTGATGCACATAAAACTACACAGGCATAAGCGCGCCGCACGCACACGCGCACACACAGACAAATAAATGAATTTTTTAATAATTTTTTTGAAGTATTAGGTCTAGTGAGAAAGCTCAAGTTGGTCAAGTGCTTGCCTTGCCAGCTTGAGGACCTGAGTTTAATCCTTTTTTTTAAAAAAAAGCCAGGATGTCAGGCGGTGGTGGCACATGCCTTTAATCCCAGCACTCGGGAGGCAGAGGCAGGCAGATCTCTGTGAGTTCTAATCCAGCCTGGTCTGGTATAATTTAGCCCTGCATGGTGGTATATACTCTTATCATTCCATCTTGTAGAGTCTGAGATAGGAGGATTGCCATGTATTCAAAGCCAGCCTGGACTGTATAGTGAGGAAAATGTCTCAGAAAATGTTTATCATTTATCAAATAAGACAATCATTTGATCCTTGCTTCTTTTGTTAGTGTCTTGTACATAACAGGTACATAACTGTCTAAAAGACATTTTGTTTGATGCTAAGAATAGAAAGCTAAAGCATATTTAAAACAAAACTCATTAGGAAATGGCATCCTGCAGGAGCTAACTCCTGTAGGAATTGAGCAAAAGGACAAGGTGAGGTGACTTGGAAGTATTGTATGTAGGCCTCAGGACCCCAGCGTGAGGACTATCTCCAGTCGTACCTCTCATTGTTTGTCTTTTTTTTTTTTTTTTTTTTTTTTTTGTTTTTTGGGTTTTTTTTTGTTTGTTTTTCGAGACAGGGTTTCTCTGTGTAGCTTTGCGCCTTTCCTGGAACTCACTTGGTAGCCCAGGCTGGCCTCAAACTCACAGAGATCCGCCTGCCTCTGCCTCCCGAGTGCTGGGATTAAAGGCGTGCGCCACCACCGCCTGGCTCATTGTTTGTCATTTAAAACAGGCATTTGGAGGTACTGATACTTTTGTATTCGTTACCAGAATAGAGTAATAATTATCTTGGAAACAAAAATAAAAGGCTCTGATATTATTGGCTCCAGCTTTATTTCAAAGAAGGTGGTATTTTCGAGATGAGCTATTGATATAAAATTAAGTATTCCTTGTTTAGGTCTGTGATACAACTATAAACATTTTACGGAGAAATTACGTGCAAAAGTTTCATATACTATGTGAATGTAACTGAATACAGTATTTGGAATAAGTATTAAAAAAATAATTCCTATAACATTTATTGCTCTGCCTTTGAAATACTGCCTCCAGTGAATATCTTTGGTCTTTTGGACCTATGGGATAGTTTTCAATGGGAGAAAAAAGTATGTATGTGAAAATAATTAAAATGTTAGATAATAAACAGAAGCATGACACAGAACCTTGATTAGAAAAAATAATGAAAATTTTAGCCAAATTTTTTTCAAATTTTTGTTACAGAAGTGCTTAGAATAAGTATTTATATATTGAGATAATCTTAAAAGTTTTAAAGGTCTCTATTTCAGAAGAGTGACAAGAATTTCAAATATTTATTGGGAAAGTATGGTTGAAATAATGCTATAATCTAGTGCAGCAGAAGCATTTTTACTGGTGTTTAAGAATTCTGACTAACATAATTAGAAAAGCATTATGTTACAACCATTTCATACTAAGCAGAACAGATATCTTCACTACATTCATGGTCATCTATAAGAAGTATAGTTGTGACCTTAGTACCATGCTTTTGAAAAAAGTGAATATAGTTTTGAAAGAAAGGAATAAGGCATAAACTGCAAATTATTTTTATCTTTTCTAGGGGACTAGTAGGCTTATGTTTAAAATATTTATAATTTTACCCATGGATATGTGCACACGCACACACACATGCATATCAACAGTCAATTACAAGGGAAAAAAGAGGCAATGGATCTTAAAGAGGGCAAGGAGGGGGCATATGGGAAGGTTTGGAGTAAGGAAAGGAGATGAGAAATAATGTGATTATAATCTCAAAAAAAAAAAAGAAATTTAAAAACAGAGTTTATGAAGTTTTGTGGCGCCAGAGAAGCACTTGATGTTAGTGGCTAAGTTTATGAATTTGTGGTGTGCAGAAGTGTCTTTGGGTCAGTCTGTTATTACCAAAATGATGATCTTGTCCGTATACTGTGCTTTGTGTTTCACTTCCCAGGTCTCATGAGTTACGGTCCAAGATTCTTTCATTGCAGTTACTTCTGTCCATTCTGCAGAATGCAGGACCTGTTTTCAGAACAAATGAGATGTTTATTAATGCTATTAAGCAGTATCTGTGTGTTGCACTCTCAAAAAACGGAGTCTCGTCTGTTCCAGAGGTTTTTGAGCTTTCTCTTTCCATATTTCTTACTTTATTGTCAAACTTCAAGACACATCTGAAGATGCAAATTGAGGTATGTTCTACATTTAGACATTAAAATGTAAGGTTACTGCTGCCTGTTTTGTTTCATGTTACATTAGCATCACATGAAAACTTCCCATACTGTGAAACAGTGTGTGTGTGTGTGTGTGTGTGTTTGTGTGTGTGTGTGAGAGAGAGACAGAGACAAAGAGACAGAGAGAGAGAAACAGAGAGAGAGATCATGGGCTTCATTTGTTTATTTGTTCATTTAGCAAACATGTGTCTCTGAAGTACTAGGTATTGGTGAAGCATTAAGAGTACCAAGTGAAGGAACAGCCTTTGTGTTCAGGAAGTTTGTACTAGTTGAAAAAAACAATAGGTTTACTACTTTATATATGCTACGTAGTAATAATTTGGCATGTACTCTCTCTCTCTGCCTGTGGTGTGTGTGTGTGTGTGTGTGTGTGTGTGTGTGTGTGTATGCGTTTGTGTTTTGAATGTATACAAGTGTTAGGTGCTCATATCCATGTGGAGGCCATAGCAGAATAACAGGTGTCTTCATCTATGACATTCAGCTTATGTCCTTGAGACACCCTTTCTCTCTGAACCTTTCATTTTTAGCTAAGCTGGCTGGTCAGCCTCCTCCTAGGATCTGCTTGTCTCCATCCCCAAATGCTGGAGTTACAGGCATTACACAATCAAGCCCAACTTTTTATGTGATGTTGGGATTTGACCTTAAATTTGTAAGCAGTCAGGTACTCTTTTTTTTTTTTTTTTTTTTTTTTTTTTTTTTTTAAAGTCAGGTCCTCTTAACCACTGAGCCATCTTTTCCTGCCTGAATTTGGCTAGCTTAAAAGAAAGGTGCAATACTGAGCCTTCAGAGCTTTAAAAGACCTTTGAAAGAGGCAATTGAAAGATACACAGAAAATGTATGATTAAGCAATAATTGTTCTGAGTTCTTTGAAAGAATACATTATGGGGCTGGCTGGCTAACCTTTGGGAGAGAGAAAGATGCCACTTTTAAAAATGTGATTATTTCTGGATTCATAAAATATACTATACATGCTGATGTGTTTTGATTTTAGTTGGCTTTTCTTAAATCAGTCATGTTCCCCAAATGATTTTAATTTAAATATTCTTAGCTTTCAAATTGAAATTTTCTTCATTAGATTAACTTGCTTGCTAACATTCATTATAAAGAATTGTGAGAAATGGTGTTTTCAGTTTTATGAGTAGTTAGAAAAATATAACAGCATATAAAAACTAGATCTTTTTTAGAGTAACAGTTACATTGAAATCTAGGTGCACTTAGGATTGCTCTGAACAAGAGTGTTCAAAATGATAACTGATGAGTGATAACAGTTACATTAGTGTACAGTTATGTTTAAGACATCACCACCCAGAAGAACTCCGTATCTTTGCACATTTCACTTGTCAAGGCTCTGCAGTGGCAGTCAAAGCTGTGTTAAGCCACTCACTGGTGCCCTTTTAGTGCAAAGAGTTCAGAGGCAAAACTCAAAGTTGAACTCCTGTTCTAGAGCTTTGGGATATTTGAAAGACAACCATGCATCTGAATGTTAAATAGTACTTTAAACAGATGTTTCCTTCTGGTAACAGGTATTCTTTAAAGAAATTTTCCTATACATTTTGGAAACTTCGACAAGCTCATTTGATCATAAGTGGATGGTTATTCAGACACTGACAAGGATCTGTGCAGGTATTTGGAATTCATCTTCATTATTTCCTGTAATGAAATGTGCTCATATTCTAAGATTATTGTGTCATCACAGATGCTCAGAGTGTGGTGGATATTTATGTCAATTATGACTGTGACCTAAATGCAGCAAACATATTTGAAAGACTAGTAAATGACCTGTCAAAAATTGCCCAAGGAAGGGGCAGTCAAGAACTTGGAATGAGTAATGTTCAGGTAAGAACCTTTTTTCTTATTTAAATATTTCTAAGAATGAGACGTGCATTTTCTTAAAAGGTCTTTTTGTCTTTATCCTATTTCTGAATTATTATAGGAATTGAGCCTGCGGAAAAAAGGGTTGGAATGTTTAGTTTCGATTTTGAAGTGTATGGTTGAATGGAGTAAGGATCAGTATGTGAATCCCAACTCTCAGACCACTCTTGGTAAGATAACGTTGTGAGTTTAAGTCTCCTCTATTTTAAGTCAGTGATACATTGCAAGGTATTTAAAGACGCTGTTAAAGTAGTCTTGTGTTGTATTCATTTATGTACAGACACTTAAAGTCTTTGTAAGCATTAAAACTATTTTCAGCTTACACTTCAATTTTCCAGTTTCGTTATCCTAGCAATATAAAGAGGGGACTACTTTAATCTTCTATATTGACATTTCTTCTTACAGGTCAGGAAAAACCCTCAGAGCAAGAGATAAGTGAAATCAGACACCCTGAAACTATAAACAGATATGGAAGTTTAAACTCCTTAGAATCTACATCATCATCAGGAATTGGCAGCTACAGTACACAGATGTCTGGCACTGATAATCCAGAACAATTTGAGGTCCTAAAGCAGCAAAAAGAAATAATAGAACAAGGGATTGATTTGTAAGTGTCGGATTTGAAAAAGAAATGTTACAGAATATTCTTCAGCCACAAATGTGCCACCCTGCCCCCAGTTTCCCTCCATCTCTTTGTTTTCTATTTATTCCTTATTGTTCTCTTGGTTGGATCTAAAAACTGAGTGGCTCCATATTTAGTTCTCCTTCTTCATTGAAGCCTAGCCCAAGCACATTCAGAAATGCCCAGCCTGTGGTTTCCTCTGACTTAACCTTGCACCATGTATCACGGGCTGTTGATGAGCAGAGGATGTGCACTGTTTTAGTTCATCTGATTTCATAGTCACATGACAAATGTAAAATGTGAAAATTCCAGTAGTTAGCTTTGCTGCTTTTAGGTTTCTGTTTCCTCAAGTTTAGTTACATGTTTCATTCTTGTTAGGAATTTTGTTTTTATTTGTTAATATTAAGCAGTCATTTCCTACCCCAACCTGGCTACTCTCCCAGACTCTGAACTAGTGAAAGCAATTTTCCCACTGAATTTTGTGAAGCAGCCTATAAAAGATCTACAAAGACATTCCTTTTAAGTTTTTCTTGTTTAACCTACAAAATAATAGATTTCTTCCTCCTTTAAATTAAAATCTAATTACATCACTTCCCACCTTCCCTTCCTCCCCCAGCCCATCTCCTGTACCTACCCACCCCTTGGACCTTCTCAAATTCATGGCCACTTTTTCTTCAATTATTTCTGATATATGCATATATACATATATACAAACATACATACATACATAATATATACTTGAGTGTATAAACACAAGCTGCTCAGTCCATTTAGTGTTGGTTGTATGTATATGATTTCAGGGCTAACCACATAGGCTCGTCACTGGGGAAGAATATTTCTCCCACTTTAAGCATTTTTAGTTTTCTGTAGTTCTTTGTCTATGGGTGGGACCCCATGATATTTCTCCCTTCTGTATTGGTATGCTGTTGCCATTCAGGGTTTCATTCAGTCATTTCACATACACATGTACACACACTCATACACACACACACGGTTGTACTTTACTCGTATTTGGGGCCTTATTTCCTGCCTTGTTCCCCCTTTCATTGATCCCTCTCCATCCTGCAAATAACCCTGCTATTCCTCTCTGTCTCTTATCTCTCTCTGTTTCTCTGTGTATTGGACTGATTCTCTCTCTCTCTCTCTCTCTCTCTCTCTCTCTCTCACACACACACACACACACACACACACACACACACACACACACACACACAAATATACATGCACACATATACAAAGACAGTGTGATATTTGTTGTTCTTCCTTCTATTTTCTCTAGTTCCCTATTGTAGTGTTTTCTTAGATCTCTTATGATTAACTGTACTGGGGTCATTTGTTCCTTAGATAGCTGTTGGTTACTGTCAAAACATGAGAGTCACTATGATACCCGTAGGGTTATTGTACTCTGCTGGTCATTGGAGTTACAGCTGGGTAGGACTGTTGGTTGATTTCCTACCTTGGAAGGCATAGTGCCTTCTGGTACCAGGACAGCTAGTCCTCGTAGAGGAAGCTTTCAGTCAGATCCAGCTTGGGTCCTCCAAGTTCTGTGTCCACAGAGCACGGTGTCTTCAGCAGTGATTTACCGTCAACCACTGGGGACAACCAAGGGCAATAGCAATAACCTATAACATTTTGAGAGTCTGTTGGACTCCTGACCAACAGTTTGACAGGGGGCATCTCATACTTGGCACTAGGGTTTTGTTAGTCTATAGTTCTGGAGGGAGTAGTCAGGCCAGGTGGGAAATTTTTTTTAACTGTATATGTATACACACAGACATATGTATTATATGTAATTTTAGTAAATAAATAATAATGTGATTCCTTAAGGCTTTTTCAGACATCGTTACTGATATTTTACTTTCCTCCATTCATTTTCTTTGTTCAACTTTTTTGTTGATAATCATCTTGACTGCTGTGACTAGAGCTTCAGCAAATAGGGATATGTAATTCTTTCTGTGGTGTGCTTACTTGAGTTCCTTCAGATATCTACCCAAGAATGGTGTTAGAGGATCATGTGTTACTGCTATTTTTAATTGTTTGTTTTATTTCCTCCATACTGATTTTATAGTGGTTTAACTAACTTGTGTTCCCACAACTATGCATAAGTGTTCTTTTTCCATATGCTTCCTCGTGAATATTTGTTCTTTGATATCTTGGTGATAGCCATTCTTACTGCTAAGATGTAATCTCATTGTAGTTTTGTGTTTACATGATGGCTAACTGTGTTGAACATGTGTTTACTAGTTCTTTTTAATTTTATTTATTATTCTGTGTGTTTGATAGTATGTGTGTGGGCATGTACCTGCTAAGGTATGCAGGTGGAGGTCAGAGACGACTTTCAGGAAATGGTTCTCTTCTTCCATTGTGTGTTCTGAGGATCAAACTTGGGTGGTTAGGTTTATGCAACAAGCATCTTTACCTGCTGAGCCATCTTGCTGATCCTGTATTTCTTCTTTTGAGAACTAGCTGTTCAGTTTCTTTGTGTTTGTTGATTGGAAGGGGTGTGTGTGTGTGTGTTTGTGTGTGTGTGTGTGTGTGTGTGTAATTTTTTTAAATACATAGTCTAGATATTACTTCCCTATCAGATGTGTAGTGGACAAAGATTTGTTCCCAGTATGTAGGCTGTGTGTTCCCTTGGCTTATTGCTTCTTTTACTATGCAAAAGCCTTTTAAATTTATGCAGTATAATTTGTCATTTCTTAGGACTCATGCCTGAATTATTGCAGTTCTTTTCAGAAAGTCCATGCCTGTGTCTTGAAGTATTTTCCGACAGTTTTAAGCTTTCAAGTCGTACATTTAGCTCTTTGATCTAGAGCTAGAAAAGTCTGTAAAGTGCTTGCTCTACATATGTAAAGACCTTAGTTCAATCCTGAGGACCCACTAGAAGATGGATTGATTGGTGAGCTCCAGGCCCATGAGAAACCCTGACTCAAAAACAAGATGGACAGAGCCTGGGAAACAACAACTGAGGTTGACTTCTTCTGGCCTCCCCATTCAGGCACACACACAGGATTCTTGATTCATTGGAATTGATTTTTGTATAGGGTGAGAGAGAGGGATCTAGTTTGTTTGTTCTTTATTCTGCATGTGGATGTCCAGTTTTCTTAGAACCACTTTTCAATTTTTGTTGTTGTTTGTTTATATTTTAGGGGTTTTTTGTTTTGTTTTGTTCTGTTTGTTTTGTTTTGGTCAAAAACCAGATGGCTGAGCTGGGATGTAATTTGTATGCCAGTATTCCTAGCTCTTGTAATAAAGAATCAGAAATATCAGGAGTTACGGACCATGTCATCTGTGTGATACCTCTTGCTGTGTGAACGTCTCTAAGGGAGATGTAAATAACGATCTACTCACCTCGCACAGGGCACCAACCAGAGACCAAAGAAACTGTTCCTTTTAAGTCTAGCTTGGTGAGTGAACCAATGAGTTTAATGAGGGTTACTTAGAGGAAGAAGGGCAACTTATAGAGGCTATCCAACAGCAAATATCTCCTCCGGCCTCTCTTTATTCTTTAAATTTAATCCATCAGTTCATTGAAAAGGGCTTTTATTGGGGGTGAGGAAGCCCACATACAGCAGACACACAGATGGAAAGACTGCCTGCACAGCAGAGGGACTCTGGAAAGCCAGCCTCTTCTTGAGGGCTGGAGGGTCTCCAAGTCGTTCAAGGGGCTTCCTCCCCTAATGTAGGCTTAGTCATTTTTGGACAAAGACAGGATGACTGATTGGCTCACTCTGTAAATATGTCATGATCTGGCTTTGAACTTCTGTTGAGCCCATTCATTGGCAGGGAGCCCTACTTTCAGGAGAAAAAACGCACAAAGTCTTGGTTTTAAGCTACCAAATTTTTGTCTAAATCAGGAGGGAGAGAAAGAAGCAGTCAGCCATGTTGGAAGTTTACCATCTTTACTATCTAGTCATGGCCCCTCTCCTCATCTGTCTGCCTACCAGTGAGTCTGTCTAACGTCTACTCCCTCTTTGCTCCTCTCAGAGGTCACCCTAACCACTTAGAGCTGACAAAAGGAGCGATGAGGGATGGCCAGCAGTCCAAGTCCTTAGAGGAGGGGTGATCTAAGAGACTACAGTAAAACTTCAGTGATGTAAGGCAGCAGCCCTGTAATGGCAGCATGCATGCTTGGAGCATGCAGTACACGTTAGATGGCATCTGTAATAGAAAAAAAGTAACTGTTAGTGCTACTATAATTCCTAATGAAAGCATAGTCACGAAAATAGTTGGGGCAGTTTTGCCCTCATTAAAGGAAGAGGACAGTCAAGAAACTACCCAAAGAATCCTTGGCAGGCTTTGTCATAGGCATTAGCAAAACTGATGATTTTCCTGCCGCCATTGTCTACTACAAGATAATACATTCTGGAGAAGTTCGTTAAAGAGTTTAAGATGCTTTTCATTGGCCAGTGTAAGCTCAGAAGTTGGTCACTTGGTCTCTTCCATTACAACCTCATAGGCAACATTAACAGACAGTCAATGAGGAAAGTTTCTTCAACACTATAATTAACGTCAAGTCTGTTTAGTTAGTGAGGTGAAACATAATTATTTAGCTGGGAAGACTTGTGTATCAGAATCTTCATACCAGAAGAACCATGTCGAATAATGAAGTCAGGGAAATGGTCTTCTCTGTATTTAGATTGATAGTAACTTGGTTTTGGCTGTGTAACTGTGCACTCAGTTGTTCATTGCATCAGAGTCTTGCATAAGGACTGAACACCCAGAAGCTCTGTAAGAGGAATAAATTGTTAAAGTAACTGTCCTATTGGCAGTACTTTAGCAGCAACAAATGCCTCTGCCCATGAACCAGCTGCAACACCCAGTGGAGGTGGACAGTATGGGCCAAACCTGAGCGAAATCTGAGTTCCATTTGTTGAAGTCACGACTAGACATCAGCATCTAATTGACAACCTAAAAGGGATATAAAATACCATTGGATCTTTTTTATAGAATTGTCCAGCAATATTCCAGGGACACCACTTGGTTATCCTGAATAATTTCCAAAACCTGTGAGTTTGACAGCAGGTTGTTTTTTTTTTTTTTTTTTTGGAAGCCGCCTTTAGTCATGGAACTTGGGTTGTTAAGGTACAGAAGGACACATTACTGCTGTGAGAAGTACTCTTCCAGAAAGAGTTAGTGTCTCGCAGTTGGTAAATCCAGTTTTATTGTGTTTAAGATTTGCTCTCAGTATTTAAGAAGATATGCTCATTTTTCTCAGCTGTAGATAGACAATGAAGTGTTGGAATAAACCAGTGTCTTGTCCTATATCATTCTTTACATACCTTAAATAATTTATTAAGACCCTCATAGTTTATACAAGCTTTTAAAGCCTTTTTTCCATTTTGGAAAAAAAACTCTAGCTATTTTAATCTTTATATACAAGTCTTTTATTACTATTATTTTTACTCCTTAACATCTTACTATTTTTTGATGCCATATGATATAGTAATGCCAACAGTAAACACACGATCTCTTGTTAGAATTTGGGGTTGGGAGTGGTTAAGCAGTGTCTATCCCTTCCTTGTGAAGTTCCAGTGACAAACCAAAGTTCTGGTTTTACCAAAGCTCACTCTGGGGGAGCAGTACATTTGTCAGGCTCAGTGCACATAGGTGAGGACTAATGACAGAGTGTCCTGAGAGCGCTGGAAAGACTTTACCAACCGGGATTGATGATGGTTTTCCTGTAACTGCAAAGCGGAAGCCCTCTCCTTAACCGTACATTCTCAGTGACTTTGTATATGGATGTTTTGCTACTTGTATGTCTATGTTCCAGGTACGTCCTTAGTGCTCACAGAAGCCAGGAGATTGTATGAGATCCCCTGAAACCAAAGTTGCTGATGCCTGTGAGTGGCCATGTGGGCTCTGGAAATTGAACCCAGATCTTCTGCAAGAGCAACAAGTGCTCTTAACCACTGAGCCATTTCTCCAGGTCCCCCTCCCCCAGCTGCCTATTAATGTCTTCCTATATCCTCAGGAGGAGCAGGGCCTTTTGAGGTTCCCCTCCCAGCAATGCTAGGTATCCCTATGTAGTCTCAGGGAAGGCTTTCAGCCAAATGAGTTTCTTTCTCCAGCAACCTGTTAACAGATAGGATTTGGTCTGGTGAGCAGACCCTCATGATAGACAATTCATTCATGTAGCCCAGTCTTTTGTGGGGCTCCTGGAAGAGTTCAAGAAGGCAGTGATTACTGCATGCCTACAGGAGGACAGTGTTCTATAACGTTGTCAAAACGAAAAGAAAAGAAAAAAACAAATCACATGACAAAAGCTGCATGCCTTTACTTCTAGGCCCTCTGTTCCATTGGCTACATGTCAGTTTTTATGCAGTGCCATGCTGCTTTTGTTAATGTGGCTGTCTAGTATAATTTAAAATCAGGTGTCATAATAATTCCTGTATTGTTCTTCATGCTTTGAATTCTTTTCTCTTTTTTTCAAACAGTGTCTTATGTAGTCCTAGCTGGTCTTGAACTTGTTATGTAGACCTGACTGCCTGACAGGCCTCACTTACACAGAACATATGCCTCTTAAGTGCTGGGATTAATTAAAAGGCATGCACTCTTAGGATCTATGGCCTGCCCAGTATGAGTTTTTTGACAAGGTTTATAGTACCGGGCATGGATTTCTTCCTGTGAAGCGAATCTTAAATCCAGTCTCTCTAATTTAATTATTTGGGTATTTTATTTGTTTCTTTTGTATATGTTTGTGGGATCATGTATGCCAAAATGTGTGTGGAAGTCAGGACATTTTGCAGATGTCAGTTCTTTCCCTGGACCATGTGGGTCCCAGATATTGAGCTCAGTTCAACAGGCTTGGCTATAAATACCTTTACCTGCTAAGGTCTTGCAGGCCTAGGTATTGACAGTGTACTCTCAGGTCATTGATTGTGGTGGGTTTTGTTCTGTGTTTTGTTTGTTTCTTTGTATTTTTGTTTTTCCTGCTACTGGGGATTGAACCAAGAACCTCCATTTGGTCAAGTACTCTACCACTGAGCTATGTCCCCCCACCATTCTGATTTTTTTATTGTTGTTGTTTTTTGTTTTTTCAAGACAAGGTTTCTCTGTGTAGCTTTGGAGCCTGTCCTGGAACTCACTCTGTAGTCCAGCCTGGCTTCGAACTCACAGAGATCAGCCTGCCTCTGCCTCCTGAGTGCTGGGATTAAAGGCATGTGTCACCACTGGCCGGCCTGATTTTTTTTTTTAAGCATGAGAACTCATACCTTAATTTACCTTTCAGAATTGCTTTTGTCCTACCTTAAAAATTATGGCTAGTCATGCTTTCATTTTCATTTAATTCTAATATATTCATTTCCTCCCTGATTTCTTCATGACTATATTGATCAGTCATTGAAAACATTGAGTTTTAGTTAATGTTCATGGCTGTAATTGAATTATAGTTTAAGAGGGTTCATTAGGACATAACGGAGAAGGACATTAAAAACAAAAAGAATGTGTTTCATGGAAGTATATTAGATGAGAACACAGAGTTGGGTCTGGTACATAGAAGGCTGCTTTCTCCTGCAAGGGAGTATTTTGTCTTGTTTCATGGCTCTGTCATGCCATGGGTATTTTAAGCAGAGAAACAGCATTATCACATTTCTAGAAAGATGGCTTTGCTAGCAACCTGAAAGATAAATTAGAATATGGACAAAGTGAGATGTGGAGACCATTTAAGAATGGTCTCAGTAGTCCAGGTCACTGGTGGCATCACCAGAATGACAAAAGTAGGAAGTAGATAGCTTTTCAGTGAAGAAGTAATATTTGTGTTGGCTCTTAAAGCATGAAGGAGAGTTCCCCTATGAGAAGAGGCTGCAAAAGGCTTTCAGAAGAGTCTCCAGACACATTAGGTTTAGAGTCCAGTAAGGTCTTTAGAAATAGATGAGAGGAAGAGGTCAATTGGAACTACACTGCGGAGAGCTTTGTGTGCTTGTCTGATCTGTTTAAGTGACTGCCGAAAGTACTGTCTAGAGCTCGCATCCTTTCTGAGCTGTCTGCTCTGCAGTGTTGTCACTGGCCTCGCTGGCCACTGTTAATAGGAATCAGAAAGCACAACACACTGCAGCGATGTGCCCAGGAAGGGATCCCTATCTGTGTTAGTGACGCACTTCCATTCTGCCATGTGCTGATTCTGTATACGTGTGTATTGGTTCCTGCTTTCTATATGTAATTAAGAAAGTAATTTACTGTATTTCAAAGTCTTCTCAGGGAGTATGAGTAGTTTTCTCTTTAATCTTTCTATTAACTTCATCTAGATTTAATAAGAAACCAAAGAGAGGAATACAGTACCTCCAAGAACAAGGGATGCTTGGCACCACACCTGAAGATATAGCTCAGTTCTTGCATCAAGAAGAAAGACTAGACTCTGTAAGAATACCATTTTATTTCATTCTAACCCTCTGTCTACAATTTATATGCGTATGTGAAACAGTTAACTTGTAGCTGCCGTCTGGAGCTTATGTAACCAGGTTTCAAAACTTGTGGTTCTTGGGATTTTCTGCTTTGTAAATGGTTATGTAGAAAATGGAACATGCCATTGAATATTAAGTTCTATCGTTTGTTTTTTCATTAGACTCAGGTGGGTGAGTTCCTGGGAGATAATGATAAATTCAATAAAGAAGTCATGTATGCATATGTGGACCAACATGACTTTTCAGGGAAGGACTTTGTTTCAGCCCTTCGTCTGTTTCTGGAAGGATTCCGTCTTCCAGGGGAAGCTCAAAAAATTGATCGATTAATGGAAAAATTTGCTGCAAGATACCTAGAATGCAACCAAGGGTAAGTAAGATTTGTATACTTTTTGATGGTCAGTTTTCCATGTTAGTCAGAGCCCTCCCTTAAGGCAGTTTATATTGTCTGCTATTTGGTAGTGTTAAGACAAATTCATCTATAATTGTAATATATGATAGAGTCTTAATCCTGAGGGAGAACATTAAAAATGGTGATTTATATGAAACAAAGCTTATAATGTGATACATTTTTTTTTCCAGACAAACCCTTTTTGCTAGTGCAGATACTGCTTATGTTTTGGCCTACTCAATTATCATGTTGACCACAGACCTTCACAGTCCACAGGTATGTTTTCTTCTATATCAATTTTTATAGTAAGTAGTGAGAATTAAATGTATTCTTTTGAATCTGTTAAGTACTAGTTGAAATTTAAATTTATGTAGTTAAATTAATTGCCAGAATTAAAATGGTATACATTTGCTATTAATTTCAATAAAATTTTTAAGCATTTGTAAAATATTTGTCAGTCTCATGATTGAAAGTTATACAAAGGTTAAAACAAATTTTAAACTGAAGGATGTTTTAGGTCTTCTGAATATTCACTACATAGAAACTACTATATGTAATCTGTCTTTTTAAAAGAACATTTGAAGTTTGAACAGCAGTGGGATTAGTATTAAGAGATTATATAGTATAACATAGGTTACATAATACTATTAGAATTGCACCATCCCCCACAGTTACCAGTGGTCAGTTTTGGTGTAAACACACATACACACACATACAAACACACCCACAGATAATGCTGTCACATCATAATTATATATAATTTCCTTTGTCTTTCAGCATGTATCTCTGAGAGAGACACACTTTAAGCACAATCACTACCATCTCAACTAAAACATTCAACAAACATTTCACTATGGGTGTGTAGAGAGTGTCCCAATCCAGTGACCATGCTTAGTAATCACAAATCCTTAGTGTTATTAAAGAACTGGTACTTGATTTCTGATAACTACTTTAAAATGTTGTTTTCGATGTATTTTTTTTCACTTTCATTATTAAGGTTTATTTTTTTTTCCAGGGTGAAGTAACAGTTTAAATAATTACCAGAATTATGTATAAATGAACATTCATTCAGATAAAACATCACTGTTTACAAGTAGCTAAGAAATATTTTGCATGTAATAAATATATCTTGTGATTAGGTTAACAGGCACCATCTTGATAACAGAAAAGTTTTTTTTAAACCAATAAATAAACATTCATGAAAACAAAGTGTTAATATCTGAAATATGATACAGCCTTAAATGCTTTTCTTCATATAGCATCCAAATTTTCAGACTGTCTAGAAGGTTTCTGAAAATATAACTCCTATCTTAACTCATTAAAATAGTAGCCAAGAAAAGTCAGTTGACAGAATTAATAATCTATATAATTCTCCATTCAATAAAATATCAATTACTGATTTATTAAAAATCAATGGATTGTATATATGCAATCTGTTAATGATGAAAGCCTGAAATATATATATTTAAAAGTCACTCTCTTGGAAATACTTAAAATATTGCATCTCTGGTGCAAACCTGAAAACTTTTTGAAGCATTTACTTGCCCTAGTTTTCATATTTCCACCTTCACTCCTGTTCCTTTAGATTTTGACATACTTTTTACGGTACTTTTTGCTTTATTTCTAAAAAGCATGTTTTGGTATTATTTAGTAAAATCGTCTATAAATTATTTATAAAAATTTACTAGCTATTAGCTGGGTGTGATGGTGCACATCTTCAATCCCAGCATTCAGGAGGCAGCGGCAGGTGAATCTCAGGAGTTCAAAGCCAGCCTGTTCTACAAAGCCCAGATAGGGCTAAAAAGTAAGACATTAATTTAAGCATATAGGAATAAAATTCAAAAGTAATGTGTTCCATACAAAATTTCAAGAGAAGAAAAGTAGAATTGGTTTTACATTGCTTCCAGGATCTACCATGGTGGTAGTAGTGGGCAGCCTGTTTGGAATGACTAAAAGCAATGTTTTCCCTGCTCCCAAGGGAGCCCTTACCCAAATGCAGACACTTAACAGTTACTTCATATTTTCCATAAGACATCACCCTGCCTCTGATTGGCACAACGCCCAAAGATTTCTCCATTTTAACTATTTCCAAGTGATTTTCACCTTTACTTTAAATTGTGATCACTCTGGTTTTTGTTTTTTGGTTGTTTTTTTTTTTTCCTGTTTTTTTCTTTATAAGCATTTATCTATTAGAACTTTAGATAAAATGCCTTGCTTTTTGTTTTTTAAAGCCATGTCTTGAGATTAAAATTTTAAAGTTATGATAGTCTTCAGTATTATTGTCTTAAATTACCAGTTCAATTTAAAAATTCATATTTTTGCAATTTTACAGGAAAAGCATTCCTGTTCCATTTTCAGCATATTAGATTTTACTTGCAGAGTAATGTAAACTTCAGTCGATATATTTGCCCTGATTCTACCCTCTATTACATTATACTATGTTATATATAGTGTTCTGAGTGTTCCCACATTAGATCTCTAAGCCTGTGATGGCCTGCTGCATTATTGTTCTATATGCTTTAATGTGTGCCTATAAGAGCCTTACCTTTAGAATTCCGCTAATTCTTGATGGCATGTGGTAGACATGTGTTTAATTAAATATTTCTTCAGAAATACCTTAAGACAACTGAGTTTTGTCTGTCTGATTTGCTGGAAATAGAGTGTAATATACTTTGCTATGTTAATTCCGTGTTTGGCCATGTTGCTACCATCTTTCAAATTACTAACTTTTATTCCATTGCTTTATTAAGTTGAACATCACTGTTGAGGATGTTTAAACAAGACAAAACATTCTAAAGATGCTTCATCTAGGTTGTTGTGATAACTCAAAAAATGTTAGGTAGTTTTAAATAATACTCAACTATTGTTATTTTTGCATTCACTTTTTTTAGACAATGAAATTCCATTTTATTTGTAAATTGTTCATGTCATTCTAAACTACAGTTTGAATCCTTTGGTGTTTCTAATGGTTTGTGTGGCCTAAGAGCCTACTAGAAATCTTACATACCTTGGGCAAAAGTCAAGTCACTTTTTTATTTTCTCTCCTTCCTTCTTGAGATTCTTTCTTTCCACAGTATCGTGCTCACTAAAGCATATGCCAGAATGTATCTTTTCTACATTGCCCTTGTTTTCGGCGACTTTCATTTTTATATACGTTTTGTTGAATATTTTTTGTTTCTAGACTTCAGAATACCTATGAAGTCTCTATTCTAATTCTTAAAAAATTCTCTATTCTAATTCTTAAAAATGAGTAAAAAAAATTTTTTTGGTTTTTCGAGACAGGGTTTCTCTATGTAGTTTTGGAGCCTGTCCTGGCTCTTGTTCTGTAGACCAGGCTGGCCTTGAACTCACAGAGATCCACCTGGCTCTGCCTTCTGAGTGCTGAGATTAAAGGTGTGCTCTGCCCGACTTGAGTAAAATTTTTAGAAGTGATAATGGTTTTTCATATCTAGGTTAAAAACAAAATGACAAAGGAACAATACATTAAAATGAATCGAGGTATCAATGATAGTAAAGACCTCCCTGAAGAGTATCTATCAGCCATTTATAATGAAATAGCCGGGAAGAAAATATCAATGAAAGAAACAAAAGAACTAACAATCCCTACAAAATCCACCAAGCAGAGTAAGTACCCTAGTCAAGTCTGACTGTTCACTGGGCAGGTTTGTTCTGCTTCTGGGAGTGGTTGTTAAGACCGGCTCCCTTATGTTTCTAAAGCTAATCTGGAACTTTCCTATCTCAAATGTTAAAGGGGGAGGTGTGTGCTTGAGGGCTTTTTGTTTTATTTTTGTTTGTTTGCTGTTTGCTTAATTTAAGAAACCACTTAATTTAAGTGTGACTTGGCTATTTTGTGTAAGTGTGACTTGGCTATTTGGTATTAAGTGTGACTTGGCTATTTTGCTGACAACTGTTATGATGGTGATAGATCTATGTTTTTTTTGTTTTTGTTTTGTTTTTTTAGCATCCAAAAGAAAACACTGACTAGTGATTAATAAAAAAAAAAAAAACTGGGTAATTTACATGTGTTAGGAGTGTTTAAATATTAACTTGTTCATTCAGCAGTTCATCTCAGCAGGGACTTGGAAATTAAAGAAATTGGTTAGAGGATACTGGAAAGATGGCTCAGAGGTTAAAAACATTTTGCTGTTCTTCCAGAATACATAATTGCTCACAACCAACCATCTGTAACTCCATTTCCAGGGGATCTGACTCACTCTTCTATCTTCCTGGGGTACACAGACATATGCAGGCAAAACTCTCACATAAAATTAAAAAGTAAAGACTTCTGCTTTCTCATCATCTATAAGCAACATACTTCTGTTTTTTTTTTTTTAAAAACCATTACACATAAATGGAAGCTGGATGTGGATGTGACTAGAAGAGGTGGGAAAAGTAGTAGTGTTGAGAATGATTGTGTCAAACTCCACATTATAATGCTATTGACTCCTCTATCTAAACAGTACTAGAGCCAACTGTGACCCAGCACTATTCTAGATATTATATATACATTTAGACAGTGTTGATTAATTAGAGCTTAGATCGGACTTCAGGATGGACATTTCTGGGCCTGTGAGTGTAATGGCTCTAGAATAATTCGTTCAGAAAGAAGATTCTTGGCCTTTCTAAGCACTTGTACTTGGAGTAAAATCTCAATTTGAACATATTATTGGTAGCAAAATATTTTTAACATGAGGCAATTGATAAAGTTTATAGGATAAATCTGTTCTGAAATTTTAGAATTATAAGAACCCAGGTCATTAGAGAGATAATGTCAGTAGGGTATAACTGGTCTTATCCCTTATCTTTTTTAATATTCAGGAAGAATTTTAAGAAATTCTTTCTACTTTATAGGCAAGGAAACTCAAAACCAGACAGAGTAGGAAAAATAATTAGAATTAGTCTTTCTCTAGTAGTCATAGCCAACTTCAATAATTCTAACCACCTCTGCCTTCTCTCACCATGTCTACTTTTAACATTTGTGTGTGTAAAAATAACAAAGAATCACGTTGTTTGTGGGCAGAAAAAATTGAAATCTATGTAATGTAAAAACTCTTTTTCAATGACAGCTACTTGTCAGACCTGAAAGATCAAGTGGAAAAGACAGATACTGAGCTAGGTATTGTTGACTGTTAGTCTACTCCAGCATCAGATCAGAGTTAGCAGTCTACCCAGTGGGGCTAATTCGGCTTTCCTTCTAGCGTTAAATATATTACGCCTTAAGCTTTACACTGAAGCAGATGCCTGTTTTCTGATTGGATCTCATTGCCTAGATTATAGCACCCCCTTGTCATACATTTTTCTCTTCCTCGTTTGATGGTTGAAGTCAGTGAGAAACCTGATATGGGATGAAGGTGTGGTGTGCTGGGAATGCTAAAATTGCTTAGGGTATCAGGGCAGTGCATGTTTTGTTTTGTTTTTGTTTGTTTGTTTGTTTGTTTGTTTGTTTTGTTTTGCCAACTGAGGACAAATGCCACTGTGTTTACCTGACTTCTGTTCGTTCCCATGTTTGGTCCCTTTCCTTGATAACTTGAATTTTGAGTGTTGTACTCTCTGAGATTTTCACATGTTTCCACTTACTCCTGACTGTTAGTCCAGTATTCCACCATTCCCTAGGTGCAGTTTACCCTTTTAAAGTGAAAATTCAAAGGGAGATAGATCTCAGTGGTATAGCACTTAGCAAGCCTGAGCAGGACCCTTAGCATGACTGTCAGTCAGTCAATAAATAGGCAAATTGGGTGGTTCTTTTGGCATTTAGTGTATTTACAGTGTTGTGCATGCATCACCTCTCCTGAGACTATAAAACATTTGGTTATTCCAAACTAAAGCCTGTACCCACAAGTTGTCCCTAGAGTTCCCTCTGCCTTTGCCCTGTCTGCTCTGTTTCTCTGGGTTACCTGTTTCAGAGATTTCATGGATGTAGAATCAAACACATCATTTGGTCTGGCTTCATAGGACTATTAGTGTCATCTTAAAGTGCGTTCTGATTTAAATGGTACTATTTCTTATTTCAGATGTAGCCAGTGAAAAACAGAGACGCCTTCTGTATAACTTAGAAATGGAGCAGATGGCCAAGACAGCTAAAGCACTCATGGAGGCTGTGAGCCATGTCCAGGCGCCTTTCACCAGTGCGACACACTTGGAGCACGTGAGGCCTATGTTTAAGGTTAGAGTTACTGTAGCTTTGCTACAGTATACATTTATATGTGATTTGCTTAGCATATTTTCAAAATAGAGTAATAGTCTATTTGACCTAGAAGATACCCCTGATTGTTTAAAACTTAATTAATATAAACTGTCTCTTAATTAAAGAAAGTGAAAGATGGTGTGCAGTGTAAGTAATTGGTAGGAGTATAATTTCAAAAGTTAGAAATATAAAGCTTTAGAGAATGGTCATTAATCCTTGGCTTGTTTTTTTCAGTTATAAATGACTTATTTCTAAATCTTTGATATTCATTCCAATTTCAAAGTGATCCTGAGGCTCAGATTCTCATCAACACTTCTATCCAAGGAGTTAATATGAGGGTTCTGAGTAGAACTAGAGCCATAGAAGAAACAAATAATGCCTGCTCTGAAACGTGATTGATAGACCATTGTCACTTCATTGAAGAAAACTTATTTTTCTCTCTCCCAGAAGCTGTCAGTTGTGAATAGCTTTGTGACAAGGGGTAGAACTTCTGGTCACTATTCTTCCACTGTGCTATGATCTTGTCTGGCCAGAGTTTGTGCAGTTTCTGTGCATGCTGTCACAGTCCGTAAATTCAAATGTGCATCTGCACTTTTGTATCTTTGCACACCTTTAATTCCAGCACTTGGGAGACAGAGCCAGGTGGATCTCTGTGAGTTCAAGGCCAGCCTGGTCTACAGAGCAAGATCCAGGACAGGCACCAAAACTATACAGAGAAACCCTGTCTCAGAAAAAGAAAAAAAAAGACACCATTTCCTTGAAGTCATCCACCACTTCTGAATCTTTCTGTCCCCTCTTCCACCTAGGTCCGTGATGTTGTGGGGAGGGAGCTATCATATCATATTCCATTTAAAACTGAGCATTTCAAAGTTTCTTATGCTCTATGTGTTGTCCAGTTGTGGAGCGTTATACTGCAAGAAGAAGCTTCTCTGTTGAAGGTTAAGTGATGTACTTATGGATGGATATGGCAACATGTCATCAGGAGTCACTTTGTTGCTATGTTTATTTAGCAGAGTAATGGTAGGAAGTGTGCCCCTAAGGCCCATGACTTATATCTAGTCTCAGATTCTTGGCTTTATTGACAGTGTCAGGGATGCATTCTCGCTCATGGAGTTGGCCTTAAATCCAATTTTTAAAAAGTGGTTGGTTACTCCCATAACATCCATGCCACTAATGCACTAGTGAGCATATCTTGCTAGACAGGTCTCTATTGTAGCTGGCTAAGATGATTACTTTTCTCTTCTGGTAGCAAATCTAGCACCTTCCAGCACTATAAACATTGACCATTAGAGTTGAACCTTCCCACTGAGCACCAGCTAGATTTCTCCTTTCTGTGACGTAAGTATGCAGTGTCTTCAGTGACAGGGTTTTAACTGTCAGGTTGTGAAGGGTAAGCAATAGTATTGTCAGCAGCCTGTACTATTTGGGGTGGGAGGGGTGTAGGGATCCTGCAGAGTCACATTGGCCAACAACTAAAAGAGATGAAACTTGTTCTTGGTCCTGGGTGTTTTATTTAGTAGTATTTGATGTCTAATTGGGGTATTAGTCCCCATTATGGTAACTCCATTTAAACTTCTTTTGTATATGTATGTATATTTAAGAAGTAGGTAGGTTTCCATATAGCTTTTCAAAGGGCCTTTAGTGTTTGTTATCCCCTCCATATTTCCTCCCCTACCCTGCCCTCCCACCTTCCCCACCACCCTCATTTAAACCACCTATTCTGATCATCTCTTTATAGCACTGTCCCATTCCTTGGAAGATCTCCTCCTCCCCACTGGTCATTTACTGGCTACCTAACCTCTGTGCGTTAGTATTTCTAAGTGAAACACACATATCTAAAGTATAAAGCTAACATCCTGTATGAGACAAAATGTGCAACATTTGTCTTTCTGGGTCTGGTCTTTCTGGTTCTGAGTTACCTCACTCAGAATGATTGTTTTTAATCCTATTTATTTTTCTGCAGAGTTCATGATTTCATGTTTCTTAACAGCTGAATAATATTCCATTATGTAAGTGTACTGAATTTTCTTTAGCCAATCATCTGTTGATAGACATCTAAGCTGTTTCCAATTTCTGTCTATTTTGAATGAGCAGCAGTGGAGATGGCGATGGATAAGCAAGTATCTCTGTGGTAGGATGGAGCATCCTTTGGCTGTATGACCAAAAGTGGCAGAGTTGGGTCTTGAGGTAGATGGATGAGCATTCCCTTTACCCTACATCCTTACCAGCATGAACTGTCATTTATTTTACTGATTTTGGCCATTCTGACAGGTGTAAGATAAAAATCTCAAAAGTAATTTTAGTTTACATTTCCCTAGTGGCTAAGGATGTTGAGCATTTTTTTAAATGTTTCTCAGTCATTTGTGTTTCATCTTTTGAGAATTCTGTTTAGTTTTGTGCCACATTTTCCAATTGGATTTTCATCAGTTTTTTTAGTTCTTCATATGTTGTAGACACTAACCCTCTGTCAGATGGGTAATTGGTAGATTTTTTTTCTCCTTCTGAGGCTTTCTCTTCTCTTGAATAATGGTGTTCTTTGATGTACAGAAGCCTTTTAGTGTTGTGTGGTTCCAGTTATTAACTGTTGGTCTCAATGCCTGTCCTGCCTCAGTCCTGTTTGGAAAGTTTTTTCCCTGTGCCAGTGAGTTCAAATGGATTCCCTGCTATTTATTTGTCCAAATCAGCGTATCAGGTGTTACGTTGAAGTCCTTGACCACACCTTTTTTAATTTGTAAACAGTATTATTTTATGAGGGAAGAGACTATGTTCATTCCTAATATCTAGTGTAGTTCTTGGCTTGTAATTCCTCAGTAAATAAGTATTGGTTGGGGGACAGGACTAGATAATAAATTTCTAATTTTCTAGAATGTGGTTTATGATATTAAGGGATGTAAACATATTCATGAGAACATTTTTATATCTTGCTAAATCTTATTTCAGAAAGATTATACAATTATGTGCAAACAGTGGTTTCACTATCTACTGAGTATTATTTAGGTATAATTTAATAGAGAAATCATTGTCTTGGATTAAACATAATCCTAATAAAGATAAATGTTTTCCCCATTGATTTAAGAACTATGTGTATTTCTTCGTAAGTTTTCAACTTGAAGTCTGCTTTCTCTGTAGCAGAATGTGTAATTTATTGTTTTCAACTTGAAGTCTGCTTTCTCTGTAGCAGAATGTGTAATTTATTGTTTTCAACTTGAAGTCTGCTTTCTCTGTAGCAGAATGTGTAATTTATTGTTTTTCATGGGTTACTTTGTAATCTATGAATACTGTTCTTGATGCTTGCATATCATCTCAGAAGCAGCGTCTTCAAGTGCTGTAGATGTAGAGTGAGGCCTAGGAAGAACCTAGGTGCTGCAGCTTGTGTGCTGTGTATAGATTTTAAGCTTTTGCCTTTAATTTTCTGAATTTTAGAAGTAAAGCTCCAAGTAATTCTGTTTTCCTTAGAAAAGTTTAAGCCTACAAAATTTAATTTCATCATTATAGCTCTGCTGCTTAATGAACTATTAAAAGCAACATAATTCATATCAGATATTTCAGTTATGTGGATTTCTGTTGTTTGTTATCTATGCTAACTAAGTAAATGCTCTACCTTTGAGCTACCTGACCAAGTCCTTTACTTTTTGAGACATCGTCTCTCCAATTACCTCAGATCAACCTTGAACTCACAGTCCTGACTCTGCCTCTGAAGTGCTCAGATTATAGATGTAGACCAGGGCCTGCTGAGTATAAAATTCAAACAAGTACTCCCTTCCAAAAGGTATAATGAATTGATTATTAAATATTTTTAAATATTGTCCAACTAGGAATCAAATATTGCTTCTTAATGTAAGTACTTAATAGTTAAAGAAAGGCTGAATGAAATTAATAGTTAAAGAAATGCAGAGCAGGCTTTGATAAAAGTAGGGTCATTTGTTGCCAGGTAGGAAAATGATTCAAAGGATTGTATTGGAACTAAAGAGTCTGGATTATTGCAAAGGTCAGTGCTTGCAAAGAGAAATGAATTTTAAGTCATTTGTAAGACTTTATATGAATTTTGACTATTCCTGTGTTTTCATTGTTGTGAATAATTTATAGATACTGTTCTGAAATTAAGCCTAGGGTTATTACTGAATTTATGATCATTTCCATTTATTTAAGCCCAAGAAACATTTCCTTCTTTAAGAAAACTTTCTCACTCACTATACCAAGAATCTCAATTATCACTTGATATGTATGGTATATTTTAAACTTTTAATTTTTCTAGCTGGCTTGGACACCTTTTCTGGCTGCTTTCAGTGTGGGTCTGCAAGACTGTGATGATACTGAAGTAGCCTCTCTTTGCCTAGAAGGGATAAGATGTGCCATCAGAATTGCGTGCATTTTCAGCATCCAGGTAACAGAATTTTACCTTTACAACCAGTTTGGAAAACATATGCCATCAGTATCGTTCAACTCATAGTATTTTTTTTTGACTTCCTTAAAAACCAGCTTTAAATTTATGATAGAGTTTAAATGAATAATTTTTGAGAAACTCTGGTAGAGTAATTCTGTATGGTGTTTCTAAGCATTGTAAGTATTTATTTTAGATGCCTTTTAACCTAAGCCTCAGAACTTAGTTATCTCTAAAAGAACCAAGCACCTAACATACTTTCTATGAAGACAGTCTTCTTTAGGAGTTTATTATGGACTTTAAGGATGACTTTTACCTAGGTTCTTTTGTTTCTTAACCCATTTAATATTTCATTGTGAATGTTATAATTTAATACATTACAAAATACAGTCTAGCTGTGGAGGAAAAGATGAATAAATTTATAAAGCAGGTTTTTGCTAATATAATTGAAAATTCTTTTTCAGTGAATTTATTTTCACTGTATGAATGCATTTGTTAACTACTGAAAATCTCATATTGAACTGGTACTTCAGACTATATCTAGGTTTAAGAAATTTATTAACTATCTGCCTTATTTTAAGATTATATTTTTTTTTTAGTTTTGTATATAATTTATGACATGTCTGTTAAAATTTACTAAACACATAGACAGTTTGTTCAATATGAATTAGAGGCCAGTCAGTATGCTGTATTTTCAACCATGTAAATACAATTTTCTCTTTTCTTGTAGCTGGAAAGAGATGCATATGTCCAAGCACTAGCCAGATTTACCTTACTTACAGTGAGTTCTGGTATTACTGAAATGAAACAGAAGAATATCGACACGATAAAAACACTCATCACAGTGGCTCACACTGATGGAAATTATTTAGGAAACTCATGGCATGAGGTAGAAACACTTTTAACTTTGCAATTCAATTTATAAAATGAATTGATGCTAAATATTCTACTAGTATGCTTAATTGTGGAAAATAATTTAGTATATTTTATATGAACAGCTTTTAGTAATGATTTATAATGTAATCTGTCTTTAAATCCTAACTGCATATATTTTAAGATATATATTGTTAAAAGCTCACTTTTTTTTCCTTTTCTCCTAAAGATCCTGAAGTGCATCAGTCAGTTGGAACTGGCACAGCTTATAGGAACCGGAGTGAAGCCGCGATACATTTCTGGGACAGTGAGAGGCAGAGAAGGATCTCTCACTGGAACAAAAGATCAGGCTCCTGATGAATTTGTTGGTCTGGGGCTAGGTGAGGGGTTTTAAAATTATTTTTAGAAAATATTAAAATTTGTTTTTACCCTCCAGGTTATGTAATTTTTATTATGACAATGAAATGTAATTAGAGCAATGAGATAAATTGCCCTTTGCCTAATGTAATAGAGAAAAGCAAGATGACTAGAAAGTTAGTCTTTTTCTCATGGTCTTGTTTACAGTATAAAATGCCACTTAGTTTCTTCCTTGGAACTGTGATAAGGATACACTCAACATAATTGGGGTAACTAGAGAAAGCGTTCACACTCAGACTTTTTTAACCCACTCTGCAGGTCCACCCAAACTGTGTCAGGATGGAACTTCTTCCCCAAGCTTTCAGAAGAGCTTGGAGTGGCCAATAGTGCAAATGTAAATATATTAGCAAAGATAGATGCCAAAAAAGTCAGATGATCCATTTTCAGTCGTGAATGGAAAGAGTTCCACCAGGGAAGAAGCCTAGACTCTGACCTTGACTTCTGTCCTTCTGGGTTTGAGTCCTTCTCTACTTCTTCCATACTGACAGGCCAGCTCTGTTAGGTCTAGATTCAGCTTCTACCATTGCAGACTAAAGGCATCACCTCATCACAGGATTGTTAGGACTACGTAAGAATATAGACAAAAGTGGACTCAGCACAATGCCCAGAGCATTGGAGATTAGGGAGTAGTGTCCAACCATCCTTCCCGCTCCACCTCCAGCCATCATTAGCTGTTAGCAATTTCAGTTGTTTTTTGCAGTCCTTAGGAAATCTAAAATGGTTTCAAATCTAAAAGTATGTCTACAGGGAAAGATAAATGACTAGGACCATGTTTTGATCTCAGGTTGGATTGAGTAAAATCAGTCCCTTGTGGTAGTTCAACTGAAGTAATTTAACATTGCAGTCTGGCAGTCTGTCTCTCAGGGATACCATAGCAGAGTGTGAAGTGTAAAGTCTTGCTGCCTCTAACTTGGGATTCCCTGACCTCCACCTCCCGAGATTACAGGGTTAGCCATCATGTCTGCTTTTTGTATAAACTGTCTGTGTCATAGTTTTCTTCCAGATTTCCTCTACTCTCCACTCATTTCTGTGTGTGTTCTCTCCTTCGACCCTGAATGTAAGGGCCTTGTAGATAAATGGCCCTTTGTGGGACAAGACACCTGTTTGCCCTTCTCAGCGAACTGGAACTTCAGTTTGGTTGTGAGAGTGGGAGAGTTGAACCCCTGCCCAATAGTGATGACCTGAGTAAACCCTCTGCTGCACCTGGAAGGAACAGAAACACGTTCCAAGCAGTTCCGTGTTTTGAAGAACTGAGGTCACAAGACTCTTGTCTTGTTTTCTTGGAGCATTCTTACAAGCACTCAGAATTCTCCTCACAGGACTCTATTCCTGGACTGTGTTCTGATAGTCATGCTTTAATATCTGTGGGGATTTGAATCCAGGGCCCATGGAGATACTTAAATCCTGGATACTCAAGTTCCTCACATAAAGAGTATAGTATATCCATATATATCCTGCTACATACTTTAAATCATTTCTAGACTGCTTATAATATCAAATAGAAAGCAAATTCTATTCAAATAGTTGTACAATATTGATAGAAATAAAAACCATTTGTAAAAGTGTAGTATAGGTAAAATTTTTCTCCCAATTATTTTTCTCATTTTTTTATTTACTTATTTGTTTGTTTGCTTGTTTATTTTTGCGAAACAGGGTTTCTCTGTGTAGCCCTGGATATCCTGGAACTGCCTCTGTAGACTAGACTGACCTCAAACTCAGAGATCCACTTGCCTCTGCCTCCCAGGTGTTGGGATTAAAGGCATAGGCTACCACTGCCTGACTTCATTTTATTTTTTAAATTAAAAAATAATGACATCATTTTTTGCTTTCCCTTTTGTCTCTCTAATTCCCTCCACAGTAAGTTCCCCAAATATTTTGATAGAATTGAAACTCACATGTGGAGGCAAATTGTCCATGGAAGAAGTCTGGAGCTTTATGTTTTAGAAATAGAAACTGTAAGATCATCAAAAACATCTAGCCTGGGGAGGGTGGCTTCCTTAGCCTTGCTTGATGCTAAGGCTCATGATCCGAGAGTTGGGTCCTTTTTTCCAGCACTGCAAAAACAACGAACAAAAAAGCCACCCCAGATATAAAAATGTTTAGCTGCCCATGCAGATGCACACCATAATCCCAGCATTTGGGGATTGAGGCAGAAAGATGACAGGTCTGAAGTCTGCTGGTACACAGTGAAACTGTCTTTAAAAAAAAAAAAAAAGATTCATTATAGTAGGATATTATTTTAAGATACATTATTTTTGTTTAACTCTGTGAAGCTGTGTTACTCTTCTGTCTAAAATGCCTAATGATCTAATAAAGAACTGGCCAATAGCAAGGCAGGAAAAAGGATAGGCGGGGCTGGCAGGAAAGAGAATATATAGAAGGAGAAGTCTGGGAGAAAGAGATCTAGCAGCCAGAGGAGGAGGACTCCAGGGGCCAGCCACCCAGCTACACAGCAAGCCATGGAGTAAGAGTAAGACTTACAGAAATAAGAGAACGGGAAAAGTCCAGAGGCAAAAGGTAGATAGGATAAGTTAAGTTAAGGAAAGCTGGCCAAAAACTAAGCCAAGCTAAGGCTGGGCATTCATAAGTAAAAATAAGCCTAATTTATTTGGGAGCTGGGTGGCAGACCCCCCCAAAAGAGCAAAAATACCAACAACAACAATTCATAGCATATAAATTTGAATTATAGGCCTTCTGGTGTATATTAATATTTGAAAAGTCAGTGGCTTTGGCCACCTAAGTCTTTAAGAGTACATACAGCACATATCTTTCTTATCCTAAATATGAGTAATTTGGTAAAATGAGAATTATTTGTCTGTTGCTATTATACTATCATACAACTCTGAAAGATGTTACATGTTTGTGAAATAGGTTCCTTGAGTTCCTAGACATTTTTTATGTTCTTTGATTTCTTTTAATTATTTTATAAATGATTATAAATCACATTAAATATAGTTTAAAATGCTCTTTAAAATGTAATTTCAGTTGATACACAAAACAAGTTATGTGATGACTGACGTCATTTCCTCTGACAATGTTTCCTTCATTTAGGGCCTGCCTGCTGTGTATGTTAAATGTTCCCCACCTCAGCTACTCTTGTCACATACTTCATGCTTCCTCCTTGACTCCTGTGTTAGAGAGAGACTTTATCTTCCGTATCTTTTCCTACTTCAGAAATAGCAAACCCCTGTGACTTCCTATCTCAGTAGATGACGCCTAGGGAAATGTGGGAAAATTGGAACGTGTCAGTCTTGTAAAAGGACAAGAGAATTCTGTTGTCTAGATTACTGCACTGCTGGGTGTGGGCTACATCCCCATAATCCTAGCGCTTGGGAAGCCACAGTGTGCCACACAGTGAGACTCTTTTTCAAGAAGAAGAAAAGAAAAAAGTAGTACATTAGCTGAGACAGTCGTTCTAGAGGTGTGGCTCACTTGGTAGAATACTTGCCTGGCATTTATAAGGCCGTGGGTTTGATCCCCAGCACCAGAATTAAAATGTGGAACAACCTTAACGCCTGTAAACTCCATTTCTAGTTTCTTTAGAGTTTGGAGGTTTTGGTGGGGAGCGCAGCTATTCATATATCCTTAACCAGAAAACAAAAACCACCAGGCTTTCTTTATAGGGCAGTTTGTCCTCCTGATCTGAGCACATGGCTTTTGGGAGGGAGATACTTGAAACTATGAAGAAAGCAGGAACACCTAACTAGGCAGCCATATCAGCCTAATAATCAACCCTAGTGACGAGTGGGGTGACAGATGTCACTGCCGAATCATCCATATATTCGCTAGTGTCGTTACAATGCCATCTCCTGCTTTTCTCTCCCTTCTCTGTGCCTCCTGCTCAGTTTTTCATTATGACCACATATAAATAGGTTAAAATATGACACGGGCTCACATGTGTTCTTTAAATAACTAGCCCGTCTTTCTGATAGCTCTCCCTTCATCTTCCTTTTATATATAGTTAGTCTCCAGAGTGTAGTTAATATTTCGTCATACATGTATAGTTTTTCTCTTCTTTATGAACATTAGTCTTAGTTAATAAACTTATATGTAATTAGTCTATTTCAGCCGTGGAGTAACCATTATATTGTATTAAAATTTATTGTGTATCTTTCTCTGCTGGTAAATTAACTGAGTGCAGCTGTATCTTTTTTTTATACTGTTCAGTTCCTAGCAGAGAATTTGAATTCAGTGGCTTAAATTACATCTGCCATGTTTGCATTCAGAAAGAATTTAATGTTTGGTCAATAGGATCAACAAAAACTTGTTTAGTACCTACTTTGGGTTTAATACTGATTAGGGTAGGAACATGGGAAAATGTATATAACTTGATTCTTAATTTTCAGGGAATTTTTAGTCTGGGTGAGTATGGGGGGCCATCCCACCCCCACTTTTCCCCAGAGTAGGAGCAGCAGGAAATATTAGAAGTAAACAGGGGAGAGAAACAGATAGAAAATACAGGATAGCCTCAGGAAGGCCTGACTGTCTCTGCACTCGGGTTTTTAAAGGAATGCCAAGGGGTGGAGTAAAAGACCTCCCCCCAGCACCACCAAGTGCAGACCATCTCAGACCCCTGCACTCAGGCCTGTGATCCAGTCATCCTCTTTATGCAGACCTGCTGGGTAAAGCCGAAATGGGCTCCAACAGGTGAGAAGGTACTATTTACATTCCTAAAGTGGTTTTGGACTCTATGAACCATTCTAATCTGAGTAGTACTTCGCTGAGAAAGATCAATGAAAACAATTAAGTAGAATCCTTCATTGGACACTCGCATTGGGTATGATGACTGATACATACTGATTAAAATGTTAGAGGGAGTACTAACTGGCAGGCTGAAGAATTTCTACCCTAACATAGTAAATAAAAGGAAGGTGATGATTTAGGAGTATTGGTCTTGTGAGAGAAGGAAGTGAAGAGATTGTAGAGGGAAATAAGTCTGGAAACTTTCAGCAATCTAGGACTGAGACTGTGAGAGCCGAAACTGTGTAGGAAGAGAAATGCATAGATGTAAAAAACAGACCTAACAATCTTAATGTAAAATAAAAAATAAGTTACATACCTTCTTATTCCAAGAAGGAAGAACCAGGGCACAGTCAAACCAAGTCAAGCAAAACCAAACTCCATCAGTATGAATGACTCGGTGTCCGTGCCTGAGATATAATCAAGGTCTTCTGGGTTCCAAAGGGCTTAGACAGTCTCTGCAGTTCACAGCACCTGCAGCTTGTCTAGGCTCAGACTGTCCTTGGTGGCCAGGTCTCCACTGCAGGGGCCTGCATACACCGTTCCTGAGCTCTTTTCAGGGACTCTAATCCTGCCACACAGCCTTAGCCCCTCTCCATGACACCTTCAATCCGGAGGCTTCTGCTTCCCTGAGGCTGCCCCATCACCACTTTGTCTCCCTGACCTCTCTCAGTGCCAAGCCTCAACTGTTCTCCATGGCCTTTAGAACTGATACCACCTGGGAGGTTCTTACATATTACCAAGTTCAGCTGCCAGCATAAGATACAACGTTAGCTCCCTCTGGAATACATCTGTGTGCTGACCTTGAGGACACACTTCCCAGAAGATTGTACCTCAGTGACGCTGGTTTCTTCCCAATCATCACTGCTTCTCTCAGCTCAGCTAGTGGTATGGATTGTCACCGGCTGCAGCTTCAGACAACACAGATTCTTAGTACAGAGTATGACACAAACAGCCCAGTAGTCTGAAAGGGACTCTCCAACTTCCCTCTGGAACCTCACAACCAGGCCTCCATCATCTGTACTGCTTTCATCATTAGTCTTAGTAACCACAACAGCTCACTAAAGCTTTGAAAACTCAATGGTTTTTCCAGCCCAAGGTTCCATACACAATCCTCCCCCAACACAGCATGGTCAGGTCTGTTAAAATAATCTTCCACTTCTGGTAACAGTTTCTGTCTTAGTTAGAGTTTCTATTGCTATTATAAAGCACCATAACAGAAAAGAACTTGGGGAGGAAAGGGTTTATCATATTACCACTTTCAGGGAAGTCAGGACAAGAACTCAAGTAAGGAAGCTGGAGGCCGGAACATGATGATGCAGAAACCGTACAGGACTTCTGCTGACTGCTGACTTGATCCCCACTGATTGTTCAGCCTGCTTTCTTCTGGCACCTAGGCTCACAGTGAGCTGGGCCTTCCCACATCGACTATCAGTCAAGAAAATGTACCACAGGCCAGTCTGGTCTGGCATTTCCTCAGTAGATGTTCCCTCTTCACCAATGACAAGTTTGTGTCCATAAAGTTAATCAGCACATATACCAGAGATAATGCTAAAGTGCAATTTAAAAACTAGGAATATTGTTTACTGTCTCACATGGAATAGTTTGGAAGGAAAGGGAAATGATTCTTATAAATAAGAGAATATTACAATATACAAAGAGAATTTTGAATCAACCGTATAGGAGGTTGGGGATCAGTGACAGAAATGGTACTATGGCCACCTGGACTCATCTACAGAAGATAGCAGTAGAACTGGGGTACTTCTAGGTCATTCGTTTCTTAAAGATGAAGGGAAAATTTGCCCAGTACCACCAATTTTGTGACCTAAATTCCTAGTGGTCTTGTTTGTGTGACCCTTGCAGATGTGTCTTATAGCCATGTCTTATACATTCTGTGTCCTTGCTTTGTAAATGTCATCGCTGTCACATCATCTCTGTTATTAGGAAAGTACCTGACTTTAGAAACGTGGTTTAGAACACTTAGAACTGTAAGTGCATTCTTTCTTTGAATTGTTTTCTAACAAAAACGGTGCACACTCTGTTATGTTTGGCAGTTGGAGGAAATGTGGACTGGAAGCAGATAGCAAGTATTCAGGAGTCTATTGGAGAAACCAGCTCTCAAAGTGTTGTGGTTGCTGTAGATAGGTAAGGTATCCATTTTCTCCCCTTCCCACTTGAGTACTATTTCAGTCCTATTTTGCTCCTTGTTTAAAAAGAAAAAAAATACGGTCAAAATAACTTTTAGAAAGTAATACAAGACTATTTTGTGATATACTGTGATTTAGATGATGAAGTACCTTTAATTTTGGTTTTACAAATGTAAAATACAGGAAGAATTTTAATTGCATAAAACTGTGTTACAATTGGTACTGGAAATATTAGGGAAATATTATTCTTGATGAAAAAAATCACAAATCTCTCTATAGAAAATTATTCTTTTTTCAACCCTTGGAAATGAAGTTTAATTCATCTTTCTAAGTAAGTGGTGTAAAACAGCATTCTGGATAAAGTAAATGATTTTGCTGGAAATTCTTATTATATGCTTCTTTGGAAAGGTCTTTAAATTTTTTGCATTCTATACATTTCTGGGTATTCCCGTTGTTTGTTTGTTTGGTTTGGTTTGGTTTGGTTTGGTTTTTCAAGACAGGGTTTCTCTGTGTAAGCTTTGCGCCTTTCCTGGATCTCACTCTGTAGACCAGGCTGGCCTCGAACTCACAGAGATCCTCCTGCCTCTGCCTCCCAAGTGCTGGGATTAAAGGTATGTGCCACCACCGCCCAGCCTTGATGGTTATTTTTTTCCAAGTAAATGTTCTCAAAATTGAAACCAAAATTTTATAACACTGGCATTCAAATTTTTTTAAAACTACTTATGTTTGAAGCTTTCAAAAATGTATCAGTCTTTCTTTGCTTGATGGTCTTGAGACTCAGACTCATTCATTATTTACTTCACTTCAGATAAAACTGTGGCTGGGGGAGAGGGTTGCATACCTGTGCCTGCCCATGTGGAGGCCAGAGGTGAATATCAAATGTCTTCTTCCACCTTACTCTTTGAAGCAGAGTCTCTCACTGGTTGACCTGGAGCTCACCACTTTGGCCAGTCTAGTTAGCAGAGGGTCCTCTTTCCACCTCCAGTGCTGACATTCAGAGTTTTATTGGCATGGGTGCTGGGGATCTACGCAAGTCCTCAAACTCTCACAGTGAGCACTCCGTAAAGGCAGCTCCCCTTCTCCCAGAGAGAAGTTTGCACCAAGTACAAACAGCTCTGTTGGTCAGTGGCTCCTAACTGTGAAAGTACTTTCTGGAGCTTCTTTCTTGAAAAGAATTTCTAGTGTAGATTCTAAAAATACTATCACCTTGTATCTACCATGTATTTAGCATGAAGGCTTATGACATATAGGTTCTTTGACGTGTTATTTTATGTCATTCTTTATGTCAGCAAGAGCTGAGTGTTATTAGTGTCCTCAGTTAACAAGTGAGAAAACTGGAACAGAAGAGTTTTAATAAGTTGCTCATTCTCACAACCAGCTAGTTTTGTTTTATTCTTTCATTCATAGAGAAATTTGGGGAGTAGAACAAGCCTAGGGGTCTGTCCAGATCCCTTCTTCCTCTGTGCAGCTCCAGAGCCGGGTAGTAGCTGCCAGTTTTGCTCCTAGGCTATCTTCCATTTCAGTGATGTTGCTGTCTTGTAGAAAGTCATCTTTATTGTTATGAGGACCTGTTTAGATATTATAAAACCTTGAAGAAGTTAAGGCATGACTGAAAAGCCTCCACGGGCTGCTGTGCTCTGGAACATGGCTTAGCTTTGGTGGAACATGACTGGGAGTAGAGTGGCCCTCAGGGCCTACAGAGTGAGTAGGAATTTGAACGCCCTTACCAGGTTGCATGTCCCCTGCCGTCTCCAGAGCCTCTGGTTGCTGTGGTAATTCTCTGTCCTTGCCTTTGGTCTCCACTCTTTGTCGTCAGCACAGCCTGCTGCATCCCTGCCCTGTGATTGCAGAGTCTCCATTTTACTGCCCTACACTTTGCCATTTGCTTTTTTTATTCTCCAGTTAAATCCTTTCTTACTTCTTTGATGTCTTTTCTGTTGTTCTCTTTTTTTTTTTTTTTTTTTTTGGTTTTTCAAGACAGGGTTTCTCTGTGTAGCTTTGCGCCTTTCCTGGAACTCGCTTTGGAGACCAGGCTGGCCTCGAACTCACAGAAATCCGCCTGGCTCTGCCTCCCGAGTGCTGGGATTAAAGGCGTGCGCCACCACCGCCCGGCCCTGTTGTTCTCTTATATTTCTTAATTATTTTACTCTGCTATGTTTTGCTTACAGCTTTGCCTTCCATGAGACTACCTCTAGTTTGGGAGAAATCAGCTGATCACATTTGCATAATCTAGCAATTTTTACTTTGGTTGATATGAGAACTTGGTAGCTTTCCTGTGTTTTAGGTTCTGGGTTCAGTCTAACCATTGGGCTAAATGGTACGCACTTCTTGATGTTCCCCCATGATTGTTTTGCCAAGTTTTTTTTTTAATTACTTACTTCTTTACCCAAAGAACAGTATGGAAAATCTTAAGCCATTCCTTAGCAGGAGCTGAGATTTTACATTTGCCAACCTGTTTTGTTTCTTATTGTTATATTGAAGATTAAAATTAGTTAGATGTGAGACATTCAGATTGTGTTAGTAGAGAAAAACAAGAATACATTGAAAATATTTGCTGCAAGTTTAATTCATGTCAGTATGATGCTGTGTGGAGAATACTTAGGGAGACTTTGGAGTCAGCCTGCTGCAGTTTGAATCTTGGCTCTGGCACTTACTGGTTCTGGGACTCTTAAGAAGTTGTAACTAGCCGGGCGGTGGTGGCGCACGCCTTTAATCCCAGCACTCGGGAGGCAGAGCCAGGCGGAGCTCTGTGAGTTCGAGGCCAGCCTGGGCTACCAAGTGAGTTTCAGGAAAGGCGCAAAGCTACACAGAGAAACCCTGTCTCAAAAAAAAAAAAAAAAAAAAGAAGTTGTAACTATCTTTGCACGAGTTCTCTGTTTACAGGTGTTGGGTTATAATAGCCCATATTTTGATTATGGAATGAATATGAATATATATAAGATACAAGGATAGTACCACCTGGTGATTGATAACTCCTACTCTTACTACAGTATTTTTAAGATGAATATTTAAGCTGTCCCTGCCTTTGAGGTTTCCCCTTTAACTTGTACATCTAGTTGCGAAGATTTAAGTTGAGGACTATCATAATACCTGTGAAGATCTAGTCTCCTCATACTGCTGCACAAAGTCCAGCTCCTGGTAAAGAGACCAGGTTGTCCATGTGTGTCCTGAGTCTCTGTGACAGTGACACAGAGAAGCACTCTCGAAGGAAGGAGGCTGCATAAACTCTTGAATAGCAGCAGGAAACTGGTTCAGCCAGTTCTTGGGTAAAGTGAGAGCAATTGTAATTGTTTTGTCATTTTTAAGTTCTAAATGAATTTCCTAATGAAATGAACATTGTTTATAAAAATAAAATGCAACTGTATCTTAAGAACTTGCTTAGGGTTTGAGATATATATAAATCAGTGGTAGAGCACTTGCTTAAGGCTAGTACATTATCAGTAAAAATTGAAAATCCCATCATTTCCTGGTAAACCAGTTCATTGCTTTCACAGATTAATATTTCTTAACCTTAAAACTCCATAAGATACTTGCTTCATATTTGCAAATATGTAACTGAAGTTACATTGTACACTCTGAGTACAGAATATAAGTGGGAAGGAGAAAACAGTTCAGATAACTCTTGTTAGTAAGCTGTATGATGAGTAACTATTCACTTGGCCATTTGGCCCTCTTAAGACACCTAAGAGCTGTTAATACTCCAGGCCATTACTTTTGAGTTGGTGTAACAGAAGTAAAACGTCGTAAGTTTTTAAATTATGTTATTTTTCCCCAGAATATTCACAGGATCTACAAGGCTAGATGGAAATGCTATTGGTGAGTATAAATATTTATTCTACTCGTAAGCTGTCCTTTTGGCTAAAAAGCTTTAAAGTTAAGATGAAAATGTAAATGTATTTATTTTTTAGTTGATTTTGTTCGTTGGCTCTGTGCTGTGTCTATGGATGAACTGCTTTCCACTACACACCCCAGGATGTTTAGTCTACAAAAGATAGTAGAAATATCATACTATAACATGGGAAGGATACGACTGCAGTGGTCTCGGATTTGGGAAGTTATTGGAGATCATTTTAATAAGGTATTTGAGTAATTATAGTACTTGTTTACATTTGCAATATTTTTCCTTGTTTAAATTTCCCTAATCATAATCTCATTGAATTTTTTTCCCTTCTAAGCAATTGTTTGTTACAGTTTTATAATTAAATTTAGAAAACCTTTCAGGAATCATGCTACAAACTTTTATTACTGGCACTTTGGGTAGGTTGAGGCAGAATGTCTGTGAGTTCAAAGCTAGCTTGGACTACTTGTATGGCAAGATCCTGTCGCAAAAAGGAAAAAGAAGAGCTCTTACAAGGACCCAAGTCCAGTTCCCAGTGTCCACATCTAGCAGCTCACAACCACCTAGAGTTACAACTCAAGTATCAGAGGATCTGATGCCCTCTTCTGCTCTTGAACACATACACACATGTACAATATACACACACAGAGACAACACAAATGCACGTTCATATGTAGTTTTTTTTTTAAAGAAACACAAAACTTTTTGAGTTGCATTCTTCTTAGAAATGATTGCTGAAAATTGTGACAATTTCATTAAACATGTCTATTTTCCGTTTTTCTCATCCTGGGGCCTTTGTGAAGAACCTAGGATTCATCTTCTTATGCTGATTGTTTTGTGCCTTTTTTCAAAGGCAATACTGAGAAATGATAGTTTCACCTCTAACATCCGCATCTTGGTCCTGTTGCTGCCCTCACAGGTCGGTTGCAATCCTAATGAAGATGTAGCCATATTTGCAGTGGACTCCCTGAGGCAATTATCAATGAAGTTTTTAGAGAAAGGGGAACTTGCAAATTTCAGATTCCAAAAGGATTTCTTAAGGCCTTTTGAACATATAATGAAACGAAACAGGTAATATTTTTTTTTAGTGGAATAATATCAGTAATATCTTACTATGTTCTAGGCCAAGAAAAAAAAATGGGTTGAATTTTATGTGGATACATATTTAAGCAATTACATTACTATTTTAGGTCTCCAACAATTCGAGATATGGTTGTACGGTGTATAGCACAGATGGTCAATTCTCAGGCTGCAAATATTCGCTCAGGATGGAAGAATATTTTCTCAGTATTCCATCTAGCTGCATCAGACCAAGATGAAAGCATAGTGGAACTTGCATTTCAGACAACAGGGCACATTGTCAGTAAGTATTCCTTAACTGTGTTGAGTGCAGATAGAAAAGCTAAATGTGTTCAGTTGATTCGTAGTGCTGGGGGTTGAACTCAAGGCCTGGGGCTTGCTAGGCCAAATACACTAACAGTGAGCTTATCTCCAGCGGCTGGGGTGTGGGGCAAAGCATTTGGTTGATTCTTTTTTTTTTTTTTTTTTAAGATTTGTTTATCATGTATACAGTGTTCTGCCTGCACGTATGCCTGCAGGCCAGAAGAGGGCATCAGATCTCATTACAGATGCTTGTGAGCCACCATGTGGTTGCTGGGAATTGAACTCAGAACCTTTGGAAGAGTAGCCAGTGCTCTTAACTTCTAAGCCATCTCTCCAGCCCCAAATCTTTTTTGAGACAGGGTTTCTCTGTATAGCCATGGCTGGACTGGATCTCACTCTGTAGCCCAGGCTGGCCTCGAACTCAGAGATTCACCTGCCTCTGCCTCCCGAGTACTGGGATTAAAAGTGTGCGTCGCCACTGCCATGGTTGATTCTTTAGTGTTCTTGACCACTGTACCGTCTCCCTGCCTTTGAGGGAAGTTGCAGTATAAGGATGGAAGTTAGTCTAGTCTAGTGACTAAACGTTTGCTGGACAAGCACGATGACTGGGGTTGGGTCTCCAGCACCAGTGAAACAATCTGGGCACAGCCAGGCCTATCTGTAAACCCTGTTTGCGTTTATGTGGGTGGGACTATCTTGGGTATCATTCAGTGAGTGCTTGTCTAACTGTGAAGCATTTTACTTAAATATTTCAAGTAATCAAATGTCCTTGTAGGCATTGTTAAACAGAGGCATCCAGAGGGTAGTTAATTCTGCATATCTACCCAACAAAAGTTAGAGTACACCTGTGACTTTATTATGTGGTGTTTATGTTGTGAACAAAATAGACACATCGCACTTGCCTCACTACTCAGGACAGGCTAGTCGTCAAGACAACTCAGACCCATTTTTCTTAGATGTCAAAATCCTTGACAACCTGTCAGAAGTATGTACTACAGTAGAGGTTAATATATTTTGGATACAATTAAAATAATTGAAATGTGTAGTTATTTCTGTTTATTTTTCTCTGTTTTAGCTCTTGTATTTGAAAAGCACTTTCCAGCGACTATTGATTCTTTCCAGGATGCAGTGAAATGTTTATCTGAGTTCGCATGTAATGCAGCTTTCCCAGACACAAGTATGGAAGCAATTCGACTTATTCGCCATTGTGCAAAATACGTGTCTGATAGACCTCAGGTATAGCATCATTTAGTAAACACAATCTTGCTGAGTAATGAGTATAATCTGAAGTCTATATTGGTTTGGAAACTTGGGGTATAGGAAGCATTTATTTTGAGCCCAAAATTAGTCTGAACTTGATTCTGAGTTAAGATGGCCAGGGACTACTAGCCATTACTATAGCTGTCAGGTGTTCCAAGTAAATATATTTATTTGTTTAATTTTTGTAACACCAAATGGGGCAGGGAGTGTTACAACTTTATATAGATAAGGAGACCAGTATGAGAAGTCTGAGTTGTGTCCATAGCGGCTTTGAGCCCGGCCTATCTCTAAGCATCCACCCTGTCACCTGTCCGCCTGGGCTTTGCGGCACTGAAGTTCATTGGCCGTGGAGGAGTGTGTACTTAAGCACTGAAGTAAAAGGCTGCATTGACAACCTTGCTGATTTTACTTTGCATATCTGAAGCTATCATGTGCATACGTGGGGAGGGACGTATGTGCACAAGTGTATAAGTAGGTGTCTGTGGAGGCTGGAAGCATCTGATGCCCCTAGAGCTGGAGGTAACAGGCTGTTGTGGACCACCTCACGGGGGTGCTGGGAACCAAATTCAGTTTCCTTGCAAGAGTAGGATGTGCTCTTAACTGCTCAGCCGTCTCTAGCCCTGTAAAGCCAACTTCTTTTAAAAAAGTCTAGTCAAAGACTCTTCACAGACATTTGTAAGTCATAAGCTTTTTGTAAATTATTATGTATTAAATTTCTCACTTTTGATTGGTAAAGCACTAGTGTTTTTCCTGAGAAGTATTAAACTGACTGTGTAAGAGGATTTTTCTTTGCCTTATGATTCCACCTTTCTTCTTGAAGGCGTTCAAGGAATACACAAGTGACGACATGAATGTGGCGCCTGAAGACAGGGTGTGGGTGAGAGGATGGTTCCCGATTCTCTTTGAGTTATCGTGTATCATCAATCGATGCAAATTAGATGTAAGAACCAGGTAACAATCCAGATTTGAAATTTAAGTTTTGAAGGACTTACTTTTATTCTAATTCACTTTTATTATGGATACATACAAGTTTATAGTTACCACAAAATTGTTTTGTTTTGTTTTGTTTTACCAAATATATTAAGAATTAGGGAGAGAGGGAGGGAGGGAGCGAGGGAGGAAGGGAGGAAGGGATGGACAGACAGATGATAGAGTGAGCGAGCTAGCTTGCCAGCCAGGTGGTGGTGGTGCACGCCTTTAATCCCAGCACTCAGGAGGCAGAGGCAGGCAGATCTCTGTGAATTCCAGGCCTCCTGGTCTACAGAGCAAGTTCCAGGACAGCCAGAGATACGTAGAGAAACTCTGTCTTGAAAAAACAAAAAAAGGAGAAAGAGGAGGAGAAGAAATATTTATATACATATATATATATATATATATATATATATATATATATATATATATATATAAAAGAGATAGACACATTTTAGACTACATTAATATGATTACTAGATATATTAGTGTAAAATGAAATATATTACTTAAATCCATCTTTTACTCTGTTTTTAACTTCTGTGTTTAATGCTGTAAATATTTTTTTTCACTTGTTTCAATTCAGAAACTGCAATTAATGACAAAATTTCTTCCTGGTAAATGGTAGAAGCATTTTTAAAAATTAATTAGCTTTTTTTGTTGTTTGTTTTTGAGACAAAGTATCATGTAGCTCAGGCTGGTCACTCTCTCCCAAGTACTTATGCTTACAGAAGCCGCACTGGCTAAAAGAATTTGTAAATGAATAGTCTTGAATTTTAACAAGTTGCTAAAGAAGTCCTCCGCCAAACAGTCTATCATGTGAAAGTATAAAGTAAAATGTTTGATAATGTTATTGATAATACTGAGTTTTATGAGAAACCTCTGTGGTCTGAGTCCTACTTTTTAGATTATAATCTTATTTCATCAGAATTTCTGTTCTAACAAATACAGCTATAAAAGTGAAACGTTCTTCAGGCTCTAATTCCCAGTTTAATTTTGATGGGTATAGTTTTAACGTAGGGAAGAGAGTCACTTCGGTCTCTACCCTGGTTCATAACATGCATTGGGTGCTACAGGCTGCTGTGAACTTGCTAAGGGACTGAACATTACCATGCTTATCTTACATATCCACATAACATGGTTTTTGAGAACCTACTCCATGTGCTCGGTCTGAGGGACACAGCAGCATATGGCCTAGGCTCTGTACCAGTCCTTAGGAAACTTTCAGAGACATGTTTGTTTTAACTGACCATTTTAACACTTCTAGAAATAAAATTACCAGACAGAAGTTACATATAGGGAAAAGATAAAACTTTAATAATTTCACTAAAGTAGTATTTCAAGAAAGATAATAAATCAGAAAGGCAGTTTTTGAATATCAGTTTCAGTGCTTAAAAGCTTGTCAGTGTGATCTTTGGGTGGTTTATTTGTTCATCACATATTGACTTGCCTGAGTTCTTAGCACTGCCTAAAATATAGCAAGAACCAAGAGATGTGCAGGCCACTTCCCTCATGGAGACTAGGCCTCAGTGGATTGGTTAGTCGAGCTTTTGTATGGGTACATTATGTGAACAGAGTTCATAGTGGTAGCTGAAAATCCCTATAACCCTTTGAAAAGGGTTTTTCTAACATCATTTTTCTTTGTTCTTAGATTGCTGTGAGTTCTTTCTTCCTTTCCCATAGTTCTTCAAAATCTGTCTTAGTCAGTGTTCTACTGGGCATCCTGACCATGGCAACTCTTGTGAGGAAAGCATTTAATTGGGTCTGGCTTACTGTTCAGAGGTCTAGTCCATTATCGATCGGCATAGCAGGAAGCATGGCAGCATGGTGCTGGAGAGACAGCTGAGAATTTTTCATCCAGATCAGCAGACAGCAGGAAAAGAGAGACACTGGGCCTTGTTTCAGTATTTGAAACCCCAAAAGCCCATCCCTCGTGACACACTTCTTCCAATAAGGGCCACATCTCCTAATCCCTGTCAAGTAGCTCCTCTCCCTAATGACCAAGCATTCAAATCTGTGAGCTTATGGGGGCCATTCCTATTCAAAACACTGCAGATTCCATGTACAGTTTTTAACAGCTGGACTGGTATGTGTGGGGAACAGAAAAATAAACAAACTTAAGGGCAGATCCTTTGGAGTTTTTCTTTTCTAGATGATGTGTATCCTAAAGGAACCTGTTATTTTACAACTTAAATTGTTTTATATTCAATGTGCATTAACAACCAGTATTAACTTTTCCTTTTTTAGTAGCTTTGTAAACCTTTAAAGCTTCTTAGAAAGTTTTGCTTCTTTGCATTACAGCTTTCCTAATTGTGTTCTGTTATTTAGGGGCTTAACAGTTATGTTTGAAATAATGAAAACATATGGCCACACTTATGAAAAACACTGGTGGCAGGACTTATTTAGGATTGTTTTCAGAATCTTTGACAATATGAAATTGCCAGAACAGCAAACAGAGGTAAGAGAAGAACAGTTTTTTAGCATAAAGTTGTACCATTCTTAGGTTTTCACTCAGTACATTTTAGTGTTTGAAACTAAACACACTGAACATAAAAGAATTCCTCGAATATGTTTCTTCAGTATGTGAGAAATAAGAATGTTTTCTTTCGTTAGCAAGGACACTGTTTGGAAATAGGACTGAAGTAATGATTTAATTTGTATTGTCATTGCTTTCATTAAACTGCCAGCCTCTCTTCCGTGTTGTGTTATAGTCATAACTAAGAAACCCCAGTAACTTTCATTAATATTGGATGCTAAATTCTTGTTCAGTAAAGAATACAGAGTAAAATTAGCTTAATTTATTTCAATTTATTTTATTATAAACCACTTACAGAGTATGTATTTCAGGCTCTGTGGCTAGAGAGCCTCATTTTCCCTCTCTGTCCTGTATTAAACGGAGACTTTTGTAATTATCTTTAAAGTAATTTAGGAGAGGAGATTTGAGACAGGGTCTAGTGGTTGATGGACAGCATGACCTTCACTTCATGATCCCCTTTCTCCCCAGAAAGCCGAATGGATGACAACAACTTGCAATCATGCCCTTTATGCGATATGTGATGTATTCACCCAGTATTTAGAAGTTCTTAGTGATGTGCTTTTGGATGATATTTTTGCCCAGCTATACTGGTGTGTGCAACAAGGTAGGTCTGTACCAGCTATGTTAACACCAAGTGTGACACGTGACACTGGAGATATGTAAATGAATTGTTCTTTTCTTTTCTAGACAATGAGCAGTTAGCACGCTCTGGTACAAACTGCTTAGAAAATGTGGTTATTCTGAATGGTGAAAAGTTTACTCTAGAAATCTGGGATAAAACCTGTAACTGCACCCTGGATATCTTCAAAACCACAATTCCTCATGCGTAAGATTTTATACAGGTCTACTTTATATTTGTATATTGACTGGGTTTAAAAGTGCACAATGAATCAACTGTAAAAACTGCATGGAGAAAGTCATTTGTGAAACAAAATCTTCAGTATGCTTTTCTAGAGTTTGGGTCATAATATGATGACTACTGGTATTATAAGATTTTATTTGAATGTATGACACCAGGTGATAGTTTGATTTCAAGGAAAAGAGTCTTCCTTAACATATATTTCAGTTACAATAGATTTATTAATCTAAAGAAAACCTGTTTGTAAATACTACCCTGTACACTAAATTGTCATCTTTCTGTAAGGAATGAGTTTTGAGTAGTTTTTAATCAGTAAAGAAACCAAGATACATTAACACCTGGATTATTCATAGGATAGATTAGAATTTATGCCCGGCACAGCCCAGGGGCTCTCTCTGATTTGTATATAGCTTTACTTACTGTCTGAAATGTTTCAGTCTGCAGATAGACTCTTCCTGGAAACATGAAGTACACCCAGTGCTGATAGAAAGCCATATGAAAATTATCAGCTATTCCACATTTTTAACTTTATATCCTGTTTTGTAACATGAATTAAATCTGGTTTATGGTCTTGAAATACTCTTATAAATAGTAAGAACATAAATAGGAAGTAAAACACAAGTACACTAGAAAAATAGTCTGTTCTGAAAGATGCACAGTGATTTCTTTGACCCACTTCCAGTTACATTTTCACACTTACCTGGAGCAGGGTGAGCAGCTGACAACTGAGACATGTCTGTCAGTGTACGTGTCCTGTGTCAGAGATAGTACGAAGCCTTACCTGCAGCATTCCCCGCTCCCTCCACCCGCCATGAGCTGTTTATATACATCTACTGCTACGCATGATTTTTAATTGGACCTGCATGTGTTTTAGTTTAAGTTACACACTCATGGCCGTGTGTGTGTGTGTGTGTGTGTGTGTGTGTGTGTGTGTGTGTGTGTATCTTAATGGAAAGGATCTATTGCCAACTTCTTTTTATTGAAGTGAAATAATTTGTTGGCCTCTGTCTGGATTCTAGAGCTTACGCTTTTCAGAAAGGAGAATTTGATCCTTAATCATATTTCTTCTGCAAGCTCCTAATTCAGAGGTGGCAAGTTAACTTCTCTTTGGGGCCTAATTGACTTAATTTTTCTATCTTTAAAAAAATAGAATCTAAAGAGTTTTATGAATTTTTATTTTTTGTAAGTTATAATTCTATGAGGTTTTTTTGAAAAGTGTCAGACTTTTAAAACAAGCTTGCTTTGAGATGCTATTTAAGACATGAAGTAAGTTTAAAATTCATGGCACTTCAGGAACTGTATTTTACTATAAAACTATTATCCTTATAATTATATTGAGTACTGCTGAACTATTTTCCAGAAGTACATCTTTTAAAATTTTTACTAAATGGATTTCAGAAAATTGCATTCATCAGTAATCAGATTAATTTTTTTTCACTTTTTTAATGCCCATTTAAAACATGCTGCATGTGGCATAACTCTTTCCTGTGGCCCCAGTGACTGGTTTTTGTTTTGGTATCTTAAAGGCTCCTGACGTGGCGTCCTGCTTCTGGAGAGACTGTTCCCCCTTCTCCGTCACCTGTGAGTGAAAAGCAATTGGTAAGTAAGTAAAGCCTGTGTGAAGTTGTCCGTGGCAAGTCATTTAACTGTGGACCAAGCTCCGTGTGTCACTGTCCTGATTTGTTCCCCTTGCTTTACACAGCACCTAATCCTCGGGGTCTAGAAGCAACTGCAGCTGCAAAGTGAGCAGTTAGTACCATGAGGGAAGCTGCCCTCTGCTTCCACATTGGCACCTTACTGTCACATCCCTCCATGGCAGAAGGCAGAGGGGCAGAAAGAGCCGCTTTACGCTCTCCATTCCTTCTATACTAAGGCAACACTCTGTCCATAGGGCACTGCCCTCTTGTCGAATGACCTCTTACTATTGTGCATAGAGGATTAAGTTTTGAGCATGAATTTTGTTTCCGAATTTCATACATACACTAATGATTGGCACATAAGAATGTATGGGTACAAACATTTGAACCCTGGCAGTGAGACCAACTCTTTTTAAAAGATGGTGTCAGTTTCTTGTGTTGAAATCCTCAGATTAAAATTCCTGATATAATAACAGTTTTATATTCTGTTAAGTACCACGAAGAGGATACTTAAAATTACTGTTTTATATACAAAATAAAATGATTTCAAGGATTATAAATGCAGATAGCAGATTATATAGAGATTTTCTACACTAATTTAGAGATATTATTAAACCTTGTTTTATTTTAACGGTTTACTTTGATATAATTTCACCGTACAGAAAATAGTTGAGGAATTCCAGCGTGCCCTTCAGCCCATGTATTGATTTCCTATACTCGGATGTTCAGGAGGCACTTGACCAGCGTGAACTGAATTATTATTAGTCTTTTGACTTAAATACCGAGGACATGGGTCCTGTGTCTTAGACAGGCTTCGCTGTCAGCTCCCTTATGCCATGTGACTGCTGTTCCTGTTCCCTCTCTGTCACGCCCTCCTCCGCCATCTTTACACTGCCTTTCACACTCTACCCGCGTGCTTTGTGTGCAAATATGATATCCTTTAACCACAACAAGAGTCACATCTTTCCTTGATGATACCAAAAGGATAACTCAGATCACCACAAGCAAAACATCCTTGTTGGAACTATTTTTATCTGATATGTAGGCTTCATTCTGATTCTGCTTTTTCCATTTTACCATAAACAGCAAGAAAAAAAAAAAAAAAACTAGATCACACTGTTCACATTGGTTTTCTAGCCCTTGAAAACTTTCAAAAGATTTGTGTATGTGTATGTGTTCTATGTATTTGCCTGCAGGAGTTTTTGTGTTCCACAAGTGTGCAGCAGCCCATGGAGGCCACAAGTGTTGCCAGGTTCCCTAGAACTTGAGTTACACATGGTTGTGAGCCACTATGTGGGTTCTGGGAATCAAACTCAGGTCCTCTGCAAGAACAGTCAGCAGCCCCTAGCCCTTGAATTTTTTTTTTTTTTTTTTTTTTTTTTTTTTGTTTTGTTTTTTGAGACAGGGTTTCTCTGTGTAGCTTTGCGCCTTTCCTGGATCTCTCTCTCTCTGTAGACCAGGCTGGCCTCGTACTCACAAAGATCCACCTGCCTCTGCCTCCCAAGTGCTGGGATTAAAGGCGTGCGCCACCACCGCCCGGCTAGCCCTTGAATTTTAAACCTAGGAGACCATAATACCTACTGACTTGTTTGCTTCCCACAGCTTTTAAATTTCTCAACTAATTGTTAATAGTTAAAACATAGATTACATACTAAAGTAGTATTCTGTTTCTTGAGAACTGTGGTATCTGCCATAGACTCATAATTGCTCCATACTTGATCTGCTGGTGTGATCCATTAGACACCCCACACCACTTGTAGGTCATCCTGTGCATGCCAGGAATGAGCTTTCTCTTTTTTGTGGATACTCCTCCACTACACAGGGTGTGGGAGTCTGTGGGAGACCAGCTCCAAACTGCTCCCACTTATCAAAGGATTCTTGGGTGGAGGAGACAGGAATGAGGAAATACTAAATAGAAAGATAGAAAGAGACGATAAGAAAGACAGAGGCACAGGATAGCTTTGGGAGGGCCCTGGGTCAATACTCAACCACCCAGTCCTTTATTGAAAAGGGCTTTTTATAACATGCCAAGGGGAAAGGCAAAAGACCTCCCCCTTACAAGATCAAACACACTGTACAGCCAAGTGTAGACCCTTCCAAACACCTGGTAAACACGCCTGTGGTCAAATCATCTCCTTACGCAGCCCTGCTGGGTAAAGCAAGCTCTGATTCTCTGACTCTGAGTAAGGTCTGACTAGATAGCCTCTGTGGTCTCCACAACAAGGTAGCATGTGCAATATGGGTTTGTTTTCTGTCCCAAGGAAATCCTGGATATACACCATCTAGTTCTGTCCTGTTCTGCATGTCACTTGCTCTCCACATAAACTGAGACTTGTGGGGAAGATGACGTCAGATGCATCTCACCAGACACCTCAGGCGTGGGTACCAAAGATGAGTCCCACTCGTGTCTGGGCACTGCACCCTGGCTCACCTTCCAATCTTGCAGCTGCTGCTGCTGCTCCCCATCAGCTCTGCCCTCAGCCTCTCTGTCTCGCCTCCTTAACGCCTTAGACCTTGCCAACGTTGTGGGAATTTCATTCCTAGCTGAAGTCTTTCTTGCTGTGCACTTAAGATACATATTTTAAAAGTAACCTGTCACTACAAAAATAGATGTAATAAAAGTACTCTATGTATAAGAAAGAATTCAGTGCTTAAAATATACCAGTTTTTATCCTACCCCCCTGCTGCAACCCTACCCAGTTTGTAGACATCCTTCCATTGTTTCCTATACATTTACAGATAGTTACTATTATATATACACTTAAAAGATTTTTAAATGTAAATACTGTTTAGCATATCTAGACAATATTTTCACAGCTACAGGAAGAATTTCTCTTTACCTGACATTCAAAAATTTCTAAAATACAAATAATTTTACAACCCTGCTGTAACACAGTTTAACTATTACTATAAGTATTCCTATGTGTTTTTACTTTAAACTGTTTTTTGAAGTCATCATGGTCAAATAAATACTCTTCTAGACTAAAACAGTTTTTTACTTAAAGCTGCTTATGTGTTAAAAAAAAAAAACTTCCTTAGATCACTAAAACCCATAACAATAATAATCCAGCTCTATAATGTATAATGCTTTATTGTTTAAAAATGTTTTCATAGGACTAGAGAGAGGCTCAGTGTTTGAGAACAGGAGCTACTGCTGCAGAGGACCTGAGTGTCCCCAGCACCTACAGGGAGCTCACAGCCGTCTGTAACTCCAGTTCCAGGGGAGCCAACACCCTTTTCTGGTCTCTGTGGGCATCTGCACTCATGAACACATACACATAATTAAAAATAAATCTTTAAAAAATGTTTTCATACTTAATCCTCCTATAGCAAATTTACATATAGTTCCCTGTTTTATCCAGAACTGGAAATGACAAATCATAAGCTGTGTTTTCATTTGACATGAAGCCAGTTAAAATCTAATTGCTTAGTACTGTTTCTGGGAACACAGGCCTCCACAACTCAGGTGAGGCCATACTTAGAGAAACAGCACAGTGCTTGTCCTAAAGCAATACACTGTTGTCACCAAGTAAAACAAAGAGGAATGTCAGCTACCCTTAGCTGTGTGACCCTACACTAGAGCATCCCATTTCCCACCTCTAATTCTTCACTTGTGAGGAAACCTGTCCAGAGAAGAAGAGCCCTGCTCGGGTCATTAAGCTTTTCCTCCGTCCTGCTATTACAGCTCAGATCAGACTGTGTGGGTCTGTTGGACTTAGGCCTGGCTTCTCTTGACCCCAAACTTCTATTTAGTCACCTTCATACAGACCTTTCTGTCCTTGGTTCCTTGGGCAACAGAAGATACTTCACTAGCTACTCCCACAAAGGAAATTCTGATGAACCACATGAAATTTCCCTCCACTTTAACACCTGTGAGTTGGGTTAGATCTGGAGAACACATGTGGTTAGTGCTTGACTAGTTTTGCATGTATTGTAACATCAAATTCTTATCGTACCACATGGATGGTATCAAGCCTGAACTCACAGAGGATCAATTTTTTTAGGGGTTTTTTTTTTTTTTTTTGCTTTTTTCTTTTGTTTTTTGAAGGTTTTGTTTTGTTTCATTTTGTTTTTGAGGCATAATTTCTTTATGCAGCTTTGGCTGTCCCGGAACTAACTCTATAGACCAGGCTGGCTTTGAACTCACAGAGATCTGCCTGCCTCTGCTTCCCAAGTGCTGGGATCAAAGGCTTGTACCACCACCACCTGGCCTGGGTTTAGGTTTTTCAAGGTAAATTTCACCTTCTGCAGTCCAGGCTGGCCTCAAATTTGAGGCATTCCCCCTGTATGAACCCTCAGCCATGGTCTTAAAGGTGTTCAACTTTTACCTATGTCTAGATAATTTAAACTGCAGGATATTTTCATGGATAATTTTTAAAAACTAGTATAATAGAAAATATGTGCCTCCTTGTAATGTGCTTAAAAATGAATTTATCTTTTTAGGATACGATATCGCAGAAATCTGTAGATATACACGATTCTGTTCAACCAAGGTCTTCTGATAACAGACAGCAGGCACCACTGGTTTCTGTTCCTACTATGAATGAAGAAGTTAGCAAAGTGAAATCGACAGCAAGTGAGTTATTTCTCTAAATAAAAATAAACTGTACTTTATGTAGGTAAGAGTCGTTTTTTGATACACTTTTTTCGGGGGAGGAGGGTTCAAGGCAGGGTATTTCTGTATAACCGCTCTGGCTGTCCTGGAACTCCCTCTGTAGACTAGGCTGACCTCGAACTCACAGAGATCCGCCTGCTTCTGCTTCTGAGTGCTGGGATTAAAGGCGTGCAATGCCACCACCCAGTTGTTACTCTTCTTAATAAGCATATGCCATAGTTGGTTTCGAAATAACTTTTTACTCTGTCCACCCATGTGGACATCTCTGACAGATGTTCTCTTTCAAGGACTTCATTAACATCTGCAATATCAGTTTTGATCACAGTGCCTTTGGCTAGTGTTTGTGTTGGGTGCATGGGGCTTCTTTCTCGATCCCTCTACATTCCAGCCCCATTTTCTGTCTGTAAAGGTAGGAAGCTGCATGTCTTCCTCTGCCTCTCTGCCTGGGAACTTAGTAAAGGATCCTAACGCAGGAGCTCCCAGCTCAGAGGATCAAGCTCTCTACACTGCTGCCTACCCCATGTCTCCATGGATCACCTTCAGATTTTTCATCACCTTTGCCCAAAAATAGGACACTCTCTCATTTTTTGACACAGTTCAGTGTTGTTTGCTGAAAGCAAATAACACATAGGAAAGAAAGACTACATCTCTTTAGAAAAGAATGTGGCTTTAAGTACTTTTTGTAACACTTGAGTCTGTGACCAACAAGATGGCTTAGCAGGTAAAGGCACTTGCCACCAGGTCTGATGCCCTGCGTTTGGTCCATGGGAACTCTGTGGTAGAAGGAAAGAACTATGTCCTCAAGGTTGCCCCCTGGTCTCCACCTGCCAACACACACATGTATGTACATGCACAATAAACACAAAATAAGTAAATGTAATAAAAAAGTGAATTGAGACTATATTCACAGAACAATGATTATTTGCAAATAAACAACTGAGTTGCATTTAGTACATTCCGAATGTTGTACAAATACCACCTATGACTAAGCAAACATTTTCATCACCACCAAAAGAAAATCCCAGTCAGTAAGTAGCCACTCCTTACTCTCCCCTTATCTATCCCCCTGGCAACCACCATTCTGCTTTCTGTGTCTGTGTCTAGGCTCTTCTGTGGGCTTGTTGTTATTGTTGTTTCTTTTTCTTTTTTGGTTTTTCGAGACAGGGTTTCTCTGTGTAGTTTTGGTGCCTGTCCTGGATCTCACTCTGTAGACCAGGCTGGCCTCAAACTCACAGAGATCCGCCTGGCTCTGCCTCCCAAGTGCCAGGATTAAAGGTGTGTGCCACCACGCCTAGCTTCTGTGGGTTTTGTATGAATGGAATCATAGAATATGTGATCATGAGATTCATCATAGTATGAATCAGTAACTTCTTTTTATTACTGAGTTAGCAATCTTTCCTATGTGTGTACATATTTTGTTTCCCCACTCAGCTGCCGATTGACACTGAGTTTGTGCCACTTCAGTTATCAATAGTGCTAACGGGAATATTTGTGTTCAAGCAGTTTCAACACCTGTTTTCAGGTCTTCTGTAAATGTACCTAGAAGTAGAATTACTGGGCTGTATGCTAATTCTTTGTAATGTCTAAAGAACCTGCTGCTAAGCCCCTTCTGGGGTCCAGGTGCTACCAAGAGGCTCTGGTCTGGGATGTTTGGCTAATAAAATGAAGGGGTGAGTGCACAGTGATTGCCATCATTGTGATAGGGATGATGAAAGAGACCTTGGGACTGTGGGGTTCTTGTTTTGACTTGTCTTCAACCATAACAGCCAAATACCACATAGAACAGCACGTCTAGAAAAATATCTGGATAGGAAACTTACAAATGTCTCAGTAAATAAATTTAACTTGCAAAAATTGGTGCCAGAAAAGGAATTTTATAGTAGATGCTTTTTATATTAGAAAGAAACTAAGGAGTTGTCAATCAGCAACTGCTGGAACCATTGCCCAAGATGGATTAATAAGTAAGTGTTCTTGGGCATCTGTTGCCCATCAGAAGAGGACTGAGATGTGGCCTTGCTGTCTGGCCCTTCCCTTCCCCGCCTGGCCCATACCAGTGCTGCCCAGTGCTCACAGCAGCTGGTGCCCGAGTCCTCTTTCAGCTTCTGCTTCTGCAGCTGCCTAACTGCATGGTCAGGTCGGTCGTTGAACAAAGGAGCGCTCTCCTGTAATGCCGCCCTGGCTGACCGGTAGACTGAGGAGTAAAGTTTGTCTCTAACTGGAAGAGGAAGGCTATGGTGGGGACACTTCTGAAGCGGTTTAGTGGCAGTGTCCTTAACCTACATGTTTATGACTTCTTTGCTCTTGGGTCAACTGAAAATAAGCATTGGTTTAATCTACAAACACACACATGGACCAGGATAAACCTGTCGTATAGCTAAACCACAATATCACATGGTTTGATTAGAATCCTGGCTATCCTGCTTTCTGTTTGGTGTTGATCTAGTTCCTGTTGTTTCCTTATATGGGTTTTCATACTATTTTCAAAGATTAAAATTGGGCATCAGTAAAGGCTACTTACTTCACTAATAACCTGAATTGAAAGTAACCAATTAGAACACGGACACTGTTCAAATCATGTAAGATAATTCCATTTATTTAAACAATTCCTTTCCTAAATGTTTCACAGATACAAAGTTAACTTTAGCAAGTGGTACGTATAAACAAAGGCAGGATGTCTTCTCCAGTGTGAGATATGTAGATGACCTTCATACATAGTAATGTTTCCTTAGCATTATAATGTCATAGAAATTATAAAGGATTCAAAATAATGTTTTGTTTGCATGTGCGTTGGGGGGTTTCCTCACAGAATTCCCAGAACAAAAATTGTTTGCCGCCCTGTTGATTAAATGTGTTGTGCAGCTGGAACTCATCCAGACCATCGACAACATTGTGTTCTTCCCAGCCACAAGTAAGAAGGAGGATGCAGAGAACTTAGCTGCAGCCCAGGTAAGGAACTGTGAGGGCAGCTCCCTGGGAGAGGAGGGAGGCAGCTTCCGGCTCTGGGTCTTAGACAGATAGTCAGGCTAGAGATGTCGTTTGGGAGGCCTTCCTCATGTAGCTGCCGTGCCGAACCCTGAGCCTAGATGATGTCATGAGGTATAAGAATGGCCATGGTCACAATTCCTGGTGACAAGGCGATTGGTAGGGACTCCACAGAAGTCACTGAGGTCCGAAGAGAAGCAAGGTCAGGTCAGAGCGGAAGTCAGATAAAGCAAATGTTTAAGGAAGGATTGACCCGTTGATGGTTTATAGGACTTCAGAAGCTCAACGTTAAATTCGGTCTAATGCTGAGGACAAAAGCCTAGTTGTTGTGGTATAAGAAGAGGAGTTGGAGACTGTGTGTAATAACTCTGTTCAGGAGTTTGCTGTAAAGAGGTCTGAAGAATGGAGTGATAGCTGTAGGAGCATGAGGGGTCATGAAAGGGTTTGCTTTGTTGTTTCCCAGGTTGGTGAGGTGCCAGTGTGCCTATTGATAAGAGCTTCCCACCAGAGATAGAAACCAAGGTAGAAGGGGGAACACTATACAGTATTTCTGAGTGACTGGTGTCCACAGAGTCTCACTGGGGTTATACTAGTCCACTTGTGCTAGAGGGGTGGGCAAAGGATGCACGGTCCAGAAAGATTTGTGCATTTGGTTGGGGAGGAGTTTGTTGAGAAGAAAAACCCCACACCATGTGAGGCTGGGAAGAATGCTTTTTAAACACAGGATATGTGAGCACTTGAGCTGGCCATTGAGAAACATGGAGAAATGCTGGAGGGTCTGAGCCTGTTGTGCTCAGTCCTACCGCCTTTATGGATGCAATCACAGAGGAGGTAGTTTGCCCTCACATTACTAGAAAAAGAACAGGGATCCTGCAAGAGTAGTTAAAACATTATTCAGAGATACAAAACTGCTTGAGAGGAGAAAGAGCTTGTGAACTACAGAGGTGGCCAAAGACCACAGGCCTGGGACAACCAAAGCCTGGTGTTGGGGTTCCAGGAAGGATCTGTGACAGTGGGAGGGGTGCTGGTACCAGATGCTTAAAAGAAGGCAGGTGTTTTCTACTTTGTTAGGATAGGATTTGCTTGGATAGGAAGTGGGAGCTGGAGAGATGGCTCAAAGGTCAAGAGCGCTTGCAGCTCTTGACAGAAGACCCAGTTTGATTCCAAATCTCCCCTCAGGGAGTTCACAGCTTCCTATATGTCTGGTTCTAGGGGATCCAGTACTCTCCTCTGGCCCGTGTGGACACCTGCATGCACATGGTGCACATACAGATGGGCAGGCACACACATATATCCATAAAGATTGAAGAGAAGAGGGTTGGGAGCCTTGAGTTTTAGTTTACTAACACTGGCTGAAGCGTGTCTTGTGGCGTTTTGTTTTCCAAAGAGAGATGCGGTAGACTTTGATGTTCGAGTTGATACTCAAGACCAAGGAATGTACCGCTTTTTAACATCACAACAGCTTTTTAAGCTACTGGACTGCTTATTAGAGTCACATAGATTTGCAAAAGCATTTAATTCCAACAATGAACAGAGGACTGCTCTGTGGAAAGCAGGTAAGCAATCCTTGTCTCAGTGTGGCATGTGGTGGTGGGAACTTCCTGAGTGATAATAAGGAGATATAATTTAGCACCCAGGTCTCCTGTCAGCTAGAAGCCAAGTAACCAGCTGACTGCACTCACCCCCATGCGGTCCTCCTCTGGGGACCACTGACTGCATTCACCCCACTCAGTCCTCCTCTGGGGACCACCGACTGCATTCACCCCACTCAGTCCTCCTCTGGGGACCACCGACTGCATTCACCCCACTCAGTCCCCCTCTGGGGACCACTGACTGCATTCACCCCACTCAGTCCCCCTCTGGGGACCACTGACTGCATTCACCCCACTCAGTCCTCCTCTGGGGACCACCGACTGCATTCACCCCACTCAGTCCCCCTCTGGGGACCACTGACTGCATTCACCCCACTCAGTCCTCCTCTGGGAACCACCGACTGCATTCACCCCACTCAGTCCTCCTCTGGGGACCACTGACTGCATTCACCCCACTCAGTCCCCCTCTGGGGACCACCGACTGCATTCACCCCACTCAGTCCCCCTCTGGGGACCACTGACTGCATTCACCCCACTCAGTCCCCCTCTGGGGACCACCGACTGCATTCACCCCACTCAGTCCCCCTCTGGGAACCACCGACTGCATTCACCCCACTCAGTCCTCCTCTGGGGACCACTGACTGCATTCACCCCACTCAGTCCCCCTCTGGGGACCACTGACTGCATTCACCCCACTCAGTCCCCCTCTGGGGACCACTGACTGCATTCACCCCACTCAGTCCTCCTCTGGGAACCACCGACTGCATTCACCCCACTCAGTCCTCCTCTGGGGACCACTGACTGCATTCACCCCACTCAGTCCCCCTCTGGGGACCACCGACTGCATTCACCCCACTCAGTCCCCCTCTGGGGACCACTGACTGCATTCACCCCACTCAGTCCCCCTCTGGGGACCACCGACTGCATTCACCCCACTCAGTCCCCCTCTGGGAACCACCGACTGCATTCACCCCACTCAGTCCTCCTCTGGGGACCACTGACTGCATTCACCCCACTCAGTCCCCCTCTGGGGACCACTGACTGCATTCACCCCACTCAGTCCCCCTCTGGGGACCACTGACTGCATTCACCCCACTCAGTCCTCCTCTGGGGACCACCGACTGCATTCACCCCACTCAGTCCTCCTCTGGGAACCACCGACTGCATTCACCCCACTCAGTCCTCCTCTGGGGACCACTGACTGCATTCACCCCACTCAGTCCTCCTCTGGGGACCACCTGATGTGTGCTTTCCTCGGATTGTGCTGACTGCCTTTGTGTTGCTAGTTGGCATAATACAAACTCCTTTGAGAAAGTTAAGTCCAGTTCCACATGGATTCTCCATACTATTAGAATGACTTTGTTTCCCTAGGAGTGGCCATCCCTCAGAACCAAAAGGAATGATTGTGGGTGAGGAAACCACATTTTTTTAGGAAATTTAGCAGGTTTGGATAAAAAAATAAGCTTTGTATAAATTACACTGACATTTCTATATTTAAGAAATAGTTGTCATTACCTCTTCATAGGAGAGGGTCCTCAGGACATAGCCAGGAAAATAAAGGAGGAGGCTGTGGTCTAGGATTGTGGTCCAATAGAGTGCTGGCTGCTGTGTAGTCCATGACAGGTTTCAGCTAGCATGGCTTTGTTTATCCTCTTCCCTTTACAACCCACTCAGAGAGCTGAACTCTGCTGTCCCCACCCCAGTTGCTAATATCTGACTAGGACAGTCCTTCTCCTCTGCCCTTCCATGGTTCTGGCTTACAAACAGCCCTCCCTCCCATCCCCTCTGATGATGGAGCCCCGCCAGAGGTTCTGCCTGCAGGGCTCCAGGTGTAATTCTTCAGGGGTGTTCGCTTCCCCAAACTGTTTTATATCTAAGGTCTGGAGCAGTGGTTCTCAACCTTCCTAATGCTGTGGCCCTTTAATACAGTTCCTCATGTTGTGGTGACCCCAACCATACAATTATTTTGTTGCTACTGCGTATCTGTAATTTTGCTACTGTTAAGAATTGTAATGTAAATATGCGACCCCAGAGAGGTGACAACCCACAGGTTGAGAACCGCTGATCTATAGAGGGTCTGCTTTGCAGGCAGCCAGTGCTACACAGGCAGAATCTGCCTCCTCACAGGCTGTGTGACCTTTCTGTAAGGGGCCTTCCCACTCTAACTCAAAAAACGTCTCCTGCAGGCTTCAAAGGCAAGTCCAAGCCCAATCTTCTAAAACAGGAGACAAGCAGCCTGGCCTGTGGGCTGCGCATTCTCTTCCGGATGTACATGGACGAGAGCAGAGTCGGTGCCTGGGAAGAAGTCCAGCAGAGGCTGTTAAAGTAAGGCTCTTGGATGGTAGCTGTGTAGACGTGAAAGGGACAGTAGCAGCAGCAAGCAGCTAGCTGAACCTTAGAATCTGGAAGCCCCATTTCAAGGTCAATGTCAAAATTAAGTCACCTTCCCCTGCATACTGGGCATCTCGCCTGTGTCCCAGGCTGCCTGTGAATACCTGTGTTTGCTTCTTGGGTGTCTGGGACTGCAGCATCACCTGGGCCTAACTGAGGTAAACGCTGTTCTGTGTCCACCTAGCAGCACCTGAGCAGGTCATGTCTAACATACAGGACAAAGGGGAAATCTTTATCGTTCAGAACCTTGAGTCCTTCCAAAGCCATAAGAACGGTCTGTCTCTCTTGTAGAGCAGTCGTGAAAATGAAAGGTTGTCTTGTCTGCCTGCATTTGTTTATTAAACTATTTGAGGTTTTGTTATTGTTATTTCTAGATTTTTCCAGACAGTTTCTCTGAGTAGTCCTAGCTGTCCTGGAACTTGCTCTGTAGACCAGGCTGACCTCCAACAGAGAGATCCACCTGCCTCTGCCTCCCAAGTGCTGGGATTAAAGGCGTGCTCCACCACCCTGCTGGAGTTTTGATTAGTTGAATTTGTTTCATTCTGTTTTACTATTGATGTTTTACTTATTTAAATAAGTAAATTTAGCTTGTGCTGAGACTGAACAGTTATTTAGGAAAAAGAGTGCCCGGGCATTGCTCATTCCTGTCCTGAGAGCAGGCGTTCAGTGTGTCTCACAAATCACAAAAACTAACTAGGTGCAGAGGAGTCTGAGCCTCATAATCGTGAAGGGCAAAGCCACCAGTGAGGACCCAGGTCTCAACATCAGGCCTGCACACCTGCTATCTATCTCACACAGGGACTCTGAGTGAAAGACAGACAGTGGAGAAGGTGTGTTTCCCCAACAGTTCCCAGTAGATTCCTTGAATGTTTTCTTTCTTCCTCATTTGAAAACCATGTCTTGGTGCTCCAGTTATAAAAATGGGGTCCAGTCAGTTCAGCAGTAGTTCCCATCCACCGCCTCTTTTGTCCAGTCCTCGTGATGCAGTATCTAAAGGCGGCCTTCTCTTCTGCAGCGTCTGCAGTGAAGCACTGACGTACTTCCTCACTCTGACGTCCGAAAGTCACCGCGAAGCCTGGACTAATTTACTTCTGTTGTTCCTAACTAAAGTCCTAAAGATCAGTGATAACAGGGTAAGTGTGAGGCTTCCTGTCCATCCCCGTCCCTTGCAGTAGAGGTAGTCACTCAGAGCCTAGGCTCTGCAAACTCACTTAGCTTTGTTTTCTAACCAGCAGTTCAATTAGAGGTGGAGACCATAATTGATAAGCTCCTCAACATTGAAATCCCCACTATGACCCCTGGAGTTACTAAAATTCCCCCAGTTGGAAACAGGTCTCCAGGCCACACAGTGTGACCTTGACCTGAGCCTCTGCCCCACCATGTCTGGTTCTCGGGCCAGTGTTCCAGGTGACCAGAATGAACAATTTAGACCAGTAAAAATAAAGATTAAAAATTATAAGTAAATGTATAGATGCATACATTTACATATAAATCATAAACTATTTTATTGCAGTGTTTTAAAAAATGTACATTTCAAAATTTTGTTAAGCAGCTTACAGATTAGGAGCCCTAAATTTCAAATGGCCAAGTTAGGTCACCTGATACTTGAAACTTTAAGACTAGCATAGGAGAGCCTATGGGGCAGGGCAGGGCCACTCAGTGTTGTCAGGTGTCTGTCCTGGTGACACCTGAGTCATGGTCCCTGGGTCCAGATGCATCTGCATCTGTGCTGAGCCAGATGAGGCCTAGAGTGTGTGTCTTCCCTGATTATCTGCTCTCTGGCCAGTGTGCTTGCTGTCTGCTTCCCTGTGTCTGGGGTAGTGTGGAAGAGCATGAAGGAGAGAAAAGAGCAAACCAGAGCTCAGAGATGAAGGATTAAAGCAAAAATAAGTCCACGTATACCACTGGACCTATAAAAGTGGAATGTCATGTTGCAGTTGGTATTAGCCAGGGTTCTCTAGGGATTGTGTGTGTGTGTGTGTGTGTGTTAGAATGGGTTATAGGCTGTGGTCAGATTGTGCAATAGTGGCTCTACCCACAGAAAGGCATTATGGGCTGCCACTGGAAGGTATGACCCAGATTTAGGGTGGGTCTTCCCACCTCAAATGATCCAACCATTTTGAAGTGCTAGGTAGAATCTCCCCTTAAAACTTAAGAATTATATTTAAAGATGCAATTTAATAGCTCATACATTGTAAAAACTCATTTTCTTCCCTATCCTGCTTGCTTTTGCTCAACATGCAGAAAAAGCATGTTAATTTATTAAATTGTGTCAGATATGTAGAGAAAATGTTTTTTAAAACAGCAAAGAACCAAGTGGCCTGAGTTTGTGCCTAGGTCTTTTGTTTTTGTTTTTGTTTTTAATTCCTTTTAGGCTTTCAGTTGTATAATGCATGTCCTTAGCACTTGGGCAGACCCACCTCTCTGCGATCAGGGTCCTCCCCAGCTGCTCTAGCTCTTAAAGGAAGTTTAGCATCTGTGGTTTGTTATTACAAGCAGTACTAATGGAGACACTCTCTCCTCCCCAGTTTAAAGCTCATGCATCATTCTACTACCCTCTCCTATGTGAAATTATGCAATTTGACTTGATTCCTGAACTTCGTGCTGTTCTTAGAAGATTTTTCCTGCGAATTGGAATAGTTTTTCAGATATCACAACCACCTGAACAGGAACTTGGAATAAACAAGCAATGATGAGAACTAAATATTTTTCTGTTGGTGTTTACATTCCTCCGCTCTGTAAAAAGGACCTTGGAGCAGAGGTTTCCTACCTGAAAAAAATTGTTTCTCTGAATTGCAGTGTCTGAGAATTACTGGTAAAGATGCTTACAGCTATAACTCAGTCGGAACACTCCATGCGGTCCCTTTAGTAGTCTGGTGGCTTCTCTGTCATGTTGGGCTTGTGTTGCACAGAAAGCCTGTTCAGTGTCAGCTTACCTTCATGGGTCCTTCCCTGTCCTCTGAGCAGGGTGAGCCCCACACTTTTGGCAGGTACGGAAATGAAACTTACCCAAAGAAGTATAGATATAAAGATGGAACTTCTGCAGGAAGTACAACTCAGGAGAGCTGTATTTTGAAGGATAAAATGTTTATAATTGGGGGGAAGGGAGAAAATTATTGCTCATGGTAAAAGATATTTAGCAACTATGGTATTCTTACTCTGAAGATTTTTGCACACTCAGGCTATCTGAGATACTGGGAATCATCATCTTTCTGTGAAAATGTACAGAGATGCAGGTCTGTAATATAAAAATCTTAAAACATATTGTTCCTCCTGCACTGTTTTATTTCTTTATTTTCTTATCTACTTGCTAAATACCCATAATATTTTGTCAAATGCACTAAAACATTTGGGTTGAACTTTTGTCTTTTGGGGGTGGGGTGGTCATATTAAGGGCTTAGTATGCCCTGAATCTGTTATGACCAATGCTTGTCAAGATCCCAACAGGAGGGGAAACCACCAAGGTAGAAGACATCCGTGCTGACAAGAACTACCTGTACCATACTCCTAGGGCTTTAAAGATGAGCCATTAAAGTAGATGACTTTTCACAGACTGAAACTTGAATCACTGCAAAATGAATCTAGGTTGCTGTCACTTTTTCTTTTGGGTGGCGGGGCTTGATGTAGATTTTCTTCTATGTACAGAATTTAATGTTGAATATATTAAAATAACAAATCTGGCATGGTTTGGGGAGGTTAGATTTACTGGAAATGTATTCATACTGTGAATTGTGCTCTGATGGTTAAAATGAGAAGCTTGTCAAGCATTCCATATTAACAGTGGATGTAGAAAATTTTTTCAGATGGATAAAATGTATATGGTACAGATGTAAAGTTTTCTATGTAAAAAATTCTGTACAACTTTCTGTACAATATTGATTCTCATCTGGCATATCTAATCAGGTTATAGGTCAATAAAGTTTTTGAATTATTTCATCAGTGCAGTTAAAACTGTGTAACCTACAGCCCTGTTTGCATTGATTTTTTTTTAAGTCCAAACTATGAAAATGATATATTTTTAGCTACAAAGACACTTCTTTGCAGTCTATGCATTAGGTCCTTCAACTTCTTTACTTTTTTTTTTTTTCCTTAAGATTTATTTATTTCTTGTATGTGAGTGTTCTGTTGACTTTATTCCAGAAGAGGGCATCAGATCCCATTATAGATGGTTGTGAGCCACCATGTGGATGCTGGGAATTGAACTCAGGACCTCTGGAAGAGCAGCCAGTGCTCTTAACCACTGAGCCATCTCTCCAGCCCCAACTTCTTTTCTTAATCCTAGAATATCCAAGTATATTTACTACTCAGGGATAAAGCTCTTCATTATGAGACTGGGAAATGATCCCCTGCCTTTAAGGTACTTTGTAATGTTGCATTTTGTAAATGAGTCAGTTCCAGGTATGTGATACATAGCATTAAAAAACAAAACAGTGTGTTGGTTAATTTCAAAACAGGAAATGTGTTAGTCTTTGCTTCCATATATCTCCTTAGACCAGCTCCATTCAAACCAGGCTGAATGTTAGAACTAAGTCACTTTAATGTCTTCTGATCTACGCCATTTCCTCCCATGACTGGTGGTTGGTCCATGCTATAGTATCCACTCTCCACAGAGGACGCATGCAGTCCTTCTTACTGTCAAATACTGACAGAAGAAAATTTATTAGTAGAGCAAATTTGAACATAAAAATTGCATGTAGCCCAAAACAAGAATACCAGAAATTTATTTTTGGTAAATTCTTCTGTCCTTATCTGCCATTGGTTTTGTCCCTGGAAATATCAGAGAAGCAGTGGCTGGGTTGACTTCAACTGTCACCACAGTATGTACTGAAGACCCTAATCCAAGTAAGAATTATTTTCTAGAAGTTGAACGAGTCTCTTTCTGAAGTATCATTTACTGATTATAGCCAAGGGTCTCAGGCAGTGCACAGAAGACCACTGCCTCTGTCCTTTCTGGGTGGAGCTTTTTAGCCTCTAAAACCTCAATTCTAGTTCAAGTAAAGAAACTGACATTGGTAGTTAATAAAAATAAAACTTTATTTGTATCAAGAAATAGTGAAATCAGATAAATTAGTAACTGAGTGAATCTGTGCTTTTATCAACATAAAAATAAAATGGAGGCAGAAAGATGGTCACAGCTCCCTTCACTCCTGTGGAATCTATAGCTACAAATGTCATGAAAATGAATAGCTTGTTGGAGTCGCTCATTTACATAGCAGCTGGACTAGTCACAGCTACAGCAGGTGTGTTCACTATGAACTGTTTGGACACAAAGCGAACATGGCTGGTGTGCTAGTGAAATGTGTTCTGTTTCACAGTACTGTTGTTAACACTTCACCACCTCTGAATGGCAAGCAGAATTAATGCACATATGGTAGTTGAATCAAGAGTTCATTACCACCCATGGCAAAATTGCAAAAATAATTCTATACAATTATGTTATAAATCAATAATCAGGGATTTTTGTATACATTATATATAATATATATAAAACATGTATCATCATGAGAAAAATACGCTTTCTATATAGCTACAACATAAATAACTAAAATTTGGGTAGGGCCACAAGCAAGACATTCAAGATACAGATTGAATGTTCCTTCCATTGTAAAAGGCACTGCGGGTCCAGAGGGTTTATTTTAAATTAAGCGTGTGCGGCAGACAGGCCCTGCCAAGTGAAAGGGCCTGGTTTTCCAGGAACCTGCTGCCGCTGCTGCTCCTCACTCAGCTGCTCTGCCATGAACCGTTTCAGAGTTTCAGAGGTGCCTGGGCGGAGCCAGGGCTCAGTTGCCACGGAGTTGGATCCATCCTCACCCAAGTGTTTCATGATGTCATCAGGGTCAACCAGTGAACTCTCATCATCTACAGGAGGCAAAAGAGAAGAAGTCAGGTGGCAGGTAACATACACAGGGTACCTACAGTCCAGGCCATTACAACTCTGCATCTCTTTACAGACTCACAACCCAACAACTACTCCTTTGGAAGTAGGAGACCATGCCAAGAAAGGGCTACGTTGGGAGTGGGAGAGAAATAATTTAAATTGACTCCATGGCAGTCAGCTACAAGAACTCTAACTATACCAAAGGAGATTCTACTAAACATTCAAAGCTGACTGTAGAAACACAGACTGTCTTATTTCATGTCTGTTACCATTAGGAACAACAGTGGACATGCCACAGACTTTAACTAAGCAGGTTGAGGAAAACTGGTCCAGCCTATAGCACTGACACAGGCCCGTCGAAAGTCATTCCAAGGAAATGACAGCTGCACTAATCTAAGATGGCCCATGAAGAGGGGACTTGTTCATTAACCATATCTGATATTACTCAAATTCTATATATTTGACTTAATAAATATAAAATAGGAAAAATCTGTCTTCCTACCCTGTGATGTCAATTTCTTTTTCTAAAAAAAAATGACATCTCCTGGTCTGGGTTACTCAGCAAAGGGGTGTGCAATCAGTTTAATGAGCAATCAGTCCACATCGTACCAAAAAGCTCCTGTTTGAAAGGACAGTGTTAAAACAAAGAGTTTAGACATTGAAAACCTGAAAGAATCTTATGTTTTTCTATCTCCTCTCAAATATATCCTGCTAAGTTATCAGTTCAAGTCTAATGAGTCTAAAGGCAATTCCAGGTATCCATTAAGGAGAAATGCCTTTGAAGACATCCTCTTCATTACAGCATGTTTTCCAGGTCTGATATGAAATGAAAAGTACTATTCCCTTAACTGACCGTGTCTGCTTCTTTGGTGGAAAAGTATTTCCAATCAGAACACATCACCCCTGCACTAGAGATATTTAAGGAAGTTGCAACAACAAAAAGACTTCAATGCAGTTTAAAAGACCAATGAATTCTGTGAACAGGCCACTTTACTAAAACAATGCTGGCCAATGATCCCAGGAACTAACAGCCTGATTTTTTTAAAAGGGTGTGGCACAGGCTGGCAAAAGAGGTCTGAAGCTGCCCTGTGCTTCATGAAAAGTTTCAGCCAAAACCACTCATCAGAAGATGAGCTTGTTGGCATAGAATATTAACAGAAAACTGTTTTTCTTTCTTCATAGTGCAGAAAGCCAAGTACAGGTAAAAGTTTCTTCATAATACTACAGACTTTAAGATGTGTCAATTAAAAACACAAAGCTGGTCATTTCTTCCTCCAGTGAGTAATGACCTAAGTCAGCACTTTTCCCTGGTGAAACACTGAGGATGTATTTCATACACCAGTCTCCTGGAACTGCTTAGGCTCTGCTCTTAAAGAACACCTTCTAGTGTGAACAGTCTACTGCAAGATCAACTCCAAGCCCTGGATTTGCAGGCTAGTTACGTCCTTGACCATAAAACTCATAGGACTTAAAAACTCTCATTTCCCCAGATGTGCACCAGCCAGTGAACATCTGCATGGTACCTGTGTTAGTGGATTTCTTCTGATGCTCATTCAGTCTTCTCATTCTGTCTTCATTTCTCATTCTAAGCTGATCAACATTTACACTGGAGACAGATTTTAAAGAGAGACCATCTGGTGGGATGTGGAGCCGACTACTATCCTACAGTTACAGAGAGAGAATTTAGAATCGCTCCAACAGTCAGTCAGCATAGGTGTTGTATTGATCCAGTTTTATCCTGGATCAATACACTCTGTGAAGAGCACACAGGAGTGTGTGGGTTCTGTGTGCAGCCTTTACAAGGTCAGGTGACCTTGTCAGGGCTAAGAGGTAGCACTGTGGTGACTTCATGCTGGCAGCTGATTAAGGTCCAGGAATTACAAGGCACAAAAAGAACACACACAGCAGAAGCTGAGGCTTAGTGTTCAAGTCAGTGTCAAGGCAGGACAGACACACAAAGCAATGGAAGAAATTAATCCTGAAAAGTAATCATGGTATTTTTTTTTTATACAGACCAAACCAAATGCAATAGGGAGAGAAATAGTCTTTTCAATGAATGGTGCTAGAGAAATGATGTCTGCATGCTAAAGAAGGAATTCAGACTGCATATCTCATACCAAATGCAGAGCTAACTCAAGTGTATCACAAGTAAATCTTCATGGTTTTACGTTAGACTAATTTCTTACGTAAGACCTTCAAAAATCCAAATGATAAAAAAGAAAACTGGTAATTTGGACCTTATTAAAAGTTAAAGTATCTATGCTTTAAAACCTACCAAGAAGACAAAAAAGGACAATCTTTTTAATAGAAAATATTTGCAAATCTAACATCTGACAGAATGTATAAAGAAGTCTTAAGTTTCCCCAGTGAAAATACTACACACAATTTAAAAATGGACCTTTAAAAGGTATGAACTGACAGATCTCCAAAGGAGATCCACAACCAGCTAGGAAGCACATGAGCTATTCTATGAAACAATGGACATTTTAGCTGTAAGCAAAATGATGGCTGATAACCACTACTGGGCATGGAGAAGTAGGAAATTCATATACTGCTATAAATGAAAAATGTTTGAAAATGGTATAAAATGGTGAACATGTTTTGGGAAATAGAAATCCTTGAAAATGTTAAGTTCATACAGTCACCAAATAATCCAGTAATTCAGAGAAATAAGTAAAACAAAACAAACATCTACATGAAACCTGTCCTTTGAATGCTAGCAGCAATCTCAGTCATGACAGCAGAAATGTGACACTAACCCAGGTAGGTAGGTATTCATCACCGGTCGAATGAATACGCAAACTGCAGTGTCTACATATAATGAAGAGGGATCTGGTATTGACACATGCCATAAGACGGAAGGCTCTTGAGCAAGAACAAGAAGGTAGTCATTTGTATCAACAGGCAGAAAGACAACACAGACCAAAGCAGATTAGCAGTTACCTAGAGCAACAGCTTTTCGTAGCCTGATAGACACGTGATCATGCTAGTTAGCAGACTGTTATTAAGCTCCTGAGTACAAGTCATATAAATGAGAACAAAGAGCTTAAGAAGCTGTCCAAAGTTGCCTACCCAAAGAAGAGGGGTACCATCAGAACATGGTTTGTTGAAGGCTCTGAAGCCTTTTATCAACTACACTGTAAAGCTATGGAAAAGAATATGGGTTTGAATCTTAGTCCTCTTACCTACTGACCTTGGGAAACTCACTTGACCACAATGGGAGTTGCCACCATATTTATTTCCAGGCTATTTCCAGGCTAGCAGCCTTTTGATAAATGCTATCAGGTGCTTTGTGTGGCTTCACCAAAGCCCATATTTTATATAGGGAATAAGACTGAGGCAATAAGTTTAACATTTACAGGAAAGGAAATCTATGCCATTTACAGAGCTACATATTGCCATCCTAAGAGCTACAAGTAACTGACGGCAGAACCCAAGATTCAGACCACACCCACTTGATTTTCAAAGCAAGCCCCTTGTTTTGTTTTTTAAATTGGATCACATAAACTGAGCCCAAATTTTGAGTCATCTACACTGAGAAGATGTGGGGAGGAGTGGGAGGGAGAAGCTCTACATACAAACTCCAGTCCTTTCAGCTTGTTCCTCCTGCGCTCCCTTGCGGAGGGCATCTGGGATGGTGGAGGGAAGGCATCCTCTTCAATGGCAGGATACGTCTCACCATAAGCACCTACACAGGCCACACAAAGAAACCTGGAGTTTACTCAGAGCTAAGGCTCAAGTCTGATGTCTTTTTACATTGCTTTACGGAGATGCTATTTACTATACACGCTCAGTGATTTCCTTAGTGAATTTACAGTTGTACAATCATTACTATCCAGAGTTTCCATCACCTCAAATAGCTCCCTTCTGCTCACTGGCAACCACGCCCCAGGCCCAGTCCAACGTTCTCTTCCTCACGTTCCACATGGCTGGAATTCTACAACACAATCTTTTGTGACTCTCATTTGGCATGTGCCTGAGGTTCATGGAGCATCTCACTGCTGAGTGAGTCACACTTCAGTACACGGACACATCACATTTTGCCCCTGCACTTGGTCCAGTTGGCGAATATTGCTGCTGCCTAGTGGCTCTTGAATGATACTGCTTGGTGAATATTCGTGTACACCTCTGTGTGGACATGGTTTCTTTGGGACAGAAATGAGGAATTACTGACAGATCAAAGTCTGAGGTCATCCTGGGCCACAGTGAGTTCCAGTTCAGCTTGGACTAAAAAGTGAAATCCTATATTATAGATCTAAAATGGACATATATATATTTTTAGTTTAAAAATTAACATAATACTGGTAAATTAAATACACTCACCAATAAAAGCACTGTCAGATTCCAGTAATGAATTTTTCAAAAAGTCATTAGTGTCATCTCTGGGCTAAATTAAACACACCAAAAAAAAAAAAAAAAAAAAACAATAATCATGTGTTAATGGCTGTATCTTTAGTCTGGAGTAGGAAAATAAGTCACGCTGAGAAAGCGTAGGTTTCCACGCTAACACCCCACCCCCACCCTCACCCCCGGAACAAAAACGAGAAGAGCTGGCAGGGAGGGCTGCTTCCCTCCTGATAACCCCATTCCAGTATCCACAAGGCCTCATTTCTCCCTGAATTCAGGAGCCTGACCTTTACCGACTCCTCCCTGCCCTCTGGTGGTTGTTGATGAAAACAAGTGAGTGAAGTAGGAACTCCCAACACTGGGCACTAGGTCTTCACGTGTTACTTAGGTTCTCCTGTCTTTTGAGTAAGTCTGAGCAGCCTGCTTCCTAATTCTCCCGTGCTAGGAACTGGGGACATGTTAATAAGTTCCGAGAGTGGGTAGATTACAGTCCCACGCGAGGTGCGGAGGAGATGCTGCCGTGTACCCGAGAGCCTGGGCACTACAACCCACAGTACCACCACCACACAGACACAACACGACACTGGAGAAAACGGCATGGACCTTACTATAGTGAGCTCCCAAGTGGAAGTAACCTAAACTTACATCTGTACAATAACCACTTTGTGTGTTAGGAGGCGCCTACGCTTCGCTCCAACACGCTAGCAATGAATTAAGGCAATGAATTCTCTTGCTCTTGTTAATACTTTTTGTACATTCAACTCTTCCATGTATTGAACTTGTATCTCCTCTTTGACTACCACTGCTTCTACTTCAATGGCAGCCGCCCCACACTACACTATGCTATATAATTTAGTTTCTAGGAAAAGCAAGTGTTTTTTTTTTTTTTTAAACAGTCATGATGAATAAACTCTTGGCTTATATTAAGCTTCTTAGCCAAACCTGCTGTTAGTAATCCAGATTTTTAACCAAAATCCCAGATAGTAAACTTTATTATCTTCTGCATGGATAATATAACCATCACACATGGAAAGAGATCCCAAATGCAGTCTTCCCAAAGAGGCCAAGTGCCTCTGGCCATGTGCTGAAGGACAGGTGGATATGGAGCCCACCTGGGTTCAGAGCTGGGCCTTGCTGGTTGGATGTATGGCTACAGGCAAGGTAAGAAGCTGGTAAGTATAATTTAGTGATGAGTGTATCTTGTACAATTTAGCAACACACAGGAGATTAGTGACACTGTCGTCCGGTGAAACTCACAGCAGCGCTGGATGGAAGCCCTGGGCAGCGCAGGCGCAGCCGAGCTCCACCGTCTGGACTCGGGGCAGGCTAGCAGCATCCTAGGACTCTCCAGCCCCAGTGCGTCCGTCCCCTGGACTCTCAACCATGTGCTCACCAGTGCAGCTGTTTGTCTATATGCATTCACACTTACATGTCACAGCCTTCCCAACCCCAAACTGATAGTTCTTGCTTCGGCACCCCCCAAGCCTAACCTATGGGCCACTAAAGGAAAGCCGTTTCAGAGCACTTCTGCCCCCCCAGCCTGCCGAGCACAACTGCCT